>NC_057804.1:143149594-143805613 GCF_018294505.1 Triticum aestivum
GAGCCCCTTCGATCGCACCGGCGAACTCCGGCGAGCTCTGAAAAATCCACTGACCCAATTTTGAAATTTAGTCTACTGTGATTTAACTAGTGGGGAATATAAAAGGGGAAAACCATAAGCATTGGGAGTATAGTGTCGAGTGTGCCATGGCGGATCTAAAGGTGCAAACTGGACAAAGGCAACTTTGCAACCAAGACAAGAAATCAGAGTAAAGCAGTGGCGATCTATTTTCTTGCTGCGATAAATAAGTTGAGCAGATACGAAAGAGTACCGCCTCTGGTGCGGCGCCGTGTACGCATCTACTGAGAATTTGACGGTGCTGCGGTAGCGATGGCTATCGGTGGCGTGGAACCAGATCTAGGAGGGTAGACGGTGGCGGCGGGGCCCGGTGGCCGAGACGGTCGTAGGAGCGGCGCCGGCAAGGTGGATGACTGCGGGGATGAAGCGAGAGGACGGGATGCAAGGATCCCGGTCCGAAGCCGTGGATGAGAGAGGTCGATCTCTTGTAATGGACGGCGGCGTCGGGGTATCAGCTCCGGCATGGTGGAGGAGGAGGGCGGTGGATGGGGTGGCGATCGACGGCGGACGGAGGAGGGTGGGGTGGAGAGGGTGTTTTGGCGCCCATGCACTACGAATGGGGAAAAGGGAGGTAGAGAGGAAGGGGAAACCATGTATTCAGGGCGCGCTTGTCTCAAATGCGAGGAAATTTACAAACTTAGCCCCCATTTCAAATTTCTACTACATCACAACAATATTAGTCAGTTGGGGATAGGACGATAATCTCGCATACACCGAATATTTGCCGACGAGAGTTTGTTTTTGGCGCCCACCGTGTATGAATATAAATCGGGGAGGGAGTCGATTTCGGCCAAGGACACACTATGTTTTGGCGCCCACCATGTATGAATCCGGGTGAGAGGCGGTTACGTCACATTTGGGTGGAATTACAAACCTACGCCTATCGAAACCTATAGAAATCCAGCAGATAGGCTTTGCGTGGCAGGGATAGGCAGTAATTTCCATCTTGCAGATTTTGGTTTCGGGCGGTTACTGCGAATTTCCCCGCTTCGTTCAAATTTTGCAGAGTGCACATTTACCGTGCCAACTCAATTCGAATCCCATTTGTATTCTATTTTTTTCGGGCGGGATCCATTTTCAATTGGAATTACATTTTATATACATCATTTTTTATATATACTTTCAAAAGCACAACAAAGAATTCTGCTCCTTTATATGTATAATATGATTTACAAATACAACGATCTCGAAATCTTAAGGTTGAATTCGAAAAAAATTAACCAAATTATGTTCTACAAAAATGTATGGATCAGTAATATCTACATATTAAATAACATAGATGTGCGTGAATTCATATGAGTATGCATGTTTGATAGATCAATTTTGGTTCGAGTATGGATTACATGTATCATCATCTCGAATTCAAATATTTGAATCCCTTTTTTGTTCACTCCTTTCACGCCCATCTCTCTTGCATGCATGCTCCTTCAGGTAGCTATCACTCTCTTTTCTCCAGCTCACCCGCACGCTCACTTCATGTTTCTGCTATCCTCGCAAACATGGTCCCTCGACGTCTCCCTTGAGAAGTGTCACACTCTCCCTATCATTATACATTACACGGTTTTCATTATCTCTCACGTCTCTACTGTTCTCTGGTATCACTCGGTACCTAAGCTTTCTTTTTCACTGCCACACACACAGTCTCCACTTGTCTTTCACTTTGTCTTTCTCTCTATGGGATTCTCTCACACACCCTATATGTCTCTACATATGACTCATACCACTAAAATTACTCTCTCTCTCTTTCCTGTAGATACAACATTTGTTGCGGTCTCCTTTTTGTCTCCATCCCATACTGACATTATTCATTTGTTTACCGATCAGACAACCCCGACTACTGTTTCCTCTCTCTCTCACAGACACACACACAACTCCTGCTTCCACTCCCCTTCCCGACTACCATCTCTCTCTCTCACACACAAAACTCTCGCTTTCGCACCCCGACTCGTATTTCTCTCACAAACATTTATCGACTAGCTAGCCTCTACATAGGTTTATACACCCGCACACTCGTGCTTCCACTATCGCATACATGTCTCTCTCCCGCTCCTTGTATCTATGTAGATTTTTCTTCCCTTCTTGAGACACGCCCTCTCGATCGTGCACACACACACTATCGCCCATTTTAAGCTGATACCTATGGCACACACACTCATTGTGTCTTTGTGACACATTCACTCCGTCCTCCTCCACTCTCCCTCTCTCTCACACACACATGGGCTTTTTGCAACAACTAGCAAGATGCCCATGTGTTGCACGGAACATCAAGATGCATTTGTATGAGTAGTTTATCTTTTGGGGGAAAAGGATGAACGAGGGAAGGGCTTATTTGCAAATGTGGAGAGGGGTGTGGGTATCTTTTTGCAAAATTGCCATAGTTTCCTTCCTATCCATCAGATATAGATCGGACGGCCTATATTGCAGGATGGCAGGCACACGATCATCACTGACAATGCTTTTTATAAGAGTAGGGATAAAAAATAGAGTTGGTTATGATGGTGGGCCTGCCATCCTGCAATGTAGGTCATCCGATTTATATCTCACGGATAGGAAGGAAAATATGGCAATTTACCCGCACTCTTCACCACATTTGCAGATAAGGCCTTGCCTCGTTCATCCTTTTCTCCCACAAGATCTTGATGTTCCATGCAACGAACGGGCATCTTGCTAGTAAGAGTAGATATTAGACATATACCACTTCTCAAATCTTGAAACCAACAACATTCCTCCCTTATCTCATCAAAACCGCCAAAGGAATATATTTTGAGTGAAACATAACATATTTTTAGTGATATACGTATTTCAAAACTAGACTTTTTTTCTATCAAATCGGTGAATATGTATTAATCTACTTTGATCGTGTGGCAACGCATTGCCACATTGCTAGTAGTTATTATAATTTTTTGGACACATACAAACGGTGGAGTACATATATGAAGAGAAGAGGTGCACGCACGTAGTCGGCCTCTCGCTGTCTCGCACACATGCGTGTTACATAAAGGCGACGTTAACAAATAAACCCTAAAACCCTAGGTGCACAATTGCTGCATTAGCGGGTACCGGGTACGTGGTGGGACACCTTTGTAGGAATAGTCAGCTCGCGTGATAATTTGATCCATAGGACTTGATGGTCGGGACCACAGGTGAACGACTTGGAGCGCGGTGGCTCGCCAGTTGCCACAGATCGAGTAGCCACATTTAAAATATTGTTTTTAGCGGGGTTACGAGTTCCGATTTTCAATGGCACGTTATACGTAGTAAGTAGTTTTTAGAACGATTGGTATGGAGCGAAAATGGAATTCATAGTACTACGTACCTCCTTGGCGTATGGTTGTATGGGTTTATGTTGCGAGATGTTGAACCTGGTAGTTCTAGGGTAAATACTATGGTTTAGATTTAGATGCTGGTTTTCAGTAATGAAAATCAGAAGGGGAAACCCTTCTTTGATTAAAAAAACTACTACCTCCATTCTGGTTTACTAGTCCCCGTCGTACTTTGGGTCAAAGTTTGTCCACAAATTTTACTTGTAAAATGTGAATGGAAAATGAGATTTTGTTATATCCAAACAAAAAAGGACTGGAGGGAGTGATTGCTCTAACACGGACGCGACCTCTCATAGCGCAAGCATTGAACTGGCGCGTCGGCCAAGAGGGCCGCGCTCGCTGCAGGCCCGTCTGAGCACGCCTCCTCGCCGCGTGCAACCAGCTTAAGACTGCCCCGCCTGACTTCATTGAATCCGTGCATGTGCCGGCAACACGTCCCCGCGAGCCGGCAGGCATTTTAGAATACAAAAAATGACTAAAATATAATTAATTTACGCATGGTCTTGACTTGTTGTGCTCGCACTGGTAGCAGGAACTAGTAGAGGTTTTTCTTTATTTATAACTCTCCTCACATTTTTTTGGCTTTGAAGTGAATCATGGTTGTGGACATTATGTATGAATGTGCAGATATCTGTGAACATGAGTTTGATGTGGAAGTTGAACTTGGAATGTCGGGCTTGCGCCGTGAACTATACCATGTCCAATGCTTCGTCTGTTATTGTTTGGAAAGTAATTGCTGTTATTACATGACCCAAAAAACATTTTGTGCCACATCAGTAGATGCACAAACATCACAACAGGCATGCTGACTGGATAAACATTTGAACCTAGCTATTATGAAGGAAATTTTGTATTGACAACAGTTTTAGATAGCAGGAGACGCCTAGCCTGCTCTGCCTCTGCTAGCTTATTTCTGGCTTCTTCCATCTCTTCTTTGGCTTGGGTGAAGAGAGCATCTGATTGCTCTTTTTGCTTCTTCAGGAACTCAGCTACATTCTCAAGGGCTGCTGCACGCTTTCTTTCAGCCTTTACTAATGCCACGAGGACACGAACAGCTGACGACTCCACCTGGCTTGTGTGTAATCCAGCATCATCTGGGAATTTGCACCTTGTGTCTAATCCAGCATCATTAGGGAACTGGCACCTTGTGTGTAATCCAGCCTCATTTTGGAAACATGATCTCGAGGTTGACCATACTTCCCTCCTCGCAGGAACTGCATCCTGACATGAAGTTACTTCTTTTTTAGATCAATACTCAGAGCAACCTAGATCCATTTAGTAGAAGCCAGATAAACAGAACTCGGAGAAGTGAATTCAAAAGGAAAAGAAATATAAAAATAGACTACAAGGTGAGAACACCCACTTCCTACATCAAGCTAAAAACGAAAGCATTAGGACGATTAAGACTCTTCTTATTACACATCGAAGAACACCACGCTTAAGAGAAACAGAAACTACAACATATACACATCGAAGAACACGAGGCTAAACGAAAGTAATTGAAAGGGTGTTACTTACCAAAGCTCGTTTTACAGGTTCGGTGCAGCTCCTCTTTAACTTGCCATGCTCCTTGAAGATGTCCCGAATATCCCGTGTTTGGTCTTCATTGCTCCTCTGCATGTTCGCACTCGTGGTTTTAAAATCTCAACATGGCAAGAAAAATATACTACTAGTAATACTCGCGCATCTTGTGGGCAACATTAAAGCACTCGTCTGCCATGTTAGAGCATCTCCAACAGAATCGCAATGCGCGGCGCTTTAAAAAAGCGTTTACAGTGCTGAGATCGAGAAGTAGATACTAGAGAGTAGAGGATAGTTCTCAGCATAGATAGATAAAAAAAGATAATTCAACTACTCCTCGTCGTCCGACTCCTCCTCGGTGATGTCCTCCTCCGACGTCTGACTGTAGGCGTGAAGATACCGATCGTCGTCGGATTCCCAGGGCGACGCTGCTCCTAGCCTCATGTTGAATTGAGCGTCCGCTTTTCGCCTACGCTTGTCCTCGCGATAGGCGGCTCGCTCCGCCCTCCTCTTATCCCTCTCCGCCCTCCTTTGCGCGTAGAACTCGCGCTCGTTGATGATGTCCTGCGGGAAGTGTTGGCGCCACAGCGCCATGGCTTCCTCGTCCATCTCGGCGATGCCGAGACGGTGCTCCCGCCTCCGGTTGTCGCGACGATCCTCGTCGGTGCTAAGCCGCGGCAGAGGCGCGAGCTCCTGCGCCCGCTCCCGCGTCGGCACGTTGGGGAAGTTCAATGTTCTATGAGGCCACCGGAGGCGCCACCGCCGCGTCGTACGCGCGGGCGGCCTCGTTGGCGTGTGTCGAAATTGCCGAGGCCGAGGCGCATCCCGCGGAACCGGATCTCGGCAGAAGCCGCCGGAGGGGCGCGCGGACGCCGCGGTATCCCCAAGTTTCCCGGCGACGCGGCGGCATGGTGGCGCGGCGGCGGCGAGGCGAAAAAGAGGGAGAGAGCGGTGGCGAGGCACAGAGCGGAGAGAGCGGTGGCAAGGCACAGAGCGGTGGGAGGGCGTTGGATTTTATAAAGCGCGCCGGACGCCGCGCGCCAAAACTAGCGCACGCCCGGCCGCTTTTTCCCGCGCGCGCGCGATCCTTTCCCGACGTCTCTGCTATCTCTACTCTCTTCTCTACTGTTATATTTATTTATATTTAATATTTAATATTTATCTCTACTTCCTTTACTGTCTACTTTTTTCTCTATACTTTTTTTCTTGCAATATAGGCCGTCCGATTTATATCTGACAGATAGGAAGGAAACAAATGGGAATTTTGCAAAAAGATACCCATACCCCTCTCCAGATTTGCAAATAAGGCCTTCCCTCGTTCATCCTTTTCTCCCACAAGATAAACTACTCATACAAATGCATCTTGATGCGTGCAACGCATGGGCATCTTGCTAGTTCTAAAAACCTTTCCATCATTTGCCACACTACTGGTTGCAGATGAAAAACCTACCCAAGCACAGCGCGATACAGGAGCGACGCACAATTACAAGCTGATATTCTGTTGGACAATGGAGGCTATAACCAATTACTTTTACGGGAACAATAGCACCCAGGAAATTTGAAGGGTAGGTATGAACAAAATTGGAACTGCACATGTACTGCTAAGTGATTCAATACACACATTACCAATCGAGGAGGAGAACGATGGTCGCGGCGGCCTCTGTGAGTCATGGTCGGCAACGGGAGTCAGTTCATTGTCCACGACGGTGGTACTTCTGCGCTTGGCGTCGGCTTCCGGGAAGCAGATCCGAGACCGTGGAAGACGATGCCGGGGAAGAGGCTCCGTGTACGACGACGACGGTGGACCGGCTCCAGTGCGGCGTACGAGGTCGTCGATGAGGCAGATGCGCTGCGGTGGACGAGTGCGCCGATGTAAAGGGGAGGAGCACGAAGGCTGCGGTGCCGTGGAGAAGTCTATTTTGCGGTGGGGATAGAAAATGGGGAGTATTCAGGTGTACTACTCTGGGTGCCGGGGTGGGGTTGGCTGGGTAGGGTGAACCTGAAGTTACGAAAACAGCCCCCTACCAAGCGTCATCCGTAGGCCTGTTCCGAAGGCTATGATGGTAACTTCCCACTGCTCGAATCAGGGTCGCGGGAGATTTTCCCGCCGACCTCAAAATTTTGTGACACTGGACTCCCCGTGTGGCGTGTTGAGTGATTCGGCTAAGCAACTAGCGAGTAGTAGTAGTAAACTCTGCATATTAGGTTTGACCGAAGTCAAACTTCCTAAAGTTTGACCAAGTTTATAGAAAAATATAAACATTTACCATAACAAATATGTATGATGTGAAAGTACATTCAATAATGAATCTAATGGTATTTATTTGTTATTGTATATGTTAATATTTTTTGTTATAAGCTTTCTGAGAGTTTACAAAACTTGACTTTGACCAATGCTAATACGCGGACTTAAATAAAAACGGAGGGAGTACACATTTGTTTTCTTAGTTTGTAGTGAACTAATCATTTGTTGAAATTGTGAAATAAATATATTAGGCTATTGACTTCGAATGTAATGGTCTATACAATTCAATAGTTACAATCATTGTCGAATCCCAAGATGTATACAAGGTCTATAGTACTTCACAACATGCTCAAACTCACATAATCCCAGTCAAATGAGAATCTAAATGCATTTCATAGTTATTACTTTGTAGGATGCAACAAAAACAACCATAACTCTACATCAGCCATTATAGAAGCAACATTTTGACATATCCCAATGTGTGAATGAAACGTGCAGAGAGAGCTTTTGAAGATGGAGCAGATAGGGCGGGAAAGATTGTATGTATGTGGACGAGAGAGTAGGAGACAAACCTAACGAGACAGAGAGAGAGATAGAGAGAGAAAGAGAGAGGAAGAAGTTAGGTCTGTGAGAAAGATGGAGACATGTAATATACGTGAGATGCGTGTGCATCCGGATTCTGTATACGTGGAAGGAGAAGAGACAACATGTTTGATGAGAGAGCTAGAAAAACATGGACGAGAGGGGAAGGATCTCGTGGGTTGAGGGATTGACAATTTTGTGCGGGGGAGAGAGGGATTGGTAATTTTGTGCAAGAGAGAGAGAGAGAGGGTGGGGGGAGGAGTCAGTCAGCCGTCGTCACATCACCCTGCTTCCAAATGACCCCGCATTCTCTAGCGCGGTGTGGTCGCCGTCTTCGATCTGCTCGATGCCCTCTTTGAAGATTGAGGTGTTGTGCATGTTGGGGTGCAAAGAAGCACAAGCGAGAGTGGTCGCCGTATAACCTTGGATGGGGATGAATTGTGTGCTCGGGGGAGTGTGTGTGTGTGTTGTGCTGCGTGTGTCTCTCTCTGTGTGTGTGTGTGTGTCAGATATTGAGAGAAAACAAACCTAAGGAGAGAAATGGGTATTCACGAAGAGATTGTGCGGGCCTTGAGGTGGGCAGGGGCCGGGTGAGGGTGTCAAAATGTGCGCGTTGATGCATGTGTTGCATGCGATCGTGCGAGGGACGGACGAATCGAGAGAGATGGTTGTTGTGTTACGGATGCTCCTCTCTCTCTCTCTCTCTTCTCTCTCTCTCTCTCTCACACACACACACACACAAGTAAACTAGAAGACCGTTCTCTCATGTATACACAACGTATCGGCATCTGTCTATGTCTCACTCATGCATGATCATTTGCACATTCACACCTCTCTATGTCTGTATCACACGCACACCGTCTCCACATTGCCCTTCCGCCACAACACACATATGGACACATACACACGTTCTCTCTCAGTCACACACACAAAATCAGTATTAAAAAAACTAGGGCGCACCTAAAACGTCCAAATCCAAATAAACACGAACTGGAGCTAAATTCAAATATATGGAAATATTGCAGCGTCAAGAACTTTCCCAGGAAAAAAAGTTGAGTAATATTCGAGGATTGTTTTCACACACACAAAAAGGTTCGGTGGATGTCCTTCGAGCGCGACACGGTGACGCACCGTTCGATCGACCGCGCGGCCGCGGTTCACGCGCTTGCACAGGATTCCGTATCGTGGCTGTGGTACTAACTAATAAAAGCGCTGCCTAAGTCTAATGTTTACGTGTACTAGTACGGTTTTCTTTTAAGTTTGACCAACCTTATATAAAACTAAAGTAAGCTCCCACACGCGCACTCATCAATATGCCGCCGCCGCCGTTGCGCATGCCGGCGCCCGCCTGCTCCGGCCAACAATTTCTCGCCCATCACCGCCGTGTCGCCGCCATCCCTGTGCCATGAAGCCGAAGGCTCGCCCGCTCACGTCGTCTGCAGTCCCTCCTCGCGATGCCGCCGCGCTGCCAAGCACGCGAGCAGCTGGTGGAGCCGCGTCTATGCACGCAGCGTACGAAGAGGAGGACGAGCGCGTGCTCCAGCACGCCGGCGAGGAGGAACTAGCGTGTCATTGTCGTCTCCGCCCGCGCGGAGGAGGCGCGCATGGTGGCTGTCGCGGCGGAAGCCGGTCGCGCGCGCGTCGAGCCCGCAAACCGGGTGCGGACGCGGAATCTACCTTCGAGACCTTGAATGCCACGTGGATCCTGCAATCTGAAGGAGCAATTTGGGTCAGTCGACTCATGTGAGCCGTTTGATGCAACATGGATGGCTAGAAGGGCTTCTTCCACCTCTTCTGCCGTCTTCTTCCTTCGCTCCGTCGAACTTCTTTCACAAATCGACTGACCCAAATTATACTACTAGTACGAACGTATTAAGTACAGTAGGAACACGAAGATACGAGCAGTAGTACCAACTGCAAGAAGAACAGTAGTAAGACATAGTACTAGTACTACTGTACGTACTAAAGAGTTCAAATAACGAGAAAGAACATAAACATAGTTCTGCTGGGGCCTCAGCACAACACACCCTTGAAAATAAACTAAGCAACTAGTCCGCTTGACACTGCAGTAGAACCAGCATGAGCGACGGCACTGCCACCTACTCGGAGTCCGAGTCCACGTCCTCGACTTCGTCCTCGTCCCTCTTCCTCTTCCTCTTCGCCGACGCTTCTTTGCTTGAACCGGACACTGGGCTCTGCTTCTTCATCCAACCCTTGTAGATATTTAAACAAAGGTAGGCATCCATTGCTGCGTACAGGATGTGATCTTCATCTAATGTCTTCGACTCCCATGCATGATGAAACTCGTGATGAGGTTTCTTCAGTTTAGCGTACGAAGGATCAATCATGGCTGCTGCCAGGGTCAGCATTGAAGGTTGAGAGGAGGACACCAGGCTTGCCTTCTGGAGATCGAAGGGCTGGCCTACAACGAGACCTATCCGACGCAGGACATCCCTGTCGTTCTTAAAGCCTACAGTAACGAATTTCACTCTTTTGTCCTTGAGGAAGTTCTTAAAATCCTGGCACTCAACGTCGGCATGGCATATGTGGTAGACCAAGCAAACGTTATGTACGCAAACCTGGATCACGGCGGGCTTCTTCCTCTCTTCGTCCTTTAGATCCTTCTCTCGTCCCAGGACTGTGGTGTACTCAACATCTAGCCCAGCGACCCACTCATCCGTTGAACTGTTGAACATGCGTAGGAAGCGAGCAAGCCATGCTTTCACCGTCGCGGATCCACGTGTGTAGATGACGATGAACTGATCGCCGGTGATGGCTCTAACCTGGTACTCAGCGGCGACCATGGAGATTTGGGAGGCCATGGATTTTGGAGGAGGGTTAGGAGAAGTTGAACTGTTGTACCCCGCAAAAAAACTGGGAGCGAACTAATGTGAAAGGACGGGACGACTGGGAGCGAACTGTTGTAAGGTAGAAGACGGGGACGAGTAGGGCGTGCGAACGGCGTGGGGTTGCTGGCTTGCCCGGTGGATAAACGGCTGCAAGCCCCCAAAGAGTTCTCGAGAACTATGCGGGACCCACTAGATGTCATGTCTACTAGACCCATATCGTAGGCCTGACGGTATAGCTTCTGCCTGTTCGCACGCCATGCCGGCGCGTGGATGTAACTTCACTTAATTCCGTCAACCGTCGCGCCTCCCACGACCTTCGCCTCCCTCGCGCGGTCGCGCCCTTTGAGACTTCGACCGGCTATAAATGAGCAATTTTTTTGCCTACTCCGCATGCATGATACTCCCTCTGGTCCTTTTTACTCCCGTCAACCGTTTGCAAAGTGTTTGACCAAATTTATACTTTTTTTGAACACCACCTTATATTAATTAACCAGCCACACCAGTACACTCATTCGATACAATATTCACCACACAGGGCGGTACGTTATTTACAAGAATACCATCTAATCTATTGTCAAAGCTATACTTAGCGATTAAGTGTGCCACCTTATTGGCCGAACGGCTAATCTTTGACAATTGAAGATTGTTGATCAACTTCGAGATGCTCAACGCTTTCATCTTCAGGTCACGCATAGCAGACCTGTCATAGTCCCCCGATGCAAGAGACGCTACCACAAAAGCGCAATCAGTCTCTAAAATTACAGGATTATGAAGAGAAATACCTATGTAGAGACCGGCAATGCAAGCCCTAAGCTCCGCTTCCTCCACGCTTTGACAGGCATCAATGAAATCCCACGACCAAATTTATACTAAAAATATCAATATCTACAATACTGATTATAATGAGTATAAGAACTATGTTTTATAATGAGTGTAAAAATATTGATTTGACATTGTGAATGTTGATACTCCCTCCGTCTAGGTGAGTAAGTCATCTTAGGCTGTGCACCGTGACCAAGGAGGAGGGGAAAACGAGAGACATTAATGTTTATTTGCTAATTAATAGTATTGCATGCAATGAACTAACCACTGCATGTCATGTTTGATAGTCTCAAGTCATTAAAAGCATGCACACCCTCATCTCTTATTGGTTGATATGTCAAGAAACAAGAAACGAGGTAGAAGTTAATGCACCGCGCCTACGTGTTTTGGGATTATTTGGTTTTCGTAAGATGACTTACACACCTAGACTGAGGGAGTACATTTTTCTATAAGTCTAGTGAAAGTAGAGGTACATTGACTTCAGACAAAACTTAAATGCATAATGCAGACTAGTTCCTCCGTCCAGGTGCGTGCCATGTCCTATCTTGTCATCACAACAAGGTTAGCTATTAGAGTACCACTACCTCCCTTCTAGTTTAAAAGGCTCGATTCAAAAATTTCACCTACTCTTAGCAAGATAGTAGAGGCGATGGAATAGTTTTTGAAGTCTGCAAAAGTACTAAACTAATGTTGTCTTTCTTCACAAAAAAATGTGTTTACCAATGCATGCATGAACACTAGTTACTCTAACCCCCCTCTCTTCTTTAATTCTTTGCCACATCAGCATGTTTGCTATTCCCATGTGCATGATACCAGCTAAGATACCACCATTATGGCCAGCCTTAATCATCGCATGCAATAATTTAGTGCACCTTGAAATATGAACATGTGTGGGGCGTGTATGTTTTTAATGACTTGAGACTATACCTAGCCCGGCATGCAAGATGACTTATTATGCACCGTTCCCCATACCTGCAGGAAGCCCGTTCGTCTCCAAATCTTTTCCTCTTCATGTGTGGAAACAATATGCCTGCCAAACTCTCCTTCTCCCTCCGGCGGTCCCACCACTCCACCCCATGTGAAAAAATCTGCATGCATAACTCTCCTCCCCCCACGCTCGTCCAATCCGTTGTGACCAGCAATATTTTCACCCCTTCGCTCCCCCGTAATTTACTCCAACAAATATGCCCACGTAGCTGTTACTTAATCGCAGGTGCATTGGGTCACTCACATATGGGCCCAACAAGGGTCTGGCCCACATGTCAGTGACGCAACTGGACCTGCAGTTAAGTCAGTGCAGCTCGGTCCATATCTTACGTAGGTGTGCCATTGCTCGCTATAAATACTGCGCCTCCCACGACATCACTACCTCCTCCCCCTCACGTTCACGTCCATCGCTATCTCCTTCCCCTCGCTCTCATGTCGACCACCATGGCATCACCCCTCCCAAGCCCTAGGAACCCCTCTCTGCACCGCGCGGACGGTCACGCGTCGCCGTTGCGTTCCACGCCGCCACTAGTCGAGGAGGACGCGTCGGTGTTCCGCTCCTCGCCGCTATGCGACGCATCACCGTTCCGTTCCTCGCCGCCACTAGTCGAGGAGGACGCGTCGGTGTTCCGCTCCTCGCCACGACGCGACGCGTCGCCGTTCTGTTCCTCGCCGCCACTAGTCGAGGAGGACGCGTCGGTGTACCGCTCCTCGCCGCGACGCGTCAAGGTGGACGCGTCGCCGTTCCGTTCCTCGCCGCCACTAGTCGAGGAGGACGCGTCGGCGTACCGCTCCTCGCTGCGATGCGTCAAGGTGGACGCGTCGGCGCTCCCAATCTCGCCAGCACACATGTTGGAGGACGTGTCGGCTCCCCGCTACGAGGAGAACGCCGCGCTGCCCGCCGAGCCCCCCCAGCCTTGAGGAGCTTTGTAAAGAAATGGATGTCGCCTTGTGGGAGGCTTTGCCTCCAGCAGAGCGCGCCAAAATAGAGGCGGAGAAGAAGGCCGAGGAAGAGAAGCGCATTGCGGAACAAGCTGCCTAGGAGGCCTATGTCATGTCCGAGAGAGTCAGGCAATTGGATCTTTGGCAGAAGGCTCGTGCGAGGGCCGTGAGGGTGGCGGAGGACGCTCGTGTCGACGCCCTGAGTGCAGTCGGGCGCAAGCGCCTCATCTACGCTTGGCGGTACGTGGACCGGGTGCATGCTTCCAGCGAGGAGGAGTACCTATTGGCGCCGGATCACCACATCGGTGAGATCACGCTCGCCCGTCGGCAGGCTGCCAATCAGCACCTCGCGAGTTGCGAGGCTGAGGAAGAGGCGTTGTGTCAGCGCGCTGGGAAACGGCCGTGCACCAGGGCACTCGTGGCGCGCCACAAGCGCTCCTTCGAGCGCCGTGGCTTTTAGGAGGAGTATAATTTTTGTTTCGTAACGCGATCTCATTAGTTTTGGGATGCAAATGATAAATCCCGAACGTTCAGGAATTTTTAGCGTCCTTAATTAAGTATGTAAAAGGGAAAGTTTGGAAACCTTGTGTATTCGTACGCATTTTGCAAGTACGTGCATATAGCACAAACTTTACTATGTACTATCGCACTACACGTCTCTCTCGATATATGCTTGCTGACTGTGCTACTCCCTCCGTCCAGGTCAATAAGTCATCTTTGGTTGTGCACCGTGACCAAGAAGGAGGGAAGACTTATACACCTAGACGGAGGGAGTACTACTATTACTTATGTACGTGCAAATGCACGTTTTAACATTACGATGCGGTTTTTGTAAAAGTAGAAAAACAGCACTAGTCAAGCTTGTGAAACGATTCAATGCAAAACAAATGCAAAAATGCTCGTTTGATTGTTTACTTTTAGCTTCCTTCTCTGTGGTTATTTCTCTGTCGTACTTTGTACGGAGTATCTCACTGGTTGGAAAGGCATGCAAATTCCCAAACCGCTTCCTACACCCTGTATCGAATTTTTTGCCTAACAAGTTGTGCCGTGCAATTGGAATTCCAACTTGAGTACTACTACTAGTAGGAGTACCAGGGGCCAGTTCTTTTAGGCTTCTAGATTAGTAATCCCATAACTACTACCTCCGTCCTGGTTTATTGGTCCCCATTGTAATCTGTGTCAAATTTTGATCATAAATTTAACTAATGAAATGTTAGTGCATGTCACATGCACTACTCCATCCGTCTAGGTGAGTAAGTCATCTTAGGCTGTGCACCGTGACCAAGGAGGAGGAGAAAACGAGAAACGTTAATGTTTATTTGCTAATTAATAGTATTGCATGCAATGAACTAACCACTGCATGTCGTGTTTGATATCTCAAGTCATTAAAAGCATGCACACTCTTTATCTCTTATTGGTTGATATGTCAAGAAACAAGAAACGAGGTAGAAGTTAATGCACCGCGCCTAAGTGTTTTGGGATTATTTGGTTTTCGTAAGATGACTTACACACCTAGACGGAGGGAGTAACATTTTATCAGTTAAATCTTTGGTCAAAATTTAGCACAAATTACAATGGTGAGGAATAAACCAGGACGGAGTAGTAGTTTAGAAGCCCAAATAAATGAGTGAGGCGCCTTATTGTTACTCTCCACTGTGACTAGTCTTATGGGAAAAGCTGGGGAAGCCGCCAAAAGAACTGGCCCTAGGAGTAGTAGCTAGGGATCGAGTGTGCGAGATGAACCGGAGAAAGTAAATGCAGAGAGATGAAATGCAAAAAAGACGGAGGGATGTGATGGTTGCTTGTCCGTTTATTTTACCAGGCCACTTATTACTGGGAGTGGTTGGGTTTTGTGATATGACGGCTTTACTGCCGCGCCACGAGCGGGGTGAGAGGTGAGACTCCCGTGCAGCGCCGCCCTCTACACTTGTACTACATCGGTCGTGGTTTATTAGTCCCCCATTGAATTTGACTGAAGATTTAACTGACAAAATGTTAGTGCATGTCAACAAAAACTATATCGTTGGATTCGTATTTGAACATAGTTTTGAATGATATAATTTTAGGTGACATGCATCAGCATTTATCGTACTATATATAATGTTAGTTCAATTTTTGGTCGTACTAATCTATAGTAGTAAGGTGCCCGTGCGTTGCACCGAAGAGTGAAATGCATTGATCGGGGAGTTGTTTATTTTGACAAAGGATGTGGGGGTCATCTCATGTGTAACGGGTATCGATAGGTTTCTTCGGATATTATTTCATCTCTAGAGCTCACAAACATCCGGGTGAAATAGATAAAAAGGTATCTTTTGCAAACAAAAGCGTTCAACTGTTCAACCTGCATCCAAAACTTGTGAAGAAATAACACTTATTGTGCTTTGCAAGAAATGATCTTTAAGAATTAGTTTTTGAGTATCGATTGTTATACATGTTGGCTACAGATGACATGGCACTTTCTTATAGTCAACAGTTGGCTATACTATTAAGTAATATTAACCATGCCCTTATACACCTAGACGGAGGGATTAAATCAGGATGACTTGCAAGGGGGCAGAGGAGATGTAAGAAATGGTTCATCGTAAGTCTTTCACCAGTACTGTAGTAAAAATTCATACATGGAAGATTCTAGACTAAACCATAAACGGATACACTTTTATTCATGCGCGATACTCCAATAGAGCAAGATCCTGCATGGAAGTCTCCACATGCTTAGACAGCGGATTACATTGAGCGAAGACTAATGATCAACATTTAACTTGATAATGCGTATGTCCAGGTGAACCTCCTTGGAGTCCCCGTGCACCGCGTCGGCGGGTAAAGGATGCCATGGGTTTTCCAAGTCCACATTGGCGGGATAGTCCCAGCTCCCCAGAGTCCAAGTCCGTTCGATGAGGCCGGTGTCGCCGCCCACGTGACCCGGAGGGGTAGTAACACTGACCACGCACCCGTACATCGGCCTCGTGTCAGTGTCAGCGTCAGCGGCGTCGCCCCTGACGCACATTACAGAGACGGGGCGGCGGCCTGCGCGGGCCTCGCCGGTGCCCACGATCAAGAGGAAGACGCTGCCGTCCTCCTCCGAGACTAGCAGGCGGCGGTGATCCTCCAGCGACTCCGGCATGGTGAACGGGTAGCACGTCTCGTACTTGATGTTCTCCGCCAAGGGCCAGCAGTGACCGCTGCACGCATCCGTGAGGTGATGCACCATGTCCGCCGGCGAGCCACAAAACGGCATCGGGCACTCATAGCAGTGGACGAAGGGCTCCTTGGAGGCATCGACCAGGCCGTCCATGAAACGGGAGTGGCTGTAGGGGACGTTGCGCCAGTTGAATATATGAGCAAGTTACTACGAGATTTAATCCGAATAAGCACAAAATAAATCATGACGGCTATAACAGAGATGAAACTAATCATGTGGACTAGCATAGTAGTAGGATACAGAGTAGAAACATGAATTCTACCACGATTTCGAACAGGAAGGACAGAAACACATACGGTGCAACGGGAGCAGCACCGTTGGCGTTGAGGTTGTCGCCCATGTCGTTGAGGAAGAGGTTGCCGAGGTCGGGGAAGAAGTCGTCGTCGGTGAAGTCGTGGCTGCCAGCAGTCGCGAGAGTGCGCTCCCCAAATTTCAACAGCGCCCGCCGAATGGAGCGCAGGAGGGAGTGGCTGTAGGGGACGTTGCGGCCGCCGAATGGAGCGCAGGAGTAGCACACGAAGCAGTAGATGGTGTCCTTACTAGTACTCCCTAGTCTCTATCTATCTATATCTACTCTTATAGAAAACCGAGTTGGTGATGATGGTATGCCTGCCATCTTGTAATATAGACCGTCCGATCTATATCTGACGGATAGAAAGCCAACTATGACAATTTTACAAAAGATACCCGCACCTCTCTCCACATTTACAGATAAGGCCTTGCCTCGTTCATCCTTATCTCCCACAACCTCGTGCTCCTCCCTATGTCTCTATCTCTACTACTCTTCTTTGTTTTTTATAACAAATCGAATAGTGCTGCGCCGTCCGCTGCACGCCCGGCTGAACACGCCTCCTCGCCTCCATCATCACCAACTGAGTCTTTTATAGGAGTAGGAGTAGAGAAAAAACCGAGTTGGTGATGATGGTGTGCCGTGCAATGCACGGGCATCTTGCTATTTTTTTGCATATAAGTCCAAACACCACGTAGACACGGTCTTTGAGCACGGTTCGTAGTCGTTCCACGCTCGGGCATTGAAGTTTGTAACTATTTTAGATTAGAATATACTACTCCTCCGGTGCTAGTAGTAGAGCAGAGTCCTACTCTACTACTCTACTCAAGCAAGTTAGGGCATAGTACTGTAGTAGGTACTGTAGGGAGTACCAGTACTGTGATCACTCAAGCAAGTTGTCTGGCATCGATATGACCCTACGCTGCTGGTATGTGTCTCGTAAGTCAAGCGGCGTGCTGTAGTCATCATCACCTGTCCACTTCCCGCAGCACATATTCGCTTCTCCATCTTTGTCCGCACATAATCTCGTCCAATCTTCCATCCCCGCTAAGGCGCCTCCCCCCCTCGTCCGAAACCCAAGCACTAACAATGGCAGAACCGAGCAGCGTCCGCCGAAAGAGTGGCTGGAATTCGCTCCCCACAGAGGTAATCAAGCTCATTGTTTCGCGTGTGGACAATCTCAGTACCATGCCGCTCGCCGCGTGCTCGTCGGGGCTGTACCGTTTACTCAAAGCCCTCAGGCCGGAGCTTTTTAAGCCAGCTCCTTGCTTGCTGATGCCGCCTGATCTTCAGAAACGGCGTGTCACGCAGCATAACGATCATAGGGTGGCGAGCATCAACCCCCTTGACTGCGATCCGATCCCCGTCAGCCTCAACTACATTAACGGTATGTACTGGGTCGGCATGAACACGTCTTGGATGGTGCTCGTCGACGGTCGCGGCAGCTGGATGCTCGTGGAGGTCTACACCCGGCGATTGATCCCCCTTCCTTCGATTAACACTGCACTGCTTTGGCACCGCGGCCCAGAATACTCGGAATCTTACAGTAGCCAACATGATACCAAGTTTGATTTGCTCAAGGTTGTAATCTGCCAAGTGCCCACAAGATCTGCGAATTATAAAGACTTCAGGCTAATTGCGTTCTTCAACCGCGGTCTCGCCTATCTGACAGGTCACTGCGGTAAGTGGATAAATCTGCACGTCCATCGCAGGATCATACATCCTCCATGGTTCTCTGATGCCATTGAACACAAGGGCTTCATTTACGCTGTCGACTCCTTCTATGGCTGGACGTATTGCTGGCCTACTCCAGTCATCGCTACAAACGGCTGTTACAGCAGTATGTTACTTTCCTATGATATCATGATGGCTTGCTTATATTACTGTCAACATTTACTGAAAAAATATTCATGCTCATAACATGTTGTTCTTAAGATTGACTAAATCAAGAGCCCTTTTTTATTTGACTCCAACTTGATATGATGTTGTAGGCCGCCTGGTGTCCCTACCCTTCCTAATCCCAGAACCTTTCAAAGAAAAGCGGCATGGCAGTTGCAGGTGGTTCCTGGCTCGATCAGACGACGGCGAAAGATTGATGATCGTTCGCACGTACCGGACGTGTTGTTTCGCGGAATACAATCACAGTCACTGCAAGGTCTTTGAGCAGGATCCCAGCTTCTCTGGGCCTTCAGGAATTTTTGACTGGAGGCTGGTAAGTAGCCTTGGTACACGCTCTCTGTTTGTCGGACTGAATTATCCGATTAACCAGGAGATAACCGACGGCAAGGATCATGATGGCAGCGCGGTTTCGTTCATCAGGCAAAACTGTGTGTACACAGCGTACCATGCGTCTCTGCATGCACCATACCCTGATATGTGCCGCCACGCTCTGCAGCCCAAAGTAGGAGAGAGGGTCGCAAGTATCAGACTTCGACCTGCTGGCTGGAGTTTCCCCCGTCAGGCACCCATCTGGTTCAAGCCGTCAGCCAATCTCCACAGCTTAATAAATAGTAACGTCTAACTGAGCCAGTTAGTTAGATGCGTACACTTGGTGTAGTAGGATCTTTATTTAGTTTGATGCATACACTTGTTCTTTTTTGGTAGCCCTTTTGTAATGATGGCTGATGTTTGGTTTGGAAGAGAGAGTTGCGTCTTCACTCTTCTGGCCTGCTTACTGCTTCTGTTGCACCCCCAGCCCTGGTTGCTGCTGCTGCTGTTTTCAATGTACAATCAGTAGTATATTTCGTCTGTTGGTTGAATAAATGTGTTGTTAGAACGACAAACACAATGTTTTGGAAGTCGTTGCACGGTTCGATCCTTTAGTGCCCCGTACCGTACGTAGCTCATACTATTTTTCGTACGGAACACATTTTCCACTTGTTGATAACATGCAGCCCACTGATGAAGGCCCAATAGAGAAGCCCATAATTAACTGGAAGGGAGGCTCTCACATGAATCCGGCCCAGGTACATGCTCATGGTCCCCTAAACATAAATAAGTAAATAAATAAATAAAGCTAAATGCTCATGCACCAGTTCTTTGGGAAAATAGGTAGCCCAGTATTTCTTTTTGAAGAATACCCAAGCTAGGCCTATTTGTTTTCTCCGAATTACTGGGCTGCAAATCTTTCAAGACGAGGAGGGATGCATTCCGTCCTGGCCAAAGAGTATGGTCAATGTCTGTTAAAAGTAATATCAAAAGGGGTTGAAAATTCCAAAAAAATTATAGCAAATGGGATATTAGTTTCTTTTTTTGTTTTTGTTCTTCACTGATATCTTATACGTATTTCATTGGATTTAACATGACATAGTACTAATTTATTTTTAAATTTGTTTTAGTATGGCTATTAATTTTTGGATTAAGAATATTTCGTTCCCCAGCAAAAATTTGCGAATTTTCAAAATTTCCCACATATTTAGTTAATTTTTTGACCCTGGTACTGACCAGAAAATGGCCAGCAATTCTAAAAATGGAAAACGGGCTGCAATAAATTCCATATGAATTAGAAAATGAGTAAAAATTATAAAAATAATAGCAAATGGGCTGTACACGCCACAGATTTCGAGGCTGACTTGTTTACGCAAGGCTTTGTCAGTGAACACACGATTCTAGCAGCAGTGACTGTTGGATGTCCATCCAACGGCCGACGTGCTTCTTCAATCTCTGATCTTCCTGCTCCAGCCGCCTAAACTAGCGCCGGCGGGACTGCCTGCTCCCTCCTCTTGTGGCCCGCTGTGATGCCGCGCAGGCTTCCCCGGCCCACCCTACTCCCTCCGCTGGCCTGGCCGCACGCAATCAACTGCCTCCTTATTACGCGAAAAAAATGATTCCTCCCACTGACATCTGGGGCGCACCGGTTGGGAGGCTGACCTGTGGGCCTACTAAGTTGACGCGTACGCAGGGCTTGTCAACTTAGTCAACAAACGATTCTAGCAGCAGTAACCGTTGGATTTGAATCGAACGGTCCTGCTGCTTCTTCAATCGCTGCTCTTCTTGCACCAGCCGCCCAAACCAGCGCCGGGGAGACCGCCTGCTCCTGCCTCCAGTGGCCGGCTGTGCTGCCGTTGAGGCCTCATCGCCCCCTACTACTCCCACCGCTAGCCAGGCCCTGCGGCGACGGCAGCCTCACACCGCAGCCGAACCAGTGAACCCTCGTACTCCTCTCCGCGTGGGCATCCACTGCCGCGTCTTCCCCGGCTCCGCGTCGTCCCCTTCCTAGGCCTCGCCGTCGTCCACCGCCTTGGTGCTCTCGGCGCGGCGTGGTCAATGTGGTCAACGACATTCCATCGGAAGAGTACTGTACGTGGAGAGGCTGACAGCTGGGTCCACGGCCACAGCCCAGTTTTTTTGTGATTTGCCAAGTAAGTCGCTTTGTCAGGCCTGTTGGGCTGCAAATCTTTCAAGACGAGGAGAGCTTTCATTCGGCTGGCCGAGAAAATGGCCCATCAGTAATGAGAAATGGGTTGTACATTTTTAAAACACATCAAACCGGCAATTAGTTTCAAATATCTTTTTTTCATTTCGAGATTTTAAATTACATTAATTTTTATGCGTGGAGAATTTGTTGGATTTTATATTGATATACATTTATTTTTAAAATCAGTTTGAATGTGAGTCGAAATTTCGGGATTAAAAACAGTTCGGACCGCACCGAAATATGCAAAATTTCGTATAATTTTTTAACCGTGGCCACAATATGGGCTGTAATGCTAACAAAAAGAATATGGGCTCCAAAAAAACCTTAAGAATTAGCAAATGGGCTGTAAATTATTAGAAATAATGGCAGATGGGATGTATGCTGTTTTCCACAGATTTGAGGCTTTCCTAAAAAAAGGTTGACGCACAAGCAGTGACTGTTGGATGTCCATCCAACGGCCGTCGTGCTTCTTCAATCTCTGCTCTTCCTGCTCCAGCCGCTCAAACAAGCGCCGGCGGGACTGCCTGCTCCCTCCTCCCCGCGGCCGGCTGTGCTGCCGCGCAGGCCTCACCGCCCCACCGTACTCCCATCGCTGGCCTAGCCATCCCTCTACTCACCCACACCTGCTGTTATTCTCCGGCGACGGCAGACGAACCAGTAAACCCTCGTACAGTCGTACTCCCCTCCGCGTGGGAAACAACTGCCGAGTCTTCCCTGCCTCCGTGTCGTTCCCTTCCTAGGCCTCGCCGTCGTCCACCGCCCTGGTGCTCTCGGCGCGGCCTGGTCAACATGGTCAACGACCGACATGCATCTGAAGTGGACTGTACGTGGAGAGGCCGACAGCTGGGTCCACGGCCGCACGCAAGGAAATGCCTCCTTATTACGCGCAAAATAATGATTCCTCCACCTGACATCAGGGACCCACCGAAAGGGCCTCTGTATTTCGCGAAAAAAACGTTACCGCCGCTGACAGCTCGGACCCACCAGCTATATCTTCGCACGCAAGGAAGTGCCTCCTTATTACGCACAAAAAAATGAATACTCCCCCTGTTAGCTGGGACCCAGTATAGTGGCAGGCTGACTTGTGGGCCTACTAAGTTGACGGGGACGGAGGGCTTTGTCAACTTAGTCAATATGCACGATTCTAGCTCCAGTGACCGTACGATGTCCATCCAACGGCCGTAGTGCTTCTTCAACCTCTGGTCTTCTTGCTCCAGCCGCCCAAACCAGCGCCGGTCGTGCCTCGTGCTCCTGCCTCCCGTGGCCGGCTGCGATGCGGCGGAGGCCTCACCGCCCCCTACTACTCCCACCGCTGGCCAGGCCATCCCTCTACTCACCCACACCCCCTGTTATTCTGCGGCGACGACAGCCTCACACCGTAGCGAACCAGTGAACCCTCGTACTCCTCTACGCGTGGGCATCCACTGCCGCGTCTTCCCCGGCTCCGCGTCGTCCCCTTCCTAGGCCTCGTCGTCGTCCACCGCCCTGGTGCTCTCGGCGCGGCGTGGTCAACGTGGTCAAGGAACGGCTTCCATCGGACGTGGACTGTACGTGGAGAGGCTGACAGCTGGGTCCACGGCCGCAGCAAGGAAGTGCCTCCTTATTACACGCAAAATAATTATTCCTCCACCTGACAGCAGGGACCCACCGAACGGGCCACCATATTTCGTGAAAAAAACGTTTCCTCCTAACTGCTGGGACCCACCAGCTACATCTTTGCACGCAAGGAAGTGCGTCCGGGTAAAAAAAACGATTCGCCCCCTGACTACTGTGACCCACCAGCTACATCTTCGCAGGCAAGGAAGTGCCTGACAGTCGGGACCCACCTGGTCGAAGCGTACATAGCATTGTCATTCTGGTCGCGAACGTGTACATACATACTGGTCGATGTAGAGGCACGCACGTGTCATAGTAGAGGCACACACATAGCATGTACACGTACGTACAACGGCCAGAGTGCAAGAAAGAAAATACGGCCACGTACGTACATATGGGCGGGGTCTCGAATGCCTACTCGCGGATACGTACGACCAGGGCTCATGTACATGGCTGGGTCGGAACGGAGAAACAGCGTCGTCGTCGTGTTCATGGGGAGGCAACATTATGCGTCGTGTTCATGGGGAGGCAACGGAATGCGTCGTGTTCATCGGGAGGCAACGAAACACGTGGGAGCCAACCGGTTGGGTTGGAACGGAATGCGTCATCATGTTCATCGGGAGGGCTTGGACGGAACATGCGATGGAAACGAGGCCTGGTGTACCACAGAACGGAGGAAACGGCCTTGTGTTCGACCGGCCACGTTCGAAACAGGGGTCCTGTTGATCGGGAGGGCTGTGGCGTACCGCAAAACAGAGGAAACGGACCTCCTACGATTAAAAAGGGGGTCCTGTTGATCGGGAGGGGTGTGGCGTACCGCAAAACGGACGAAACGGACTTGTGTTGGAGCGCTACGGTCGAAACGGGGGTCCTGTTCATCGGGAGGGGTGTGGCGTACCGCAAAACAGGACTCCACGAGGTACTGTTCATCTCCACCGTTGACCTCCTCCAGCCTCCACGGGCTACCGTCGACCTCCTCCAGCCTCCACGGGCTACCGTCGACCTCCTCCAGCCTCCATGGGCTGTTGTTCATCCAGCCTCCACCGCGCGCTGCTCCATCGGCTACTGTTCAACCACCCCTCCACGGGCTACTGTTCCTCCAGCCCTCCACACCATGGGCTCCTGTTCATCTAGAGGCAACGCCACCGCTCACTGTTCATCCAAACCCCCCGCAACGCTCACTGTTTATCCCAGAGGCAGCATCGATCGGCTTCAGTTAGCAGCAGTAGCGAAGGAATCGCTCGATCGGGTTTAGTTAACAGCCATCGATCAATCACTCGGGTTCAGTAACGCGTAGCCTGCAGTGCAATCGCTCGGGTTCAGTTAGAGCCCAACGCCTCGCTCGGGTTCAGTTAGAGCCAACGCCTCACACACACGCGCATACGTGTACGAGAGAAACGCGCATCGCTCGGCCCTCGATTGCCCACCGTAACCGGGAAATCCCCGAATTTTTCCTCGCCCTCGCTTCTACCACGGGTTTTTCCATCATGGACGGCCCAAAGAATGTCATGCAACTGCGTCTCCAGCCCGCCCAGGATGAAAAGCCCATTTTCGGTCATGATTTTTTGTCATAGAAGTAGGAGCCCACCACATCTATGATGATACCGGGTTTTGTCACAATTATCGTCATAGAAGTGTCATATTTATGACAGAAAAAAATTCGTTTGGCCCAAAATGTCACGGATGTGTCTTTTTTTGTAGGGAGTACGTATTTCTCACCGACTTTACATTCATGTTCACACACTATTCTAGCTGTCGGTGCTCATACTCTTTCATTGTATTATTCATGCTAGTTTAATTTTATTTTTCTACCTTTCTTCTTGTGTGTTTGATAAACCTTAAGAAAAACCCCAAAAATTAGTTAGTTTACTTTCCATGCTTGTAGTAGACTTAAAATGAAAACCCAAAAAGATTTCTCGTTCTTCTTCTTACTTGTTGGGAGCTTTCCCGTGTAAATAGTTTTATTTTCTTTTCTTTCCTTTTGGGGTCGAGAGTAGAAGACCGTATTGAAAATATTTAGTGGCTCTCATATGCATGATTGTTTATTTAACTTAGAGACCATATTACTTTGTCTTCTCTTTTGAATTGAATGCTTGCAGATTCCAGCTTCACTACTAGGAAAAGGGCTATAGATAGGATTGATTCTAATGGCGCACCGTGGAAGCAGTGCGCCACTACTATATACTAATGGCGGACCTGCTTGTGATACGCCATTAGTGTGGAAGACACTAATGGCGCACCGTAAACAGGGTGCGCCACTAGTATGAATTTTTTTTTCATTTTCCTATACATACTAATGGCGCATCTGGTCCATCATCCGCCATTACTATCTATAACTACTAATGGCGCACCAAGCAGGCAGTGCGCCATTATTGTAAATTTTGTTTTATTCTTTTTTTTTTGCAAAACTACTAATGGGCACTTTAAATCGTAGTCTTCATTTCTCGATTGTATTTCATGGGCACTTTTTGATATCATGAATATTTTTAAATTTCATGGGCACTTTTTGAATTCATGAGGACACTTGATCTCGATTCCCCCTCCATATCGATCTCGATCCCCCTCCATCTCGATCGCACCCGCACCCTCCCCCGCTAGCTCCACCCATTGCAACCCTCCCCCGCTCCACCGCCAGAGCACCCGGCCCCCCCGCACCCGCACTTTTTGAACATATTTTTTAAATTTTTTTACTATTTTTATAAAAAATATTACTGTTATAATTTAAACAAGTTTGAACATATTTAAACACAAATTAATATAAAAAACGGCATTTAAAATGCATAAAAAATATTACTGTTATGATTTAAACAAGTTTGAACATATTTAAACACAAATAAATATAAAAAACACCATTCCCACTCCACCGCCGACCCCCTGCCCGCATCCTCCCCACTCCACCGCCGCCGCCGACCCCCCGCACCCTTCCCCACTCCACCGCCGCCGACGTCCCATCGCACCCTCTCCCCCGCACCCTCCCCGGCCCGCTCCACCGTCACAAATGGATGCAACTAAAATTGCAAAAAAAAAACAAATTTGATTATATTTCCAAATAAGAAATTTGATGATATTTTCAAATAATAAATTTGATGATATTTTTTCATATTCATAAATATTTTCAAATAACAAATTTGATGATATTTTTTAAAAAATTATTTCTATTTTGATAAATTCTAATGGCGCACCGTGGCGGGGTGCGCCATTAGAGTGGTTGTACTTATGGTGCACTAGGGTTGCGTGCGCCATTAGATCCCTCTCCCCAGTTCACCTGTTCCCCTCTCACTGTTGCCTTCCTCCCTCCCTCGCCAGATCCACTCGACCCAACCGTACGCCGCCGCTCCCTTGCTCCGCCCCCTCCGTCCGTCGCGCCTGCACGACGTCGGTGCCGCCGCCGCCGCTGTGGTCTTGCGCTGCCCCGACGCCGCTGCCCCGACCCCCGCAGGAGTCCACCCCCGCCGCCCCCGCGCCCCCCGAACGGGATCGGCCGAGCGCGCGCCGCCCGCTCCTCTCCTCTCCTCCTCCCTCCGACGAGCGAGGGCCTCCTCCGTCCCCTGCAGCAGACGGCGAGCGCGGCCCCGACGTGCCCACCCGGCCTGCCCCTGCCATCCTCCGCCACCGGCCCCTGCTCTCCTTCGACCGCGGTGAGCGAGGACCCGGACGAGCTCGGACCCCGACCCCGACCCCTTCGCCGACCCTGACTCCGACCCCTCCGGCGACCAGGTACCTCTCCTCCTTCCTCCTTCCTCCCTCTCTCCACCATTCCCCATTCCTTCCAACCGATGCTCCAAAAGGAATTTCAAGACAGAAAGCACATGCTCCAAAAGTTAGGGTTCACGATTCAAATTGCACTGCATTTTTGTACTGCATTTTTTGTAACTATATAGGAGAATCAGAGTTCCTGCTACTTTTGTTTGTTTTCTTTTTGAAACTGTGCTATCTTTTCATTAGAGATGGGATGTTTCTACTTTCTAGCGGTGAACATGAGAAGGTTGTGTTAGTTGCTCAGCCTGGGATAGGAAAATAGACCGTGAACTTTCTGAGATGGTAAAATAGATGAGGGCATTGTTCTCCAGGGAAGGTGCAATGGATGTGATTGAAGATTCAGTTCGGTTGTTCCATTAATGATCTCTAGGCAGAATGCTTAATAAGTTTCATCTTGCGGCAAACAACAAGAACTGCAGGTCTTGGATTTCTGTAATGATGATGGAACATTATAAAGCATTGTACTCCAGTGTGTATGAAGGATACAAAAAATTTAGCAACTTCTTTGATTTTATAAAGTTGTTCTTATATGGGTGAAACTTCACTTGTTTTTAGGCTAGTGCAGGGTGTTGCTTTATTGTGATGCCTCTGAATTACTTGTGATCACATTGAGAAAGACTTGCTAGTTTGTTGGGTTTTGTCTCCGACCATTGTGTCGTGATGAATTTGCAGGTACCCCGAGAGGCCCTTGAGTTTGCCGGAATGTCGATTAACTTCCGTTCCGGCAAATTCGGGCACTCCATATGTCCTATTTTCAGCAAAGGTCATGCTGAAATTTTCCATGAATTTTAGCATGACTTTGCTAAAAATAGGACATATGGGGTACTTGCGACTAATGCCTGTTATCATGCATGGGTACTAATTGGTCTCTTCTGCTGCTTATCGGAGATGGCGGGAAGCAGCCACCGCCGATCTGCGACACCGCAGTACGAGTTGGATGCTTCCGAGTTCTTCACTATCATACTTGACGCTTCAGTATCATCCATGACGCTGGTATATAAAACGAGAGATCTCCCCTTCACCCATCTCATTATGATATCTGTTGTTTGCTACATCACTCATTTTCCCAAACTGCAGAGGCTGCCTGACAGTTTTATGAACATGCTGATGGGTGAAGATCCGCCAAATAATGTGAAGCTGCGACAGGCCGGCAGCGGGTTTCGCAGGCAGTGGGATGTGCAGTTGGCGATCAAGAAGGGCCACATGTACTTGTCTCGTGGGTGGGAGAAGTTCTACCATGCCTATGACCTGCAGCTGGGGTACTTCCTTGTCTTCAGGTACGACGACGACGCCAACATGCTCATCGTGAAGGTGTACAACAAGACTATGTGTCGCATGCGCTACGCTGCCGATGATGATGCCGGTATGTACGTTCTGCCTCTTCTTATTCCTCTACATTTGGCTTTGTCTCACATTGATTGTTAACGGTCATTGTTGCATTTTGGACAGGTAGGAGCAGCAGCAGCGACACTGGCTACAGCCAAAGCAGCAGCGACTATGGCTGTAGTGAAAGCAGCAGCGATTCTGGCTGTAGCGAAAGCAGCAGCGATTCTGGCACCAGCATAGACAACAAGAAGGATGATCCGGACTGGAGTGCGGGAGAAGAGGAGCAGAGTGAGGATGAGGAGCTGCATGATGACGATGGGCATCAGGCTGAGGATGACCTAGCGCTGGTGGTGGCTGACCAAGGGCAAGAGATGGTGGTGGCTGACCATGGGCAAGAGATGGAGGTGGCTGAGGATGACCTAGCGATGGTCGTGCCTGAAGGTGGCCTCGCGATGGTGGTGGTGCCTGACAATGACCACGCACCGGTGGTGGCGCCGGCGATCCCACAGCTGGGCGACATGACCACGCCAATTGTGGTAGAAGACTACATCCCACTACCTCCACTGCCTCCACCGCCTCGCCGCTCTTGGCGCATTAGGGAGATGAAGGAGAAGAAGGAGAAGAACTTCCTATTTTGTCAGGTATGTCAGATCTCCTATAGGTTAGCTATCCAAAATGATATATATATATATATATATATATATATATATATATATATATATACTTAGTTACCTATGTTATCTCTAATATGCTTAGTTTCCTATAGGTTAGCTTCATTTTACCTAAGTTGGCTCTAATATACTAACTTAGAGCTTATATGCTTAGTTTCCTATAGGTTAGCTCCAAAATAACTTATGTTAGCACAAAATGATCAAGTTTACATAATAAGCTTATAGTCTTTTTCTTATTCTTCTTCTTTTCCAAAATGACATAGGTTAGCTTCATTTTACCTAAGTTGGCTCTAATATACTAACTTAGACCTTATATGCTTAGTTTCCTATAGGTTAGCTCCAAAATAACTTATGTTAGCACAAAATGATCAAGTTTACATAATAAGCTTATAGTCTTCTTCTTATTCTTCTTCTTTTCCAAAACTCTTCTTACTCTTCTTCTAGTGTTCTTCCTCTTCTAGTATTCTTCTAGTCTTCTTCTTTTTCTTCTTCTAACTTCTTGTTTACCATTTTGCAGATTTGATTTAATTGACGGAAGCTTGCGTGGATGGAGTGCTTCTTTTCCATTTGTGTTTTTATTTTGTATCAATGTGAAACTTTTGTGAATTGATGGATAACGGTGTTGGATGAACAATGTGAAACTTTTGTAACGACGGAACTATGTGTTGGCTATGTATGTATATATGATGAAACTTGTGTGTTGGATATGATTGCTATATGGATGCTTGTTGTATATATATATGTGTTGAATATCTCATATGTGAAATAGTGACCTGAGATTAAGAAGAAAAGAATTAAAAAAGTTGTTACTAATGGCACACTACCATGTGCTGCGCTATAAGTATAGCAGATAATAGTGGCGCACTGTGGGCTATACTAATGGCGCACTACGTGGTGCGCCATTAGAACACCAGATACTAATGGCGCACATGTGGTGCGCCATTAGAATTTAATTCTAATGGCGTGATGCCAGTGGCGCACCAGTAGTGCGCCATTAGAAGGAAAATTCGGTGCGCCACTAGCATGCCTTTTCCTAGTAGTGCTTAGTCCAATGCACGTGCACTATTATTATTATACACATCATTCGATCGTGCAAGTGAAAGGCAATAATGATGATATATGATGGACTGATTGAGATGAGAAAAGCTGGTATGAACTCGACCTCTCTTGTTTTTGTAAATATGATAAGTTCATCGTTCCTGATTCAGCTTGTTATGAAGTAAACATATTTGCAATGACCTTCAGAGATTATAGTTGCTTGTGCCATGCTTGATTAGCTATGAGTTATAATGGTTTACCTTGCGTGCCAACATGCTATTAAAATGATTATGATGTGGTATGATGGGATGGTATCCTCCTTTGAATAAATTGAGTGACTCGACTTGGCACATGTTCACGCATGTAGTTGAAACAAATCAACATAGCCTTCACGATATTTTTGTTCATGGTGGATTATATCCTACTCATGCTTGTACTCGGTGTAAATTAATTTTAATGCATGTTCATGACTGTTGTCGCTCTCTTAGTTGGTCGCTTCCCAGTCTTTTGCTAGCCTTCACCTGTACTAAGCGAGAATACTGCTTGTGCATCCAATATCCATAAACCCCAAAGTTGTTCCATATGAGTCCACCATACCTTCCTATATATGGTGTCTACCTGCCGTTCCAAGTAAATTTGTATGTGCCAAACTCCAAACCTTCAATGAAATTCTGTTTTGTATGCTCGAGCAGCTCATGTTTCAACTAGGGATGTCTGTATCTTCCATGCTAGGTGGGTTATTCTCAAGAGGAGTGGACTCTGCTCCTCACTCACGAGAAAGGGCCGGTAACCGGGATGCCCAGTCCCATGATCCAAAAAGATCAAAGCAAATCAAAATAATTAAACAAAACTCCCCCAGGGATGTTGTTAGTTGGAGGCACTCGTTGTTTCGAGCAAGCCATGGATTGATGCTTGTTAGTGGTGGGGGAGTATAACTTTTACCATTCTGTTTGGGAACTTCCTATAATGCATGTAGTATGGAAGATATCGCCATCTCATAGTTGTTGTGTTGACAGTGAAAGTATGCCGCTCAAAATGTTATTCATCTCTATTTTAAAATCGAGCTCTAGCACCTATACAAATCACTGCTTCCCTCTACGAAGGGCCTATCTATTTAATTTTATGTTGAGTCATCATCCCTCTTATTAAAAAGCACCAGCTGGAGAGCACACTGTCATTTGCATTCATTACTATTGGTTTATATTGGGTATGACTTGACTAGATCTCTTTTACCATGAATTACAATGTTTAGTCAGTCCTTGATCTTTAAAGGTGCTCTGCATTTATGTTTTGCGGTCTCAGAAAGGGCTAGCGAGATACCATTTTGTTATATCATATTATGATTGTTTTGAGAAAGTGTTGTCATCCGAGTTTTATTATTTTTGCTCGCTAGCTGATTATGCCATTGATATGAGTAATTGTGAGACCTAAGTGTTATTGTGAGTATGGTTAGTTCGTAATACTTGCTGAAAACTTGAATGCTGGCTTTACATATTTACAACAACAAGAGCAAACAAAGTTTGTAAAAGTTATTCTTTATCACTTTTAGTTTATCAACTGAATTGCTTGAGGACAAGCAAAGGTTTAAGCTTAGGGGAGTTGATACGTCTCCAACGTATCTACTTTTCCAAACACTTTTGCCCTTGTTTTGGACTCTAACTTGCATGATTTGAATGAAACTAACCCGGACTGACGCTGTTTTCAGCAGAACTGCCATGATGTTGTTTATTGTGCAGAAAACAAAAGTTCTCGAATGACCTGAAAATCCACGGAGATAACTTTTGGAAAATATAAAAAATACTGGCGAAAGAATCAAGGCCAGGGGGCCCACACCCTGTCCACGAGTGTGGGGGCGCACCCTCCCCCCTGGGCGTGCCCCCCTGTCTCGTGGCCCCCCTGATGCTCCATCAACCTCAATTCCAACTCCATATATTCCGTTTCACGGAGAAAAAACCAGAGAGAAAGTTTCATCGCGTTTTACTACGGAGCCGCTGCCAAGCCCTAATCTCTCTCGGGAGGGCTGATCTGGAGTCCGTTCGGGGCTCCGGAGAGGGGGATTCGTCGTCGTCGTCATAATCAACCATCCTCCATCACCAATTTCATGATGCTCAACGCCGTGCGTGAGTAATTCCATCATAGGCTTGCTGGACAGTGATGGGTTGGATGAGATTTATCATGTAATCAAGTTAGTTTTGTTAGGGTTTGATCCCTCGTATCCACTATGTTCTGAGATTGATGTTGCTATGACTTTGCTATGCTTAATGCTTGTCACTAGGGCCCGAGTGCTATGATTTCAGATCTGAACCTATTATGTTTTCATGAATATATGTGTGTTCTTGATCCTATCTTGCAAGTCTGTAGTCACCTATTATGTGTTATGATCCGACAACCCCGAAGTGACAATAATCGGGATACTTCTCGGTAATGACCATGGTTTGAGGAGTTCATGTATTCACTATGTGCTAATGCTTTGTTCCGGTTCTCTATTAAAAGGAGGCCTTAATATCCCTTAGTTTCCACTAGGACCCCGCTGCCACGGGAGGGTAGGACAAAAGATGTCATGCAAGTTCTTTTCCATAAGCACGTATGACTATATTCGGAATACATGCCTACATTACATTGATGAATTGGAGCTAGTTCTATGTCACCCTATGTTATAGCTATTACATGAGGAATCGCATCCGACATAATTATCCATCACTGATCCAATGCCTACGAGATTTTCACATATTGTGCTTCGCTTATTTACTTTTCCGTTGCTACTGTTACAATTCCTACAAAACTATTATCTTTACTTTTGCCACTGTTACCATTACTATCATACTACTTTGCTACTAAATACTTTGCTACAGATACTAAGTTATCCAAGTGTGGTTGAATTGACAACTCAACTGCTAGTACTTAAGAATATTCTTTGGCTCCCCTTGTGTCCAATCAATAAATTTGGGTTGAATACTCTACCCTTGAAAGCTGTTGCGATCCCCTACACTTGTGGGTTATCAGCTGCCGCGTAGTTTCATGTGATCGAGGCCCCAGCCATGTTCATTAAATAATGTACATACTGTCCAGTAGCACCGTGTGTGTGCCGCTTGGCCTTGAATCTCGATGTAATATCAGACCTTTGTACCATGCTAGTATCAATAAAGCGGTTATTTTTGTACCATGTTGTTGTGTATTGCCAGAAGACTCGATCTCTAGGCTGGCAATGCAGGGTAAACCGGTTGCTCTAAGCCGGGGTGCCATAGCATTGGACATGGATGGGGCACTGGAGTGGCCTTCTTCTTATTCTTTGCGGCCTCCTCGGCAAGGATTGACATCGTGACCGTCAGTTTTCTATCTCTCTTGCCACTGACAGGAGCAGTGGGAGGGTGAGCGGCCGTTGTTGGGGAGGCATTCACCACCCTGGCGTCCTTTGTTGTGGTTGGAGCCGGTGCTTGTGGCTGATGGAGCCTTTTCATTCCGAACCTCTTTTTTGCCGCGAGCCCGTGGCGCTGGCCGATGGTTGGCAGAAGGCTCTTGGATATCCATTCTAGCGATGGGGCCGGTCATCGGTGGCAACGTAGACGCGTGGGGGCGGCAGTGGCGGGAAGGATACTCGCGTGAGGACGGGAGAAAGAGGCACATAACTTTTACTCGGTCGCGCAAGCGCCGAATATATTTAGGCAGCTTGGGGGGATTTTCTGTGAAATAGTAAAAATTATACCCCCTTATAGATTTTAGGAGTTCGGTTAGGGCGGCATAAAGGAGTAAAACTAAAATTATACTCCCTTATAGACTTTTAGGGTAACGGCTACAGTTGTCCTAAGTTGTTACCTAAAATCCGATGAAGAGAGATCCTACTCTGAAGGTTGCTATACTTATATTGAAGGAAATATGCCCTAGAGGCAATAATAAAGTTGTTGTTTTATATTTCCTTATTAATGATAAATATTTATTATTCATGCTAGAATTGTATTAACCGGAAACTTGATACATGTGTGAATACATAGACAAAACACTGTATCCCTAGTATGCCTCTACTAGACTAGCTCGTTGATCAAAGATGGTTAAGTTTCCTAGCCATGGACATGAGTTGTAATTTGAAAATCGGGATCACATCATTAGTGGAATAATGTGATGGACAAGACCCATCCGCTAACTTAGCATAATGATCGTTCAGTTTTATTGCTACTGCTTTCTTCATGTCAAATATATATTCCTCCGACTATGATATTATGCAACTCCCAGACACCAGAGGAATGCCTTGTGTGCTATCAAACATCACAACGTAACTGGGTGATTATAAAGATGCTCTATAGGTATCTCCGAAGGTGTTTGTTGGGTTGGCATAGATCGAGATTAGGATTTGTCACTCTGAGTATCGGAGAGGTATCTCTGGGCCCTGTCGGTAATGCGCATCATATGAAGCCTTGCAAGCAATGTGACTAATGATTTAGTTACGAGATGATGCACTATGTAATGAGTAAATAGACTTGCTGGTAATGAGATTGAACTAGGTATGAAGATACCGACGATCGAATCTCGGGCAAGTAACATACCGATGACAAATGGAATAATGTATGTTGACATTACGGTTCGACCAAAAAAGATCTTCGTACAATATGTGGGAACCAATATGAGCAACCAAGTTCGGCTATTGGTTATTGACCGGAGATGTGACTCGGTCATGTCTACATAGTTCTCGAACCTGTAGGGTCCGCACGCTTAACGTTCGATGACGATATGTATTATATGAGTTATGTGTTTTGGTGAGAGAAGGTTGTTCAGAGTCCCGGATGAGATCACAGACATGACAAGGAGTCTCGAAATGGTCGAGAGGTAAACATTGATATATGATACGTCTCCAACGTATCTATAATTTTTGATTGTTCGATGCTATTATATTACCCGTTTTGGATGTTTATGTGCTTTACTTGACACATTTATATCATTTTTGGGACTAACCTACTAACCGGAGGCCCAGCCCGTATTGCTTTTTTTTTGCCTATTTTAGTATTTCGAAGAAAAGGAATATCAAATGGAGTCCAAACAGAATGAAACCTTCGGGAGCGTGATTTTTGGAACAAACATGATCCAGAGGACTTGGAGTGCAAGCCAAGAAGCAGCCGAGGCGGCCACGAGGGTGGAGGGCACGCCCACCCCTACAGGGCGCGCCCCCTATCTCGTGGGACCCTCAGGAGGCCACCGACCTACTTCTTCCTCCTATATATACCCACGTACCCCGAAAACATCCAGGGAGCCAACGAAAAACAATTTCCACCGCCGTAACCTTCTGTATCCACAAGATCCCATCTTGGAGCCTTCGCTGGCGCTCCGCCGGAGGGGGAATCGACCATGGAGGGCTTCTACATCAACACCATAGCCCCTCCGATGAGTTGTGGGTAGTTTACTAGAGACCTTTCGGTCCATAGTTATTAGCTAGATGGCTTCTTCTCTCTTTTTGGATCTCAATACCATGTTCTCCCCCTCTCTTGTGGAGATCTATTCGATGTAACTCTGTGTTTGTCTAGATCCGATGAATTGTGGGTTTATGATCAAGTTTATCTATGAGAAATATTTGAATCTCCTCTGAATTCTTTTATGTATGATTGAGTTATCTTTGCAAGTCTCTTCGAATTATCAGTTTGATTTGGCCTACTAGATTGATCTTTCCTGCAATGGGGGAAGTGCTTAGCTTTGGGTTCAATCTTGGGGTGTCCTTACCCAGTGACAATAGGGGTTGCAAGGCACGTATTGTATTGTTGCCATCGAGGATAAAAAGGTGGGGTTTATATCATATTCCATGAGTTTATCCCTCTACATCATGTCATCTTTCTTAATGCGTTACTCTATTCTTATGAACTTAATACTCTAGATGCATGCTGGATAGCGGTCGATGTGTGGAGTAATAGTAGTAGATGCAGGCAGGAGTCGATCTACTTATCACGGACGTGATGCTTATATACATGATCATGCCTAGATAATCTCATAATTATTCGCTTTTCTATCAATTGCTCGACAGTAATTTGTTCACCCACCATAATACTTATGCAATCTTGAGAGAAGCCACTAGTGAAACCTATGGCCCCCGAGTCTATCTTTTATCATATAAGCTTTCAATCTACTTTTATTTGCATCTTTACTTTTCCAATCTATATTATAAAATACCAAAAATATATTTATCTTATCATACTATCTCTATCAGATCTCACTTTTGCAAGTGGCTGTGAAGGGATTGACAACCCCTTTATTGCATTGGTTGCGAGTTCTTTGTTTGTTTGTGTAGGTGCGTGGGACTTTTGAGGAGCCTCCTACTGGATTGGTACCTTGGTTCTCAAAAACTGAGGGAGATACTTATGCTACTATTGCTGCATCACCCTTTCCTCTTCAAGGAAAACCAACGCAAGCTCAAGACGTAGCAAGAAGGATTTCTGGCGCCGTTGCCGGGGAGGTCTTCGCTCAAGTCAAGACATACCAAGTACCCATCACAAACTCATCTCCCTCGCATTTACATTATTTGCCATTTGCCTCTCGTTTTCCTCTTCCCCACTTCACCCTTGCCATTTTATTTGCCCTCTGTTTTCCAACCTCTCTCTCTTTCGCTTGCCTTTTTCTGTTTGCTTGTGTGTTGGATTAGTTGTCGCCATGTTGCAAGATAATACCAAATTGTGTGATTTCTCCAATACCAATAATAATGATTTCCTTAGTACTCCGATTGCTCCTCTTAATGATGTTGAGTCTTGTGAAATCAATACTGCTTTGCTGAATCTTGTTATGAAAGATAAATTCGCGGCCTTCCTAGTGAAGATGCCGCTACCCATCTAAACAACTTTGTTGATTTGTGTGATATGCAAAAGAAGAAAGATACGGACAATGATATTGTTAAATTGAAGTTATTTCCGTTTTCCCTTAGAGAACGTGCTAAAGTTTGGTTTTCGTCTTTGCCTAAAAATAGTATTGATTCTTGGAACAAGTGCAAAGATGCTTTTATCTCTAAGTATTTTCCTCCCGCTAAGATCATCACTCTTAGGAACGATATTATGAATTTTAAACAACTTGATCATGAGCATGTTGCCCAATCTTGGTAAAGAATGAAATTGATGATTCACAAATGCCCTACTCATGGTTTGAATTTATGGATGATCATACAAAATTTTTATGCCGGTTTGAACTTTGCTTCTAGAAATCTTTTAGATTTGGCCGTGGGAGGCACGTTTATGGAAATCACGTTAGGAGATGCTACAAAACTTCTTGATAATATTATGGCTAATTATTCTCAATGGCACACCGAAAGATCTAGTAGTAAAAAAGTACAGGCTATAGAAGAAATTAATGTTTTGAGTGGAAAGATGGATGAACTTATGAAATTGTTTGCTACTAAGAATGCTCCTCTTGATCCCAATGATATGCCTTTGTCTACTTTGATTGAGAATAATAATGAATCTATGGATGTGAATTTTGTTGGTAGGAATAGTTTTGGAAACAATGCTTATAGAGGAAACTTTCATCCTAGACCGTCCCCTAGTAATTCCTCTAATAATTATGGAAATTCCTACAATAATTCTTATGGTAATTTTAATAAGATGCCCTCTGATTTTGAGAATAGTGCGAAAGAATTTATGATTTCTCAAAAGAATTTTAATGCTTTGCTTGAAGAAAAATTGCTCAAAGTTGATGATTTGGATAGGAACGTTGATAGACTTTCGCTTGATGTTGATTCTCTTAAACTTAGATCTACTCCTCCTAAGCATTATATCAATGAGTCTCTCAAAGCCATGAGAACCCACTATCTAGGATTTTAAGGAATTTTATTATGATAATTGTTCTTTAGAAGGTTGTATTTCCTTGTTGCAATTTGTTGTTAAATCTCCTCATGCTTATAGTCAAAATAAAGCTTTTACCAAACATATCGTTGATGCCTTAATGCAATCTTATGATGAAAAACTTAATTTGGAAGTTTCTATACCTAGAAAACTTAATGATGAGTGGGAACCTGCTATAAAGAATAAAATTAAAGATCATGAGTGTTATGCTTTGTGTGATTTGGGTGATAGTGTTTCCACGATTCCGAAAACTTTATGTGATATTCTAGGTTTCCATGATCTTGATGATTGCTATTTAAATTTTCACCTTGCGGATTCCACCATTAAAAAACCAATGGGAAGTATCAATGATGTTCTCATTGTTGCAAATAGAAATTTGGTGCCCGTAGATTTTATCATTCTTGATATAGATTGCAATCTTTCTTGCCCTATTATTCTTGGTAGACCTTTCCTTAGAATGATTGGCGCGATTATTGATACGAAGGAAGGGAATATTAGATTCCAATTTCCATTAAGGAAGGGCATGGAGCACTTTCCAAGAAAGAAAATTAAATTACCTTCTGAATCTATCATGCGAGCTACTTATGAATTGAGTGCCAAAGATGGCACTACTTAGATCTATCTTCGCTTTTATGCCTAGCTAGGGGCGTTAAATGATAGCGCTAGTTGGGAGGCAACCCAAATTTATTTGTGTTTTTTGTTTTTGTTTCTGTTTAGTAATAAATTTTGCATCTACCTTATGTTTAGATGTGTTTTTATGTTTTAATTAGTGTTTGTGCCAAGTAGAACCTATAGGATAACCTATGGTGATAGTTAATTTGATTCTGCTGAAAAACAGAAACTTTGCACGCACGAAATTAGTTTTGTTAAATCACAGAAACGTGATTTTGCATTGATTCTTTTTGCTGCAGATCAATAGACAAATTGTACAGGACTTCCTATTTTGGTAGGAGTTTTAGAGTTCCATAAGTTTGCTTTAGTTACAGATTTCTACAGACTGTTCTGTTTTTGACAGATTCTGTTTTTCGTGTGTTGTTTGCTTATTTTGATGCATCTATGGCTAGTATTAAGTGGTATGAACCATATAGAACTTGAAATACAGTAGGTTTAACACCAATATAAATAAAGAATTAGTTCATTACTGTACCTTATGTGGTGGTTTTGTTTTCTTTCACTAACGGAGCTTATGAGATTTCCTGTTGAGTTTTGTGTTGTGAAGTTTTCAAGTTTTGGGTAAAGATTTGATGGACTATGGAATAAGGAGTGGCAAAAGCCTAAGCTTGGGGATGCCCATGGCACCACAAGATATTCAAGAGTATACAAAAGCCTAATCTTGGGGATGCCCTCGGAAGGCATCCCCTCCTTCGTCTTCGTTCATTGGTAACTTTACTTGGAGCTATATTTTTATTCGCCACATGATGTGTGTTTTGCCTGGAGCGTCGTGTATGATATTAGTATTTGCTTTTTAGTTTTCCACAATCATCCTTGTTGTACACACCTTTTGGGAGAAGCCTACTTGATTGGAATTTATTAGAATACTCTATGTGCTTCACTTATATCTTTTGAGCTAGGTAGTTTTTGCTCTAGTGCTTCACTTATATCTTTTAGAGCATGGCGGTGGCTTAATTCTGTAGAAATTGCTAGTCTCTCATGCTTCACTTATATTATTTCCAGAGTCTCTTAGAATAGCATGGTATTTTCTATGGTTATAAAATTGGTCCTAGAATGGTAGGCATCCAAGTTGGGTATAATAAAAACTATCATAGGAAGTGAGTTGGATGCTATGATCAATTTGATACTTGATAATTGTTAGATATGGAGGTAGTGATATTAAAGTCATGCTAGTTGGGTGATTATGAATTTAAAGAATGCTTGTGTTGAAGTTAGCAAGTCCCGTAGCATGCACATATGGTTAAAGTTGTGTAACAAATTTGAAACATGGAGTGTCCTTGGATTGTGCATCCTTATGAGTGGCGGTCGGGGCCGAGCGATGGTCTTTTCCTACCAATCTATCCCTCTAGGAGCATGCGCATAGTGCTTTGTTTTTGATGACTTCTAAATTTTTGCAATAAGTATATGAGTTCTTTTGACTAATGTTGAGTCCATGGATTATATGCACTTTTACCTTTCCATCATTGCTAGGCTCTTCGGTAACGTGCATTGCCCTTTCTCACCTTGAGAGTTGGTGCAAACTTCACCGGTGCACCCAAACCCCGTGATACGATACACTCTATCATACATAAACCTCCTTATATCTTCCTCAAAACATCCACCATACCTACCTATTATGGCATTTCCATAGCCATTCCGAGATATATATTGCCATGCAACTTTCCACCGTTCCGTTTATCATCATGACACGCATTACTTTTGTCATATTGCCATTGCATGATCATGTAGTCGACATCGTATTTGTGGCAAAGCCACCATGCATGATTTTTCATACATGTCACTCTTGATTCATTGCCCATCCCGGTACATCGCCGAAGACATTCATATAGAGTCATATCTTGTTCTAGTTTCGAGTTGTAATTCATAAGTTGTAAATCAATAAAAGTGTGATGATCATCATTATTAGAGCATTGTCCCCAAAAAGAAAAAAAAAGAAAGGCCAAAAGAAAAAAAAGGCCAAAGAAAAAAAAGAAAAAAGAAGAAAGGCCAAAAGAAAAAAAAGAAAGGTCCCAAAAAAAGAAAAAGAAAAAAAATAAAAAAATAAAAAGGGGGCAATGTTACTATCTCTTTTCCACACTTGTGCTTCAAAGTAGCACCATGTTCTTCATATAGCGAGTCTCATATGTTGTCACTTTCATATACTAGTGGGAATTTTTCATTATAGAACTTGGCTTGTATATTCCTATGATGGGCTTCCTCAAAATGCCCTAGGTCTTCATGAGCAAGCAAGTTGGATGCACACCCACTAGTTTTCTTTTGTTGAGCTTTCATACATTTATAGCTCTAGTGCATCTGTTGCATGGCAATCCCTACTCCTCATGTTGACATCAATTGATGGGCATCTCCATAGCCCGTTGATTATATTCGTCAATGTGAGACTTTCTCCTTTTTTGTCTTCTCCACACAATCCCCATCATCATATTCTATTCCACCCATAGTGATATATCCATGGCTCACGCTCATGTATTGCGTGAAGGTTGAAAAAGTTTGAGACTATTTAAGTACGAAACAATTGCTTGGCTTGTCATCAGGGGTGTAGAATTTGGTAACATTTTTGTGTGACAAAAATGAAGCATAGCCTAACTATATGATTTTGTAGGGATGAACTTTCTTTAGCCATGTTATTTTGAGAAGACATGATTGCTTTTATTAGTATGCTTGAAGTATTACTATTTCTTATGTCAATATGAACTTTTATTTTGAATCTTTTGGATCTGAACATTCATGCCACAATAAAGAAAATTACATTGAGAAATATGCTAGGTAGCATTCCACATCAAAAATTCTGTTTTTATCATTTACCTACTCGAGGACGAGCAAGAATTAAGCTTGGGGATGCTTGATACGTCTCCAACGTATCTATAATTTTTAATTGTTCCATGCTATTATATTACCCGTTTTGGATGTTTATGGGCTTTACTTTACACATTTATATCATTTTTGGGACTAACCTACTAATCGGAGGCCCAGCCCGTATTGCTGTTTTTTTGCCTATTTCCGTATTTCAAAGAAAAGGAATATCAAACGGAGTCCAAACAGAATGAAACCTTCGGGAGCGTGATTTTTGGAACGAACGTGATCCAGAGGACTTGGAGTGCAAGCCAAGAAGCAGCCGAGGTGGCCACGAGGGTGGAGGGCGCGCCACCCCTACAGGGCGCGCCCCCCTATCTCGTGGTCCCCTCGGGCGGCCACCGACCTACTTCTTCCTCCTATATATACCCACGTACCCCGAAACATCCAGGGAGCCAACAAAAAACAATTTCCACCAACATAACCTTCTGTATCCGCGAGATCCCATCTTGGATCCTTCACCGGCGCTCCGTCGGAGGGGGAATCGACCATGGAGGGCTTCTACATCAACACCATAGCCCCTCCGATGAGTTGTGAGTAGTTTACCATAGACCTTTCGGTCCATAGTTATTAGCTAGATGGCTTCTTCTCTCTTTTTGTATCTCAATACCATGTTCTCCCCCCTCTCTTGTGGAGATCTATTCGATGTAACTCTTTTTGCGGTGTGTTTGTCGAGATCCGATGAATTGTGGGTTTATGATCAAGTTTATCTATGAGAAATATTTGAATCTCCTCTGAATTCTTTTATGTATGATTGAGTTATCTTTGCAAGTCTCTTCGAATTATCAGTTTGGTTTGGCCTACTAGATTGATCTTTCTTGCAATGGGAGAAGTGCTTCGCTTTGGTTTCGATCTTGCGGTGTCCTTACCCAGTGACAATAGGGGTTGCAAGGCACGTATTGTATTGTTGCCATCGAGGATAAAAAGGTGGGGTTTATATCCCTCTACATCATGTCATCTTTCTTAATGCGTTACTCTATTCTTATGAACTTAATACTCTAGATGCATGCTGGATAGCGGTCGATGTGTGGAGTAATAGTAGTAGATCCAGGCAGGAGTCGGTCTACTTGTCACGGACGTGATGCCTATATACATGATCATGCCCAGATAATCTCATAATTATTCGCTTTTCTATCAATTTCTCGACAGTAATTTGTTCACCCATTGTAATACTTATGCTATCTTGAGAGAAGCCACTAGTGAAACCTATGGCCCCCGGGTCTATCTTTTATTATATAAGCTTTCAATATACTTTTATTTGCATCTTTACTTTTCCAATCTATATTATAAAATTCTAAAAATATTTTTATCTTATCATACTATCTCTATCAGATCTCACTTTCGCAAAGGGTCGTGAAGGGATTGACAACCCCTTTATTGCGTTGGTTGCGAGTTCTTTGTTTGTTTGTGTAGGTGTGTGGAACTTTTGAGGAGCCTCCTACTGGATTGATACCTTGGTTCTCAAAACCTGAGAGAAATAGTTACGCTACTATTGCTGCATCACCCTTTCCTCTTCAAGGAAAACCAACGCAAGCTCAAGACGTAGCAATATATTGGAAAGTTATATTCGGACACCGGAATGGTTCTGGAATGTTTCGGGGATTTTTCAGAGTACCGAGGGGTTACCGGAACCCCCCAGAAAGTTAATGGGCCTCATGGGCCATAGGGGAGAGGAGGAGGCAGGCCACAGGAGGTGCCCCTAGGGGAGTCCGAATTGGACTAGGGGAGGGCCCCCTTTCCTTCTCCCTCTCTCTCTCCCTCCCCCCTTTTTCCCCTCCGGAAAGGAAGGGGGTCCGAATTGGACTAGGAGTCCTAGTAGGACTCCCCCCTTGGGGGGCACCCTGGCCGGCCCTCTCCCCTCTCCCTCCTTTATATACAGGGGCAGGGGGCACCCCAAAGCACAGCAGTTGTTTCTTAGCCGTGTGCGGTGCCCCCTCCACCATGTACTCCACCGATCATATTGTCGTAGTGCTTAGGCAAAGCCCTGCGTGGATCACATCACCATCACCGTCACCATGCCATCGTGCTGATGGAACTCATCTCCTTCGTACCTCTACTGGATCAAGAGTTCGAGGGATGTCATCGAGCTGAATGTGTGCAGAACTCGGAGGTGCCATGCGTTTGATACTTGATCGGTTGATTCGAGAAGATGTTCGACTACATCAACCACGTTAAGTTAACGTTTCCGCTTTTGATCTATGAGGGTACGTGGACACACTCTCCCCCTCTCGTTCTTATGCATCTCCTAGATAGAGCTTGCATGAGCGTAGGAATTTTTTTGAAATTGCATGCTACGTTTCCCAATAGTGGCATCTGAGCCAGGTCTATGCATAGATGATATGCACGAGTAGAACACAAAGAGTTGTGGGCGGTGATCGTCATACTGCTTACCACCAATGTATTATTTTGATTCGGTGGTATTGTGGGATGAAGCATCCTATGTTGGAAATATTCCCTAGAGGCAATAATAAAATGCTTATTATTATATTTCCTTGTTCATGATAATTGTCTATTGTTCATGCTATAATTGTATTAACCGGAAACCGTAATACATGTGTGAATACATAGACCACAACATGTCCCTAGTGAGCCTCTAGTTGACTAGCTCGTTGATCAATAGATGGTTATGGATTCCTGACCATGGACATTGGATGTCATTGATAACGAGATCACATCATTAGGAGAATGATGTGATGGACAAGACCCAATCCTAAGCATAGCACAAGATCATTTAGTTCGTTTGCTAGAGCTTCTCCAGTGTCAAGTATCTTTCCTTAGACCATGAGATTGTGCAACTCCCGGATGCCGTCGGAATGATTTGGGTGTATCAAACGTCACAACGTAACTGGGTGACCATAAAGGTGCACTACAGGTATCTTTGAAAGAGTCTGTTGGGTTGGCACGAATCGAGACTAGGATTTGTCACTTCGTATGATGGAGAGGTATATCTAGGCCCACTCGGTAATGCATCATCATAATGAGCTCAATGTGACTAAGGAGTTAGCCACAGGATCATGTGTTACGGAACGAGTAAAGAGACTTGCCGGTAACGAGATTGAACGAGGTACGGGGATACCGACGATCGAATCTTGGGCAAGTAACATACCAATGGACAAAGGGAATTGTATACGGGATTGATTGAATCCCCGACATCGTGGTTCATCCGATGAGATCATCGTGGAACATGTGGGAGCCAATATGGGTATCTAGATCCCGCTATTGGTTATTGGCCGGAGAGATGTCTCGGTCATGTCTACATGGTTCTCGAACCCGTAGGGTCTACACACTTAAGGTTCAGTGACGCTAGAGTTGTAATGGGAAATTGTATGTGGTTACCGAAAGTTGTTAGGAGTCTCGGATGAGATCCCGAACGTCACGAGGAGTTCCGGAATGGTCCCGAGGTGAAGACTTATGTACGGGAAGTCCAGTTTCAGTCGCCGGAGGGTTTCAGGGTTATTGATATAGTACCAGGACCATCGAAAGGTGTCCGGGGGTCCATCGGGTGGGGCCACTTACCCCGGAGGGGGCCAAGTGAGCTGGATATGGGTGGGAACCAGCCCCTAGTGGGCTGGTGCGCCCCCAAGGGCCCAAGGTGCCTAGGGTTGGAAACCCTAGGGGTGGGGGCGCCTCCCACCTGCTTGGGGGGCAAGTCTCCCCCCTTGGCCGCCGCCCCCCCTCTAGATGCATCTAGGGGGGCGGCCCCCTCTGCCCTTCCCCTATAAATAGTGAGGGGTGGGAGGGCAGCTGCACCCTTCCCCTGGCGTAGCCCTTCCCCCCTTCCAACTCTTCCTCCTCCTCCATGGTGCTCAGCGAAGCTCTGCTAGAGAACCACAAGCTCCACCACCACGCCGTCGAGCTGCCGAAGTTCTCTCTCAACTTCTCCTTCCCCTTGCTGGATCAAGAAGGAGGAGACATCCCGGGTTGTACGTGTGTTGAACGCGGAGGCGCCGTCCGTTCGGCGTTTGGATCGGATCTTCCACGATTTGAATCATCGCCAGTCTGACTCCATCAACCACGTTCTTTTAACGCTTCCGCTTAGCGATCTTCAAGGGTATGAAGATGCACTCCCTCTCTTTCGTTGCTAGCATCTCCTAGATTGATCTTGGTGACACGTAGGAATTTTTTTGAATTATTACTGCGTTCCCCAATAGTGGTATCAGAGCTAGATCTATGCGTAGATTCTATGCACGAGTAGAACACAAGTAGTTGTGGGCGATGATTTTGTCAATTTGCTTACCGTTACTAGCCTATGTTGATTCGGCAGCATTGTGGGATGAAGCGGCCCGGACCGACCTTACATGTAAGCTTACGTGAGACAGGTTCCACCGACTGACATGCACTTGTTGCATAAGGTGGCTAGCGGGTGTCTGTCTCTCCCACTTTAGTCGGATCGGATTCGATGAAGAGGGTCCTTATGAAGGGTAAATAGCAATTGGCATATCACCGTTGTGGCTTTTGTGTAGGTAAGAAACGTTCTTGCTAGAAACCCATAGCAGCCACGTAAAGCATGCAACAACAATTAGAGAACGTCTAACTTGTTTTTGCAGGATATGCTATGTGATGTGATATGGCCAAAAGGATGTGATGAATTATATATATGATGTATGAGATTGATCATGTTCTTGTAATACGAATCACGACTTGCATGTCGATGAGTATGACAACCGGCAGGAGCCATAGGAGTTGTCTTAATTTATTGTATGACCTGCGAGTCAATATAAGAACCATGTAATTACTTTACTTTATTGCTAACTGTTAGCCATAGTAGTAGAAGTAATAGTTGGCGAGACAACTTCATGAAGACACGACGATGGAGATCATGGTGTCATGCCAGGGGCGATGGTGATCATGCCGTTCCTCGAAGATGGAGATCAAAAGCGCAAGATGATATTGGCCATATCATGTCACTTTATGATTTGGATATGATGTTTGTCATGTTTACATCTTATTTGCTTAGAACGACAGTAGCATAAATAAGATGATCCCTCACTAAAATTTCAAGAAATGTGTTCCCCCTAACTATGCACCGTTGCGAAGGTTCGTTGTTTCAAAGCACCACGTGATGATCGGGTGTGATAGATAATAATGTTCGCAAACAACGGGTGTAAGCCAGGTTTACACATGCGAAACACTTAGGATGACTTGACGAGCCTAGCATGTACAGAGATGGCCTCGGAACATGAGAGACCGAAAGGTCAAACATGAGTTGTGTGGTAGATACGATCAACATGGAGATGTTCACCGTTGATGACTAGTCCATCTCACGTGATGATCGGACACGGCCTAGTCGATTCAAAGCATGTATCACTTAGATGACTAGAGGGATGTCTATCTGAGTGGGAGTTCATTAAACCATTTGATTAGATGAAATTAATTATCATGAACTTAGTCTAAAATTGTCTTTACAATCTATCCTGTAGATCCAATGGCCCACGCTAATGTTCCCCTCAATTTCAACGCGTTCCTAGAGAAAACCAAGCCGAAAGACGATGGAATCAACTATACAGACTGGGTCCATAACTTGAGGATCATCCTCATAGCTGCCAAGAAATCATATGTCCTTGAAGCACCGCTAGGTGACGCACCCATTTTCCCAGCAACTCAAGATGTTATGAACGTCTGGCAGCCGCGTAGTGATGATTACTCCCTGGTTCAGTGCAACATGCTTCACAACTTGGAATCAGGGCTCCAAAAGCATTTTGAGCAACACAAAGCATATGAGATGTTCCAAGAGCTGAAAATGGTTTTCCAAGATCATGCCCGTGTTGAGAGATATGAAGTCTCTGACAAGTTCTACAGTTGTAAGATGGAGGAAAACAGTTCTGTCGGCGAGCATATACTCAAAATGTCTGGGTTGCACAACCGCTTGTCTCAGCTAGGAGTTAATCTTCTAGATGACTCGGTCATTGGCAGAATCCTCCAGTCGCTTCCACCTAGGTACAAGAGCTTTGCGATGAACTACAATATGAAAGGGATGGAGAAGTCCATTCCTGAGTTATTCGATGTTGAAATCAACGGAGGTGGGGTTCAAAAAGGAACATCAAGTGTTGATGGTGAATAATACCACTAGTTTCAAGAAAGGCAATGGAAAGAAGAACTTCAAGAAGGACGGCAAGGGAGTTGTCGCGCCCGGTAAGTCAGTTTTTTGAGGGTTAAATGATAGTGGGAGAGGATCCCACTGACCTTGTATTAACTCATAGCACAAGATTACATACTTACAGGGGTGGGGTTAAGGCCCCCAAGCCATGTCTAAGGCTAACATAAAACCAAGAAAGAGTACAACTAAAAGTGGATAGCACAAAAATGGATTACAAGTTTTGGAGGAACATAGAAAAGAAGGGGTGCAACTCATGTTTACAGTTGTGTGCAAGCAACTCCATCAGAATCTTGAAGCGCGCCAGCCAAGAGTCAAAGGAGTGTGGCACCCCCTGAAATGTTCATTGTTTTGTTCCTTCCAAATACTCCAGGATGACAACATGAAAATGTCCATAAAGAGAGGTTGGATCCACTGCTGTTTCCCAACATGTATCAACCTTAGGCGGTTGTCATAGTTAGGCCAGTGGATCCCCAACTTGGCCCAACATTGTACACTGAAAGGGCAATGAAAGAAGAGGTGCTCCACCTTCTCTTCTGGTGGTTGATTGCACAACAAGCAGGCATAATTTTTGTTCGCGATGTTATAATGACGGCGCTTGAGCATGTTCCTGGTGTTCAGTCGGTCCACCATCAAGAGCAAGCAGAACACTTTGAATTTGATGGGGCTTTTGGCTTTCCATAGCCAAACAGAGGCCTCGTCGACCTCCACCTCTCTGAAGCAGTGCTCATAGTATACACTAGAAGAGAATCTATTAACAATGGAGCAGGCCCAAACATCATTCTCCTCCACTTCCAGTAGAACATGAGCTGACCGGGCCTATATCTCTCTGATCTCCTGACGGGCCTGCGCAAAGAGTGGGAGGTGGAATAGCTCGCTGGGGTCACTGGCATGCAAGACGGCGTTAACAGGCGCGTCCTCATCCGTGGTGAAGGAGAAGGCTCTAGGGAAAGACTGCATCAGAGGGTGATCTTCATCACCGAGCCACAAATCCTTCCAGAAAAGGGTCTAGGAGCCATTCTCAATCTCCACCGACGTGATCCCTCTGAATATGTCACTGTGCATCATAAGATCACGCCACCAAAACGAGCCAATTGCACTGCATGTGTGTGGTACCTTGTCAGGGTAGTATGCGTTCCAAACTAGGGAAACCCAAGGTACATCCTCTTTGTTGTAGAACTTGAAGAGGTGCTTGAGAAGGAGTGCCATGTTTTGAGTCTTGATGTAGATTATGCCAGGCCTCCCTTCTTCTTTGGTCAACAAACCAGATCCCATGCTGCTAAGGAGTTCGATTTGACACCATCATCAGTGTTTTTTGCCCAGAGGTAGTATCTACGTAGCTTGTCCAGTGTTGGGGAACGCGGTAATTTCAAAAAAATTCCTACGATCACGCAAGATATATCTTGGTGATGCATAGCAACGAGGGGAAGAGTGTGTCCACATACACCCGTAGACCCGAAAGCGGAAGCATGTAACGCGGTTGATGTAGTCAAACGTCTTCGCGATCCAATCGATCAAGTACCGAACGCACAACACGTCCGTGATCTGCACACGTTTAGCTCGGTGACGTCCCTCGAACTCTAGATTCAGCTGAGGCCGAGGGACAGTTCCGTCAGCATGATGGCGTGGTGACGGTGATGATGAAGTTACTGGCATAGGGCATCGCCTAAGCACTACGACGATATGACCGACGTGTGTAACTGTGCAGGGGGCACCACACACGGCTGAAGGATCAACTTGTCTGTCTATGGGGTGCCCCTCCCCCATATATAAAGGAGGAGAGGGGAGGCCGGCCGGCCCTCCTTAGCGCCCCCCAAGAGGGGAATCCTACTAGGACTCCAAGTCCTAGTAGGTTTCCACCAAAGGGGAGAGATGGGGAAGGAAGGAGAGGGAGGGGGGAAGGAAAGGGGGGCACTGCCCCCCTTCCTTGTTCTATTCAGACTCAAGGGGGAGGGGGCGCGCGGCCTGCCCTGGCCTCCCCTCTGTCTCTCTCCACTAAGGCCCATTGAGGCCCATTAGTTCCCCCATGGGTTACGATAACCCTCCGGCACTCCGGTTTTATCTGGAACTTCTCCGGAACACTTCCGGTGTCCGAATACAATCGTCCAATATACCAATATTTATGTCTCAACCATTTCGAGACTCCTCGTCATGTCCGTGATCACATCCGGAACTTCAAACAACCTTCGGTACATCAAATCACATAAACTCATAATACCAATCGTCATCGAACATTAAGCGTGCGGACCCTACGGGTTCGAGAACTATGTAGACATGACCAAGACTCATCTTTGATCAATAACCAATAGCGAAAATTGGATGCTCATATTGGTTCCTACATATTCTACGAAGATCTTTATCGGTCAAACCGCATAACAACATACGTTGTTCCCTTTGTCATCGGTATGTTACTTGCCCGAGATTCGATCGTTGGTATCATCATACCTAGTTCAATCTCGTTACCAGTAAGTCTCTTTACTCATTCCGTAATACTTCATCCCGCAACTAACTCATTAGTCTCAATGCTAGCAAGGCTTATAGTGAAGAGTATTACCGAGAGGGCCCAGAGATACCTCTCCGAAACACGGAGTGACAAATCCTAATCTCAATCTATGACAACCCAACAAACACCTTCGGAGACACCTATAGAGCACCTTTATAATCACCCTTTGACGTTCTGACGTTTGGTAGCACACAAAGTCTTCCTCTGGTATTCAGGAGTTGCGTAATCTCATAGTCTGAGGAACTTGTATAAGTCATGAAGAAAGCAGTAGCAATGAAATTGTAATGATCATAATGCTAAGAAAACGGATGGGTCATGTCCATCACATCATTCTCCTAATGATGTGACCCCGTTCATCAAATGACAACACATGTATATGGTTAGGAAACATAACCATATTTGATTAACGAGCTAGTCAAGTAGATGCATACTGGGGACAATATGTTTTGTCTATGTATTCACACATGTACTAAGTCTCCGGTTAATACAATTCTAGCATGGATAATTAACATTTATTATGAAATAAGGAAATAAGTAATAACTTTATTATTGCCTCTAGGGCATATTTCCTTCAGTCTCCCACTTGCACTAGAGTCAATAATCTAAATTACATAGTAATGATTCTAACACCCATGGAGCTTTGGTGCTGATCATGTTTTGCCCGTGGAAGAGGCTTAGTTAACGGGTCTGAAACATTCAGATCCGTGTGTATCTTGCAAATCTCTATGTCCCCCTTCGACACTTGATGACAGATGGAATTGAAGCATCTCTTGATGTGCTTGGTTCTCTTGTGAAATATGGATTCCTTTGCCAAGGCAATTGCACCAGTATTGTCACAAAAGATCTTCATTGGACCCGATGCACTAGGTATGACACCTAGATCGGATATGAACTCCCTCATCCAAACTCCTTCATTTGCTGCTTCCGAAGCAGCAATGTACTCCACTTCACATGTAGATCCTACCATGACGCTCTGCTTGGAACTGCACCAACTGACAGCTCCTCCATTAAACAAAAATACGTATCCGGTTTGCGACTTAGAGTCATCCGGATAAGTGTCAAAGCTTGCATCGACGTAACCGTTTATGACGAGCTCTTTTTCACCTCCATAAACGAGAAACTTATCATTAGTCCTTTTTAGGTAGGATGTTCTTGACCGATGTCCAGTGCTCCACTTCGGGATTACTTTGGTACCTCCCTGCTATGCTTATAGCAAGGCACACATCAGGTCTAGTACACATCATTGCATACATGATAGAAACTATGGCTGAAGCATAGGGAATGACTTTCATTTTCTCTCTATCTTCTAGAGTGGTCGGGCATTGAGTCTGACTCAACTTTACACCTTGTAACACAGGCAAGAACCCTTTCTTGGACTGATCCATTTTGAACTTCTTCAAAACTTTATCAAGGTATGTGCTATGTGAAAGTCCAATTAACCGTCTTGATCTATCTCTATAGATCTTGATGCCCAATATGTAAGCACCTTCTCCGAGGTCTTTCGTAGAAAAATTCTTATTCAGGTATACCTTTATGCTATCCAGAAATTCTATATCATTTCCAATCAACAATATGCCCTCAACATATAATATCAGAAATGCTATAGAGCTCCCACTCACTTTCTTGTAAATACAGGCTTCTCCAAAAGTCTGTATAAAACCATATGCTTTGATCAGACTATCAAAGCATTTATTCTAACTCCGAGAGGCTTGCACTAGTCCATAAATGGATCGCTAGAGCTTGCACACTTTGTTAGCAACATTTGGATAAAAAAACCTTCTGGTTGCATCATATACAACTCTTCTTCCAGAAATCCATTCAGGAATGCAGTTTTGACATCCATTTGCCAAATTTGATAATCATAAAATGCAGCAATTGCTAACATGATTCAGACAAACTTAAGCATCACTACGGGTGAGGAAGTCTCATCATAGTAAGTCCCTGAACTTGTTGAAAATGTTTTGCAACAAGTTGAGCTTTGTAAACAGTAACATTACCGTCTAAGTCCGTTTCTTCTTAAAGATCCATTTATTTTCTATGGCTTGCCAATCATCGGGCAAGTCCACCAACGTCCACACTTTGTTCTCATACATGGATCCCATCTCAGATTTCATGGCCTCAAGCCATTTCACGGAATCTGGGCTCATCATCGCTTCCTCATAGTTCGTAGGTTCATCATGGTCTAGTAACATGACTTCCAGAACAGGATTATGATACCACTCTGGTGCGGATCTTACTCTGGAAGACCTACGAGGTTCGGTAGTAACTTGATCTGAAGCTTCATAATCATCATCATTAACTTCCTCGCTAATTGGTGTAGGAATCACTGGAACTAATTTCTGTGATGAGCTACTTTTCAATAAGGGAGAAGGTATAATTACCTCATCAAGTTCTACTTTCCTCCCACTCACTTCTTTCAAGAGAAACTCCTCTAGAAAGGACCCATTCTTAGCAACAAAGATTTTGCCTTCGGATCTGTGACTGAAAGTGTACCCAACATTTTCCTTTGTGTATCCTATGAACACACACTTCTCTGATTTGGGTTCAAGCTTATCAGGTTGAAACTTTTTCACATAAGCATCGCAGCCCCACACTTTAAGAAACGACAACTTTGGTTTCTTGCCAAACCACAGTTCATAAGGCGTCATCTCAATGGATGTTGATGGTGCCCTATTTCAAGTGAATGCAGCCGTCTCTAAAGCATAACCCCAAAATGATAGCGGTAAATCAGTAAGAGACATCATAGATTGCACCATATCCGATAAAGTACAGTTACAACATTCAGACACACCATTTCGCTGTGGTGTTCCAGGTGGTGTTAGTTGTGAAACTATCCCATGTTGTTTCAAATGAAGACCAAACTCATAACTCAAATATTCTCCTCCACAATCAGATCGTAGAAACTTTATTTTCTTATTACGATCATTTTCCACTTCACTCTGAAATTCTTTGAACTTTTCAAATGTTTCAGACTTATGTTTCATCAAGTAGATATAACCATATCTGCTCAAATCATCTGTGAAGGTAAGAAAATAACGATACACACCACGAGCCTCAATACTCATTGGACCGCATACATCGGTATGTATTATTTCCAACAAGTCAGTAGCTCGTTCCATTGTTCTGGAGAACGGAGTTTTAGTCACCTTGCCCATGAGGCACGGTTCGCAAGCACCAAGTGATTCATAATCAAGTGATTCCAAAAGTCCATCAGCATGGAGTTTCTTCATGCGCTTTACACCGATATGACCCAAACGGCAGTGCCACAAATAAGTTGCACTATCATTATTAACTTTGCATCTTTTGGCTTCAATATTATGAATATGTGTATCATCACTATCGAGATTCAATAAAAATAGACCACTCATCAAGGGTGCATGACCATAAAAGATATTACTCATATAAATAGAACAACCCTTATTATCTGATTTAAATGAATAACCGTCTCGCATTAAACAAGATCCAGATATAATGTTCATGCTCAATGCTGGCACCAAATAAGAATTATTCAGGTCTAAAACTAATCCTGATGGTAGATGTAGAGGTAGCGTGCCGACGGCAATCACATCTACCTTGGAACCATTTCCCACGCGCATCGTCACCTTGTCCTTAGCCTATCTTCGTTTAATCTGTAGCCCCTGCTTCGAGTTGCAAATATGAGCAACAGAACCAGTATCAAATACCCAGGCACTACTACGAGCATTAGTAAGGTACACATCAATAACATGTATATCAAATATACCTTTCACTTTGCCATCCTTCTTATCCTCCAAATACTTGGGCAGTTCCGCTTCCAGTGACCAGTCCCTTTGCAGTAGAAGCACTCAGTTTCAGGCTTAGGTCCAGACTTGGGTTTCTTCTCTTGAGCAGCAGCCTTTTTGCCGTTCTTGTTGAAGTTCCCCTTCTTCCCTTTGCCCTTTTCCTTGAAACTAGTGGTCTTGTTGACCATCAACACTTGACGCTCCTTTTTGATTTCTACCTCTGCGGCTTTTAGCATAGCGAGAGCTCGGGAATAGTCTTGTTCATCCCTTGCATATTATAGTTCATCACGAAGCCTTTATAGCTTGGTGGCAGTGATTGAAGAACTCTGTTAATGACACTATCATCAGGAAGATTAACTCCCAGCTGAGTCAAGTAGTTATGGTACCCGGACATTCTGAGTATGTGTTCACTGACAGAACTATTCTCCTCCATTTTGTAGCTGTAGAACTTGTTGGAGACTTCATGTCTCTCAACTCGGGCATTTGTTTGAAATATTAACTTCAACTCTTGGAACATGTCATATGCTCCGTGACGTTCAAATCGTCTTTGAAGTCCCGATTCTAAGCCATAGAGCATGGCACACTGAACTATCGCGTAGTCATCAACACGCATCTGCCAGGCATTCACAATGTCTGCAGTTGCGGACGTGGGTGGTACACCTAATGGTTCTTCCAGGATGTAATTCATCTGTGCAGCAATAAGGACAATCCTCAAGTTATGGACCCAGTCCTGTAGTTGCTGCCATCATCTTTCAACTTATCTTTCTCTAGGAACGCATTAAAATTCAAAGGAACGGTACGGGCCATTGATCTACAATAACATAGACATGCAAAATAACTATCAGGACGAAGTTCATGATAAACTAAAGTTCAATTAATCATATTACTGAAAAACTCCCACTTAGATAGACATTCCTCTAATCATCTAAGTGATCACGCGATCCAAATCAACTAAACCATGTCCGATCATCACGTGAGATGGAGTAGTTTTCAATGATGAACATCACTATGTTGATTATATCTACTATATGATTCACGTTCGACCTTTAGGTCTCAGTGTTCCGAGGCCATATCTGCATATGCTAGGCTCGTCAAGTTTAACCCAAGTATTCTGCGTGTGCAAAACTGGCTTGCACCCATTGTATGTGAACGTAGAGCTTATCACACCCGATCATCACGTGGTGTCTCGGCACGACGAACTATAGCAACGGTGCATACTCAGGGAGAACACTTGTACCTTGAAATTTAGTAAGGGATCATCTTATAATGCTACCGCCGTACTAAGCAAAATAAGATGCATAAAAGATAAACATCACATGCAGTCAAAATATGTGACATGATATGGCCATCATCATCTTGTGCTCATGATCTCCATCACCGAAGCATCGTCATGATCTCAATCGTCACCGGCACGACACCTTGATCTCCATTGTAGCATCGTTGTCGTATCGCCAACTATTGTTACTACGACTATCGCTACCACTTAGTGATAAAGTAAAACAATTACATGGAGATTGCATAGCATACAATAACGCAACAACCATATGGCTCCTGCTAGTTTTCGATAACTTTGTGATGAGGACATGACTACCTTGGATACGACCAAAAATATTGCATACATGCATATTTGTCAGGTGATTTCTAGTGCAAACTATTCAATAATCTATTTATGTTATCCAGAACAAAAATACTTCACACATGTTTGTGTTTTGTCTAATTGCCGGTGTATGGGACATTTGTACAATCCACATATGAAGATAAGGGAAAATAAGAAGTTTAGGTTCTATTCAAAAAGTCCTCTCACGTCACTTTTGGGCCAAGATAAAATAGAGTCCAAGTCTCTTACGTTCTGGATTCAGATTCGGACTGCACAGACATACCTGACTTAAAACACGAACAACTTTTTCATAGGGACTCCGAATTGGGTGATTCTTTTTTGTTGGAAAGTAAATTTTGTGCTCTTTCCAGCCCAATTGGATTCACCTTCAAATTCATCCGGAGCATTCAGATATCAACGAAACAATCAGACACTGCAACAGAATCCGAGTCAAACAACAAGTCCAAAGGTGTTGCATCACATCCACTTGGGCCCATGAGCCTTGTACGACCTAGGGTTGGTTTTAGGCTGCCTTGGGACATCCTCCCACCTCCTTGGCCGCCACCCCTTGCTCCTATATAAGTAGATCTATATAGTAGCTTTTTCCTTGGGATTTGTTTAGTTAAAAGTTAGCCATTGCAACTTTGTGTACTTCGTTTGTGTCCAACGACCAGACCAAGACCGCTTACGGATCCCCACCTTTATCAATACTTCATATATACTTGAAATATTCATATTGCTTTTATCATATTCTTGCTTGTTCTTCGATTGCTTGCAGGAATAGACCTTCGTGGTCAGGTTGATTGTGCTCCGGCGTGGTCAATAACCTCTCGGAGTTGGTTTAGCGATTGCCAAGGCGCAACGTCGTGCATGTTGTAGTCGGATCGTCAAAGTCGGCTCCACCAAATCGATAGTTATCATCTCATCGAAAGATCGGGACACCTTTGCCTCTATCAGAACATGATCATCTCATACAACAATTTATATCACATCATGCCTTGACCATATCACATCACAGCAAGACCTGCAGAAACAAGTTAGACGTCCTCTACTTTGTTGTGCAAGTTTTACGTGGCTGCTACGGGCTTCTAGCAAGAACCGTTTTTACCTACGCATCAAAACCAGAACGATTTTTTGTCAAGTATGCTGTTTTAACCTTCAACAAGGACCGGACGTAGCCACACTCAATTCAACTAAAGTTGGAGAAACAGACACCAACCAGCCACCTATGTCCATAAGCACGTCGGTAGAACCAGTCTCATGAACGTGGTCATGTAATGTCGGTCTGGGCCGCTTCATCCAACAATACCGCCGAATCAAAGTATGACATGCTGGTAAGCAGTATGGCTATTATCGCCCACAACTCTTTGTGTTCTACTCGTGCATATAACATCTGCGCATAGAACTGGCTCGGATGCCACTGTTGGGGAACGCAGTAATTTCAAAAAAACTCCTACGATCACGCAAGATCTATCTAGGTGATGCATAGCAGCAAGGGGGAGAGTGTGTCCACGTACCCTCGTAGACCGAAAGAGGAAGCGTTATGTAACGCGGTTGATATAGTCGAACGTCTTCGCGATCCAACCAATCAAGTACCAAATGCACGACACCTTCGCGATCTACACACGTTCAGCTCGGTGGACGTCCCTCTAACTCTAGATCCAGCTGAGGCCGAGGGAGACTTCCGTCAGCACGACGGCGTGGTGACGGTGATGATGAAGTTACCGGCGCAGGGCTTCGCCTAAGCACTACGACGATATGACCGAGGTGTGCAACTGTGGAGGGGGGCACCGCACATGGCTAAAAGTTCAACTTGTGTGTCTATGGGGTGCCCCCTCCTCCGTATATAAAGGAGGAGAGGGGAGGCCGGCCGGCCCTCCTTGGCGCGCCCCAAGAGGGGAACCCTACTAGGACTCCAAGTTCTAGTAGGTTTCCACCAAAAGGGAGAGAGGGGGAAGGAAGGAGAGGGAGAGGGAGAAGGAAAGGGGGTGCCGCCCCCACTCTTCCTTGTCCTATTCAGACTCAAGAGGGAGGGGGTGCGCGGCCTGCCCTGGCCGCCCCTCTCTCTCTCCACTAAGGCCCATCGAGGCCCATTAGTTCCCCCGAGGGTTCCGATAACCCTCCGACACTCCCGTTTTATCTGAAACTTCTCCGGAACACTTCTGGTGTCCGAATATAGTCATCCAATATATCAGTCTTTATGTCTCGACCATTTCGAGACTCCTCGGCATGTCCATGATCAAATCCAGGACTCCGAACAACCTACGGTACATCAAATCACATAAACTCATAATACCAATCATAATCGAACGTTAAGCATGCGGACCCTACGGGTTCGAGAACTATGTAGACATGACCGAGACTCATCTCTGGTCAATAACCAATAGCGGAACCTGGATGCTCATATTGGTTCCTACATATTCTACGAAGATCTTTATCGGTCAAACCGCATAACAACATACGTTCTTCCCTTTGTCATCGGTATGTTACTTGCCTGAGATTCGATCATCTGTATCATCATACCTAGTTCAGTCTCATTACCGGCAAGTCTCTTTACTCTTTCCGTAATACTTCATCCCGCAACTAACTCATTATTCACAATGCTTGCAAGGCTTATAGTGATGAGTATTACCGAGAGGGCCCAGAGATACCTCTCTGAAATAGGGAGTGACAAATCCTAATCTCGATCTATGACAACCCAACAAACACCTACAGAGACACCTGTAGAGCACCTTTACAATCGCCCTTTTACATTGTGACATTTGGTAGCACACAAAGTGTTCCTCCTATATTCGGGAGTTGCATAATCTCATAGTCTGAGGAACTTGTATAAGTCATGAAGAAAGCAGTAGCAATGAAACTGTAACGATAATAATGCTAAGCTAACGGATGAGTCATGTCCATCACAACATTCTCCTAATTATGTGACCCCGTTCATCAAATGACAACACATGTCTATGGTTGGGAAACATAACCATCTTTGATTAACGAGCTAGTCAAGTAGAGGCATACTAGGGACAATATGTTTTGTCTATGTATTCACACATGTACTAAGTTTCCGATTAATACAATTCTAGCATGAATAATAAACATTTATCATGAAATAAGGAAATAAATAATAACTTTATTATTGCCTCTAGGGCATATTTGCTTCATCCATATGCTCAACCACCCGAGGAGGAAACTTGATGGTGCACATAGCATAGATGAGCATAGAGGTGATCACCGAGTTGACCAACATGAGTTTTGCTCCTGTTGACATCAAGGACAAGGCCGTGGACATTTTCCTCTCAACACCGTGAACCAACGGCATAAGATCAAGCACAGATGGCCTAGTGGCCCCCATAGGCAGACCAAGGTAAGTAAAAGGCATTGTGCCTCTTTGCAGCCAAAGATTCGAGCTATCACATCTGTTTTCTCTGGGGACATATTGATCGGGATGAGTGTGGACTTGTCAAAGTTAATTTTGAGCCCTACTAAATCAGCATAGTCCACAAGAATAGAGTTATCTGCATACTGAACCACCGGGTAATCAGTCACATTGGGTGAAGGGAAGGGCAGGTGGATTAACTGTCGTGAGAATGCATCATTGATGGCCGCTTGCAACAAGTCTGCAGCAAGCACAAAGATCAGGGGCGACAGTGGATCACCTTGATGCACTCCACATTTGCATTTGAATTTTCTGTTGGGGCAACCATTTAAAAGAACAGAAGAAACACCCAAACCAAAGATTGAGTTCATTGCTACCTCCTGAGCATGCATTGGTTTTACCTTGAGGAGGAAAGGGTGATGCAGCAGAGTAGCGTAAGTATTTCCCTCAGTTTTTGAGAACCAAGGTATCAATCCAGTAGGAGGTTACACGCAAGTCGCCTTGTACCTGCACAAACAAATAAGAACCTTGCAACCAACGCAATAAAGGGGTTGTCGATCCCTTCACGGTCACTTGCAAAAGTTAGATCTCATAGAGATAATAAGATAGATATTTTTGGTATTTTTGTTGTATAGATTGAAAAGTAAAGATTGCAAAATATTAAATGAGATGCAATGTAAATAAAAGAGATATAATATGATGGAAGAGAGACCCGGGGGCCATAGGTTTCACTAGTGTCTTCTCTCAAGATAGCATATCTTATGGTGGGTGAACAAATTACTGTCGAGCAATTGATAGAAAAGCGCATAGTTATGAGAATATCTAGTCATGATCATGTATATAGGCATCACGCCCGTGACAAGTAGATTGAAACGATTCTACATCTACTACTACCACTCCACACATTGACCGCTATCCAGCATGCATCTAGAGTATTAAGTTCATAAGAACAGAGTAACACATTAAGCAAGATGACATGATGTAGAGGGATAAACTCAAGCAATGTGATATAAACCCCATCATTTTATCCTCGATGGCAACAATACAATACGTGCCTTGCTGCACCTGCTATCACTGGGAAAGGACACTGCCAGATTGAACCCAAAGCTAAGCACTTCTCCCATTGCAAGAAAGATCAATCTAGTAGGCCAAACCAAACTGATATTCGAAGAGACTTGCAAAGATATCAAATCATACATATAAGAATTCAGAGAAGAAACAAATATTGTTCATAGATAATCTTGATCATAAACCCACAATTCATCGGATCTCGACAAACACACCGCAAAAAGTATTACATCAAATAGATCTCCAAGAAGATTGAGGAGAACTTTGTATTGAGAATCAAAGAGAGAGAAGAAGCCATCTAGCTAATAACTATGGGCCCGAAGGTCTATGGTAAACTACTCACACATCATCGGAGAGGCTATGGTGTTGATGTAGAAGCCCTCCGTAATCGATTCCCCCTCTGGCAGAGTGCCAGAAAAGGCCCCAAGATGGGATCGCACGTGTACAAAAGGTTGCGGCGGTGGAAATAGGGTTTCGTGGTGCTCCTGGATGTTTTTGGGGTATATGAGTATATATAGGGGAAAGATGTAGGTCGGTGGAGCCACGAGGGGCCCACGAGGGTGGGGGCGCGCCTACCCCCCTGGGCGCGCCCTCCTACCTCATGGCCGCCTTGTTGCTTCCTTGACGTCCACTCCAAGTCTCCTGGATTGCGTTTGTTCCAAAAACGACTCTCCCGAAGGTTTCATTCCGTTTGATATTCCTTTTCTACGAAACACTGAAATAGGCAAAAAAAAACAATTTGCACTGGGCCTCCGGTTAATAGGTTAGTCCCAAAAATAATATAAAAGTGCATAATAAATCCCATTAAACATCCAAAACAGATAATATAATAGCATGGAACAATAAAAAATTATAGATATGTTGGAGACGTATCAAGCATTCCCAAACTTAATTCATGCTCGTCCTCGAGTAGGTAAATGAGAAAAACAATTTTTTTGATGTGGAATGCTACCTAACATAATTTTCAATGTAATTCTCTTTATTGTGGCATGAATGTTCAGATCCAAAAGATTCAAGATAAAAGTTTAATATTGACATAAAAATAGTAATACTTCAAGCATGCTAACCAAGCAGTTTATGTCTTATCAAAATAACATAGCCAAAGAAAGCTTATCCCTACAAAATCATATAGTTTGGCAATGCTTCATTTTCGTCACACAAAATGCTCCCATCATGCACAACCCCGATTTCACCCAAGCAATTGGTTCATACTTTTTAACGCGCTTCAGCCTTTTCAACCCTCACGCAATACATGAGCGTAAGCCATGGACATAGCACTATGGGTGGACTAGAGTATGATGATAGGGATTATGTGAGAAAACAAAAAAGAAGAAAGTCTCACATTGACACGGCTAATCAACGGGCTTTGGAGATGCCCATCAATTGATGTCAATACGAGGAGTAGGGATTGCCATGCAACGGATGCACTAGAGCTATAAATGTATGAAAGCTCATCAAAAAGAAACTAAGTGGGTGTGCATCCAACTTGCCAGCTCACGAAGACCTAGGGCATTTTGAGGAAGCCCATCATTGGAATATACAAGCCAAGTTCTATAATGAAAAATTCCCACTAGTATATGAAAGTGACAAAATAAGAAACTCTCTATCATGAAGATCATGGTGCTATTTTGAAGCACAAGTGTGGAAAAAGGATAGTAAGATTGTCCCTTCTCTCTTTTTCTCTCATTTTTTTATTTGGGCTTCTTTGGCCCCTTTTTTTTCTTTTTTTTTATTTCGTTCGGAGTCTCATCCCGATTTGTGGGGGAATCATAGTCTCCATCATCCTTTCCTCCCATGGGATAATGCTCTAATAATGGAAATCATCACACTTCTATTTATTTACAACTCAAGAATTACAACTCAATACTTAGGACAAAATATGACTCTATGTGAATGCCTCCGGCGGTGTACCGGGATATGCAATGAATCAAGAGCGACATGTATGAAATAAATATAAAGGTGGCTTTGCCACAAATACGATGTCAGCTACATGATCATGCAAAGCAATATGACAATGATGGAGCGTGTCATAATAAACGGAATGATGGAAAGTTGCATGGCAATATATCTCGGAATGGCTATCGAAATGCCATAATAGGTAGGTATGGTGGCTGTTTTGAGGAAGATATAAGGAGATTTATGTGTGATAGAGCGTATCGTATCACGGGGTTTGGATGCACCGGCGAAGTTTGCACCAACTCTCAAGGTGAGAAAGGGCAATGCACGGTGCCGTAGAGGCTAGCAAATAGCGGAAGGGTAACAGTGCGTATAATCCATGGACTCACATTAGTCATAAAGAACTCATATACTTATTGCAAAAGTTTATTATCCCTCGAAGCAAAGTACTACTATGCATGCTCCTAGGGGAAGGGTTGGTAGGAGTTAACCATCACACGATCCCCACCTCCACTCATAAGGAAGGCAATCGAAGAATACCCCATGCTTCAAATTTGTCACACAACGTTCACCATACATGCATGCTACGGGACTTGCCAACTTTAACACAAGTATTTCTCAATTTCATAATTACCCAACTAGCATGACTCTAACATTACCACCTTTATATCTCAAAACAATTATCAAGTATCAAATTTATCATAGTGTTTAATGCACTCCATATGAAAGTTCTTATTTTACCCAACTTGGTTGCCCATCATATTAGGACTAGTTTTATAACCAAAGCAAATTACCATGCAGTTCTAAAAGACTCTCAAAATAATATAAGTGAAGCATGAGAGATCAATAATTTCTACAAAATAAAACCACCACCGTGCTCTAAAAAGGTATAAGTGAAGCACTAGAGCAAAATTATCTAGCTCAAAAGATATAAGTGAAGCACATAGAGAATTCTAATAAATTCCGATTCATGTGTGTGTCTCCAAAAGGTGTGTACAGAAAGGATGATTGTGATAAACTAAAAAGCAAAGACTCAAATCATACAAGACGTTCCAAGCAAAACACATATCATGTGGTGAATAAAAATATAGCCTCAAGTAAAGTTACCGATAGACAAAGACAAAAGAGGGGATGCCTTCCAGGGCATCCCCAAGCTTAGGCTTTTGGCTGTCCTTGAATTTATCTTGGGGTGTGTTGGGCATCCCCAAGCTTAGGCTCTTGCCATTCCTTATTCCAAAATCCATCAAATCTTTACCCAAAACTTGAAAACTTCACAACACAAAACTCAACAGAAAATCTCATGAGCTCCGTTAGTGCAAGAAAACAAACCACCACTTTAAGGTACTGTAATGAACTCATTCTTTATTTATATTGGTGTTAAACATACTATATTCCAACTTCTCTATGGTTCAAACCCCCCGATACTAGCCATAGATTCATCAAAATAAGCAAACAACACACGAAAAACAGAATCTGTCAAAAACAGAACAGTCTGTAGCAATCTGTAACTCTGTAATACTTCTGTAACCCCAAAAATTCTAAAAAATTAGGAAGTCCTAGGTAATTTGTTTATTAGTATTCTTCAAGAAGAATAAACTGAAAAGAACGTTTTTGTGATTTATTAAAACTAATCTCGTGCGTGCAAAATTTTCTGTTTTTCAGCAAGATCAAATTAACTATCACCGTAGGTTATCCTAAAGGTTTTAATTGGCACAAACACTAATTAAAAACCAAAACCACATCTAACCAGAGGCTAGATGAATTATTTATTACTAAACAGGAACAAAAAGTAAAGAACAAAAATAAAATTGGGTTGCCTCCCAACAAGCGCTATCGTTTAACGCCCCTAGCTGGGCATAAAAACAAGAATAGATCTAGGTATTACCATCTTTAGTATTCAATTCATAAGTGGCTCTCATAATAGATTCATAAGGTAATTTAATTTTATTCCTAGGAAAGTGCTCCATGGCTTTCCTTAATGGAAATTGGAATCTAATATTTCCTTCTTTCATATCAATAATTGCACCAATCCTTCTAAGGAAAGGTTTACCAAGAATAATAGGACATGAAGGATTACAATCTATATCAAGGACAATGAAATCTATGGGCACATAATTCCTATTTGCAACAATAAGAACATCATTAATCCTTCCCATAGGTTTCTTAATGGTGGAGTCCGCAAGATGCAAATTTAAAGAACAATCATCGAATTCATGGAAACCTAGCATATCACACAAAGTTTTAGGAATCATGGAAACACTAGCACCCAAATCACACAAAGCATAGAATTCATGATTTTTAATCTTAATTTTAATAGTAGGTTCCCACTCATCATAAAGTTTTCTAGGGATAGAAACTTCTAATTCAAGTTTTTCTTCATAAGATTGCATTAAAGCATCAACGATATGTTTGGTAAAAGCTTTATTTTGACTATAAGCATGAGGAGAATTTAGCACGGATTGCAACAAGGAAATACAATCTATCAAAGGGAAATTATCATAATAAATTCCTTGAAATCCAAAATAGTGGGTTCATTGCTATGTAAAGTTTTGACATCTTCAATCCCAATTTTACCAATTTTTGCATCAAGATCTAAAAACTCTGAATCATTGGCACGCCTTTTAGCTAAAGTTGACTAATCTCCAATCCCATATTTATCAAGATTCATATTGGAAAACAAAGATCTAATAGGAGACACATCAATCACTTTCAGATCTTCATCCTTATTATCATGAAAACTAGAAGAACACGCTTTCACAAAGCAATCCTTTTTAGCACGCATCCTACCGGTTCTTTCTTTGCACTCATCAATGGAAATTCTCATGGCTTTGAGAGACTCATTGATATCATGCTTAGGTGGAATAGATCTAAGTTTCAAAGAATCAACTTCAAGTGAAATTCTATCCAAGTTCCTAGCCAACTCATCAATCTTAGGCAATTTTTCTTCAAGCAAATCATTGAAATTCTTTTGCGAAATCATAAATTCTTTAACACTAGTCTCAAAATCAGAGGGAATCTTATTAAAATTTCCATAAGAGTTGTTGTAGGAATTACCATAATTATTAGAGGAATTACTAGGGAACATCCTAGAATTAAAGTTTCCTCTATACGCGTTGTTACCAAAATTGTTCCTACCAACAAAATTCACATCCATAGATTCAATCAAAGTGGATAAGGGCATATCACTAGGATCAGAAGAAACACTCTTATTAGCAAACAATTTCATAAGTTCATCCATATTTCCACTCAAAACATTAATCTCTTCAATTTGCATGAACCTTTTTACTAGTAGATCTTTCGGTGTGCCATTGAGAATAATTAACCATAATATTATCTAGGAGCTTAGTAGCTTCTCCTAAAGTGATTTCCATAAAAGTGCCTCCCGCGGCCGAATCTAAAAGATTTCTAGAAGCAAAATTCAATCTAGCATAATTTTTTTGTATAATCATCCATAAATTCAAACCATGTGTAGGGCAATTACGTATCATTAGTTTCATCCTCTCCCAAGCTTGTGCAACATGCTCATGATCAAGTTGCTTAAAATTCATAATATCGTTTATAAGAGAGATGATCTTAGCGGGAGGAAAATACTTAGAGATAAAAGCATCTTTTCACTTATTCCATGAATCAATACTATTTTTAGGCAAAGAAAAGAACCAAGTTTTAGCACGATCTCTAAGCGAAAACAGAAATAACTTCAATTTAACAATATAATTATCCACATCTTCTTTTGCATATCGCACAAGTCAACAAAGTTGTTTAGATGTGTAGCGGCATCTTCACTAAGAAGGCTAGAGAATTGATCTTTCATGACAAGATTCAATAAAGCAGCATTAGTTTCGCAAGATTCAGCATCGGTAATAGGAGCAATCGGAGTGCTAAGAAAATCATTGTTGTTGGTATTGGAAAAATCACACAATTTAGTATTTTCTTGAGCCATAGCGACAAACAATCCAACACACAAGCACACAAGAAGCAAGCAAAAAGAGACGAACGGAAAAAGGGCGAATAAAACGGCAAGGGTGAAGTGGGGGGGGGGGAACGAGAGGCAAATGGCAAAAAATGTAATGCGAGGGATAAGAGTTTGTGATGGGTACTTGGTATGTCTTGACTTGTGCGTAGATCTTTCCAGCAACGATGCCAGAAATCATCGAGTTGTCGAGAGATCAAATCTTGACTTGACTTGGCGTAAGCCTCCCCAGCAACGGTGCAAGAAATCCTTCTTGCTACCTCTTGAGCATGCGTTGGTTTTCCCTTGAAAAGGAAAGGGTGATGTAGCAAAGTAGCATAAGTATTTCCCTCAGTTTTTGAGAACCAAGGTATCAATCCAGTAGGAGGTTACATGCAAGTCTCCTTGTACCTGCACAAACAAATAAGAACCTTGCAACCAACTCGATAAAGGGGTTGTCAATCCCTTCATGGCCACTTGCAAAAGTGAGATCTGATAGAGATAAGAAGATAAATATTTTTAGTAATTTTGTTGTATAGATTGAAAAGTGAAGATTGCAAAATAGTAAACGAGATGCAATGTAAATAAAAGAGATATAATATGATGGAAGAGAGACCCGGGGGGGCATAGGTTTGACTAGTGCCTTCTCTCAAGATATCATATCTTACGGTGGGTGAACAAATTACTGTCGATCAATTGATAGAAAAGCGCATAGTTATGAGAATATCTAGGCATGATCATGTATATAGGCATCACGTCTATGACAAGTAGATCGAAACGATTCTGCATTTACTAGTATTACTCCACACATCGACCGCTATCCAGCATGCATCTAGAGTATTAAGTTCATAAGAACAAAGTAACGCATTAAGCAAGATGACATGATGTAGAGGGATAAACTCAAGCAATGTCATATAAACCCCATCTTTTTATCCTCGATGGCAAAAATACAATACGTGCCTTGTTGCCCCTGTTGTCACTAGGAAAGGACACCACAAGATTGAACCCAAAGCTAAGCACTTCTCCCATTGCAAGAAAGATCAATCTAGTAGGCCAAACCAAACTGATAATTCGAAGAGACTTGCAAAGATATCAAATCATACATATAATAATTCAGAGAAGAATCAAATATTGTTCATACATAATCTTGATCATAAACCCATAATTCATCGGATCTCGACAAACACACCGCAAAAAATATTACATCGAATAGATCTCCAAGAAGATCGAGGAGAACTTTGTATTGAGAATCAAAGAGAGAGAAGAAGCCATCTAGCTAATAACTATGGACCCAAAGGTCTATGGTAAACTACTCACACATCATCGGAGAGGCTATGGTGTTGAGTAGAAGCCCTCTGTGATCGATTCCCCCTCCAGCGGAGCGCCGGAAAAGGCCCCAAGATGGGATCTCATGGGTACAGAAGGTTGCGGCGGTGGAAATAGGGTTTCGTGGTGCTCCTGTATGTTTTCGGGGTATATGAGTATATATAGGCGAAAGAAGTAGGTCGGTTCAGCCATGAGGGGCCCACGAGGGTGGGGGAGCACCTACCCCCCTAGGCACGCCCTCCTTGACGTCCATTCCAAGTCTCCTGGATTGCGTTTGTTCCAAAAATGACTCTCCCGAAGGTTTCATTCCGTTTGGACTCCGTTTAATATTCCTTTTCTGCGAAACACTGAAATAGACAAAAAACAGCAATTTGCACTGGGCCTCCGGTTAATAGGTTAGTCCCAAAAATAATATAAAAGTGCATAATAAAGCCCAATAAACATCCAAAACAGATAATATAATAGCATGGAACAATCAAAAATTATAGATACGTTGGAGACGTATCATTCATCCACCCTAGCCATTTCACATCAAACCACATGTGCTTCATGATATTCATCATCGGCTCGTGCTCAACAGTATCAAAAGATTTGGTAAAATCCAATTTTAACAGGGCCACCTCTCGCGAAGATGTTTGGCATTGGTGTATGAACTCGAAGGTCTAGGCCAAGCAGTCCTGAATCGTTCTCCCTTTGAGGAAGCCATATTGGTTTTTATGCATAATCTATAAGATTAGCTTCTGCAAACGATTAGCAAGAAACTTGGTGACAATTTTGAGACAACAATTAAGCAGTGTGATCGGCCTATAGTCATTAGCAGATTCGGGCGAGGCTATCTTCGAGATTAGAGTGATATATCCCTCATTGATGCTAGCAATGTCAAGTCTGCCTTCATAATAAGTCAGTTGCCGGGAAGAAGCCAAAGAATGGACCCAAGCCTGAGACTGAGTGCCTTTATTGCAAGAGAAATGGTCACTGGAAGCGGAACTGCCCCAAGTACTTAGCGGATAAGAAGGCCGGCAACGCCAGAGGTATATATGATATACATGTTATTGATGTGTACTTTACCAGTGCTCGTAGTAGCTCCTGGGTATTTGATACCGGTGCGGTTGCTCAAATTTGTAACTCAAAACAGGAGCTGAAGAATAAGCGGAGACTGGCGAAGGACGAGGTGATGATGCGCGTCGGGAATGGTTCCAAGGTTGATGTGATCGCCGTCGGCACGCTACCTCTACATCTACCTTTGGGATTAGTTTTAAACCTCAATAATTGTTATTTAGTACCAGCTTTGAGCAAGAACATTGTATCTGGATCTCGTTTGATGCGAGGCGGCTACTCATTTAAATCCGAGAATAATGGTTGTTCTATTTATATGATAGATATGTTTTATGGTCATGCCCTGCTGGTTAATGGTTTATTTTTATTGAATCTTGAACGTGATGTTACACATATTTATAGTGTAAATGCCAAAAGATGTAAGGTTGATAATGATAGTCCCACATACTTGTGGCATTGCTGCTTTGGTCACATTAGTGTCAAACGCATGAAGAAACTCCATGGAGATGGACTTTTGGAGTATCTTGATTATGAATCATTTGACACGTGTGAACCATGCCTCATGGGCAAAATGACCAAGACTCCGTTCTCCGGAACAATGGAGCGAGCAACCAACTTGCTGGAAATAATTCATACTAATGTATGCGGTCCAATGAGCGTTGAGGCTCGCGGTGGCTATCGTTATGTTCTCACCCTCACTGATGACTTAAGTAGATATGGGTATGTCTACTTAATGAAACACAAGTCTGAGACCTTTGAAAAGTTCAAGGAATTTTAGAGCGAGGTAGAGAATCAATGCGACAGGAAAATAAAGTTCTTACGATCAGATCATGGAGGAGAATATTTGAGTCACGAGTTTGGCACACACTTAAGGAAATGTGGAATTGTTTCACAACTCTCGCCACCTGGAACACCTCAGCGAAATGGTGTGTCCGAACATCGTAATCACACTCTATTGGATATGGTGCGATCTATGATGTCTCTTACCGATATACCGCTATCATTTTGGGGTTATGCTTTAGAGACCACCACATTCACTTTAAATAGGGTACCATCTAAATCCGTTGAGACGACACCGTATGAATTATGGTTTGGGAAGAAACCTAAGCTATCATTTCTGAAAGTTTGGGAATGCGATGCTTATGTCAAGAAACTTCAACCTGAAAAGCTCGAACCAAAATTGGAAAAGTGCGTATTCATAGGATATCCTAAGGAAACTATTGGGTATACCTTCTACCTCAGATCCAAAGGCAAGATCTTTGTTGCCAAGAATGGATCCGTTATGGAGAAATAGTTTCTCTTGAAAGAAGTAAGTGGGAGGAAAGTAGAACTTGATGAGTTACCCCCTCTTGAACCGGAAAGTAGCGCAGCTCAGGAAGATGTTTCTGTGGTGCCTGCACCGACTAGAGAGGAAGTTAATGATGATGATCATGAAACTTCGGATCAAGTTGCTACTGAACTTCATAGGTCCACGAGGACACGTTCCGCACCAGAGTGGTACGGCAACCCTATCCTGGAAATCATGTTGCTAGACAACAGTGAACCTTCGAACTATGAAGAAGCGATGGCGGGCACGGATTCCAACAAATGGCTTGAAGCCATGAAATCTGAGATAGGATCCATGTATGAGCACAAAGTATGGACTTTGGTGGACCTTCCCGATGATCGGCGAGCCATAGAAAATAAGTGGATCTTTAAGAAGAAGACTAACGTGGATGGTAATGTGACCGTCTATAAGGCTCGGCTTGTCGCTAAGGGTTATCGACAAGTTCAAGGAGTTGACTACGATGAGACCTTCTCGCCCGTAGCGAAGTTGAAGTCTGTCCGAATCATGTTAGCAATTGCCGCATTCCACGATTATGAGATCTGACAAATGGACGTCAAAACGGCATTCCTTAATGGTTTCCTTAAGGAAGAATTGTATATGATGTAGTTAGAAGGTTTTGTCGATCCTAAGAATGCTGACAAGGTATGCAAGCTCCAGTGCTCCATCTATGGGCTGGTGCAAGCATCTCGGAGTTGGAACATTCGCTTTGATGAAATGATCAAAGCGTTTAGGTTTATACAGATTTATGGAGAAGCCTATATTTACAAGAAAGTGAGTGGGAGCTCTGTAGCCTTTCTCATATTATATGTGGATGACATACTATTGATGGGAAATGATATAGAAATTTTGGAAAGCATAAAGGCCTACTTGAATAAGTGTTTTTCTATGAAGGACCTTGGAGAAGTTGCTTACATATTAGGCATCAAGATCTATAGAGATAGATCGAGATGCCTCATTGGTCTTTCACGAAGCACATACCTTGACAAGATATTGAAGAAGTTTAATATGGATCGGACCAAGAAGGGGGTTTTGCTTGTATTGCAAGGTGTGAGATTGAGCACAGCTCAACGCCCGACCTCAGCAGCAGAAAGAGAAAAGATGAGTGTCATCCCCTATGCCTTGGCCGTAGGCTCTATTATGTATGCCATGCTGTGTACCAGACCTGATGTGAACCTTGCAATAAGTTTGGTAGGGAGGTACCAAAGTGATCCCGGTATGTAACACTGGACCGCGGTCAAGAATATCCTGAAGTACCTGAAAAGGGCTCGGGATATGTTTCTCGTTTATGGAGGTGCCGAAGAGCTCGTCGTAAAGGGTTACGTCGACGCTAGCTTTGACACAGATCTGAATGACTCCAAGTCACAAACCTGATACATGTATATTTTGAATGGTGGAATAGTCAGCTAGTGCAGTTGCAAGCAAAGCATCATGGCGGGATCTACATGTGAAGCGGAGTACATAGCTGCTTCGGAAGCAGCGCAGGAAGGAGTCTGGATGAAAGAGTTTATCACCGACCTAAGAGTGATTCCCAATGCATCGGTCCCGATGACTCTCTTCCGTGACAACACTGGAGCTATTGCCATTGCCAGGGAGCCCAAGTTCACAAGAAGACCAAGCACATCAAGTGCTGCTTCAACTCCATTCGTGAATATATTCAAGACGGAGACATAGATATTTGTAAAGTACATACGTATTTGAATGTCGTAGATCCGTTGACTAAAACTCTTGCACGAGCAAAACATGATCAACACCAGAACTCCTTGGGTGTTTGATTCATCACAATGTAACTAGATTATTGACACTAGTGCAAGTGGGAGACTGTTGGAAATATGCCCTAGAGGCAATAATAAAATGGTTATTATTATATTTCCTTGTTCATGATAATTGTCTATTGTTCATGCTATAATTGTATTAACCGGAAACCGTAATACATGTGTGAATACATAGACCACAACATGTCCCTAGTGAGCCTCTAGTTGACTAGCTCGTTGATCAATAGATAGTTATGGTTTCCTGAGCATGGACACTGGATGTCATTGATAACGAGATCACATCGTTAGGAGAGTGATGTGATGGACAAGATCCAATCCTAAGCATAGCACAAGATCCTATAGTTCATTTGCTAGAGCTTTTCTAATGTCAAGTATCTTTCCTTAGACCATGAGATTGTGCAACTCCCGGATGCCATAGGAATGCTTTGGGTGTATCAAACGTCACAATGTAACTGGGTGACTCATAACCCACAAGTATAGGGGATCACAACAGTTTTCGAGGGTAGAGTATTCAACCCAAATTTATTGATTCAACACAAGGGGAGCCAAAGAATATTATCAAGTATTAGTAGTTGAGTTGTCAATTCAACCACACTTAGATAACTTAGTATCTGCAGCAAAGTATTTAGTAGCAAAGTAGTATGGAAGTAACGGTAACAGTGGCAAAAGTAACAGTAGCAGTTTTGTAGTGATTGTAACAGTGGCAACGTTAAAGTAACTAAGCAAAGAGCAATATGTGAAAAGCTCATAGGCATTGGATCAGTGATGGATAATTATGCCGGATGCAATTCCTCATGTAATAGTTATAACATAGGGTGACCTAGAACTAGCTCCAGTTCATCAATGTAATGTAGGCATGTATTCTGAATATAGTCATACATGCTTATGGAAAAGAACTTGCATGACATCTTTTGTCCTACCCTACCGTGGCAGCGGGGTCCTATTGGAAACTAAGGGATATTAAGGCCTCCTTTTAATAGAGTACCGTACCAAAGCATTAACACTTAGTGAATACATGAACTCCTCAAACTACGGTCATTACCGGTAAGTATCCCGATTATTGTCACTTCGGGGTTAACGGATCATAACACATAATAGGTGACTATAGACTTGCAAGATAGGATGAAGAACTCACATATATATTCATGAAAACATAATAGGTTCAGATCTGAAATCATGGCACTTGGGACCTAGTGACAAGCATTAAGCATAGCAAAGTCATAGCAACATCAATCTCAGAACATAGTGGAAACTAGGGATCAAACCCTAACAAGACTAACTCAATTACATGGTAAATCTTATCCAACCCATCACCGTCCAGCAAGCCTACGATGGAATTACTCACACACGGTGGTGAGCATCATGAAATTGGTGATGGAGGATGGTTGATGATGACGACAGCAATGGATCCCCCTCCCCGGAGCCCCGAACAGACTCCAGATCAGCCCTCCCGAGAGAGTTTAGGGCTTGGCGGCGGCTCCGTATCGTAAAACGTGATGAATCCTTCTCTCTATTTTTTTTCTCCACAAACGTGAATATATGGAGTTGGAGTTGAGGTCGGTGGAGCTTCAGAGGGCCCATGAGGCAGGGGGCGCGCCCTAGGGGGGGGGGGGATGCGCCCCCACCCTTGTGGACAGGGTGTGGGCCCCTTGATGTTGATTCTTTTGCCAATATTGTTTATTAATTCCAAAAAGTTGCTCTGTTGATTTTCAGTTCATTCCGAGAACTTTTATTTCTGCACAAAAATAACACCATGGCAGTTCTGCTGAAAACAGCGTCAGTCCGGGTTAGTTCCATTCAAATCATGCAAGTTAGAGTCCAAAAAAGGGCAAAGTGTTTGGAAAAGTAGATACGACGGAGACATATCAACTCCCCCAAGCATAAACCTTTGCTTGTCCTCAAGCAATTCAGTTGATAAACTGAAAGTGATAAAGAAAAACTTTTACAAACTCTGTTTGCTCTTGTTGTTGTAAATATGTAAAGCCAGCATTCAAGTTTTCAGCAAAGATTATGAACTAACCATATTCACAATAACACTTAGGTCTCATGTATACTCATATCGATGGCATAATCAACTAGCAAGCAATAATAATAAATCTCGGATGACAACACTTTCTCAAAACAATCACAATATGATATAATAAGATGGTATCTCGCTAGCCCTTTCTGAGACCGCAAAACATAAATGTAGAGCACCTTTAAAGATCAAGGAATGACTAAACATTGTAATTCATGGAAAAAGAGATTCAGTCATAGTCATACCCAATATAAATTAATAGTAATGCATGAAAATGACACCGGTGCTCTCCAGCGGGTGCCTTTTAATAAGAGGGTGATGACTCAACATAAAATTAAATAGATAGGCCCTTCGCAGAGGGAAGCAGGGATTTGTAGAGGTGCTAAAGCTCGATTTTGAAATAGAGATAAATAATATTTTGAGCGGTATACTTTCACTGTCAACATAACAACTGAGAGATCTTGATATCTTCCATGCTACACACATTATAGGCGGTTCCCAAACAGAATGGTAAAGTTTATACTCCCCCTCCACCAACAAGCATCAATCCATGGCTTGCCTAAAACAACAGGTGCCTCCAACTAACAACAATCCTGGGGGAGTTTTGTTTAATTATTTTGATTTGATTAGAGCATGGAACTGGGCATCCCGGTGACCAGCCATTTTCTCGTGAATGAGGAGCAGAGTCCACTGCTCTTGAGAATAACCCGCCTAACATGGAAGATACAGACAACCCTAGTTGATACATGAGTTGTTCGAGCATACAAAACAGAATTTCATTTGAAGGTTTGGAGTTTGGCACATGCAAATTTACTTGGAAGGGTAGGTAAATACCGCATATAGGAAGGTATGGTGGACTCATATGGAATAACTTTGAGGTTTATGGAGTTTGGATGCACAAGCAGTATTCTCGCTTAGTACAAGTGAAGGCTAGAAAGAGACTGGGAAGCGACCAACTAGAGAGTGACAACAGTCATGAACATGCATTCAAATTAATCAACACTGAGTGCAAGCATGAGTAGGATATAATCCACCATGATAGATATCGTGAAGGCTATGTTGATTTTGTTTCAACTACATGCATAGATATGTGCCAAGTCAAGTTGCTCGAATCATTCAAAGTTGGATACCGCCCTATCATACCACATCACAACCATTTTAATAGCATGTTGGCACACAAGGTAAACCATTATAAGCTCCTAGCTCATTAAGCATGGCATAAGCAACTATAATCTCTAATTGTCATTGCAAACATGTTTATTCATAATAGGCTGAATTAGGAACGATGAACTAATCATATTTACAAAAACAAGATAGGTCGAGTTCTAGCTTCTCTTATCTCAATCAGTCCATCATATATCGTCATTATTGCCTTTGACTTGCACGACCGAACGGTGTGGAAAATAATAATAGTGCACGTGCATTGGACTAAGCTGGAATCTGCAAGCATTCAATTGAAGGGAGAAGGCAAGGTAATATGGGATCTTGGTTAAATCAGCAATGATGCATATGAGAGCCACTCAACATTTTCATCGTGGTCTTCTCCTCTCGACCCCCAAAGAGAAGAAAAGAAATAAAACTATTTACACAGGAAAGCTCCCGACAAGCAAAAGAAGAACAAGAAATCTTTTTGAGTTTTATTTTATTTACTACTACTACCAGCATGGAAAGTATTATAACTAATATTTTTGGTTTTTCTTAAGGTTATTCAAACACACAAGAAGAAAGCGAGAGAAGGAAATAAACTAGCATGGATAGTACAATGAAAAGGTATGAGCACCGACAACTAGAGTGAGTGTGTGAACATAAATGTAATGTCAGTGAGAAATACGTGCTCCCCCAAGCTTAGACTTTTGGCCTAAGTTGGTCTATGCCCATGGATAAAGGCTCTCCGGTGTACCGAGGAGTGTCATCCGGGTACCACTGGCTGGCAATCTCCTCCGGATCCCACTGATAAAAGGACGTTCGATAAGGGTCAAGTGGTGGTTCCGGCTCAGGCTCTGGAGTTAACGTCTGGCCCCGATGCGCGTGAACGGCCTCCAGCAAGATGAGGTACGTACCTGCAGTCAAGTAAAACAAAGATGGTGCGGGCAAGATAATAGTCTCACTGTGAGTTTTATGAAATCTCAAATTATACTTAAGCATCTTCTCATCATTTTTAACAATAAACTCATGTGCTACCATACTCTTATAATCTAGAAAGGTAGGGGGCAGCATCTTCTCCTCTTTCTCATAATGCCTAATAGGTATCCTGAAGTGTTTAGCAAGGCGTGAAGCATAGATGCCTCCAAAGATGGGGCCCTTTGTACGGTTCAGACTTAATCATTTAGCAACAATGGCACCCATACTAACAGTGTTATCATGAAATAAAGCATGGCACAGAATAATGATATCAGGAACACTAAGGTTTCCACAGTTCCCGCGACCAATTAAGCATCTACTAGCAAATATTGCAAAGTAACGTAAAACAGGAAAGTGTATGCTAGTAATCCTTGCATCGGAAACCTTCCTAGTTTCCCCTACAGTAATCATGTCAATAAATCCATCCACATCTCTACGATGTGGTTCCTCTAAGCTGCCCTCGAAGGGTATCTTGCAAACCACACAAAATTCACATAGTGACATCTCCCTAGCCTCATCATATAAATGGAACTCTACTGAAGGAGGTGATTTCTTATAATGAAAGTAAAAATTTTGCACAGAAGTATTAGTGAGTAAGAGATACTGTTCGAGCTGGTCGTGGAGGAAGTCGGTGTGGTCCGCATCATTAGCCAAAGAATAAAAATCATCATGAATACCGGCTGCTCTCAAGAACTCATCAGAAGGCCATTCACACGGCCGAACTCCTGCGACGCGAGGGAGATAATACTTGGCCTTTTTATTCTCCTTATTTTGTTTATCCTTTGAGCTTTGGCTAGAAGAGCCCCTCAAAAATCTCTTCATCATTTTCTAAAAATTTCTGAAATTTTTAGTAACTCAAAATAAAAGTGAACTAAACTCAACAAAACTGATAGCAACTACTCCCACAAGTGCCTAGAGACTATATCATGCATTAGAACTACTTGGGACCATATAATTTTGACATGCAAGCTCAAGAACAAGGTCACCTAGGCAGAAAAAATTGCAATGAATAAAGCACTAGAACAAAAACTAATTGGACCATTGGAGGAGTCACATACCAAGGAACAATCCCCCAAAGCAGTTTTGTGAATGGAGCTTTGAGCAAGGAGATCGAAAATGGCAGCAAGATGAACTAGAACTCGTCCTTGAGCTGGATAGTGATTTTTTTGGGTGGAAGGAGAAGAGTGTGGGTGCAGGAATAAGTGGAGGGGGTCACCATGGGCCCAGGAGACAGGGGGCGCGCCCAGGGGCCCTCATGGCCAGGTGCTTGCTCCCCCTGCTGTGTTCTCAGTGCCAGATATTCTCAAATATTCCAGAAAAAATCATATTTAATTTGCAGGGCATTTGGAGAACTTTAATTTTAGGTTTTTTTATTGCATGGATAATTCAGAAAATAGACAGAAACTACTATTTTTGCTTTATTTATTCTAAATAACAGAAAGTAAAAAGAGGGTACAGAAGGTTATGCCTTCTAACTTCATCCATCTCATGCTCATCAAAAGGAATCTACTAACAAGGTTGATCAAGTCTTGTTAACAAACTCATTCCGAATAACATGGAACTGGAGAAATTTTGAGTAACACTAGTGAAAGATCGTGGATGTCGCCTAGAGGGGGGGGTGAATAGGCGCTTTTAAAATAATTACGGTGTAGGCTTGAACAAATGCGGAATTAACCTAGTGGTTAATTTGTCAAGCACAAAACCTACAACAACTAGGCTCACCTATCTGCACCAACAACTTATGCTAAGTAAAATAAACTACTAAGAGATAGCAAGATATATGACAAGAAACAATATGGCTATCACAAAGTAAAGTGCATAAGTAAAGGGCTGAGGTAAGAGATAACCGAGGCACGCGGAGACGATGATGTATCCCAAACTTCACACCCTTGCGGATGCTAATCTCCGTTTGGAGCGGTGTGGAGGCACAATGCTCCCCAAGAAGCCACTAGGGCCATGATGACCCACAAGTGTAGGAGATCTATCGTAGTCCTTTCGATAAGGAAGAGTGTCGAACCCAACGAGGAGCAGAAGGAAATGATAAGCGGTTTTCAGTAAGGTTTTCTCTGCAAGCACTGAAATTGTAGGCAACAGATAGTTTTGTGATAAGATAAATTGTAACGAGTAACAAGCAAATAAAGTAAATAAAGTGCAACAAGGTGGCCCAATCCTTTTTGTAGCAAAGGATAAGCCTGGACAATTTCTTATAATGAGAAAAGATCTCCCGAGGACACATGGGAATTATCGTCAAGCTAGTTTTCATCACGCTCATATGATTCGCGTTCGGTACTTTGATAATTTGATATGTGGGTGGACCGGTGCTTGGGTACTGCCCTTACTTGGACAAGCATCCCACTTATGATTAACCCCTATTGCAAGCATCCGCAACTACAAAAGAAGTATTAAGGTAAACCTAACCACATCATTAAACATATGGATCCAAATCAGCCACTTACGAAGCAACGCATAAACTAGGGTTTAAGCTTCTATCACTCTAGCAACCCATCATCTACTTATTACTTCCCAATGCCTTCCTCTAGGCCCAAATAATGGTGAAGTGTCATGTAGTCGATGTTCACATAACACCACTAGAGGAAAGACAACATACATCTCATCAAAATATCGAACGAATACCAAATTCACATGACTACTAATAGCAAGACTTCACCCATGTCCTCAGGAACAAACGTAACTACTCACAAAGCATATTCATGTTCATAATCAGTGGAGTAATAATATGCATTAAGGATCTTAACATGTGACCTTCCACCAAGTAAACCAATTAGCGTCAACTACAAGGAGTAATCAACACTACTAGCAACCCATAGGTACCAATTTGTGGTTTTGATACAAGACTGGATACAAGAGATGAACTAGGGTTTTGAGAGGAGATGGTGCTGGTGAAGATGTTGATGGAGATTGACCCCCTCCCGATGAGAGGATCGTTGGTGATGACGATGGTGATGATTTCCCCCTCCCGGAGGGAAGTGTCCCCGGTAGAATAGCTTTGCCGGAGCTCTAGATTGGTTCCGCCAAAGTTCCGCCTCGTGGCGGCGGAGTTTTGTTCCGTAAGCTTGCCCCCGATTTTTTCCAGGGTAAAAGCCTTCATATAGCAGAAGATGGACACCGGAGGGCCACCAGGGGGCCCAGGAGATAGGGGCACGCCTAGTAGGGGTGGGCGCGCCCCCCACCCTTCTGACCAGGGTGTGGCCCCCCTGAGGTGTTTCTTCCACTAAATAATTCTTATTAATTCCAAAAATAAGTTTTGTGGAGTTTCAGGATTTTTGGAGCAGTGCAGAATAGGTTTCCAATGTTTGCTCCTTTTCGAGCCAGAATTCCAGCTGTTGGCATTCCCCCTCTTCATGGTAAATGTCGGTGTCAAAACCGGCGGATCTCGGGTAGGGGGTCCCGAACTGTGCGTCTAGGCGGATGGTAACAGGAGACAAGGGACACAATGTTTTACCCAGGTTCGGGCCCTCTTGATGGAGGTAAAACCCTACGTCCTGCTTGATTGATATTGATATTGTGGATGTTTACAAGAGTGGATCTACCATGAGATCAAGGAGGCTAAACCCTAGAAGCTAGCCTATGGTATGATTGTAAGGGTTGTTGTTGTTGTTGTTGTTGTTGTGTCCTACGGACTAGAGCCATCCGGTTTATATAGACACCGGAGAGGGCTAGGGTTACATAGAGTCGATTACAATAGTAGGAGATCTACATATCCGTATCGCCAAGCTTGCCTTCCACGCCAAGGAAAGTCCCATCCGGACACGGGGCGAAGTCTTCAATCTTGTATCTTCATAGTCTTGGAGTCCGGTCGATGATAGTTCGGCTGATGATGGTAGTCCGGCTATCCGGACACCCCCTAATCCAGGACTCCCTCAGTAGCCCCTGAACCAGGCTTCAATGACGATAAGTCCGGCGCGTATATTGCTTGGCATTGCAAGGCAGGTTCCTCCTCCGAATGATAGAAGATTGTGAACACCAGGATAGTGTCCGGCTCTGCAAAATAAATTCCACATTTCACAGTAGAGAGAACAATATATACACAAGTTCGATCTGCTGACGTTTTTTGTGGCATGACGTCACGCCACTACCAAGCCATTACTTGAATCATTTTTTACTCTACCACCTCAGCGCATTTAGCGAAGCGGTTTCCTTGGCACGTCTCGTCGAAGCAGAGATCGTGTTTCCCCTTAATCCGGAATTCTCATCAATACGGACGTGGGTAACCCAAGCGCGCCCGTCGCCACGCCCCCTCTATTGAAGGCGAGTCCCAAACGGTCATGGAGACGGCTCTTGGTATTCTCCCTCTTTATAACGGGACCAAGGCTCGTTTCTTTTCTTCAATCCTCCATCGAATCCTCTCCCCGCTCCAAGTTCCAGCACCTAGAGCTCCAGATTCGAGCGCTTCGGACCTTCAATGATGTCCGGTTCCGACCTCCAGGGCCGGTGGATGCCCTCCTCCGTCACGGAGGAGGACGTGCTAAAGCTGCGGGAGGCCAAGTACCTGGCTTATGAGATTTCGCACAGGTTGCCTGCCGAAGGGCAGGCCATCCCCACCCTCGAGCCCGGCGAGTATGTCGTCTTTGTATCCCACCTCCATCGGGGTTTAGGCTTCCCGATGGATCCTTTTGTGAGAGGGCTCATGTTTTACTATGGGTTGGAATTCCACGATTTGGCTCCGGAGTTCATCCTCCATATTTCCGCATTTATTGTTGTCTGCGAAGCCTTCCTCCGTGTCGCCCCTCACTTCGGCCTGTGGCTGAAGACCTTCAATGTGGCACCGAAGATGATCAGGGGGCGTCAAGCGGAGTGCGGCAGGGCGGCCATAAGTAGGAGGGCCGATGCCCCGTGGCCCGCTGGCTCCTTCCAAGAGGAGCTCGGCCTGTGGCAGCAAGAGTGGTTCTATATCACCGTTCCGAGGGGCCGCAGACAAAAGCCGCCGCCCTCATTCCGCCCGGGACCTCCACGACGGTTGATGTCGTGGGTCCACCAAGGGCTCAACTGGGGGCCGTCAAAGGACGTGCCCCAACTGTAGGGCCGGATTCGAGATCTCCAAACGAGGGAGGTCGATATGGTGGTGGTAATGCAGGTTATGCTGATTAGGCGTATCCTGCCCTACAAACGCCGCCCTCTCCGGCTGTGGGAGTTCAATCCGGAGGGCCCACGGATTCTTCAAAACTTCATGGGTATGACACCCCTGGAGATGTACAAATTATTCTTCGGATCGCAAGAGGCGTGTCCGGAATTGACCGAGGATGCTGGCCTAAGCTGCAATCGCCCGGATACTCAAGTAAGTAGTTCCAAGTCCGGACATGCCGTTTGTTTGCCTTTCGATAATTCTCCTTATGACCAACTTCCTTCTAAACAGGAGTGGATAGCGGCAGCAAAATTGACACGGTGTCCGGCCCCCCTCCCCGAGACCGCGCCGGATTCCGTGCTGGTTCGGATGCTTGTGGTTGCGCCTCTAGAGGAAGGCGAAGGGGAAAGCAGGAAAGCTACTGCCTCGCCTAAGGAGGCTCTTGAAAGAGGGGGGATCGAGAATCCCTCCCTCCAAGGGGAGAAGAGGACTGCCTCCGAGGACCCGGGGGCAAAAGCCCCTAAACGGGGGAAGAAATCTTCGCCAGAGGGTCCTGCGTCCGGGGAGGCCCCGGTCGCACAATCTCCCTTAAAGAGTCAGCCCTCCAACGAGCCGTAAGTAGAAAGAAAGGAGTTTTATAATAAGGGACATCCCTATTTGTTCTTCTGAGGATAACTAAAGTTTTTACCTTGTAGTTTGGATCTCCGTCCTTCACAAATGAGCTCGTCTTCGGGGGACCTTCGTCCGGAGATGATGGAGAGCGAGACGCCTCCGTCCGGGGCACCGTCGGATAGGGCGGACGAGCCTGAAGTGTCGTCACGGAGGGAGCCCCCTGGTTTGGCAGAGCCGGATAGTTCGGCGCCAACTGGTGTACGGCTGAAGGATCTGCTTGAGAAGGCGTCTATCTCAGAAGATCACCACGCATTGATGAGCATGGTGATTGAAAGGATTTCGTCCGCCGAAGGCGGGTTGCATAATGTCGTCAGGAGTTTGCTGGCGGGGTTTGAGGTGCGTAAAAATGACACACCTTTTAACAGTTTAGCATATAGAATGCGCCCTGTATAGATAGTAGCCCCTGAGACTCGGTAGGTTGTCGAAATCGACAGCGTGCCGAGGATCAAAATCACAGGTTTAAATTTCCGTCGTGCCGATGTAGGTGGCGGGTCGTCTGGGGGCCAGCCGGACTGATGGAGTTGCTGAACTAAAGCGGCAACTCGCTGTTGCGGATGCGGACATCATGCTAGTCAACAGGCGACTTGATGAGTCGCAAGGTAAGTGTTTTTGTGCGGTCACTTGGTAAGGGGGCCGAAGCCAGCTCCTTACAACATGTGCGTGAAATGCAGATAGTGTCGCTGCTGTGGAGAGCCTTCGGGCCGAACTTGCTCAAGCCAAGGAGCAGGCCAGAAGGAGTAATGCGGCGGCCGAGGAGTTAGCGGCAGAAAGGGCCGCACACTGCCGGAGCAGGGAAGAGATGGCCTAAATGGCCGTGAAGTTAAAAGATGCTACCGACCGCAATGAGGCTCTTGGGAAGGAGCGCCTAGCGGGGCAAGAAGACCTGGAGAAGGCCACCGCCGAAGTCAAGGATGCCCGCTCTGCAATGCGGGCTATAAAGGAAGAGCTGCGCCAGGCCGGAGAAATTGTACCTGGCAAGCCTTTTCTGCTGTGCCGAAGGTTCACGGATCCAAAGTATGCTCAGCTGGGCCAACTGTGGGGTCCGGAGGACCCTTATATGGACTTAGCAGCGAGTGCGGCGGATGTCGTTGTGCATTTTCGAAGCCAGAAGGATCACAAGTAAGAGCTGTATTGGTCTCAATTCCATAGTCCGGAGCGTTCACTTCCGCTGACCGATCATTTGGCCGAGTGGGCTGAGCTAAATAGGTTGTCCGGGCTTGCTATGAAGGATATAGTGACCCATGTCCGGCCGGATAGGCCCGAGCCGAAGAGTTACTTTGGCTTATTGCAGCAATTTCTTGGGGCGGTGCCGCATATCAAGGCGATGAAGCGGTCGGCCTGCTTAGAGGGTGCGCGGATGGCACTCGCTCGTGTGAAGACACATTGGACAGAGATGGATGCCACCACTGTTGCGACCCCGGGTTCGGATGATAATCGGTTACCCGCCGAGCACTATTTTGGCGAAGTGCTGCGTGGTGCTCGTGTAATAGAGTCGCAGTGCTCAAAAAATGTTACGTTCGAGTGAACATTTTTATGATGTAAAACAATATTTAAGATGTAAGCGCCTTTTATACTTGTGCGTTCAAGTAATAGAATATCTCCTATGCGGCCGTTCATGTATACGTGTGTATAACCTGAAAGATGGCAGTCGTCGGCTTCAGCCCCCACGCACAAGGTGCGGGGGTGTTCGCAAAAAATAGCGCGATTTCACACTTAATCCGACATCTCGGTCCTGTAAAGGAGGTGGTAGCATAGCAAACGAGGCAACCGGACTATAATGCTTTATCACTTTCACTTAGCCATGGAGTTCGAGGGTGGGGCTACGACATAGCCCCTGGGGGCACCGCGCTCTCCGAATTTGGGGCGCGTATGTGCCTGACCGGGAAACGGCCCTTCGTCAAAGCGGAGGAATTCTAAACATTCCCATGGTCGATCGAGTGGTTGACCAGTCTCTCGCTGTATCATGACAGTCAGTTTTCGGCTTTCTCTACTGAGGTGCTCACCCAGCCGAACTGGGGCACAATCGCAATAGTTCTCCTGGTGCCGCGTTAGCCGATGATACGGAACGTAAGGCAGCAAAACACAGGAGCCGGGCAAACCCAACATTTGACCAAAGACATGATTCGGAGGTGATGCATACAAGGCCTAACTCGAGACACCGAACACTCCCGAAGGTGTTCGGTCTTTACAATAGCGGGCAAAACAATGCCCTAAGCCCCTTGTGTCCAGGTACGGGCAAGTTCTTCTGGCGCGTCCAATGCAAAAACGCCAGGCTCCACTCTGGTTATAATGAGAAACCAGGGGATTATAGCAACAAGAGACAGTAAGAAAGGTTTATGTAGGGTCTTAGTCTGAAAAGAGTCCTTGCAACGGGTCCCTACTGCACGTCTGCGCCTGTGTCTCCGTTGTGCCGTATCCTGGACAGGTGTGCACGCTGTTCATCTGTAAAAAGAGAGGAACTTAGTTTGGAAAAGAAATCGTGCGAGAAAGTGCATAAAAAATTGAAATATAGATTAATAAAGCTGAGCCTATGCTAGCTCATTATGGCTTATATATACAAACCCTTGTGAAGGGGTGTGCAGCTAGGTAGCCCCTAGCTTATTCAGTCCGGACTCGTCCAGCCGTGTCCGGGGTCTCAGGCGACCTTTTAATGAAATGATGCCACGTGGACCGGGCATTTTAAGCGTAAGAGACGCGTAATGTGGTATTGCATTGAAGCAGACGAAAGCTTCCCGTCCCCGTGATGCTTGATAGCTACTTTTAAATGGGGCGACATGAAAGGTTAGCTTTTCTCGTCGGAAGTTGTCAGGTGACCCGAACATAACTTCTAGTAGTAATGAACCTGTGCACCTGGCGTAAGGGCCTGGCGCCACTCCTTTGAAGGAAGTGCGGCTATGCCGAATTGTAGTGGGGTTTATCCCGACTTACGGATTGTGTCTGGATATAGCAGGTTTAAGTTACTGCCGCCGTCCATCAAAACCTGCGTGAATTGCAGTCCGTCTATTATGGGATCCGATATCAGGGCAGTCTATCCTGCGTTCCGGATACTTCTGGACTAATCCAGATGGTCGAAAGTGATTGGTTTTGACATCCAATCTCGGTGTTCCACTGGGGTGGACCGTGCGACACTTGTCTTAGCGAGTGCCTTGTTGGTTTTCCGTACTATCACATGAAGTGAGTTTAATGTTTTGACTTCTTGTGGGAAAGTCTTTTGACTTCCGGTGCTCTGCTGGTGGGGTTCGTCATCGTCCTCGCTTGGCGCATCGAGCCCCTTGTGTCCGGCGTTGAGTCTGCCGGACTGTTTAAAAACCCAACAATTTCGGTTGGTATGGTTTGCAGGCCTTCCGGAGGTACTGTGGATTTGACATATCCGATCTAAGATTTTGTTTAAATTTGATAGCTCGTCGCTGTTGTCCTTAAGAGGCAGTGTTTTATTGTTTGGCCGCGAGCTTTTGAATCCGGCGTTGACCGTCGTGCCCTTTGGGCTTTTTTCTTTATTCCGGCGCTGATCTTTCCTGCGCCGTGATTTTCCGTTTCCATCTCTGATCTCGGATGTACTCGGGTCGCTGGCTGCATCTTGCTAGCCAGCTGTCTTCTCCTGTGCAAAAGCGCGTCATGAGGCTTGTTAGCGCGGCCATTGTTCTTGGCTTCTCTTGGCCAAGGTGTCTGGCGAGCCATTCGTCTCGGACGTTGTGTTTAAAAGCTGCTAAGGCTTCCGCGTCTGAACAGTCGACTATTTGGTTCTTTTTGGTAAGGAACCTGTTCCAGAATTTGCGCGCTGACTCTCCGGCCTGTTGGGTTATATGACTCAGATCGTCTGCATCCGGAGGTCGGACATAAGTCCCTTGAAAATTTGCTCTAAACGCGTCCTCAAGCTCTTCCCAACTTCCAACAGTGTTTTCTGGGAGGCTTTTCAGCCAATGCCGAGCTGGCCCTTTGAGCTTGAGGGGTAAGTATTTTATGGCGTGGAGATCATCTCCTCTGGCCATGTGTATGTGTAGTATGTAATCTTCTATCCAGACTCCGGGGTCTGTTGTGCCGTCGTATGCCTCTATGTTTATGGGTTTGAACCCTGCTGGAAATTCATGATCCAGCACCTTATCGGTAAAACATAGCGGGTGTGCGGCGCCCCTATTTTTGGGTGTGCCGCTGTCTTCGAACACTTGTCGTGTTGTGTTACTTCCTGGGGCCCTCCTTTTTGGCCAGTAGATGGACCTAGTTGGGCCGTCCGTTTTCCCAGGATCATAAGTCGGCTTGTGTGCGGTACCGCTTGTCGCTTTTGGCCTGTCATCTGGCCGTCTATCCGGCCAGGCGGCCTCTTTACTTTTTGGCTGTGAGGGCTCTATGGCTTCCTCGTCAAATTCTGGCAGCAGCTTGCGCTTCGGGTAGCTCTTTGTTTGATGGCCATTGCCATATTTGTCTGCGGACTTGAGTATTTTGCTCCACTTCATTCTGAGCATGTCTTCCGCTATTTTGAGCTTCCTTTTTTCCTTCTTCAAACTTCTTGCAGTGGCGACGAGTCTTTTGTGAAGGTTCTTATGCTCCGGTGGTGTGTCCGGACTATTGATTGCTCCGTGAAGGGGTTGATTATCCGGTTCGTCCTGTTCGGATGGTTGCTTGGTTGTATGTTCGTCGTCCGCTGGTTTTCCCTACTCTATAGCTGGGTCATTAGGAATGCTACTTTGATCGAGGCGGGACTTAGGGCGGCGTTTACATTGCTGTTTTGGTTGTTTATCGGCGGGATTATCCTCTGCCGCGTCCCGTTGTTCCTCGGTATCGCTTCCCCTTGGGGTGTCCACCATATGTATGTCATGTGACGAGGTGGCCTTCCAGTGCCCTGTAGGCGCTGGTTCTTGATCGTCTCCGGCATCGTCGTCCATACCGTTGATGTCTTCGGAGTCGTAGTTTAGCACGTCGGTTAGATCGTCGACGGTGGCTACGAAGTGGGTGGTGGGTGGGCTCTGAATTTCTTCATTGTCTGTGTCCCGACCATCCTGGCCGTAGTTCAGCCAGGGCTCTCCGGATAGTGAGAGATGCTTCAGCGAATTTAAGATATCCCCGAAGGGTGAGTGCTGAAAGGTGTCCGCAGCGGTGAATTCCATGATCGGCGCCCAGTCGGATTCGATCGGCAGGGGCGCAGGAGGTTCGGAGTCCGGCAGAGAGTCCGGCACCTCGGAGTCATGAGCTTTATGCGGGACAAGGTAAGTGTTCGGCTCCATCGCCGTAGAAGTTGCAGCTCCCGAGGCGGTGTCCAGCCATCCGTCCTCGATCTGAGCGATCGGCTCTGGACTATGGGTCGAAGCGGATTCATGTGCGGCCTCCAAGGTGTTGTCCAGCGGCAGAGTTAATTCGTGCCCATCGTGACAGCGCGGCACGCTCGGCCGTGGCTCAGATCCATCAAAGATCAAGTCCCCGCGGATATTGGCCGTGAAGTTTAGGCTTCCAAACCTGACCTGACGGCCAGGGGCGTAGCTTTCGATCTGCTCCAGATGGCCAAGTGAGTTGGCCCGCAGTGCGAAGCCGCTGAATACGAAGATCTGTCCGGGGAGAAAAGTCTCACCCAGGACTGCGTCGCTGTCGATTGAAGAGGCCATCAAGCCTATCGGTGATGACACAGAGGAACTCTCAATGAAAGCACCAATGTCGGTGTCAAAACCGGCGGATCTCGGGTAGGGGGTCCCGAACTGTGCGTCTAGGCGGATGGTAACAGGAGACAAGGGACACAATGTTTTACCCAGGTTTGGGCCCTCTTGATGGAGGTAAAACCCTACGTCCTGCTTGATTGATATTGATATTGTGGATGTTTACAAGAGTGGATCTACCACGAGATCAAGGAGGCTAAACCCTAGAAGCTAGCCTATGGTATGATTGTAAGGGTTGTTGTTGTTGTTGTTGTTGTGTCCTACGGACTAGAGCCATCCGGTTTATATAGACACCGGAGAGGGCTAGGGTTACATAGAGTCGGTTACAATAGTAGGAGATCTACATATCCGTATCGCCAAGCTTGCCTTCCACTCCAAGGAAAGTCCCATCCGGACACGGGGCGAAGTCTTCAATCTTGTATCTTCATAGTCTTGGAGTCCGGTCAATGATGATAGTCCGGCCGATGATAGTTCGGCTGATGATGGTAGTCCGGCTATCCGGACACCCCCTAATCCAGGACTCCCTCAGTAAACCTTGTAAAATAAGAGAGAATAGACATAAGTATTGGGATATAATGTGTAATAACAGCCCATAATGCAATAAATATTGAAATAAAAGCATGATGCAAAATGGACGTATCAGGCCACCGTAATCTCCTCACGCCCTTGCACAATACAAGATGTTGTGATTCCACTAAGGGACCCTTGAGGGCGGTCACCGAACCCGTACAAATGGCAACCCTTGGGGGCGGTCACCAAACTCGTACACTTTGGCAACCCTTGGGGGCGGCCACCGGTACCCGTCAAATTGCTCGGGGCAATCTCCACAACCTAATTGGAGACCTCGACGCTTGCCCGGAGCTTTACACCACAATGATTGTGCTCCGAACACCACCAACCATCTAGGGAGCCCAAGCACCCAAGAGGAACAAGCTCAAGGGTACCAAGCACCCAAAAGTGATAAACTTCTCAACTTGTAACTTCCACATATCACCATGGAGAACTCAAATCGATGCACCAAATGCAATGGCAAGGGCACACGGAGTGCCCAAGTCCTTCTCTCCCAAATCCCATCAAAGCAACTAATGCTAGGGAGGAAAATGAGAGGTAGAACAAGAAGGAGAACACCAAGAACTCGAAGATCTAGATCCAAGGAGTTCGCCTCACAAAGAGGAGAAAGTGATTGGTGGAAATGTGGATCTAGATCTCCTCTCTCTTTTTCCCCCAAAACTAGCAAGAATCCATGGAGGGATTGAGAGATATCAAGCTCGAAGAAGGTCAACAATGAGGGAAGAACACGAGCTCGAGAGATAAGGACCATTGGGGAAGAAGACCCCCTTTTATAGGTGAGGAAAAAATCCAACCGTTATCCTCACAGCCCGCACAGAGCGGTACTACCGCTAGGGAAGAAGAAGACCTTTGAAAAACAATAGCGAGGAGGCAAAAGGCCAATAGAACCGCCGGAGCGGTACTACCGCTCGTCCTCACGGTACTATCGCTAGGGATCGCAGTACTACCGCAAAGGGTAGTGGTACTACTGCTTGCGAGCGGTACTAAAAAATACATCCATGCCTACCACTGCTGGACCTATGACGAGTTTTGGTCTGGAGCGGTACTACTGTCGTAGTAGTCACGGTAGTACTGCCCTGGAGCGGTAGTAAAAAATTACATCCGCTCCTGTCCGCGGTAGTACCGCTGCAGCCTTTTCAGAACACCAAAATTGCCACAACTTTTGCAAACGGACTCCGAATTCTATGAAACCAAGTTTGTTGGAAAGCTAGCGACAAGGCTAACACAACCTTGAAATAAATATCAATAAGAAGCAAATTAGAAAAGGCCCAAGAGAAAATGGTGAGAACCCTTCCTCGAATAAGACCGGTGAAACCCCCAACACTGAAAACGCAATTGAAGGGGCATATGAAATCCGTTTTTGAAGTACTAGAGCTTGTCACGAAGATAACCACAAGCTGTAAAACCTCAAAGAAAAAGACAAATAAGAATCTAGAAATATGATGCAAGTATGCAAAGGTTTGAGCTCTCGATGAATGATACGATCAAGCTACTCACTTGAGAGCCCCCCTTGATAGTACGGCTATCGATCCTATAACCCGGTCTCCAAACTATCACCATGAGACCGGTAAAATATAAAACCTATCAAGGGTAAACCTTTGCCTTGCACGAAGTCCACTTGAGCTAGATGATGACGATCTTGACTCCCTCAAGTTGTACCACCTTTCTTGATTGTGTTCGCTCGATGAAGACTAGTTGATTGCTCCCCCATACTCCACTATGGGTGAGCCACTCTTTGGAACATCTTCACAAGTCCATTGATACCATAATGGACGGCAAGCTATAAGCACTTGATCTCTTCATGATGCTCCACTTGAACTTGCACACGGCAATCATGTTGACGATCACCACTTGATGTCATCCTCTCCATGGGTTGAGTGATATCTTCCTCTTGACACATGCCCATGAACACGTACCTAACCCACATAGAACTCTCACATAGACCGTGGGTTAGTACGCAAAGCACAATGGACAATGCTTACCATACCATGGGATCACTTGATCCCTCTTGGTACATCTTCTACGCTTTTTGAGTTGATCAACTTGATTCACTCTTGACTTAGTCTTGATCAACCTTGAATCTTTCCAACGCTCTTCATTTGGATGATGTCTTGAAGTTAAACATGAATGATCATACAATATTCTTCTTCAAGACATGCTTGCAATAAGCTCAACACTCACATGACCAATCTTTGGATAATTCCTTAATAGCACCTTGGTCAACTCATAAACTCCTTGAAACCAACACATGGACTTCAAGAAAAGCCTATGGAAAAATCCTTCAAATATAACTCAAGAAAACCATTAGTCCATAGAGATTGTCATAAATTACCAAAACCAAACATAGGGGCACCACATGTTCTTTCAACTAGGTTACCTCAACGGGGATATGTACATCCCCAATAATAAGAATATCATATTTCTTCTTGACAGTAGGAAGAGGAAATTCAAAACCTCCAATAAAGATTGATGAAATTTTTCCAATAGAATTGATAATGTGAACTTGAGGTTGTTTCCTTGGAAAGTGTACCGTATGCTCATTACCATTAACATGAAAAGTGACATTGCCTTTGCTGCAATCAATAACAGCCCCTATAGTATTGAAAAAGGGTCTACCAAGGATAATTGACATACTATCATCCTCGGGAGTATCAAGAATAACAAAGTCCGTTAAGATAGTAACGTTTGCAACCACAACAGGCACATCCTCACAAATACCGACAGGTATAGAAGTTGATTTATTAGCCATTTGCAAAGATATTTTAGTAGGTGTCAACTTACTCAATTCAAGTCTATGATATAAAGAGAGAGGCATAACACTAACACCGGCTCCAAGATCACATAAAGCAGTTTTAACATAGTTTCTTTTAATGGAGCATGGTATAGTTGGTACTCATGGATCTCCTAGTTTCTTAGGTATTCCACCTTTAAAAGTATAGTTAGCAAGCATGGTGGAAATTTCAGCTTCCGATATCTTTCTTTTATTTGTAATAATATCCTTAATGTATTTAGCATAAGGATTCACTTTAAGCATATCAATTAAATGCATACGCAAAAAGATAGGTCTAATCATTTCAGCAAAGAGCTCAAAATCCTCATCATCCTTTTTCTTGGATGGCTTAGGAGGAAAAGGCATGGGTTTCTGAACCCATGGTTCTCTTTCTTTACTGTGCTTCCTAGCAACAAAGTCTCTCTTATCATAACGTTGATTCTTTGATTGTGGGTTATCAAGATCAACAGAAGGTTCAATCTCTACATCATTGTTATTGCTAGGTTGACCATCAACATGAACATTATCATCAACATTATCACTAGGTTCATGTTCATCACTAGATTGTGTTTCAGCATCAGAAATAGAAATATCATTGGGATTCTCAGGTGTGTCTACAACAGGTTCACTAGAAGCATGCAAAGTCCTATCATTTTTATTTTTCTTCTTTTTAGAAGGACTAGGTGCATCAACATTATTTCTCTGAGAATCTTGCTCAATTCTCTTAGGGTGGCCCTCAGGATATAGAGGTTCCTGAGTCATTTTACCCATTCTAGTAGCTACTCTAACAACAAAGTCATGTTTATTATTATTTAATTCATTGAGCAAATCATTTTGAGCCTTAAGCACTTGTTCTACTTGAGTGGTAACCATAGAAGCATGTTTACTAATGAGTTTAAGTTCATTCTTAGCTCTAGACATATAATCACTCAAGTGTCCAATCATATAAGCATTACTTTTCAATTGTCTACCAACATAAGCATTGAAGTTTTCTTGTTTAGCCAGAGTCATCAAATTCATCCAAGCATTGGCTAGCAAACTTAGTAGACGGGATTTCAACTTTATCATAACTATAGAGAGAATTTACCTTTACTACCTGTGTCGGGTTATCAAGACCATGTATTTCTTCGATAGGTGGTACATTAAGGCCATGTATTTCTTCAACGGGAGGTAAATTCTTAACATCTTCAGCTTTAATACCTTTCTCTTTCATAGATTTCTTTGCCTCTTGCATATCTTCAGGACTGAGAAATAAAACACCTCTTTTCTTCAGAGTCAACATATTATTCAATAACAATTCAACTTGGTCGACTGTTCTTTCCCTGAAAACACAACCGGCACAACTATCCAGGTGGTCTCTGGAAGCATCGGTTAGTCCATTATAAAAGATATCAAGTATTTCATTTTTCTTAAGAGGATGATCACGCAAAGCGTTAAGTAATCGGAGAAGCCTCCCCCAAGCTTGTGGGAGACTCTCTTCTTCAATTTGCACAAAATTATATATTTCCCTCAAAGCAGCTTGTTTCTTATGAGAAGGGAAATATTTAGCAGAGAAGTAGTAAATCATATCCTGGGAACTATGCACATGATATGTCTCCAACGTATCTATAATTTCTGATTGTTCCATGCTATTATATTACCCGTTTTGGATGTTTATGGGCTTTACTTTACACATTTATATCATTTTTGGGACTAACCTACTAACCGGAGGCACAACATGTATTGCTGTTTTTTTGCCTATTTCAGCATTTCGAAGGAAAGGAATATCAAACGGAGTCCAAACAGAATGAAACCTTCTGGAGCGTGATTTTTGGAACAAACGTGATCCAGAGGACTTGGAGTGCAAGCCAAGAAGCAGCCGAGGCGGCCAGAAGGGTGGAGGGCGCGCCCACCCCTACAGGGCGCGCCCCCTATCTCGTGGGCCCCTTGGGCGGCCACCGACCTACTTCTTCCTCCTATATATACCCACGTACCCCGAAAAGATCCAGGGAGCCAATGAAAAACAATTTCCACTGTCGTAACCTTCTGTATCCGCGAGATCCCATCTTGGAACCTTCGTCGGCGCTCCACTGGAGGGGGAATCGACCATGGAGGGCTTCTACATCAACACCATAGCCCCTCCGATGAGTTGTGAGTAGTTTACCACAGACCTTGGGGTCCATAGTTATTACCTAGATGGCTTCTTCTCTCTTTTTGGATCTCAATACCATGTTCTCCCCCTCTCTTGTGGAGATCTATTTGATATAACTCTTTTTGCGGTGTGTTTGTCGAGATCCGATGAATTGTGGGTTTATGATCAAGTTTATCTATGAGAAATATTTGAATCTCCTCTGAATTATTTTATGTATGATTGAGTTATCTTTGCAAGTCTCTTCGAATTATCAGTTTGGTTTGGCCTACTAGATTGATCTTTCTTGCAATGGGAGAAGTGCTTAGCTTTGGGTTCAATCTTGCGGTGTCCTTACCCAGTGACAATAGGGGTTGGAAGCCACGTATTGTATTGTTGCCATCGAGGATAAAAAGATGGGGTTTATATCATATTGCATGAGTTTATCCCTCTACATCATGTCATCTTTCTTAATGTGTTACTCTGTTCTTATGAACTTAATACTCTAGATGCATGCTGGATAGCGGTTGATGTGTGGAGTAATAGCAGTAGATGCAGGCAGGAGTCCATCTACATGTCACGGACGTGATGGCTATATACATGATCATGCCTAGATATTCTCATAATTAATCGCTTTTCTATCAATTGCTCAACAATAATTTGTTCACCCACCATAATACTTATGTTATCTTGAGAGAAGCCACTAGGGAAACCTATGGCCCCCGGGTCTATCTTTTATCATATAAGCTTTCAATGTACTTTTATTTGCATCTTTACTTTTCCAATCTATATTATAAAATACCAAAAATATATTAATCTTACCATACTATCTCTATCAGATCTCACTTTTGCAAGTGGCCGTGAAGGGATTGACAACACCTTTATTGCGTTGGTTGCGAGTTCTTTGTTTGTTTGTGTAGGTGTGTGGGACTTTTGAGGAGCCTCCTACTGGATTGATACCTTGGTTCTCAAAAACTGAGGGAAATACTTATGCTACTATTGCTGCATCACCCTTTCCTCTTCAAGGAAAACCAACGCAAGCTCAAGACATAGCAAGAAGGATTTCTGGCGCCGTTGCCGGGCAGATCTTCGCTCAAGTCAAGACATACCAAGTACCCATCACAAACTCATCTCCCACGCATTTACATTATTTTCCATTTGCCTCTCATTTTCCTCTCCCCCACTTCACCCTTGCCGTTTTATTTGCCCTCTCTTTTCCAACCTCTCTCTCTCTCTTTCGCTTGCCTTTTTCTATTTGCTTGTGTGTTCGATTACTTGTCGCCATGGCGCAAGATAATACCAAATTGTGTGATTTCTCCAATACCAATAATAATGATTTCCTTAGTACTCCGATTGCTCCTCTTAGTGATGTTGAGTCTTGTGAAATCAATACTGCTTTGCAGAATGTTGTTATGAAAGATCAGTTTGTCGGCCTTCCTAGTGAAGATGCCGCTACCCATCTAAACAACTTTGTTGATTTGTGTGATATGAAAAAGAAGAAAGATACGGACAATGATATTGTTAAATTGAAGTTATTTCCGTTTTCCCTTAGAGATCGTGCTAAAGTTTGGTTTTCATCTTTGCCTAAAAATAGTATTGATTCTTGGAACAAGTGCAAAGATGCTTTTATCTCTAAGTATTTTCCTCCCACTAAGATCATCACTCTTAGGAACAATATTATGAATTTTAAACAACTTGATCATGAGCATGTTGCCCAATCTTGGGAAAGAATGAAATTAATGATTCACAATTGCCCTATTCATGGTTTGAATTTATGGATGATCATACAAAAATTTTATGCCGGTTTGAACTTTGCTTCTAGAAATCTTTTAGATTCGGCCGCGGGAGGCACGTTTATGGGAACCACCTTAGGAGATGCTATGAAACTTCTTGATAATATTATGGCTAATTATTCTCAATGGCACACCGAAAGATCTACTAGTAAAAAAGTGCATTCTATAGAAGAAATTAATGTTTTGAGTGGAAAGATGGATGAACTTATGAATTTTTTTTGCTACTAAGAATGCTCCTCTTTATCCCAATTATATGCCTTTGTCTACTTTGATTGAGAATAATAATGAATCTATGGATGTGAATTTTGTTGGTAGGAATAGTTTTGGAAACAATGCTTATAGAGGAAACTTTCATCCTAGACCGTTCCTTAGTAATTCCTCTAAAAATTATGGAAATTCCTACAATAATTATTATGGTAATTTTAATAAGATGCCCTCTGATTTTGAGAATAGTGTGAAAGAATTTATGATTTCTCAAAAGAATTTTAATGCTTTGCTTGAAGAAAAATTGCTCAAAGTTGATGATTTGGCTAGAAACGTTGATAGACTTTTGCTTGATGTTGATTATCTTAAACTTAGATCTACTCCTCCTAAGCATGATATCAGTGAGTCTCTCAAAGCCATGAGAATTGCCATTGATGAGTGCAAGGAAAGAACCGCTAGATTGCGTGCTAAGAAAGATTGCTTTGTCAAGGCGTGTTCTTCTAGTTTCCGTGAAAATAATGATGAATATCTTAAAGTTATTGATGTGTCCCCTATTAGATCTTTGTTTTGAAATATGAATCTTAGTAATAATGGGACTGGAGATGAGTCAACTTTATTTAGAAGGCGTTCCAATAATTCGGAGTTTTTACATCTTGATGCTAAATTTGGTAAAAGTGGGATTGGAGAGGTCATGACTTTAAATAGCATTGAACCCACTATCTCGGATTTCAAGGAATTTGATTATGATAATTGTTCTTTAGAAGGTTGTATTTCCTTGTTGCAATCCGTTGTTAATTCTCCTCATGCTTATAGTCAAAATAAAGCTTATACCAAACATATCGTTGATGCCTTGATGCAATCTTATGATGAACAACTTAATTTGGAAGTTTCAATACCTAGAAAACTTAATGATGAGTGGGAACCTACTATAAAGATTAAAATTAAAGATCATGAGTGTTATACTTTGTGTGATTTGGGTGCTAGTGTTTCCACGATTCCAAAAACTTTATGTGATATTCTAGGTTTCCATGATCTTGATGATTGCTCTTTAAAATTGCACCTTGCGGATTCCACATTAAAAAGGCAATGGGAAGGATCAATGATGTTCTCATTGTTGCAAATATAAATTTGGTGCCTGTAGATTTTATCGTTCTTGATATAGATTGCAATCTTTCTTGTCCTATTATTCTTGGTAGACCTTTCCTTAGAACGATTGGCGCGATTATTGATATGAAGGAAGGGAATATTAGGTTCCAATTTCCATTAAGGAAGGGCATGGAGAACTTTCCAAGAAAGAAAATTAAATTACCTTATGAATCTATCATGCGAGCTACTTATGAATTGAGTGCCAAAGATGGCACTACTTAGATCTATCTTCGCTTTTATGCCTAGCTAGGGACGTTAAACGATAGCGCTAGTTGGGAGGCAACCCAATTTTATTTGTGTTTTTTGTTTTTGTTTCTGTTTAGTAATAATTTTTGCATCTACCTTATGTTTAGATGTGTTTTATGTTTCAATTAGTTTTTGTGCCAAGTAGAACCTATAGGATAACCTATGGTGATAGTTAATTTGATTCTGCTGAAAAACAGAAACTTTGCGCGCATGAAATTAGTTTTGTTAAATCACAGAAACATGCTTTTGCGTTGATTACTTTTTCTGCAGATCAATAGACAAATTTTCCAGGACTTACTATTTTTGTAGGATTTTTAGAGTTCCAGAAGTTTGCGTTAGTTACAGATTGCTATAGACTGTTCTGTTTTTGATAGATTCTGTTTTTCGTGTGTTGTTTGCTTATTTTGATGCATCTATGGCTAGTATTAAGTGGTATGAACCATAGAGAACTTGAAATACAGTAGGTTTAACACCAATATAAATAAATAATGAGTTCATTACAGTACCTAATGTGGTGGTTTTGTTTTCTTTCACTAACGGAGCTTATGACATTTCCTGTTGAGTTTTGTGTTGTAAAGTTTTCAAGTTTTGGTAAAGATTTGATGGACTATGGAATAAGGAATGGCAAAAGCCTAAGCTTGGGGATGCCGATGGCACCCCAAGATATTCAAGAGTAGCCAAAAGCCTAAGCTTGGGGATGCCCCCGGAAGGCATCCCCTCTTTCGTCTTCGTTCATTGGTAACTTTACTTGGAGCTATATTTTTATTCGCCACATGATATGTGTTTTGCTTGGAGCGTCTTGTATGATATTAGTATTTGCTTTTTAGTTTTCCACAATCATCCTTGCTTTACACACCTTTTGGGAGAAGCCCGCTTGATTGAAATTTATTAGAATACTCTATGTGCTTCACTTATATCTTGTGAGCTAAATATTTTTTGCTCTAGTGCTTCACTTATATCTTTTAGAGCACGGCGGTGGCTTAATTTTGTAGAAATTGCTAGTCTCTCATGCTTGACTTATATTATTTCCAGAGTCTCTTAGAACAGCATGGTATTTGCTATGGTTATAAAATTGGTCCTAGAATGGTAGGCATCCAAGTTGGGTATAATAAAAACTATCATAGGAAGTGAATTGGATGCTATGATCAATTTGATACTTGATAATTGTTTTGAGATATGGAGGTAGTGATATTAAAGTCATGCTAGTTGGGTGATTATGAATTTAAAGAATTCTTATGTTGAAGTTAGCAAGTCCCGTAGCATGCACGTATGGTTAAAGTTGTGTAACAAATTTGAAACATGAAGTGTCCTTGGATTGTGAATCCTTATGAGTGGCGGTCGGGGACGAGCGATGGTCTTTTCCTACCAATCTATCCCTCTAGGAGCATGCGTGTAGTGCTTGGTTTTTGATGACTTCTAAATTTTTGCAATAAGTATATGAGTTCCTTTGACTAATGTTGAGTCCATGGATTATACGCACTTTTACCTTTCCATCATTGCTAGCCTCTTCGGTACCGTGCATTGCCCTTTCTCACCTTGAGAGTTCGTGCAAAATTTGCCAGTGCATCCAAACCCCGTGATATGATACGCTCTATCACACATAAACCTCCTTATATCTTCCTCAAAACAGCCACCATACCTACCTATTATGGCATTTCCATAGCCATTCCGAGATATATTGCCATGCAACTTTCCACCGTTCCATTTATCGTCATGACACGCATTACTTTTGCCATATTGCCATGTAGTTGACATCGTATTTGTGGCAAAGCCACCATGCATAATTTTTCATACATGTCACTCTTGATTCATTGCCCATCCCGGTACACCGTCGGAGGCATTAATATAGAGTCATATCTTGTTCTAGTTTCGAGTTGTAATTCATGAGTTGTAAATCAATAAAAGTGTGATGATCATCATTATTAGAGCATTGTCCCCCAAAAACAAAAAAAAGAAAGGCCAAAGAAAAAAAATAAGAAAGGCCCAAAAAAAGAAAAAAAAGAAAAAAATAAATAAAAAGGGGGCAATGTTACTATCTCTTTTCCACACTTGTGCTTCAAAGTAGCACCATGTTCTTCATATAGCGAGTCTCATATGTTGTCACTTTCATATACTAGTGGGAATTTTTCATTACAGAACTTGGCTTGTATATTCCTACGATGGGCTTCCTCAAAATGCCCTAGGTCTTCGTGAGCAACCAAGTTGGATGCACACCCACTTAGTTTTGTTTTGTTGAGCTTTCACACATTTATAGCTCTGGTGCATCCGTTGCATGGGAATCCCTACTCCTCATGTTGACATCAATTGATGGGCATCTCCATAGCCCGTTTATTATCCTCGTCAATGTGAGACTTTCTCCTTTTTTGTCTTCTCTACACAACACCCATCATCATATTCTATGCCACCCATAGTGCTATATCCATGGCTCACGCTCATGTATTGCGTGAAAGTTGAAAAAGTTTGAGATTATTTAAGTACGAAACAATTGCTTGGCTTGTCATCGGGGGTGTAGAATTTGGGAACATTTTTGTGTGGCGAAAATGAAGCATAGCCTAACTATATGATTTTGTAGGGATGAACTTTCTTTCGCCATGTTATTTTGAGAAGACATGATTGCTTTTATTAGTATGCTTGAAGTATTACTATTTCTTATGTCAATATGAACTTTTATTTTGAATCATTTGGATCTGAACATTCATGCCACAATAAAGAAAATTACATTGAGAAATATGCTAGGTAGCATTCCACATCAAAAATTCTTTTTTTATCATTTACCTACTCGAGGACGAGCAGGAATTAAGCTTGAGGATGCTTGATACGTCTCCAACGTATCTATAATTTATGATTGTTCCATGCTATTATATTACCCGTTTTGGATGTTTACGGGCTTTACTTTACACATTTATATCATTTTTGGGACTAACCTACTAACAGGAGGCACAACATGTATTGCTGTTTTTTTGCCTATTTCAGCATTTCGATGGAAAGGAATATCAAACGGAGTCCAAACAGAATGAAACCTTCGGGAGCGTGATTTTTGGAACAAACGTGATCCAGAGGACTTGGAGTGCAAGCCAAGAAGCAGCCGAGGCGGCCACGAGGGTGGAGGGCGCGCCCACCCCTATAGGGCGCGCCCCCCTATCTCGTGGGCCCCTTGGGCGGCCACCGACCTACTTCTTCCTCCTATATATACCCACGTACCCCAAAAAGATCCAGGGAGCCAATGAAAAACAATTTCCACTATCGTAACCTTCTGTATCCACGAGATCCCATCTTGGAACCTTCGTGGGCGCTCCGCCGGACGGGGAATCGACCATGGAGGGCTTCTACATCAACACCATAGCCCCTCCGATGAGTTGTGAGTAGTTTACCACAGACCTTCGGGTCCATAGTTATTAGCTAGATGGCTTCTTCTCTCTTTTTGGATCTCAATACCATGTTCTCCCCCTCTCTTGTGGAGATCTATTTGATATAACTCTTTTTGCGGTGTGTTTGTCGAGATCCGATGAATTGTGGGTTTATGATCAAGTTTATCTATGAGAAATATTTGAATCTCCTCTGAATTCTTTTATGTATGATTGAGTTATCTTTGCAAGTCTCTTCGAATTATCAGTTTGGTTTTGCCTACTAGATTGATCTTTCTTGCAATGGGAGAAGTGCTTAGCTTTGGGTTCAATCTTGCGGTGTCCTTACCCAGTGAAAATAGGGGTTGCAGGCCACGTATTGTATTGTTGCCATCGAGGATAAAAAGATGGGGTTTATATCATATTGCATGAGTTTATCCCTCTACATCATGTTATCTTTCTTAATGCGTTACTCTGTTCTTATGAACTTAATACTCTAGATGCATGCTGGATAGCGGTCGATGTGTGGAGTAATAGTAGTAGATGCAGGCAGGAGTCGGTCTACTTGTCACGGACGTGATTCCTATATACATGATCATGCCTAGATAATCTCATAATTATTCACTTTTCTATCAATTGCTTGACAGTAATTTGTTCACCCACCGTAATACTTATGCTATCTTGAGAGAAGCCACTAGTGAAACCTATGGCCCCCGGGTCTATCTTTTATCATATAATCTTTCAATCTACTTTTATTTGCATCTTTACTTTTCCAATCTATATTATAAAATACCAAAAATATATTTATCTTATCATACTATCTCTATCAAATCTCACTTTCGCAAGTGGCCGTGAAGGGATTGACAACCTTTTTATTGTGTTGGTTGCGAGTTCTTTGTTTGTTGTGTAGGTGCGTGGGACTTTTGAGGAGCCCCTACTGGATTGATACCTTGGTTCTCAAAAACTGAGGGAAATACTTACGCTACTATTGCTGCATCACCCTTTCCTCTTCAAGGAAAACCAACGCAAGCTCAAGACGTAGCAGCACACAACCAGGATCAAGAGAATTAAACCAAGTTTTAGCATCACCCTTTAATAAGAACGGAAATATTTTAAGGATATAGTAGTAGCGAGATTTCTCATCATTAGTGAATAGGGTGGCTATATCATTTAATTTAGTAAGATGTGCCACAACATTTTTAGATTCATAGCCATAAAAAGTACCAAATTCAACCAAAGTCATTATCTCAGGATGGACAGAGAAATCATAATCCTTATCTGTAACACAGATAGGTGAAGTAGCAAAAGCAGGGTCATATTTCATTCTAGCATTCAGAGACTTCTGTTTCAGCTTAGCTAATAACTTCTTAAGATCAGATCTATCATTGCAAGCAAGAAAATCTCTAGCAGTTTCTTCATCCATAACATAATCCTCAGGAACAACAAGCAATTCATATCTAGGGGGAGAATCTTCATCATCACTTTCATCAATAATATCAGTTTCAATTATTTCATTCTCTCTAGCCCTAGCAAGTTGTTCATCAAGAAATTCACCTAATGGCACAGTAGTATCAGGCATAGAGGTAGTTTCATCATAAGTATCATGCATAGTAGAAGTGGCATCATCAATAACATGCGACATATCAGAATTAATAGCAGAAGCAGGTTTACGTGTCGCAAGTTTACTCATAACAGAAGGACAGTCAAGTGCAGAGCTAGATGGCGGTTCCTTACCTTCCCTCATAGTTGAGGGAAAAATCTTAGTTCTTTTGTTATGAGGAACTTGAAAGACAAAAGAACCAAGATTTTTCCCTCAACTACGAGGGGCGGTAAGGAACTACCATCTAGCTCTGCACTAGATTCTCCTTCTGTTTTGAGTAAGCTTGCGACACCTAAACCTGCTACTGCTATGAATTCTGATATGTTGCATGTTATTGATGATGCCAATTCTGCTATGCATGATACTTATGATGAAACTACTTTTGTGCGTGATACTACGGTGCCATTAGGTGAATTTCTTGATGAACAACTTGCTAGGGTTAGAGAGAACGAAATTATTGAAGATGCTATTACTAATGATAGTGATGATGAAAGTTCTCCCCCTGATTATGAATTGCATGTTGTTTCTGAGGGTTATGTTATGAATGAGGAAGCTGCTAGAGCTATCTTTGCTTGCAAAGATAGATATGATCTTAAGAAGTTATTAGCTAAATGGAAGCAGCAATCTCTTAATGCTAGAATGAAACCTGGCCCCGCTTTTGCTACTTCACCTATCTGTGTCACTGATAAGGATTATGAATTCTCTGTTGATCCTGAAATAATTACTTTGGTTGAATATGATACTTTTTATGGCCTTGAATCTGAAACTGTTGTGGCACATCTTACCAAGTTAAATGATATAGCCACCCTGTTTACTAATGATGAGAAGTCTCGCTATTATTATATCCTTAAGATATTTCCTTTCTCATTAAAGGGTGATGCTAAGACTTGGTTTAATTCTCTTGATCCTGGTTGTGTGCGTAGTCCCCAGGATATGATTTATTAGTTCTCTGCTAAATATTTCCCTGCTCATAAGAAACAAGCTGCCTTGCGGGAAATATGTAATTTTGTGCAAATCAAAGAAGAGAGTCTCCGACAAGCTTGGGGGAGGCTTCTCCGATTACTTAATGCTTTGCCTGATCATCCTCTTAAGAAAAATGAAATACTTGATATCTTTTATAATGGACTAACTGATGCTTCCAAGGACTCCTTGGATAGTTGTGTTGGTTGTGTTTTCAGGGAAAGAACAGTCGACCAAGTTGAATTGTTATTGAATAATATGTTGACTAATGAAAATAATTGGATTCTTCCTGAGCCAATTCCTGAGGCAATCCCTGAGCCAATTGAGCCAACTCCTGAGCCTATTCCTAAACCAACTCCGAAGAAGAGGGGTGTTCTATTTCTCAGTCCTGAAGATATGCAAGAGGCAAAGATCAATGAAAGAAAAAGGTATTAAAGCTGAAGATGTTAAGAATTTACCTCCTATTGAAGAAATACATGGTCTTGATATACCTCCTGTCGAAGAAACACATTGTCTTGATAACCCGACACAGGTAGTAAAGGTAAATTCTCTCTATAGATATGATAAAGTTGAAATTCCCTCTACTAAATTTCATAGCCCATGCTTAGATGAATTTGATGACTTTATGGCTAGACAAGAACGTTTTAATGCTTATATTGGTAGAGAATTAAAGAATAATGCTTTTGAAATAGGACGCTTGAGTGATTATATGGCTAGAGTTAAAGGTGAACTTAAACTCATTAGCAAATATGCGTCTATGGTTACCACTCAAGCTAAGTAAGTACTTAAAGCTCAAAGCGATTTGCTCGATGAATTAAATAATAAACAAGATTTTGCTGTTAGAGTGGCTACTAGAAATGGTAGAATGACTCAGGAACCTTTGTATCCTAAAGGCCACCCTAAGAGAATCGAGCAAGATTCTCAGAGAAATAATTTAGAGGCACCTAGTTCTTCCAAAAAGAAGAAAAAGAAAAACGATAGGACTTTGCATGCTTCTAATGTACTTGTTGTAGACACACCTGAGAATCCCAATGATATTTCTATTTCTGATGTTGAAACACAATCAGGTGACGAACATGAACCTAGTGCCAATGTTAATGATAATGTTCATGTTGATGATCAATCTAGCAAAAATAATGATGTAGAGATTGAACCTGCTGTTGATCTTGATAACCCATAATCAAAGAATCAATGTTATGATAAGAGAGATTTTATTGCTAGGAAGCACGGTAGAGAAAGAGAACCATGGGTTCAGAAACCCATGCCCTTTCCTCCTAAACCATCCAAGACAAAAGATGATGAGGATTTTGAGCGCTTTGCTGAAATGATTAGACCTATCTTCTTACGTATGCGCTTGACTGATATGCTTATGTTAAATCCTTATTCTAAGTACATGAAGGATATCATTACAAATAAAAGAAAGATACCAGAAGCTGAAATTTCCACCATGCTTGCTAATTACACTTTTAAGGGTGGAATACCAAAGAAACTTGGAGATCCAGGGGTACCAACTATACCATGCTCCACTAAAAGAAATTATGTTAAAACTGCTTTATGTGATCTCGGAGCCGGTGTTAGTGTTATGCCTCTCTCTTTATATCGTAGACTTGAATTGAATAAGTTGACACCTACTGAAATATCTTTGCAAATGGCTGATAAATCAACTGCTATACCTGTCGGTATTTGTGAGGATGTGCCTGTTGTGGTTGCAAATGTCACTATCTTAACAGACTTTATTATTCTTGATATTCCCGAGGACGATAGTATGTCGATTATCCTTGGTAGACCCTTTTTGAATACTGCAGGGGTTGTTATTGATTGCAACAAAGGCAATGTCACTTTTCATGTTAATGGTAATGAGCATATGGTACACTTTCTGAGGAAACAACCTCAAGTTCATAGCATCAATTCTATTGGAAAAGTTCCAACTATCATTATTGGAAGTTTTGAATTTCCCCTTCCTACGGTCAAGAAAAAATATGATATTCTTATTGTTGGGGATGTTCATATCCCCGTTGAGGTAACTTAGTGTTATTCGAAATTTCTCCGGTTCCGTGTTATTCGGAATGAGTTTGTTAACAAGACTTGATCAACCTTGTTAGTGGATTCATTTTGATGAACATGAGATGGATGAAACTAGAAGGCACAACCTTCTGTATCCTCTTTTTACTTTCTGTTATTTAGAACAAATAAAGCAAAAATAGTATTATTTGTCTGTTTTCTGAATTTTCTGTGCAATGAAAAATATCCCAAAAATAAAAGTGCTCCAAATGCCATGCAAATTTAGTATGATTTTCATGGAATATTTGAGGATTTTAGGCACTGAAAACACTACAGGAGGGGCAAGCACCTGGCCAAGAGGGTGGAGGGCGCGCCCACACCCCCTTGGCGCGCCCCCTGTCTCGTGGGCCCATGGTGGCCCCCTCCACTTATTTCTGCACCCACACACTCCATCTTCTTCCCAAAAAAATCCCCATCCAGCTCAAGCACGAGTTCTAGCTCATTTTTCTGCGACTTTCGATCTCCTTGCTCAAAGCTCCATTCACAAAACTGCTTTGGGAGATTGTTGCTTGGTATGTGACTCCTCCATTGATCCAATTAGTTTTTGTTCTAGTGCTTTATTCATTGCAAATTTATGCTGCATAGGTGACCCTGTTCTTGAGCTTGCATGTCAAATTTATGAGGTCCCAAGTAATTCTAATGCATGATATAGGCTCTAGGCACTTGTAGGAGTAGTTGCTACCAATCTTGTTTAGTTATATTCACTTTTCTTTTGAAGTTACTAAAATTTCAGAAATTTTTCAGAAAAAGAAATATGTCTAGGAGAATGTAACAAGGTGGTTCCTCTACAAAGAAAGGACCCAGGCGTGCTATGCGTGAGCAAGATGAAGAACCACCAAGGGATGCCAAAGTGCGAGCTTGTGAGTGGCCATCAGACGAGTTTATGGTCAAAGCAGGCTTCAAGGATGAATTTGACGCATATGCGCGTAATGCTGATCTTGAAGACTTCTTACAAGATAAGTGTCCTCAGTACTATCAATTGACAGATTCATTCGTAAGAAGGTTTAAATATAAACGTTCATGTAACTCTCAGAGTGTCCTGTTTGATATTTATGATAAATCTTACACCATGGACTTAGAAGATTTCACAACTGCCTGCAAACTCCCGCAGTGGGGTGATACGTCCATTTTGCATCATGCTTTTATATCAATATTTATTGCATTATGGGCTGCTATTACACATTATATCTCAATACCTATGGCTATTATGTCTTATTTTACAAGGTTTGCCATGAAGAGGGGGAATGCCGGCAGCTGGAATTCTGGATGGAAAAGGAGCAAACATTGGAAACCTATTATGCATTGCTCCAAAAATCCTGAAACTCCATGAAACTTATTTTTGGAATTAATAAGAATTATTGAGCGGAAGAAACACCTCAGGGGGCCCACACCCTGGCCAGGAGGGTGGGGGGCACGCCCACCCCTACTAGGCGCGCCCCCTCTCTCTCCTGGGCCCCTGGTGGCCCTCCGATGTCCATCTTCTGCTATATGAAGGCTTTTACCCTGGAAAAAATCGTGGGCAAGCTTACGGGGCGAAACTCCGCCGCCACAAGGCGAAACCTTGACGGAACCAATCTAGAGCTCCAGTAGAGCTGTTCTGCCGGGGACACTTCCCTCAGGGAGGGGGAAATCATCACCATCGTCATCACCAACGATCCTCTCATCGGGAGGGGGTCAATCTCCATCAACATCTTCACCAGCACCATCTCCTCACAAAACCCTAGTTCATCTCTTGTATCCTGTCAGGACCCCGACTCAATGCCACATCGATCTAGCATGTAACACCTCATATCACTTTGCGGCCTCACGCACGGTATTCCCACGGGTGTCGCCTTACCTTTGCCCGGGACCGTTTGCGCCTTTTGGCACACGTATATGATAGTGTCACTAGCATCCATATGATAAGGAGCCCGGGCTGACATGGCTAGTCGTAAACCCAAAGTGGCACAAACTTACAGGGACAGGCATCCATGACCCAGCATCGAACGTGTCAGTCATCAGCGAGTGAATCCAGGCTGTAGCACTGGGCTAGCAGGACTCCGGTGAACCAGGCTGTAGCGGGCTAACAGGACTCCGGTATTCATCGCGTGACATTTCCCCGAAGGGACAGACACAGGAACGAAGAAGGACACATGTCGGCCAGCCTAAGTGTTTCGGAGCAGTAGCAAGCTACCATAGCTCAGTGGAAACACTAGGAGACATTTCCCGGTAAGCGAGGCTACTAAGGATAAACAACTAGATAGTCAGATCCCACACATACCAAGCATTTCAATAACATACACACAATATGCTCGATATGTGCAAATACAACATGGCATCACAACATGACTCTACGACCCAAGTATGTATTCATTAGGCTCCGAGGAGCGAGATATTACAAACAGGGGTCTCATGACCCAACATTCAGAGCATACAAATCAAAGCACAAGCGGAAGCTTAACATGTCTGAGTACAGACATCTACAAATGAAAAATGCCGAGAAGCCTGACTATCTACCAGATCCTGCCGAGGGTACAAGATCGTAGCTGAGGTAACAAGCTAAACGTCGAAGTCCACGTTGAACTACTAGTGAGACTGAAGTCTCTCTGCAAAAACATAAAATAGGCAAACGTGAGTACAAATGTACCCAGCAAGACTTACATCAGAACTATCTACATATGCATCATTATCAACAAAGGGGATGGTGGGGTTTAACTGCAGCAAGCCAGCTTTGACTCGGTGGCTATCCTGAACTACGACTGCAAGTAACTCTTTTGAGGTGGCGCACACGAGTCCACATATTCACCATATCAATACACCACTATGGATCCACTCCCGTCTCCCTACGAGAACGCCATCCATAGCACTCACGCTTATCTTGCGTATTTTAGGGTATCCACTTTCACTTGTCTATGAACTGATATAAGCAACCCAGAAGTCCTTTACCGCGGACACGGCTATTCGAATAGATGATGTTAACCCTGCAGGGGTGTACTTCTTCATACATGTTTCCACCACTTAGCGTCTGCACACGACATGTGCTCGGCAGACTTCAAGCGAAAGCCGACATGGGTGTAGACCACGACCTACCTAAACACTCAAGTCTCTAGTCCAGGTTTATCGCCTATTCGGGTTCCATCCATGAGGAGATCCGGTCGGGGTTTCGCTCACAGCCCCAAACGATGTGAACAGGGTTCCGTGACACCAAACAGGCGCCCGGTATACCCGGCCACGTGCCTACCGCATCACAGCCCACCCCTCCGGTCAGCGCTGCCCACGGCCTCCAGCATACTACAAACACCAGAAACTACTTGCAACTCCTGGACAGAGGACAAGGGTGATTAAGAAGTCGAGCGGGGTCATATTTCAGGGCCCAATGCATGGTAGTAGCTGAATCATGGATCACAAACACAGAACTCAGTTCCTAAGGACGGCTTCAATGAGACAACCCACCATGTACTCCTACATGGCCCCTCACCGCTACCTTTACCAAATCGTGTTCACACACTTAGCTCATACACAGTAGGACATGTTCACACACCTCTGATTCATCCCCGATGAATCAGACCTGACTCAACTCTAAGCATTTAGCAGGCATGACAAACAAGCATGAATGAGTAGGCACAACGGGGCTCGAACAACTCCTACTCATGCTAGTGGGTTTCATCTATTTACTGTGGCAATGACAGGTCATGCAGAGGATAAAGGGGTTCAACTACCGCAGCAAGTAACAGTTGAATCGATGTTGTCCTAATGCAGTAAAAGAGAGCAGGAGCGAGAGAGTGGGATTGTATCGGAATGAACAAGGGGGTTTTGCTTGCCTGGCACTTCTAAAGATAGCATTGAGTCTTCATTAGTGTCAACGATCACAACGTCGGAACATCGTCTACCGAGAGGGGACAAACACCGACAAACAAAGAAGAAACACAATCAATGCAATGAATAATATGATGCATGATCATGACATGGCAATATGTTGTGGTTTGAGCTAATGCAACTAGCAACAGATTAAATGAAGTTGGTTTGAATACAAGATTCAAATTCTAACTCCATATGTGATTATTCAAATGCCATTTATATGATTTGTCCTAAACAGCAGCTATAAGTTGTTCTAACATGCATGAAAGTGGTATAGATGGATAGACTGGATTTTTCTGATCATTTTTCATATATAATTTATTTCATTTGGAGTTACGGTTGAATTTATATGATTTTTAGAAGTTTTGAACATTTTCTGGAATTTCCTGAATTATTTTAAAACCAGAAAATGATTTATTGCGTCAGCACTAGGTCGTGCTGACCTCAGCAGGTCAACAGGCGTCGACCAGGTCAAACCTAACGCTGGGACCCACTAGTCAGTGGCTAGACTAATTAACAGGGGGGTTAGTGCTAATTTAATCCTAACTAAAAGTGTCAGTGGGTCAAAGTGCGGTCAAACCCGGGTCAAACTCGCCAGAGTTGACCCGCGGCTTGTCGCCGGCGACGCCAGCGACGGCAGAGGGCGTCGGAAACGCTCCTCCGGCGACCAAATCGGCGACTGAGGGGCTCTACGCGTAGCTGGTGTGTGCGCGCATCGAATCGTGGCATCCGTTCATGCTGGGGAGGTCGGACTTGGCGACGGCGGCGAGCGAGGCGGCGGCCGGAGCTACGGCTGCTCGGCGCGAGGGCTGCTGCGCGTTAGCAAGTGAGTTGAGGAGCGCGGCGGGATCTCGGGCGCTCCAGGAGGACTCGAGGTGCATGGGTTCGGGTGCAAGGACACGGCAAGGCCATTCCCAACGTCCATGGCGGGCGGCGGCGCTCGGGTTGGTGGGAACGATGGAGACGGCATGAAATCGAGCGAAAGGACGGAGGGGAAACGAAGAGGAGCTCACGTCGAGTCTGCAGGGGTGGTCAGTGGGCTCGGGGAGGCTGCGAGGCGAGCGCGGGGTCGCCGGCGATCTCGGGGGCCGAAGCTTGAAGACGATGAAGAAGGCGGTGATGCAGTGCATCCGGCGTAGCTTGGCTCTGCGTAGGTGATGAGGACGACGCTGCGGTCCTTCTGGATTGGTCGGCGAGGCGAGTGGTGGTCGGTGGCCGTGGCTATGGCGAGCGGCGGCGATGGCGACTCTCGGGTGAGCTCGGGAAGAGAGTCAGGGGAGGGAGAGAGGGTGCAGCGAGTGAGGGAGAGGAGAGAGGGTACACGGGGCGTCGTCGTGGCGTCGCTAGGAGGGACGGGGAAGCAGGAGGTGGCGCGCGCGTGCCCACGCGCGGCGACCACACGCCCTCCTGCCTACTGGCAAGAGGTTGAAGATGGTGGGGGCGACTACTGGGCTGGGCCAACAGTGCTGGGCCGCAGCTGGGCCGCCAGGTAGGTTAGGTAGGTGGCCTGGTGGCCTTCTCTCCCTCTCTTTATTATTTGTTTCAGTTTTTCTAATTTCTGCTACTGTTTTGCAAATAAAATACTAACCAAACACTTTGGTTAATTCTGTAAATTTTTGTGAGGAATATTTGAACTATTTTCAAACCACACAACAAATTTCAGAATATTTGGAGCAACCAATATTTAATGGTAATTTTAAACTCCAACTCAAAATCATAATGATTTAATTCAATGACCAAAATGTCCTGGAAAAATATGCATCATCTCTGGTAGAGGCTTTCACCTTTTTCCATAAATCATGAACATTTAAAAAGGATATTTTGAGGTCATTGAAAATATTTTGGTTGAACCTATTTGAATTGCATTTGTGCTAGGGTTTATCAATCCCCATTTCAAGTTTATTTAAATTGTAAACATGATGACAAGAGAAACAAGCAAAGGCAGCAGGGGCTGAGCTAGGGCTGTGACAACTCACCCCCACTAAACAAGAATCTCGTCCCGAGATTCAAGATGTGAGGTAAGAAGACAAAAGGGACACTAAGTATCACAAACTTCATGATCCAACTGTCTTTCTCGAGGATGCTGATTCAATGCTCCAATTGATCTTAACGTCTTTGCTTTTGAGATCTTCATCCAACACGAGGACAGAGACACTCTACAAGGATGGATCATCTTAATGATCACAAGATCAACTCACGGAATGAGATGTAGGACATCTCTTGAGCTGAGAGGAAAAACACACATCATGAAGGACGGAAGAAACAATTTGATGAGGTTTCAGAGTAGCGAGGATAATAGTTGCCATGATACCACAACGAGACACCTTAGGGAAGGTAACTCATAGAATATATCCCCCGTAGGTGGGAAAAAGAATTACCTTTGATATAGAGATCATTGAGACTCTCTATATCAGCCTAAGGCAAATCACAATCGATCATTTGAAGGAGTCCAAAAGAATGACATTCTCGGGCCAGAATGGATGATGTGGATTACCTTGTTGAAGACAACACAAGGGATGATTTTGCTTATCATCGGAAATGGATGGGACCCAAGATAGGATGGCACAATGGCAGTGCAAGCTAGAACAAGGTGCAAATGCTGGGAATGACTCTGGTCATTGGGGAGAGGCTCAGCAGTAGAGAGTGAGTCCACTGTTTGAAAAGTTATAGCATAGCCGAGGAAACTGAGAGCAATCCCAGTTAGTGCCGATGATAACACCTAGCGCTTGGGTGTGCTCTCAAGAACTTGAGCATTTCCATATTCATCAAGGTTTTACCAACATCCGTGTCAAGGATCCTGGCAACACAACGTACTACCATGATGAACAACGATGGATGATGCAGCTGCAAAGGAAGATAACCTTCTCAGATTCCACCTTAGCGAGGCCAAGGGATCAAAATCTAGATGATCGACCGAGGGACATTTAGCACTCCGCTTCTAATGTTCTCCTTGATGCACTAGCATAACTCATTCATTGAAATGGTTTAGTATCTAGAACATCAAGTAACAAGCCGGACTTCGGGAGCTCAAGAATACATAAGGAACAACTACTAGAATAAATTCTATGAGATCTTTATGGGGAGGTGGCCAACTTCTTCAATCAAGATACTACAACAATAGGTCTTTCGGCGGGGTGTGTTGGCCACGACATCCACTTTACCGGTTATCGCGAGACCAATATTATAGTTCTTGGGAAATGTTCCAACCATCACATCTGCCTGAGATTCAGATCTGGTTGGTATCAAAATATTCCAGACTCATCAAGTCTAGAAAGAAAATTAAAGTTTTCAACACAAATCAACGAGATGGCGTTGCGAGATTCTCGAGGAATGGACTACGGTCGTACGCTCCAAAAAATGAGCTGGTTCTGCTACAAACATGTGAACACGTTGTCCCAGACAAGCATGACCACGTGGTAGTCTTATAATAAAACACTACCGAGTTCAGGTTGAGAACCATCAACGAGGATATCGAAGTCCTTGCGTAAGTCTAGCTCTTAAAAAGGAACTTCTTCTCCTTGAACAAATCAATCAGTGGCTTGGTGTGTTAGGGACACATATAGAATGAAGGTTGCAAGTCTCCGAACCATAGAATACTTCGCACGTATGCATGACCGATTTGGGATGATTCCAAAGGAAGCAACATTGACTTTCTCAAATCCACGGCGGCAACTTGCATCAAATGCACATGAACTGGAGGAAGTCACTTCTTACGTCCGAACATATGCTTCATGAGCTAGCATGAACAAATGCTTTAAAAAAATTTCCAACACTGGCTTGATGTTCAACAAAACTATGGAGAGGACAAGGATGTTGTCGATGGGCTCAACAACAATTCATCCAGATTCCCATGGAGATGGAATTCCATAACTATGTGAACAAGGTTCTAGTATTGGTCAGACCCAAAAGATTTAATGGTGTATGCTCGAGGAAAATTCACGAGTAAGACAACATTATGAACATCATTGGATCTGATTTGATTTGAGGATAGCCCATACTCAAATCAAAGTTTTAGCAAGACGATAGCTCCAACAACTGGTCACGAGGATCAATCGATGAAGATACCATCCTTCTTCAACACACACACAAAAACAACCCTTTGGGATGAGCTAAGTCGGACAAGCTTTTATGTTCCAACTCTCCAAGTTGTTGTTTGGCTTAACCAACTAGCTCAGGGTAACCAACACGAATTCTTGGAGAAAGGGTGGTTTACAAAAATAAACCATCTTGATCACGAACTCAACATAGCGGTCAGGTGACAACCTGGTGATACTTCCGAGAAGATGTTCGAAAAATCATGAACCACCGATATGTTACTAAGCTCGAGAACAATCTTGCTTTCCAAGGCAGACGATATGATCAAATAAGCAAGGATTGGCACTATCCTAACTCATTGATTGGAGAGTGCACCGGAAATAAGGACTAGGTAGCACGATCAATCTTAGGATGATGATTCAATAATCAACACGCTAAGAATGAGGTTATTGTCCATTTAACTACCAAGCAACAGAGTTGCTAGGAGTATAGATTTCACACATCACGATTCACTTGTTGGTGTTCCGGTTACTATAACACGGAACTGAGGAATGACTAGTGATGGCAGGAAGTATCACTGTGTCAAGAGTTCATAGGATGGTGTGCAATTCCCATGACATTCTTGATATAAAGATGGTAATACTCCAAGGTAGAACAGAGCAAAAGCTAGATTAGTAATTTGATCTGCGGAGTACGACTGCTTTGACCCAATCCTGGAAATGGACAAGGTACTGGAGTTTCTTTCTCGTAGTCATTCTGAACTAGAATGGCTTGACGGACCACAAGAGTAACAGGCATCGATGAATGAATGCATGCATACTCTTGACTATCAATTGATAGACGAGGGTCGGAAGACAACTAAAACGGGACAACTCAAAGGAACATACGGTTTTTTGAGTTGTGGATGCATAGATTAGTATGTTGAACCAAGTTCAACAAATTTCTTCCGGATAACCCATGCAGAAAAGTTGAACTGGCAGAGTCGCAATACAGAATAGAGAACCCATCGAGAGCACTCCTGTTATGATCTTTTGATCCAACAAACTACTGCCATAAGTGGTTCATAGTATTTGGAAGAAGGAAAATACCATGGACCTCGAGGACTAATGCAAAGGTTACTAATTTCCTAAAGGAACTAGCAAACACTATCAACATGAGGTAAATGGGGTGAATCTCGGGTTCAGAACCCAGAAATAGAATGCCTACTAACTAAATGGCATCACGGGATGCTTTCCATAATGACGGCCAGAATCATCACACTGGAAACACAGATCATGGCTAGACCACTAGATGATCCCCTAAAACATCTAGGGTCATAATATTAACTCCAACATATGTGTCGAGGCAATAAAGTACCTCAACTCACTAATTTGTGTGATTAATCTGACCAAAGGGACATCGGGAACGGAAACAAGGGATTTTCAAATGCATCAGACTATTTAGAAACCTGGGATGACTCGGATAGCATAACGACTGTAAATGCTCAAAAATATTTGAGACAAGCTAGAAAAATGGTGGCATAACCACTCGATCATCATAATATCAAGGTTTTCAGATCAACTATCAATACACGAAGACAGTAGGAACTGAACTGAGGCTTGAATCCACCAATCTTATGAGTCTACGGATTAGTAACACGTGATCCTGATAGATAGACGAGAAGCCTAGTTCTTAACCCCGTAGGAAAGATAAGATGACTCAGATCAGAAGACATAAGGTATAAGGAGTAAAAAGAGCCTTACGTTCCATCCCACAATCAATTCCCTTATATAACTAAAGCATTTCTAGACTCAACTTCGACCAGTTTGGCTTGGTAATCCTACAGGCAGTCAGGCTCTAATACCAAAGCTGTCAGGACCCCGACTCAATGCCACATCGATCTAGCATGTAACACCTCATATCACTTTGCGGCCTCACGCACGGTATTCCCACGGGTGTCGCCTTACCTTTGCCCGGGACCGTTTGCGCCTTTTGGCACACGTATATGATAGTGTCGCTAGCATCCATATGATAAGGAGCCCGGGCTGACATGGCTAGTCGTAAACCCAAAGTGGCACAAACTTACAGGGACAGGCATCCATGACCCAGCATCGAACGTGTCGGTCATTAGCGAGTGAATCCAGGCTGTAGCACTGGGCTAGCAGGACTCCGGTGAACCGGGCTGTAGCGGGCTAACAGGACTCCGGTATTCATCGCGTGACATTTCCCCGAAGGGACAGACACAGGAACGAAGAAGGACACATGCCGGCCAGCCTAAGTGTTCCGGAGCAGTAGCAAGCTACCATGGCTCAGTGGAAACACTAGGAGACATTTCCCGGTAAGCGAGGCTACTAAGGATAAACAACTAGATAGTCAGATCCCACACATACCAAGCATTTCAATAACATACACACAATATGCTCGATATGTGCAAATACAACATGGCATCACAACATGACTCTACGACCCAAGTATGTATTCATTAGGCTCCGAGGAGCAAGATATTACAAACAGGGGTCTCATGACCCAACATTCAGAGCATACAAATCAAAGCACAAGCGGAAGCTTAACATGTCTGAGTACAGACATCTACAAATGAAAAAGGCTGAGAAGCCTAACTATCTACCAGATCCTGCCGAGGGCACAAGATCGTAGCTGAGGTAACAAGCTAAACGTCGAAGTCCACGTTGAACTACTAGTGAGACTGAAGTCTCTCTGCAAAAACATAAAATAGGCAAACGTGAGTACAAATGTACCCAGCAAGACTTACATCAGAACTATCTACATATGCATCATTATCAACAAAGGGGATGGTGGGGTTTAACTGCAGCAAGCCAGCTTTGACTCGGTGGCTATCCTGAACTATGACTGCAAGTAACTCTTTTGAGGTGGCGCACACGAGTCCACATATTCACCATATCAATACACCACTATGGATCCGCTCCCGTCTCCCTACGAGAACGCCATCCATAGCACTCACGCTTATCTTGCGTATTTTAGGGTATCCACTTTCACTTGTCTATGAACTGATATAAGCAACCCAGAAGTCCTTTACCGCGGACACGGCTATTCGAATAGATGATGTTAACCCTGCAGGGGTGTACTTCTTCATACATGTTTCCACCACTTAGAGTCTGCACACGACATGTGCTCGGCAGACTTCAAGCGAAAGCCGACGTGGGTGTAGACCACGACCTACCTAAACACTCAAGTCTCTAGTCCAGGTTTATCGCCTATTGGGGTTCCATCCATGAGGAGATCGGGCCGGGGTTTCGCTCACAGCCCCAAACGATGTGAACAGGGTTCCGTGACACCAAACGGGCGCCCGGTATACCCGGCCACGTGCCTACCGCATCACAGCCCACCCCTCCGGTCAGCGTTGCCCACGGTCTCCAGCATACTACAAACACCATAAACTACTTGCAACTCTCGGACAGAGGACAAGGGTGATTAAGAAGTCGAGCGGGGTCATATTTCAGGGCCCAATGCATGGTAGTAGCTGAATCATGGATCACAAACACAGAACTCAGTTCCTAAGGACGGCTTCAATGAGACAACCCACCATGTACTCCTACATGGCCCCTCACCGCTACCTTTACCAAATCGTGTTCACACACTTAGCTCATACATAGTAGGACATGTTCACACACCTCTGATTCATCCCCGATGAATCAGACCTGACTCAACTCTAAGTAGTAGCAGGCATGACAAACAAGCATGAATGAGTAGACACAACGGGGCTCGAACAACTCCTACTCATGCTAGTGGGTTTCATCTATTTACTGTGGCAATGACAGGTCATGCAGAGGATAAAGGGGTTCAACTACCGCAGCAAGTAACAGTTGAATCGATGTTGTCCTAATGCAGTAAAAGAGAGCAGGATCGAGAGAGTGGGATTGTATCGGAATGAACAAGGGGGTTTTGCTTGCCTGGCACTTCTGAAGATAGCATTGAGTCTTCATTAGTGTCAACGATCACAACGTCGGAACATCGTCTACCGAGAGGGGACAAACACCGACAAACAAAGAAGAAACACAATCAATGCAATGCACAATATGATGTATGATCATGACATGGCAATATGTTGTGGTTTGAGCTAATGCAACTAGCAACAGATTAAATGAAGTTGGTTTGAATACAAGATTCAAATTCGAACTCCATATGTGATTATTCAAATGCCATTTATATGATTTGTCCTAAACAGCAGCTATAAGTTGTTCTAACATGCATGAAAGTGGTACAGATGGATAGATTGGATTTTTCTGATCATTTTTCATATATAATTTATTTCATTTGGAGTTATGGTTGAATTTATATGGTTTTTAGAAGTTTTGAACATTTTCTGGAATTTCCTGAATTATTTTAAAACCAGAAAATGATTTATTGCGTCAGCACTAGGTCATGTTGACCTCAGCAGGTCAGCAGGCGTCGACCAGGTCAAACCTAACGCTGGGACCCACTAGTCAGTGGCTAGACTAATTAACAGGGGGGTTAGTGCTAATTTAATCCTAACTAAAAGTGTCAGTGGGTCAAAGTGCGGTCAAACCCGGGTCGAACTCGCCGTAGTTGACCCGCGGCTCGTCGCCGGCGACGCCAGCAACGGCAGAGGGCGTCGGAAACGCTCCTCCGGCGACCAAATCGGCGACTGAGGGGCTCTACGCGTAGCTGGTGTGTGCGCGCATCGAATCGTGGCATCTGTTCATGCTGGGGAGGTCGGACTTGGCGACGGCAGCGAGCGAGGCGGCGACCGGAGCTACGGCTGCTCGGCGCGAGGGCTGCTGCGTGTTAGCAAGTGAGTTGAGGAGCGCGGAGGGATCTCGGGCGCTCCAGGAGGACTCGAGGTGCATGGGTTCGGGCGCAAGGACACGGCAAGGCCATTCCCGACGTCCATGGCAGGCGGCGGCGCTCGGGTTGGCGGGGACGATGGATACGACACGAAATCGAGCGAAAGGACAGAGGGGAAACGAAGAGGAGCTCACGTCGAGTCTGCAGGGGTGGTCAGTGGGCTCGGGGAGGCTGCGAGGCGAGCGCGGGGTCACCGGCAATCTCGGGGGCCGGAGCTTGAAGACGATGAAGAAGGCGGTGATGTAGTGCGTCCGGCGTAGCTTGGCTCTGCGTAGGTGATGAGGACGATGCTGCGGTCCTTCTGGATTGGTCGGCGAGGCGAGTGGTGGTCAGTGGCCGTGGCTATGGCGAGCGGCGGCGACGGCGACTCTCGGGTGAGCTCGGGGAAGAGAGTCAGGGGAGGCAGAGAGGGTGCAGCGAGTGAGGGAGAGGAGCGAGGGGACACGGGGCGTCGTCGTGGCGTCGCTAGGAGGGCCGGGGAAGCAGGAGGTGGCGCGTGCGTGTGTCGGGGTCGATGCTGATTCCCGCCAACACCTATGGGGACAGGGCCCCTTTTCGGTTCGGTGGGGGGCGGAGAGCGCACAAAGAGCGGATCGAGGCAGTGCACGCGAGGAGATTTTTACCCAGCTTCGGGCCGCACGGATGCGTACAACCCTACTGCTGCTTGTTTGTGTATATTGGATTCTTGCTCAGGAGCGATGGACGCTGCCAGACTGAGCGTAAGAGTGTTTCTGGTGTTGAACGAGCCGAGCTGGCCGAGCCTCTGAACTCTCCGACCCTCTGAACCCCTTTTCTACGTTGCGCTTGGGCCTCCTTTTATACTCAAGGGGTCACCGACAGGGGGCAACGTAGACAAGAAGGGTAAAAATGGAAAAGGATGCGGTAGGTGCAGCTACCGCTACTGTGGATACAGTGCACCCTACCTAACTCTGACGGCAGGGGACAAGGGCATTAAATGCCTGTCTGAGTCTCCTAAACAGTGCAAAAGGTGACCGTTAGGAGTGCCACCGTTTGCCACGATGGGCTTCTCTTCATCTCCGCTTGCCACCACGTACCCCTAGCTGCACGGCCTCCCGCCACGTGCGCTCTGGGAGAGTCCCAGAGCGACACGTTAGCAGGTGAGCTGGAGCGCGGGCACGCAGTGGGGGTTTCCCGCGGCAAGCTCCTTGCCGCGGCCGTCGTCTTGTCGCGTCCGGAAGCTTGTCGCTCGCCGGATCTTGCCGGGACGCAGGGCGCGTCGCGGCAAGCTTTCTTGGTACGTCTTGAGTGGCCTTCCCGACAAGCTCCTCTTGCCGGAGTCTTGTCTCTTCCCGGCAAGCTCCTCTTGCCGGGGCCTTGGTTGGCCTTCCCGGCAAGCTCCTCTTACCGGGGCCTTGGTTTGAGTACATTGTTCTTGAATGGTCTTCAAGGGAACCACGGAGGGTCCTGACGGTCACCCGGCAAGTCTTGCCGCGGGGCGCTGCAACTGCCCGTGCACGAGTTCGGGGTAATAGGGTACCCCTACTCTAGTACACCGACAGGAGCCCCCGGGCCTGGGCCATACACGGTGCCGAGCGCTGTTGGGCCAGGCCCAAAACAGTGCACGGGCACGCGCGGCCTAGGTCACGCCGAATCTAACTCTGCTCCCACCGCGCACGCTCAGAATGGCACGCGTCAAAACGCGGCGTCGTGGGAGAGATCGTGGGTGGCGTGCGTGGGGCTAAGCCCCCTGAGCATGCGTCAGGACACGATGATGGGGACGATTCACGCCCTCCTCCTTAAACGGAGGTAGGTGTGAGGGCGTGGTGCATTTACTGGACGGGGCTGGTGCGCGGTTTTCGGGACGTCCACTCCTCACGTTTACAGGGCGGAGCGATGCTGCCTCATCTGTCGCCTTAGTTCTGCATCCCCGCCACGCGGCTCCCATGCGCTTGAGGTCACGGACAGTGGATTGGAAAACTGGGCCGTCGCGAACGGGTTGGCCCCGACTCCCTGCCCTTCCCGTGCCTTGATTCGCTGAGCGGGGCGGCCGAGCCCCCACCTCGCTCCTTTATAAAGAGCGGGATGGGAGCATGGAAAACCTGCACTCTCTCATCTTCTCCTTTCTTCAGCTCCTGCTCCCCTTTCTCTCATCTGCCATGGAGAAAGGGAACCCAGGCCCTTCCTCGGTGGCGGCGAGGGTCGCCGCCAGACAGCGCCTCTCTCCCTCTTTTGCACCCGTGGTGGCAGAGCCGGTCTTGAGGGGAAGAGGAAGAGGACGAGGTCGCGGACGAGGTCGAGGGCGAGGTCGAGGCGCTCGGGGAAGAGGCGGACGGGGCGGCGCGTCAGCTTCACCTCCGTCGGCAGCTCTTCCCCCCACGGCGGTCCATATAGGGGACGACCCTTGCGAGTTCTTCGTCAGGCTGCGCCGGGCGCCTCGTCGTCGCCTCTGGCTTCCTGCTCCGTTTGCGCGCGCGATGGAAGTAGAGCCTCCCGAGACGCTGAGACTGCACATGAGGGGCTGTGGGATCAGCGGCACGCGAGTCCGCGTTGCATTCCCAGCCCCTAATGTGATGTATCTTGATCGAGGGTGGAAGACGTTCGCCCGCATCCACAGCTTGACGGAGGGGTTTACCCTCCATTTGAAGTTGATGGAGGGCGATCTCCTCTCCGTCAAGGCCTTCGGGTGCTTCGGCACTCGGGCGAAGTGCTGCGTGGATAGCTCCTCCGACAGCGAAGGCTCCTCCTCGAGCGAGAGCGGCGAGGAGGGGAGCGACAGCGACGACGAGGGTAGCGGGCGGCGGAGTAGCGGGTCCGACTAGGCGTCGGGCGCCGCCTTGCGCGGCACCGGCGACTCCATCATCCGCGTCGCCGGCTTCTTGAACTCCCCGGGGTCGTCTCCTTGGGCGGCTGGCGTAGGGAGGCTGCGGAAGGGGAAGAGGGCAGGTGACAAGGCCGTCAAGCCGGAGTACGAGGGTGTGGTGCCCTCGACAGCGTGCTGACGTCCCGTCGCCCCGTCTTCGAGCCCCGCTTCTGGCGTCACCGTCGCCGTCCAGCCTTCGGACGGCCCCCTGGGATGTTCCCTTGTTGTCTTCTAGCACCCGTAGCTCGCCTAGGCACTCCTTTTGCCCTTTTCGCCTCCTTGACCTGCCTCCTGAAAAGGGGGACAGGAAAGGGATCACGGGCATCTTATCTTTTTAATTTGTAAGCCTTCGGGCCTTAGCTGTATCTAAAATTTGTAATCCTCTCTTTCATGTTTTTCATCCTCTATGGACTGTACCTGAGTGGGATGTTTTTTTAATGAAAGGGGATGCTTGCCGGGGTATTTGTCTCGCGAGTTAAACCCACGCCAAGGAGCAAATCCTTAGTATCCCTCGGACAGACATTTCATCTCCCGGCAACAGACCCTGCCGCCTTCCCACGTCGCTCGACCTTTCTCACGATTTTGACGGAGGCAGGGACGAGGTGGGTGCGGTTTTCCTCGCTTCATCCCCTTGCTGCCGCGACTACGACCAAACTTGGCCCCAAGAACGAGCCCCAGGGCCTAGAGTCGAGGGAGCACGGCAGTTTCCGGGAAGAAACGTGGTTTCGCATTCCCCAGTCCATAAGAGGATGCATGATGAGGGATGAAAGACTTATCTGATAGTGCAGCCCTCGGCAACTCTGGTTTGCCGTGGACGATTCTTGGCACTCACAGCCCCCGGCGATACTGGCTTGTCGGGAAGGCTCTTATCTTCAGTAGAGAACTTTCACGTTCTCGATGCCGGCTTCCGGCAAGCTGATTGCCAGGAAGGCTTTTATCTTCAGCAGAGAACTTTGACGTTCTCAATGCCGGCTTCCGGCAAGCTGATTGCCAGGAAGGCTTTTATCTTCAGCAGAGAACTTTGACGTTCTCGATGCCGGCTTCCGGCAAGCTGATTGCCAGGAAGGCTTTTATCTTCAGCAGAGAACTTTGACGTTCTCGATGCTGGCTTCCGGCAAGCTGATTGCCAGGAAGGCTTTTATTTTCAGCAGAGAACTTTGACGTTCTCGATGCCGGCTTCCGGCAAGCTGATTGCCAGGAAGGCTTTTATCTTCAGCAGAGAACTTTGACGTTCTCGATGCCGGCTTCCGGCAAGCTGATTGCCAGGAAGGCTTTTATTTTCAGCAGAGAACTTTGACGTTCTCGATGCCGGCTTCCGGCAAGTTGATTGCCAGGAAGTCTTTTGGTGAAGAACTTCGTTGTTCTTGACACCGGCTCCCGGCAAGATCGTTGCCGGAAAGGCTTATGGCGAAGAACTTCGTCGTTCTTGACGCCGGCTCCCGGCGAGATCGTTGCCGGAAAGGCTTATGGCGAAGAACTTCGTTGTTCTTGACACCGGCTCCCGGCAAGATCGTTGCCGGAAAGGCTTATGGCGAAGAGCTTCGTCGTTCTTGACGCCGGCTCCCGGCAAGATCGTTGCCGGAAAGGCTTATGGCGAAGAACTTCGTCGTTCTTGACGCCGAAGACGTTGGCCCTAAGGGCGTTTCCAGCCCCCGGGCCATAACTGCGTTCAAACATAGCAAGTGATTAGCATCCGAAGTGCACTCAACTTGCTTGCTAATTTCGACTTTTGTTGCATATTCCCTATGCCTGCTGGAATGCTTTCCGGTGCGTACGATCCAGCCAGTAGTGCTTGAGGGAACGGGCCCTTAGCGGCTATTTGGGAACAACGCCTCCCGGAAAGGTTTACCTTCTTGGTTCTAGCTTAACCGCACAAGTTGCCGAGCGGACTCGAGGCAATCATGGAGCGCAACTAGCCCCGAGAAGGCTCCTCGGCATACAGGTCTATGCAGAAATCTCAAATGAATAACGCATGCTATCTTCCTGTTCAACCCCTCTTTGTACGTCCACCCTACGCTTTCTAGCGAAACTTGCCGGTGCAGGCACCCTTGCCGCGAGCGCCGAGTGTGGAACTTCAGCAGCCTGCTGGCGGGGTCGCTACCGACAAGTAATCTTGTCGCAACTAGTTGCAGCTCGCTTAAGTTGTTGAGCGGACTCGAAACAAAGTAAGGGCGCTAGCAGCTCACTTAAGTTGCTGAGCGGACTCGAAGCAAAGTAAGGGCGCTAGCAGCTCACTTAAGTTGTTGAGCGGACTCGAAACAAAGTAAGGGCGCGACTAGCTACGAGTTGATTCCTCCGCGCACAGGTTTTTCGTACAAAGAACAAGATCTCCGAGGCGGATAACTTTATATAGAAAGGAAATATCTAAAGTTTTGCATGACTTAGCTTTTTTTTGTTGCCGCACTGGCGTCGTTCTTTTGCTCGCCCGCTCCTTCGGAGCCATGACGATGAGGATTTAGCTTGCGTGCCCGCCGGATCGGGTTCGCACGATATCGACGCCCCCTACCTGGCGCGCCAGGTGATGTCGGGGGCGATGCTGATTCCCGCCAACACCTATGGGGACAGGGCCCCTTTCCGGTTCGGTGGGGGGCGGAGAGCGCACAAAGAGCGGATCGAGGCAGTGCACGCGGGGAGATTTTTACCCAGCTTCGGGCCGCACGGATGCGTAAAACCCTACTGCTGCTTGTTTGTGTATATTGGATTCTTGCTCAGGAGCGGTGGACGCTGCCAGACTGAGCGTAAGAGTGTTTCTGGTGTTGAACGAGCCGAGCTGGCCGAGCCTCTGAACTCTCCGACCCTCCGAACCCCTTTTCTACGTTGCGCTTGGGCCTCCTTTTATACTCAAGGGGTCACCGACAGGGGGCAACATAGACAAGAAGGGTAAAAATGGAAAAGGATGCGGTAGGTGCAGTTACCGCTACTGTGGATACAGTGCACCCTACCTAACTCTGACGGCAGGGGACAAGGGCATTAAATGCTTGTCTGAGTCTCCTAAACAGTGCAAAAGGTGACCGTTAGGAGTGCCACCGTTTGCCACGATGGGCTTCTCTTCATCTCCGCTTGCCACCACGTACCCCTAGCTGCACGGCCTCCCGCCATGTGCGCTCTGGGAGAGTCCCAGAGCGACACGTTAGCAGGTGAGCTGGAGCGCGGGCACGCAGTGGGGGTTTCCTGCGGCAAGCTCCTTGCCGCGGCCGTCGTCTTGTCGCGTCCGGAAGCTTGTCGCTCGCCGGATCTTGCCGGGACGCAGGGCGCGTCGCGGCAAGCTTTCTTGGTACGTCTTGAGTGGCCTTCCCGACAAGCTCCTCTTGCCGGGGTCTTGTCTCTTCCCGGCAAGCTCCTCTTGCCGGGGCCTTGGTTGGCCTTCCCGGCAAGCTCCTCTTACCGGGGCCTTGGTTTGAGTACTTTGTTCTTGAATGGTCTTCAAGGGAACCACGGAGGGTCCTGGCGGTCACCCGGCAAGCCTTGCCGCGGGGCACTGCAACTGCCCGTGCACGAGTTCGGGGTAATAGGGTACCCCTACTCTAGTACACCGACAGCGTGCCCACGCGCGGTGACCACACGCCCTCCTGCCTACTGGCAGGAGGTTGAAGACGGTGGGGGCGACTGCTGGGCTGGGCCGCAGCTGGGCCGCCAGGTAGGTTAGGTAGGTGGCCTGGTGGCCTTCTCTCCCTCTCTTTATTATTTGTTTCAGTTTTTCTAATTTCTGCTACTGTTTTGCAAATAAAATACTAACCAAACACTTTGGTTAATTCTGTAAATTTTTGTGATTTGAACTATTTTCAAACCACACAACAAATTTCAGAATATTTGGAGCAACCAATATGTATTGGTAATTTTAAACTCCAACTCAAAATCATAATGATTTAATTCAATGACCAAAATGTCCTGGAAAAATATGCATCATCTCTCGTAGAGGCTTTCACCTTTTTCCATAAATCATGAACATTTAAAAAGGATATTTTGAGGTCATTGAAAATATTTTGGTTGAACCTATTTGAATTGCATTTGTGCTAGGGTTTATCAATCCCCATTTCAAGTTTATTTAAATTGTAAACATGGTGACAAGAGAAACAAGCAAAGGCAGCAGGGGCTGAGCTAGGGCTGTGACATATCCAAACCACAAATTGGTACCTGTGGGTTGCTAGTAGTGTTGATTACTCCTTGTAGTTGATGCTAATTGGTTTACTTGGTGGAAGATCATAGGTTTAGATCCTTAATGCATATTATTACTCCTCTGATTATGAACATGAATATGCTTTGTGAGTAGTTATGTTTGTTCCTGAGGACATGGGTGAAGTCTTGCTATTAGTAGTCATGTGAATTTGGTATTCCTTCGATATTTTGATGAGATGTATGTTGTCTTTCCTCTAGTGGTGTTATGTGAACGTCGACTACATGATACTTCACCATTATTTGGGCCTAGAGGAAAGCATTGGGAAGTAATAAGTAGATGATGGGTTGCTAGAGTGACAGAAGCTTAAACCCTAGTTTATGCGTTGCTTCGTAAGGGGCTGATTTGGATCCATATGTTTAATGTTGTGGTTAGGTTTACCTTAATACTTCTTTTGTAGTTGCGAATGCTTGCAATAGGGGTTAATCATAAGTGGGATCCTTGTCCAAGTAAGGGCAGAACCCAAGCACCGGTCCACCCACATATCAAATTATCAAAGTACCAAACGTAAATCATATGAGCGTGATGAAAACTAGCTTGACGATAATTCCCATGTGTCCTCGGGAGATCTTTTCCCATTATAAGAAATTGTCCAGGCTTATCCTTTGCTACGAAAAGGATTGGGACACCTTGCTGCACTTTATTTACTTTATTTTCTTGTTACTCGTTACAATTTATCTTATCACAAAACTATCTGTTACCTACAATTTCAGTGCTTGCAGAGAAAACCTTACTGAAAACCGCTTATCATTCCCTTCTGCTCCTCGTTGGGTTTGACACTCTTATTTATCGAAAAGACTAAAATAGATCCCCTACACTTGTGGGTCATCAAGACTCTTTTCTGGTGTCGTTGCCGAGGAGTGTAGCGCTTTTGGTGAGTGGAACTTGGTAAGGAAACATTTATATAGTGTGCTGAAATTTCTGTTACTTGTCACTATGGAAACTAATCCTTTGAGGGGCTTGTTTGGGGTATCTTCACCACGACCAGAAGAGCAAAGAGTTGCTCCTCAACCTACTGAAATTTTTGAAAATATTTACTTTGAGATTCCTTCGGGTATGATAGAGAAACTGCTAGCTAATCCATTTGCAGGAGATGGAACATTGCATCCCGATTTACACCTTATCTTTGTGGATGAAGTTTGTGGATTATTTAAGCTTGCAGGTATTCCCGATGATGTTGTCAAAAGGAAGGTCTTCCCTTTATCTTTGAAGGGAGATGCATTGACATGGTATAGGCTATGTGATGATACGGGATCTTGGAATTATAAACGATTGAAGTTGGAATTTCACCAGAAGTTCTATCCTATGCATCTTGTTCATCGTGATCGTAATTACATATATAATTTCTGGCCTCGCGAAGGAGAAATCATTGCTCAAGCTTGGGGGAGGCTTAAGTCAATGTTATATTCATGCCCCAATCATGAGCTCTCCAGAGAAATGATTATTCAAAAAATTTATGCTCGTCTTTCTCTCAATGATCGCAACATGCTCGATACTTCCTGTGCTGGTTCTTATATGCTAAAAACTATTGAATTCAAATGGGACTTATTGGAAAGAATTAAACACAACTCTGAAGATTGGGGTTCCGACGATGGTAAGGAGTCAGGTATGACACCTAAGTTTGATTGTGTTAAATCTTTTATGGATACCGATGCTTTTCGTGGATTTAGCGCTAAATATGGACTTGACTCTGAGATAGTAGCTTCTTTATGTGAATCTTTTGCTACTCACGTTGATCTCCCTAAGGAGAAGTGGTTTAAAATAATCCTCCCATTGAAGTAAAAGTAGTTGCACCTATTACAGTTGAAGAAAAGACTGTCACCTATAGTGATCCTATTGTTCCTACTACTTATGTTGAGAAACCTCCTTTTCCTGTTAGGATAAAGGATCATGCTAAAACTTCAACTGTTGTTCATAAGAGTAATACTAGGACTTATACACCTCCTGAGCAAATCAAAGTTGAACCTAGTATTGCTATGGTTAAAGATCTCTTGGATGATGATTTAGATGGGCATGTTATTTATTTCTGTGGTGAGACTGCTAATATTGTTAGGCCAGATACTAAGATACATAGACATGTGGTAGGCATGCCTTTAATTCAGTTAAAATAGGAGATCATTGTTATCATGGCTTATGTGATATGGGTGCTAGTGCTAGTGCAATACCCTGTGATTTATATAAACAAATTATGCACGACATTGCACCCGTTGAATTGGAAGGTATTGATGTTAATATCAAGCTTGCCAATAGAGATACTATTTCACCAGTTGGGATTGTTAGAGATGTTGAAGTCTTGTGTGGGAAGGTTAAATACCCTGCTGATTTTCTTGTTCTGAGTTCCCCACAAGATGATTTTTGTCCCATTATTTTTGGTAGACCATTCTTGAATACAGTTAATGCTAGGATTGATTGTGAAAAGGATACTGTCACAATTGGCTTAGAGGGTATGTCTCATGAATTTAATTTTGCTAAGTTTCGTAGACAACCTCGTGATAGAGAATCACCTAGTAAGGATGAGATTATTGGTCTTGCTTCTATTGTCGTGCCTCCTGCTGATCCGTTAGAACAATATTTGCTTGACCATGAAAATGATATGTTTATGAAGGAAAGAAGGGAAATAGATGAAGTGTTCCTTAAACAGGAACCTATGCTGAAACACAACCTTCCCGTTGAAATTATTGGGGATCCCCCTCCACCCAAGGGTGATCCCGTGTTTGAACTCAAACCATTACCTGATAATCTTAAGTATGCTTATCTTGATGAAAAGAAAATATATCATGTTATTATTAGTGCCAACCTTTCAGAGCAAGAAGAAGAAAGATTATTGAAAACTCCGAAGAAGCACCGTGCTGCTATTGGATATACTCTGGATGATCTCAAGGGCATTAGTCCCACGTTATGTAAACACAAAGTTAATTTGGAGGACAATGCCAAACCAGTTAGAGATCCTCAACGACGACTGAATCCCAAGATGAAAGAGGTGGTAAGAAAGGAGATACTAAAGCTCCTTGAGGCAGGTATAATTTATCCCGTTGCTGATAGTGATTGAGTAAGCCCTGTCCATTGTGTTCCTAAAAAGGGAGGTATTACTGTCGTTCCTAATGATAAAGATGAATTGATCCCGCAAAGAATTATTACAGGTTATAGGATGGTAATTGATTTCCGTAAATTAAATAAAGCTACTAAGAAAGATCATTACCCTTTACCTTTTATTGATCAAATGCTAGAAAGACTATCCAAACACACACATTTCTACTTTCTAGATGGTTATTCTGGTTTCTCTCAAATACCTGTGTCAGCTAAGGGTCAATCAAAAACTACTTTTACTTGCCCTTTCGGTACTTTTGCTTATAGACGTATGCCTTTTGGTTTATGTAATGCACCTGCTACCTTTCAAAGATGTATGATGGCTATATTCTCTGACTTTTGTGAAAAGATTTGTGAGGTATTCAGGGATGACTTCTCCGTTTATGGATCCTCTTTTGATGATTGCTTGAGCAACCTTGATCGAGTTTTGCATAGATGCGAAGGCACTAGTCTCGTCTTGAATTGGGAAAAGTGCCACCTTATGGTTAATGAAGGCATTGTCTTGGGGCACAAGATCTCCGAGAGAGGTATTGAAGTTGATAAAGCTAAAGTTTATGCTATTGAAAAGATGCCATGTCCCAAGGACATAAAAGGTATAAGAAGTTTCCTTGGTCATGCCGGTTTTTATAGGAGGTTCATTAAGGTAAAATCTCTAGGCCTTTGACTAATTTATTGCAAAAAGATATTCCTTTTGTCTGTGATGATGATTGTGTAGAAGCATTTGAAATACTTAAGAAAGCTTTGATCACTGCACCTATTGTTCAGCCACCTGATTGGAATTTACCCTTTGAAATTATGTGTGATGCTAGTGATTATGCTGTAGGTGCTGTTCTAGGGCAAAGAGTTGATAAGAAATTGAATGTTATCTAGTATGCTAGTAAGACTCTTGATACTGCCCAGAGAAATTATGCTACTACTGAAAAAGAATTCTTAGCAGTTGTGTTTGCATGTGATAAGTTTAGACCTTATATTGTTGATTCCAAAGTTACTATTCACACTGATCATGTTGCTATTAAATATCTTATGGAAAAGAAAGATGCTAAGCCTAGACTCATTAGATGGGTTCTCTTGCTCCAAGAATTTAATTTGCATATTATTGATAGAAAGGGAGCTGAGAACCCCGTTGCAGACAACTTGTCTAGGTTAGAGAATGTTCTTGATGACCCACTGCCTATTGATGATAGCTTTCCTGATGAACAATTAGCGGTCGTTAATGCTTCTCGTACTGCTCCTTGGTATGCTGATTATGCTAATTACATTGTTGCTAAATTTATACCACCTAGTTTCACATACCAGCAAAAGAAAAAGTTCTTTTATGATTTAAGACATTACTTCTGGGATGACCCACACCTTTATAAAGAAGGAGTAGATGGTGTTATTAGACGTAGTGTACCTCAGCATGAACAGGAACAAATCCTATGCAAGTGTCACTTTGAATCATATGGAGGACACCACGCTGGAGATAGAACTGCCACAAGGTATTGCAATCCGGTTTTTATTGGCCTACTCCCTTCAAAGATGCTCGTAAGTTTGTCTTATCTTGTGATGAATGTCAAAGAATTGGTAATATTAGTAGACGTCAAGAAATGCCTATGAATTATTCTCTTGTTATTGAACCGTTTGATGTTTGGGGCTTTGATTATATGGGACACTTTCCTGCCTCTAATGGTTATACACATATTTTAGTTGTTGTTGATTACGTTACTAAGTGGGTAGAAGCTATTCCAACTAGTAGTGTTGATCATAACACCTCTATTAAAATGCTTAAAGAGGTTATTTTTCGGAGGTTTGGAGTCCCTAGATATCTTATGACTAATGGTGGTTCACATTTTATTCATGGTGATTTCCGTAAGATGCTTTCTAAGTATGATGTTAATCATAGAATCGCATCTCCTTATCATCCGCAGTCTAGTGGTCAAGTAGAGTTGAGCAATAGAGAGCTCAGATTAATTTTACAAAAGACTATGAATAGATCTAAAGAATTGGTCCAAGAAACTTGATGATGCATTATGGGCCTATAGAACTGCTTACAAAAATCCTATGGGTATGTCTCCATATAAGATGGTTTATGGAAAAAGCATGTCATTTACCTCTAGAACTTGAACATAAAGCATATTGGGCTATTAAAGAGCTCAACTATGACTTCAAACTTGCCGGTGAGAAGAGGTTGTTTGATATTAGATTACTTGATGAATGGAGAACCCAAGCCTATGAGAATGCCAAGCTATTCAAAGAAAAAGTCAAACACTAGCATGACAAAAGGATACAAAAGCATGAGTTTAACGTAGGTGATTATGTGTTATTATTCAACTCTCATTTAAGATTTTTTGCAGGAAAACTTCTCTCTAAATGGGAAGGTCCTTACATTATTGAGGAGGTCTATCGTTCTGGTGCCATAAAAATCAACAAATTCGAAGGCACAAGTCCGAGGGTGGTGAATGGTCAAAGAATTAAACATTATATCTCAGGTAATCCTATCAATGTTGAAACTAATATTATTGAAACTGTAACCCCGGAGGAATACATAAGGGATACTTTCCAGGATGTTCCAGACTCCGAAAAGGAATAGGTATGTGGTACGGTAAGTAAACCGACTCCAAAACAATTCTAATGGGAATTTTTATCAGTTTTGGAATATTTAAGAATTTTAGGAAGAAGCAAGTAGTCCGGGAAGGACACGAGGCGTCCACGAGGGTGGAGGGCGCGCCCTACCCTACGGGTGCGCTCCCTACCTCGTGGGCACCTCGTGCTCTCCGGACTCCGTTTTATTGCATGATACGTATTTTGGTTGGTAAAATTCATTATATAAACTCCCGAAGGTTTTGACCATGTATCACGCAAAAATCTCTGTTTTGTTTCGAGCTGTTTTCTGTTACAGATCTAGAGCACCATGACGTCTCCAAGCGCTTCCCAAGGACAAGTTTTTCGAGAGGGTTCATCACCCCTATCTCGCGGAGGTGCTGCATCACCCTCAAACCATTGATATGCGTGAGGGGGGTGCACATCCGCGATGTGGAGGGACCAAGGAGTACCGGAAGTGTGGAGACAAAGCTCGAAGCCGTGGAGCAACAAGTTTTCAAGTGCCAAGGGATGGTGGAGCGTGGACTTAACGCTAACTAGATGATGATCACGGGAGTTCACCAACAACCATAAGCTGGACGCCAGGTCAATTGGGGAGACCATCTTCAAGCTTCAAGAGAAAATCGAGCACCTCCAAGCCTAGATCTATGACCTAACCAGAACTATGAGTATGAATATAGATTCAAGAGGATGAGTTTGGCTGCAGATTTAAGGATCCCGGAGACTCGATCATCCTTCTATGATGGTGAGCCTATGCCTTGGAAGATGGATGACAAGCCTACATCATCAACAACTCCTACTTCACCACCTCCGAGGACATAATCACATGGGTATAGGCACTCCCCTTGGCAACTGCCAAGCTTGGGGGAGGTGCCCCGGTATCATATCACCATCACACTCCTATCTTTACCGTTTTATTTAGTTCGATCCTTTTAGTAGTATCTTGATCTAGTAGATTGAAGTTTTAGTATCAAGTAGTTTTGAGTTTTGCTTTGTGATCTCTTTATGTAATCGAGTCCGTGAGCTATTTATAATAAAGATTAGTGTTGAGTCAAGGGCTTTGCTATCTTGCTATGATCTTGAGAAAGTAGAGAATAAAAGAGTTCATATTGATCTTATGGATAGTAATGACTTCACACATAGAAAGTATGAGGCATAAAAGTTGTTGAGAGTTGATAAACGTAGTTTTGGTCATCGTTGCAATTAATAGGAAGTAATAAGGAAAGAGAGGTTTCACATACAAATATACTATCTTGGACATCTTTTATGATTGTGAAGCACTCATTAAGTATGACATGCTAAGAGAGTTGATGTTGGACAAGCAAGACAACGTAATAGTTTATGTTTTCTCACATCTCAGTTAAAGTATTGTCACTGACCTTCCAAACATATTGAGCTTGCTTTTCCCCCTCATACTAGCCAAATTCCTTGCACCAAGTAGAGATACTACTTGTGCTTCCAAATATCCTTAAACCCAGTTTTGCCATGAGAGTCCACCATACCTACCTATGGATTGAGTAAGATCCTTCAAGTAAGTTGTCATGTTGCGGGCAATAAAAATTGCTATCTAAATATGTATGACTTATTAGTGCAAATAAAATAAGCTTTATACGATCTTGTTGTGGAAGCAATAAAAGCGACGAACTGCATAATAAAGGTCCACATACAAGTGGCAATATAAAGTGACATTCTTTTGCATTAAGATTTTATGCATCCAACCCCAAAGCACATGACAACCTCTACTTCCCTCTGCGAAGGGCCTATCTTTTACTTTATGTTTTTACTTTATGCTTGAGTCAAGGTGATCATCACCTTTCCCCTTTTTCATTTTATCCTTTGGCAAGCTCCTAGTGTTTGAAAGATCATGATATATATATCCAATTGGATGTAAGTTAGCATGGATTATTATTGTTGACATCACCTAAAGGTGAATATGTTGGGAGGCAATACAATAAGCCCCTATCTTTCTCAGTGTCCGGCTGTAACTCCATAACCACAAGTATTGCGTGAGTGTTAGCAATTGTAGAAGACTACATGATAGTTGAGTGTGTGGACTTGCTGAAAAGCTCTATTCTTGACTCTTTCTGATGTTATGATGAATTGCAATTGCTTCAATGACTGAGATTACAGTTTGCTAGCTCCCAATGAAGTTTCTGAACCATGCTTGACATTGTGGATTGATCGTTACTTGAGCATAAGAAATCATATGATAAAATCTATTTATGTTGCTGTTATAAGAATGGTCATGATACCCTCATGTTCGTATCTTATTTTTATCGACACCTCTATCTCTAAACATGTGGACATATTTTTCGTTATCGGCTTCCGCTTGAGGACAAGCAAGGTCTAAGCTTGGGGGAGTTGATACGTCCATTTTGCATCATGCTTTTATATCAATATTTATTGCATTATGGGTTGTTATTACACATTATATCTCGGTACCTATGGCTATTCTCTCTTATTTTACAAGGTTTACCATGAAGAGGGGGAATGCCGGCAGCTGGAATTCTGGCTGGAAAAGGAGCAAACATTGGAAACCTATTCTGCACTGCTCCAAAAATCCTGAAACTGCACAAAACTTATTTTTGGAATTAATAAGAATTATTGAGCGGAAGAAACACCTCAGTGGGCCCACACCCTGGCCAAGAGGGTGGGGGGCGTGCCCACCCCTACTGGGCGCGCCCCCTCTCTCTCCTGGGCCCCTGGTGGCCCTCCGATGTCCATCTTCTGCTATATGAAGGCTTTTACCCTGGAAAAAATCGTGGGCAAGCTTACGGGGCGAAACTCCGCCACCACGAGGCGGAACCTTGGCGGAACTAATCTAGAGCTCCGGTAGAGCTATTCTGCCGGGGACACTTCCCTCCGGGAGGGGGAAATCGTCACCATCGTCATCACCAACGATACTCTCATCGGGAGGGGGTAAATCTCCATCAACATCTTCACCAGCACCATCTCTTCTCGAAACCCTAATTCATCTCTTGTATCCAATCTTGTATCCAAACCACAAATTGGTACCTGTGGGTTGCTAGTAGTGTTGATTACTCCTTGTAGTTGATGCTAATTGGTTTACTTGGTGGAAGATCATATGTTCAGATCCTTAATGCATATTATTACTCCTCTGATTATGAACATGAATATGCTTTGTGAGTAGTTATGTTTGTTCCTGAGGACATGGGTGAAGTCTTGCTATTAGTAGTCATGTGAATTTGGTATTCGTTCGATATTTTGATGAGATGTATGTTGTCTTTCCTCTAGTGGTGTTATGTGAACGTCGACTACATGACACTTCACCTTTATTTGGTCCTAGAGGAAGGCATTGGGTAGTAATAAGTAGATGATGGGTTGCTAGAGTGACAGAAGCTTAAACCCTAGTTTATGCGTTGCTTCATAAGGGGCTGATTTGGATCCATATGTTTAATGTTGTGGTTAGGTTTACCTTAATACTTCTTTTCTAGTTGCGGATGCTTGCAATAGGGTTTAATCATTAGTGGGATGCTTGTCCAAGTAAGGGCAGTACACAAGCACCGGTCCACCCACATATTAAATTATCAAAGTACCGAACGCAAATCATATGAGCGTGATGAAAACTAGCTTGATGATAATTCCCATGTGTCCTCGGGAGCTCTTTTCTCATTATAAGAAATTGTCCAGGCTTATCCTTTGCTACAAAAAGTATTGGGCCACCTTGCTGCACTTTATTTACTTTATTTGCTTGTTACTCGTTACAATTTATCTTATCACAAAACTATCCGTTACCTACAATTTCAGTGCTTGCAGAAAACCTTACTGAAAACCGCTTATCATTTCCTTCTGCTCCTCATTGGGTTCGACACTCTTACTTATCAAAAGGACTATGATAGATCCCCTACACTTGTGGGTCATCATGGGGCAATGTTAATGACCTCTACAGATCTGAATATAAAGACTTTCTTGCTAGTATTACTGTGGGAGAATCTAGGGATATAGCACAAGCTACCATAGGGAGCATTCATTTTCCTGCTATACACTATTTTGCTCTCTTCATTGGTAGATGCATTAACGGTAAAGATGAAGCATGTCACATGTGTGTCCCTGATCTTTGTGTCCTCAAGAGTGCTGTGTTAGGTAATAAAGATTACAACTTGGGGGAAATAGTTGCACGTAGGTTGCATAATAATGGTATGTCTGGAGATTTATTTGGAGGGATTTATGCAACCCGTGTTGCTAATTATCTTGGTATAGCCCCACGAGAGGGGGATATGGAGTTGCCTCCTTCTTATTTAGATTATGATGCGATGGTCAAACATCATTTTCTTTTGAGTAACGAACAATTCCTTCAGTATCGACTAATCTTTAACAGACGTAGCGTTGTCCATGTTACTCTCCCTGCTCCTTCCCTTTTTGATTACCAGGCAAAACGAAGATATGTTGTTACCAGGGAGGAGGCAGCTGAACAAGAGAGGAGAGCGGAGGCGGCTCGCCAACATGCCGCAGCTCAGGATGCATTTGCTGCTGCATCTTAGTACGACCCCAGTTATAACTACGGATATCAGCCAGGCTATCCTTGGCATTAGACCAACTTAGGCCAAAAGCCTAAGCTTGGGGGAGTATGTATTCTCACCGACTTTACATTCATGTTTACACACTATTCTAGTTGTCAGTGCTCATACTCTTTCAATGTATTATCCATGCTAGTTTAATTTATTTTTCTATCTTTCTTCCTGTGTGTTTGCTAAACCTTAAGAAAAACCAAAAAAATTAGTTAGTTTAATTTCCATGATTGTAGTAGAAATTAAAATGAAAACCCAAAAAGATTTCTCGTTCTTCTTTTACTTGTTGGGAGCTTTCCCGTGTAAATAGTTTTGTTTTCTTTTCCTTCCTTTGGGGGTCGAGAGTAGAAGACCATATTGAAAATGCTTAGTGGCTCTCATATGCATGATTGTTGATTTAACTTAGAGCCCATATTACTTTGTCTTCTCTCTTGAGTTGAATGCTTGCAGATTCCAGCTTAGTCCGATGCACGTGCACCATTATTATTATACACATTGTCCGGTCGTGCAAGTGAAAGGCAATAATGATGATATATGATGGACTGATTGACATGAGAAAAGTTGGTATGAACTCAACCTCTTTTGTTTTTGTAAATATGATGAGTTCATCGTTCCTGATTCAGCTTATTATGAAGTAAACATATTTGCAATGACATTTAGAAATTATAGTTGCTTGTGCCATGCTTAATTAGCTATGAGTTATAATGGTTTACCTTGCGTGCCAACATGCTATTAAAATGATTGTGATGTGTTATGATGGGATGGTATTCTCCTTTGAATGATTTGAGTGACTTGACTTGGCACATGTTCACGCATGTAGTTGAAAACAAATCAACATAGCCTTCACGATATTTATGTTCATGGTAGATTATATCCTACTCATGATTGCACTCGGTGTAAATTAATTTTGATGCATGTTCATGACTGTTGTCGCTCTCTCAGTTGGTCGCTTCCCGGTCTTTTGCTAGCCTTCACCTGTACTAAGCGGGAATACTACTGTGCATCCAAACTCCATGAACCCCAAAGTTGTTCCATATGAGTCCACCATACCTTCCTATATGCGGTATCTACCTGCCGTTCCAAGTAAATTTGTATGTGCCAAACTCCAAACCTTCAAATGAAATTCTATTTTGTATGCCCGAGCAGCTCATGTTTCAACTAGGGTTGTCTGTATCTTCCATGCTAGGTGGGTTATTCTCAAGAGGAGTGGACTCCGCTCCTCATTCACGAGAAAATGGCGGTAACCGAGATGCCCAATCCCATGATCCAAAAATATCAAATCAAATCAAAATAATTAAACAACCCCCAGGGCTGTTGTTAGTTGGAGGCACTCGTTGTTTCGAGCAAGCCATGGATTGATGCTTGTTGGTGGTGGGGGAGTATAAACTTTTACCATTCTGTTTGGAAACCGCCTATAATGCATGTAGTATGGAAGATATCGCCATCTCATAGTTGTTGCGTTGATAGTGAAAGTATGCCGCTCAAAATGTTATTCATCTCTATTTTAAAATCGAGCTCTGGCACCTCTACAAATCCATGCTTCCCTCTGCGAAGGGCCTATCTATTTACTTTTATGTTGAGTCATCATCCCTCTTATTAATAAGCACCCGCTGGAGAGCACACTGTCATTTGCATTCATTACTATTAGTTTATATCGGGTATGACTTGACTGGATCTCTTTTACCATGAATTACAATGTTTAGTCAGTCCTTGGTCTTTAAAGGTGCTCTACATTTATGTTTTGCGGTCTCAGAAAGGGCTAGCGAGATACCATCTTGTTATATCATATTATGATTGTTTTGAGAAAGTTTTGTCATCTGAGTTTTATTATTATCGCTCGCTAGTTGATTATGCCATTGATATGAGTAAACATGAGACCTAAGTGTTGTTGTGAATATGGTTAGTTCATAATCTTTGTTGAAAACTTGAATGCCGGCTTTACATATTTACAACAACAAGAGCAAATAGAGTTTGTAAAAGTTTTTCTTTATCACTTTCAGTTTATCAACTTAATTGCTTGAGGACAAGCAAAGGTTTAAGCTTGGGGGAGTTGATACGTCTCCAACGTATCTACTTTTCCAAACACTTTTGCCCTTGTTTTGGACTCTAACTTGCATGATTTGAATGAAACTAACCCGGACTGACGCTATTTTCAGCAGAACTGCCATGGTGTTGTTTATTGTGCAGAAAACAAAATTTCTCGGAATGACCTAAAAATCCACAGAGATAACTGTTGGAAAATTTAAAAAATACTGGCGAAAGAATCAAGGCCAGGGGGGCCACACCCTGTCCACGAGGGTGGGGGCGCGCCCTCCCCTCTGGGCGCGCCCCCTGTCTCGTGGGCCCCCTGATGCTCCACCGATCTCAACTTCAACTCCAAATATTCCGTTTCGCGGAGAGAAAAATCAGGAGAAAGTTTCATCGCCTTTTATGATACAGAGCCGCCGCCAATCCCAAATCTCTCTCGCGAGGGCTGATCTGGAGTCTGTTCGGGGCTCTGGAGAGGGGATTCGTCGCCATCATCATCATCAACCATCCTCCATCACCAATTTCATGATGCTCACCGCCGTGCGTGAGTAATTCCATCGTAGGCTTGCTGGATGGTGATGGGTTGGATGAGATTTGCCATGTAATCAAGTTAGTTTTGTTAGGGTTTGATCCCTAGTATCCACTATGTTCTGAGATTGATGTTGCTATGACTTTGCTATGCTTAATGCTTGTCACTAGGGCCCGAGTGCCATGATTTCAGATCTGAACCTGTTATGTTTTCATGAATATATGTGAGTTCTTGATCATATCTTGCAAGTCTATAGTCACCTATTATGTGTTATGATCCGACAACCCCGAAGTGACAATAATCGGGATACTTCTCGGTGATGACCATAGTTTGAGGAGTTCATGTATTCACTATGTGCTAATGCTTTGTTCCAGTTCTCTACTAAAAGGAGGCCTTAATATCCCTTAGTTTCCACTAGGACCCCGCTGCCACGGGAGGGTAGGACAAAAGATGTCATGCAAGTTCTTTTCCATAAGTACGTATGACTATATTCGGAATACATGCCCACATTACATTGATGAATTGGAGCTAGTTCTGTGTCACCCTATGTTATAGCTATTACATGAGGAATCGCATCCGACATAATTATCCATCACTGATCCAATGCCTACGAGCTTTTCACATCTTGTGCTTCGCTTATTTACTTTTCCGTTGCTACTGTTACAATTACTACAAAACTCTTTGCTGGAGATACTAAGTTATCCAGGTGTGGTTGAATTGACAACTCAACCGCTAATACTTAAGAATATTCTTTGGCTCCCCTGTTGTTGAATCAATAAATTTGGGTTGAATACTCTACCCTCGAAAGTTGTTGCTATCCCCTACACTTGTGGGTTATCAGGGGGCGCCCCCCACCCTCATGGACAGGGTGTGGGCCCCCTGAACTTGATTCTTTCGCCAATATTTTTTATTAATTCCAAAAGGTTGCTCCGTGGATTTTCAGGTCATTCCGAGAACTTCTATTTCTGCACAAAAATAACACCGTGGCAGTTCTGCTGAAAACAACGTCAGTCCGGGTTAGTTCCATTCAAATCATGCAAGTTAGAGTCCAAAACAAGGGCAAAAGTGTTTGGAAAAGTATATATGACGGAGACGTATCAGTGACCATAAAGGTGCACTGCAGGTATCTCTGAAAGTGTCTGTTGGGTTGGCACGAATCGAGACTGGGGTTTGTCATTCCATATGACGGAGAGGTATCTCTGGGCCCACTCGGTAATGCATCATCATAATGAGCTTTATGTGACTAAGGAGTTAGCCACGGGATCATGCATTACGAAACTAGTAAAGAGACTTGCCGGTAACAAGATTGAACGAGGTACGGGGATACCGACGATCGACTCTCGGGCAAGTAACATACCGATGGACAAAGGGAATTGTATACGGGATTGATTGAATCCCCGACATCGTGGTTCATCCGATGAGATCATTGTGGAACATGTGGGAGCCAATATGGGTATCCAGATCCTGCTATTGGTTATTGGCCGGAGAGATGTCTCGGTCATGTTTGCATGGTTCCCGAACCCATAGGGTCTACACACTTAAGGTTCGGTGACACTAGAGTTGTAATGGGAAATTGTATGTGGTTACCGAAAGTTGTTCAGAGTCCAGGATGAGATCCCGGACGTCACGAGGAGTTCCGGAATGGTCCGGAGGTGAAGATTTATATATGGGAAGTCCAATTTCAGTCGCCAGAAGGTTCTGGGGTTATCGGTATTGTACTGGGACCATCGAAAGGTGTCCGGGGGTCCATCGGGTGGGGCCACCTGCCCGGGGGGGGCAAGTGGGCTGAATATGGGTGGGAACCAGCCCCTAGTGGGCTGGTGCGCCCCCAAGGGACCAAGGTGCCTAGGGTTGGAAACCCTAGGGGGTGGGGTGCCTCCCACCTGCTTGGGGGGCAAGTCTCCCCCCCCTTGGTCGTCGCCCCCCTCTAGATGCATCTAGGGGGTCGGCCACCTCTTCCCTTTCCCCTATAAATAGTGGGGGGTAGGAGGGCAGCCGCACCCTTCCCCTAGTGCAGCCCTTCCCCCTTTCCAACTCCTCCTCCTCCGTAGTGCTTAGCGAAGCTTTGCCGGAGAACCACGAGCTCCACCACCACGCCGTCGTGCTACCGGAGTTATCCCTCAACTTCTCCTTCCCCCATGCTGGATCAAGAAGGAGGAGACGTCCCCGGGCTATATGTGTGTTTAACACAGAGGCGCCGTCCGTTCGATGCTTGGATCGGATCTTCCGTGATTTGAATCACCGTGAGTACGACTCCATCAACCGCCGTCTCGTAACACTTCCGCTTAGCGATCTTCAAGGGTATGAAGATTCACTCCCTCTCTCTCGTTGCTAGCATCTCCTAGATTGATCTTGGTGACACGTAGGAATTTTTTGAATTATTACTGCATTCCCCAACAGCCCGGACCAACCTTACATGACCACGTTCATGAGACCGGTTCCACTGACAGACATGCAACTAGTTTTGCATAAAGGTGGCTGGCGGGTGTCTGTTTCTCCAACTTTAGTTGAATCAAATTTGACTGCGGCCGGTCCTTGTGAAGGTTTAAACAGCAAACTTTATAAATCACCATTGTGGTTTTTGTGCCGTAGGTATGTATGGTTCATGCTAGAAGCCCATAGCAGCCACGTAAAACTTGCAACAAACAAAGTAGAGGACGTCTAACTTGTTCTGCAGGGCATGTTGTGATGTGATATGGTCAAGACATGATGTGATATAAAGATGTTGTATGAGATGATCATGTTTTGTAAAATTTATCAGCAACTGGTAGGAGCCATATGGTTGTCGCTTTATTGTATGAAATACAAACACTAAGTAATTGCTTTACTTTATCACTAAGCGGTAGCGATAATCATAGAAGCAATGGTTGGCGAGACAACCACGACGCTACAATGGAGATCAAGGTGTCAAGCCGGTGACGATGGAGATCATGACGTTGCTTCAATGATGGAGATCAAAAGCACAAGATGATGATGGCCATATCATGTCACATATTTTGATTGCATGTGATATTTATCTTTATGCATCTTATTTTGCTTAGTACAGTGGTAGCATTATAAGATGACCCCTTACTAAAATTTCAAGGTATAAGTGTTCTCCCCGAGTATGCACCGTTGCGAAAGTTCTTCGTGCTGAGACACCACGTGATGATCGGATGTGATAAGCTCTACATTCAAATACAACGGGTGCAAGCCAGTTTTGTACACGCGGAATACTCGGGTTAAACTTGACGAGCCTAGCATATACAGATATGGCCTCAGAACACTGGAGACCAAAAGGTCGAACATGAATCGTATAGTAAATATGATCAACATAGTGATGTTCACCATTGATGACTACTCCATCTCACGTGATGATCGGACATGGTTTAGTTGATTTGGATCACGTGTCATTTAGATGACTTGAGGGATGTCTATCTAAGTGGGAGTTCTTAAGTAATATGATTAATTGAACTTAATTAATCATGAACTTAGTCCTGATAGTTCTTTGCATATCTATGTTGTAGATCAATGGTCCATGCTACCGTTCCTTTGAATTTTAATGTGTTCCTAGAGAAAGCTAAGTTGAAAGATGATGGTAGCAACTACACGGACCGGGTCCATAACTTGAGGATTATCCTCATTGTTGCATAGAAGAATTATATCCTTGATGCACCGCTAGGTGTAACACCTGCCCCAAGAACTGCAGACATTGTGAATGCCTGGCAGTCGTGTGTTGATGAATACTCGTTAGTTTAGTGTGCCATGCTTTACGGCTTAGAATCGGGACTTCAAAGACGTTTTGAACGGCATAGACCATATGAGATGTTCCAGGAGTTAAAGTTAATATTTCAAGCAAATGCCCGAGTTGAGAGATATGAAGTCTCCAACAATTTCTATAGCTGCAAGATGGAGGAGAACAGTTATGTGAGTGAGCACATACTCAGAATGTCTGGGTACCATAATCACTTGACTCAGCTGGGAGTTAATCTTCCAGATGATTGTGTCATTCACAGAGTTCTTCAATCACTGCCACCAAGCTACAAAGGCTTCAGGATGAATTACAATATGCAAGGGATGGAAAGACTATTCTCGAGCTCTTCGCGATGCTAATGGCCGTGGAGGTAGAAATCAAAAAGGAGCATCAAGTGTTGATGGTTAACACGAGCACTAGTTTCAAGAAGAAGGGCAAGGGTAAAAAGAAGGGGAACATCAAGAAGAATGACAAGCAAGTTGTCACTCCCGGGAAGAAGCCTAAAAATGGACCCAAGCCTGAAACTGAGTGCTTCTACTGCAAAGGGACTGGTCACTAGAAGCGGAACTGCCCCAAGTATTTGGCAGATAAGAAGGATGGCAAAGTGAACAAATGTATATTTGATATGCATGTTATTGATGTGTACCTTACTAATTCTTGTAGTAGTGCCTGGGTATTTGATACCGGTTCGGTTGCTCATATTTGTAACTCGAAGCAGGGACTACGGATTAAACGAAGATTGGCTAAGGACGAGGTGACGATACGCGTCGGAAATGGTTCCAAGGTCGATGTGATCGTCGTCGGCACGCTACCTCTACATCTTCCTTCGGGATTAGTTTTAGACCTGAATAATTGCTATTTGGTGCCAGCATTGAGCATGAACACTATATCTAGATCTTGTTTAGTGCGAGACGGTTATTCATTTAAATCAGAGAATAATGGTTGTTGTATTTATATGAGTAATATCTTTTGTGGTCATGCACCCTTGAAGAGTGGTCTATTTCTGTTGAATCTTGATCGTGATGATACGCATATTCATAATATTGATGCCAAAATATGCAAGGTTTATAATGATAGTGCAACTTATTTTTGGCACTACCATTTAGGTCATATCAGTGTAAAGTGCATGAAGAAACTCCATAAAGATGGAATTTTAGAATCACTTGATTATGAATCATTTGATACTTGCGAACCGTGCCTTATGGGCAAGATGACTAAAACTCCGTTCTCTAGAACAATGGAACGAGCTAGTGACTTATTAGAAATAATACAAACCGATGTATGTGGTCCAATGAGTGTTGATGCTCTTGGCGGGTATTGTTATTTTTCGACCTTCACAGATGATTTGAGCAGATATGGGTATATCTCCTTAATGAAACACAAGTCTGAAACATTTGAAAAGTTCAAAGAATTTCAGAGTGAAGTGGAGAATCATCGTAACAAGAAAATGAAGTTTCTATGATCTGATCGTGGAGGAGAATATTTGAGCTACGAGTTTGGCCTTCATTTAAAACAATGTGGAATAGTTTCACAGCTCACGCCACTTGGAACAACACAGTGTAACGGTGTGTCCGAACGTCGTAACCGCACTTTATTTGATATGGTGCCATCTATGATGTCTCTTACCGATTTACCACTATTGTTTTGGGGTTATGCATTAGAGAGAGCTGCATTCACTTTAAACAGGGCACCATCAAAATCCGTTGAGACCGTATGAAATGTGGTTTGGCAACAAACCTAAGTCGTCATTTCTTAAAGTTTGGGGATGCAATGCTTATGTTAAAAGGCTTCTGCCTGATAAGCTCGAACCCAAATCGAAGAAGTGTGTCTTCATAGGATACCCTAAGGAAACAATTGGGTACACCTTCTACCACAAGTCCGAAGGCAAGATTTTTGTTGCTAAGAACGGAACCTTTCTAGAGAAGGAGTTTCTCTCGAAAGAAGTGAGTGGGAGGAAAGTAGAACTTGATGAGGTAATTGTACCTCTCTCAATTTGGAAAGTAGCTCATCCGAGAAATCTATTCCTGTGATGCCTACACCAACTAGAGAGGAAGCTAATCATAAAGATCATGAAACTACAGATCAAGTTGCTACAGAACCTTGTAGGTCTGGCAGAGCCCGATCCACTCCAGAGTGGTACGGTAATCCTGTTCTAGAGGTCATGTTACTTTACCATGACGAACCTACGAACTATGAAGAAGCTATGATGAGCCCAGAGTCCGGTAAATGGCTTGAGGCCACGAAATCTGAGATAGGATCCATGTATGAGAACAAAGTGTAGACTTTGGTGGATCTGCCCGATGATCTGCGACCCATAGAGAATAAATGGATCTTCAAGAAGAAGACTGACGCTGATGGTAATGTTACTATCTATAAAGCTTGACTTGTTGCAAAATGTTTTCGACAAGTTCAAGGAGTTGACTATGATGAGACTTTCTCACCCGTAGTGATGCTTAAGTCTGTCCGAATCATGTTAGCAATTGCTACATTTTATGATTACGAAATCTGGCAAATGGATGTCAAAATTGCATTCCTGAATGGGTTTCTTAAAGAAGAGTTGTATATGATGCAACCAGAAGGTTTTGTCGATCCTAAAGGTTCTAACAAAGTTGCAAGCTCCAGCGATCCATTTATGGACTGGTGCAAGCATCTCGGAGTTGGAATATACGCTTTGATGAGGTGATCAAAGCATATGGTTTTATACAGACTTTTGGAGGAGCCTGTATTTACAATAAAGTGAGTGGGAGCTCTATAGCATTTCTAATACTATATGTGGATGACATATTGTTGATTGGAAATGATGTAGAATTTCTGAATATCATAAAAGGATACTTGAATAAGTGTTTTTCAATGAAAAACCTCGGTGGAGCTGCTTACATATCGGGCATCAAGATCTATAGAGATAGATCAAGACGCTTGATAGGACTTTCACAAAGCACATACCTTGATAAAATTTTGAAGAAGTTCAAAATGGATCAGTCAAAGAAAGGGTTCTTGCCTGTGTTACAAGGTGTGAAGTTGAGTCAGACTCAATGCCCGACCACTATAGAAGATAGAGAGAAAATGAAAGTCATTCCCTATGCCTCAGCCATAGGTTCTATCATGTATGCTATGTTGTGTACCAGACCTGTTGTGTGCCTTTCTATAAGTTTAGCAGGGAGGTACCAAAGTAATCCAGGAGTGGATCACTGGACAGCGGTCAAGAACATCTTGAAGTACCTGAAAAGGACTAGGGATATGTTTCTCCTTTATGGAGGTGACAAAGAGCTTGTCGTAAGTGGTTACGTCGATGTTAGCTTTGACACTGATCCGGAGGACTCTAAGTCACAAACCAGATACATATTTTTATTGAATGGTGGAGCTGCCAGTTGGTGCAGTTCCAAGAAGAGCGTCATGGTGGGATCTACGTGTGAAGCGGAGTACATAGCTGCTTCGTAAGCAGCAAATGAAGGAGTACAAATTAAGGAGTTCATATACGATCTAGGTGCAATACCTAGTGCATCAGGTCCAATGAAAATCTTTTGTGATAATACTAGAGCAATTGCCTTGGCGAAGGAATCTAGATTTAACAAAAAGACCAAACACATCAAGAGACACTTCAACTCCATCCGAGATTTGGTCAAGGAGGGAGACATAGAGATTTGCAAAATACATACGTATCTGAATGTTGTAGACCCATTGACTAAGCCTCTTCCACGAGCAAAACATGATCAGCACCAAGACTCCATGGGTGTTAGATTCATTACAATGTAATCTAGATTATTGACTCTAGTGCAAGTGGGAGACTGAAGGAAATATGCCCCAGAGGCAATAATAAAGTTGTTATTGTATATTTCCTTATTCATGATAAATGTTTATTATTCATGCGAGAATTGTATTAACCGGAAATTTGATACATGTGTGAATACACAGACAAAACACTGTGTCTCTAGTATGCCTCTACTAGACTAGCTCGTTGATCAAAGATGGTTAAGTTTCCTAGCCATGGACATGAGTTGTCATTTGATAAACGCGGTCACATCATTAGTGGAATGATGTGATGGACAAGACCCATCCATTAGCTTAGCATAATGATCATTCAGTTTTATTGCTACTGCTTTCTTCATGTCAAATATATATTCCTCCGACTATGAGATTATGCAACTCCCGGACACCGGGGGAATGCCTTGTGTGCTATCAAACGTTACAACGTAACTGGGTGATTATAAATATGCTCCACAGGTATTTCCGAAGGTGTTTATTGGGTTGGCATAGATTGAGATTAGGATTTGTCACTCCGAGTATCGGAGAGTTATCTCTGGGCCCTCTCGGTAATGCACATCATACGAAGCCTTGCAAGCAATGTGACTAATGAGTTAGTTATGGGATGATGCACTATGGAACAAGTAAAGAGACTTGCCAGTAACGAGATTGAACTAGGTATGAAGATACCGATGATGGAATCTCGGGCAAGTAACATACCGATGACAAAGGGAATAACGTATGTTAACATTGCGGTTCGACCGATAAAGATCTTTGTAGAATATGTGGGAACAAATATGAGCATCCAGGTTCCGCTATTGGTTATTGACCGGAGATGTGTCTCGGTCATGTCTACATAGTTCTCGAACCCGTAGGGTCCACATGCTTAACGTTCGATGACGATATATATTATATGAGTTATGTGTTTTGGTGACCGAAGGTTGTTTAGAGTCCCAGATGAGATCACGGACATGACAAGGAGTCTCGAAATGGTCGAGAGATAAAGATTGATATATTGGAAGGTTATATTCGGACACCGGAATGGTTCCGGAATGTTTCGGGGATTTTTCGGAGTACCGAGGGGTTACCGGAACCCCCCGGGAAAGTTAATGAGCCTAATGGGCCATAGAGGAGAGGAGAAGGCAGGCCACAAGAGGTGGTGCCCCCCCCCATGGGAGTCCGAATTGGACTAGGGGAGGGGGCGCGGCCCCCCTTTCCTTCTCCCCCTCTCTCTCTCCCTTCCCCCTTTTTCCCCTCCGAAAAGGAAGGGGGTCTGAATTGCACTGGGAGTCCTTGTAGGACTCCCCCCTTGGGGGTGCACCCTGGCCGGCCATCTCCCATCTCACTCCTTTATATACTGGGGCATGGGGGCACCCCAAAGCACAATAGTTGTTTCTTAGCCGTGTGCGGTGCCCCCCTCCACCGTTTACTCCTCCGGTCATATTGTCGTAGTGCTTAGGCGAAGCCCTGCGCGGATCACATCACCGTCACCATGCCATCCTGCTGATGGAACTCATCTCCTTTGTACCTCTATTGGTTCAAGAGTTCAAGGTACGTCATCGAGCTGAACGTGTGCATAACTCAGAGGTGTCATACGTTCGGTACTTGATCGGTTGATTCGAGAAGACGTTCGACTACATCAACCGCGTTAAGTTAATGCTTCCACTTTCGGTCTACGAGGGTACGTGGACACACTCTCCCCCTCTCATTGCTATGCACTTCCTAGATAGATCTTGCATGAGCGTAGGAAATTTTTTGAAATTGCATGCTACGTTTCCCAACAGTGGCATCCGAGCCAGGTCTATGCATAGATGATATGCACGAGTAGAACACAAAGAGTTGTGGGCGGTGATCGTCATACTGCTTACCACCAATGTCTTATTTTGATTCAGCGGTATTGTGGGATGAAGTGGCCCATGTTCGAAATATACCCTAGAGGCAATAATAAAATGGTTATTATTATATTTCCTTGTTCATGATAATTGTCTATTGTTCATGCTATAATTGTATTAACCAAAAACCATAATACATGTGTGAATACATAGACCACAACATGTCCCTAGTGAGCCTCTAGTTGATTAGCTCGTTGATCAATAGATGGTTATGGTTTCCTTACCATGGACATTGGATGTCATTGAAAACGAGATCACATTATTAGGAGAATGATGTGATGGACAAGACCCAATCCTAAGCATAGCACAAGATCATGTAGTTCATTTGCTAGAGTTTTTCTAATGTCAAGTATCTTTCCTTAGACAATGAGATTGTGCAACTCCCAGATGCCGTAGGAATGCTTTGGGTGTATCAAACGTCACAACGTAACTGGGTGATCATAAAGGTGCACTATAGGTATCTCTGAAAGTGTCTATTGCGTTGGCACGAATTGAGACTGTGATTTGTCACTCCGTATGACGGAGAGGTATCTCTGGGCCCACTCGGTAATGCATCATCATAATGAGCTCAATGTGACTAAGGAGTTAGCCATGGGATCATGCGTATGGAACGAGTAAAGAGACTTGCCGGTAACGAGATGGAACGAGGTACGGGGATACCGACGATCGAATCTCGGGCAAGTAAAATACCGATGGACAAAGGGAACTGTAAACGGGATTGATTGAATCCCCGACATGGTGGTTCTGTCGGTGTTCTGGAATGGGGGTCCCCAGACTTGCCTGTCTACGGCCTGCGTCGTGGCTCAAGTGGTGGCCCGGTACAGCCCATCTTCATCAGCACAAGATTCAAGACCCTCGCGAGGGGCCAAGCCTCGCGGAGCGGACGACGTGAGGCTTCCTCAGGAACGACCTCGCCAGGCAGGCTCGCGAGGAGGCGGAGAGATCAAGGCAGGGTACCTCGCGAGGTGCTCGTGACGCAAGCCATGACAATCGAGACCAGGCGGGCGCCAGGCGGGCGCCGGCCCGTGCAGTGTCCTTGTTTCCTCTTTGGTGCAAAGGGGGCAAGCACAGACGTGGAGTACTGAGGCATCAGGCAAAGGTTGCTGAGGGAGTCCTGGATTAGGGGGTGTCCCGATAGCCGAACTATCATCATCGGCCGGACTCCAAGACTATGAAGATACAAGATTGAAGACTTCGTTCCGTGTCCGGATGGGACTTTCCTTGGCGTGGAAGGCAAGCTTGGCGGTACGGATATGTAGATCTCCTACCATTGTAACCGACTCTGTGTAACCCTAGCCCTCTCCGGTGTCTATATAAACCGGATGGCTTTAGTCCATAGGACGAACAACAATCATACCATAGGCTAGCTTCTAGGGTTTAGCCTCCTTGATCTCGTGGTAGATCTACTCTTGTAACACACATCATCAATATTAATCAAGCAGGATGTAGGGTTTTACCTCCATCAAGAGGGCCCGCCCTGGGTAAAACATCGTGTCCCTTGTCTCCTGTTACCATCCGCCTAGACGCACAGTTCGGGACCCCCTACCCGAGATCCGCCGGTTTTGACACCGACATTGGTGCTTTCATTGAGAGTTCCTCTGTGTCGTCACCGATAGGCTCGATGGCTTCTTCGATCATCATCAACGACGCAGTCCAGGGTGAGACCTTCCTCCCCGGACAGATCTTCGTATTCGGCGGCTTTGCACTGCGGGCCAATTCGCTTGGCCATCTGGAGCAGATCGAAAGCTATGCCCCTGGCCGCCAGGTCAGATTTGGAAGTTTGAACTTCACGGCTGACATCCGCGGGGACTTGATCTTCGATGGATTCGAGCCACAGCCAAGCGCGCCGCACTGTCACGACAGGCATGATTTAGCTCTGCGGCCGGACAGTACCCTGGTGGCCCCACTCGAGCCCGCTCCGATCTTCAATTCGGAGCCGGCTGCGCAGATCGAGGACGGATAGCTAGACACCGCCTCGGGGGCTGCAACCTCTACGGCGATAGAGCCGAACACTGACCTTGTCCCTCATGAAGCTCGTGACTCCGAGGTGCCGGACTCCGAACCTCCCGCGCCCCCTCCAATCGAATCCGATTGGGCGCCGATAATGGAGTTCACCGCAACGGACATCTTTCAACACTCACCTTTCGGCGACATCTTGAGTTCGCTAAAGTGTCTCTCGTTATCAGGAGAGCCCTGGCCGGACTGCGGTCAGGGCGGTTGGGATGCGGACGACGAAGAAATTCAATGCCCACCCACCACCCACTTAGTAGCCACTGTCGACGATCTAACCGACATGCTAGACTTTGACTCCGAAGACATCGACGGTATGGACGACGATGCCGGAGACGACCAAGAACCAGCACCTATCGGGCACTGGAAAGCCACCCCAACTCACGACGTATACATGGTGGATACACCAAAAGGAAGCGATAATGAGGAACAACGGGACATGGTGAAGGACAACTCCCCCAGCAAACAACCAAAACGGCGACGCAAGCGCCGCCCAAAGTCCCGCCTTGATAAAAACGGCACCCATACAGACCCGGCCTTAGAGCAGGGCGAAGCAGTGGACGGCGAACACGCAACCAAGCAATCATCCGAACACGGTGAACTGGACAAGCAACCCATCCCCGGCGAAAACAAGAGCATAGACGATCTCATGCCGAACACATCACCAGAGCATAAGAACCTTCATAAAAGGCTTGTCGCTACTGCAAGAAGTTTGAAGAAGCAAAGGCGGAAGCTCAAAACAGCAGAGGACGCACTCAGAATGAGATGGAGCAAAGTACTCAATACCGCAAATAAATATGACGCTAGTCGCCAGGCAAAGAGTTACCCGAAGCACAAGCTGTTGCCCGAATTCGACGAGGAGGCCTTAGAGCCCCCGCAGTAAAAAAAGAAAGAGGCCACCTGGCCGGATAGACGACCAGATGACAGGCTAAGAACAGCAAGGGGCTCCGCACACAAGTGGGCACACGATCAGCATAAAGATCCTCGGAAAAAAGATGACCCGGTCAGGTCTATCTATGGGCCAAAAAAGAAGACTCCAGGAAGCAACACAACCCGCCGAGCGTTTGAAGACAACGGCACACCTAAATACAGGGGCGCCGCACACCCACTATGTTTCACCGACGAGGTACTGGATCATGAATTTCCAGCGGGGTTCAAACCCGTAAACATAGAGGCATATGACGGAACAACAGACCCCGGAGTCTGGATTGAGGATTATATCCTACACATACATATGGCCAGAGGAGACGATCTCCATGCCATAAAATACCTACCCCTCAAGCTCAAAGGGCCAGCTCGGCATTGGCTCAAAAGCCTCCTAGAAAATACCATTGGAAGTTGGGAAGATCTCGAGGATACGTTTTGAGCAAATTTTCAAGGGACTTATGTCCGCCCTCCGGATGCAGACGATTTAAGTCACATAACTCAACAGCCCGGAGAGTCAGCATGCAAATTCTGGAACAGGTTCCTCACCAAAAAGAACCAAATAGTCGACTATCCGAACGCCGAAGCCTTAGCAGCCTTTAAGCACAACGTCCGAGACAAATGGCTCGCCAGACACGTCGGCCAGGAAAAACCAAGAACAATGGCCACACTAACAAGCCTCATGACCCGCTTTTGCGCGGGGGAAGACAGGTGGCTGGCTAGATGCAACACCAGTGACCCAAGTACATCTGAAGTCAGGGATGGAAATGGGAAATCACGAGGCAGAAAAGATCAGCACCAGAATAAGGAAGATGGTCCAAATAGCACGGCGGTCAACGCCGGATTCAAAAGCTCTCGGCCGAATAATAAAACACTGCCCCTCAAGGACAACAGCGACGAGCTATCCAACCTAAACAAAATTCTGGATAGGCTATGTCAAATACATAGTACCTCCGGGAAGCCTGCAAACCATACCCACAGAGATTGTTGGGTCTTCAAATAGTCCGGCCGACTTAACGCCGAACGCAAGGGGCTCGACACACCAAGCGAAGACGACGACGAACCCCACAAGCAGAACACCGGAAAACAGAAGACTTTCCCACTAGAAGTCAAAACAGTGAACTCACTTCATGTGATAACACGAAAACACAGTGCGGCACCTGCCATACCAGGACACCATCCGCAGAATGGGGATAGACCCTACCAAAATTGGCCGTAGCAGCACTTCCTTCAAAGGAGTGACGCCAGGCCTTTAAGCCAATTGAACAGGCTCTGTACCACTAGAGGTTGTGTCCGGTTCATCCGACAACCTCCGTCGTGAAAAGCTCACTCTCCATACCGCCCCATTTCACAGTGGCCCTCAAGCACTACTGGGACGCAAAGCTTCCGTTCGCTTTAACGCAATAACACATTACGCATCTCTTACGCTTAAAATGCCCGGTCCACGCGGCATAATCTCATTAAAGAGTAACTCCGAGTGTTCCTCGACCACGGAGAATGTGAGGCCGCCTTGACAGCCACACACTAATCCGACCTTGCAGGTCAAAGCCCCTAAAAACAGGTCATTCAGACCTCGGACACGGTTAGGCGAGTCCGGCGTAAATAAACAAGGGGCTTCCCAGCCGCATACCCCTTTACAAGGGGCTGCGCGTATAAACGATGAGAGCCAATAAAGCTCAACTATATTCATCTTCCAAATTATACTTTATTTTAAATACAACTTTTGCACGATATTTCTTCCAAACTAAGTCCTTCTCTTTTACAGATGAAGCACGTGCTACACCCGTCTAGGATACAGCGCAATGGAGACACAGGCGCAGACGTGCAGCAGGGACCCGTTGCAAGGATTCTTTTCAGATTAAGACCTTGCGTAAACCTTTCTTACTGTCTCTTGTTGATACACATCCCCCGGTTTTCTACCATAACCGAGGAGGAGGCTGGCGTTTTGGCATCGGCCGCGTCAGAAGTTCCCGCCTGTACCTGGACACTAGGGGCTTAGGGCATTGTTCCGCCCGGTATCATAAAGACCGAACACCTCAGGGAGTGTTCGGTGTCTCGAGTTAGGCCTTATATGCACCAGCTCTGAATCATGTCTTTGGTCAAATGTTGGGTTTGCCCGGCTCCTGTGTTTTGCTGCCTTACGTTTCGCTCCATCGGCTAACGCGGCACCAGGAGAACTACTGCGATTGTGCCCCGGTTCGGCCGGGCGAGCACCTCAGTAGAGAAAGCCGAAAACTGACTGTCATGATATAGCGAGATACTGGTCAACCACTCGATCGACTATTGGAATGTTTAGAATTCCTCCGCTTTGACGAAGAACCGCTTCCCGGTCAGGCACATACGCGCCCCGAGTTCGGAGAGCGTGGTGCCTCTAGGGGCTATATCGTAGCCCCACCATCGAGCTCCTATGGCTAAGTGAAAGTGATAAAGCATTATAGTCCGGTTGCCTAGTTTGCTATGCTATCACCTCCTTCAAAGGACCAAGATGTTGGATTAAGTGTGAAAAAGCGCTTTTCTTTTTTGCAAACACCCCCGCACCATGTGCGTGGGGGCTGAAGCCAAAGACTGCAACTTTCAGGTTATTCATACATATACGACCGCACAGGAGATAGTTCAATACTTGAACGCACAAGTATAAAAACCGTTGCATTATAAACATGATCTCAGAAATCATACATGTCATTTAAACATAACATCTTTCGAGCACTGCGACTCTATTAAACGAGCGCCCTGCAGGACTTCCTCAAAATAGTGCTCGGCGGGTAATCGGCTTTTGTCCGAACCCCAGGATGCAACAGCGGTGGCATGCATCTCCGCCTAGTATGTTTTCACATGGGCGAGAGCCATCCGTGCACCTTCTATGGATGCCGACCGCTTCATCGCCTTGATATGTGGCACCGCCCCAAGGAATTGCTGCAACAAGCCAAAATAACTCTTCGGCTTGGGCCTTTCCGGCCACAGATGAGCGACCACATCCGTCATGGCAAGTCCGGACAATCTATTCAGCTCAGCCCACTCAGCCAGCCGATCAGTCAACGGAAGTGGACGCTCCGGACTACGGAATTGAGACCAGTAAAGCCCTTCCATTTCGTGATCCTTCTGGCTTCGGAAGTGCACGACTGCGTCCGCCGCACTCACCGCCAAATCCAGATAAGGATCCTCCGCACCACACAACTGGCCCAGCTGAGCATACTTCGGATCCGTGAACTTCCTACGCAGAAGAAAGGGCTTTCCAGCCACAATGTCTCCGGCTTGACGCAGTTCCTCCTTCATAGCCCGCATCTCACTCCACTCGGCGGCGGCATCCTTGACTTTGGCGGCGGCCTTCTTCAGGCCCTCTTGCTCCACTCGGCGTTCTCCTTCAAGAACCTCACAACGGTCGGTAGCATCTTTTAATTTCAAGGCCATTCCGGCCATCTCTTCCCTGCTTCGGCAGTGAGCAGCCTTTTTGGCTTTTAGCTCTTCCCCTGCCTTCGAGGCAGCTGCATCACTTTTCCTGGCTTGCTCCTTGGCTCGAGCAAGCTCTGCTCGAAGGTCTTCCACAGCAGCGGCACCATCTGCATCAAGCATACAAATTGTAAGGAATGGGCATCATCTCCCTTACTAGGCGACCGCGGAGCAACCACCTACCTTGTGAATCATCAAGTCGTTTATTGACCAGCGCGATGTCCGCATCCGCAACATCGAGTTGCCTCTTTAGCTCGGCAACTCCATCAGTCCGGCTGGCCACCGTCTATTTCGCCACCTGCATAGGAAAGGCGACATTCTATTACTGAGATTATGATCCTTGGCACGCTGTCGCTTTCGACAGCATACCAAGTCTCAGGGGCTACTATCTATACAGGGCGCACTCCATGTGCAAAACTGTCAAAAGGTATGTCATTTTTTGCGTACCTCAAACCCCATCAGCAAATTTCCGACGGCCTCATACAACCCGCTTTCGGCGGATGAGATCCTCTCAATTAGCATACTCATTAATGTGCGGTGATCTTCCGAGATAGACGCCCTCTTGAGCAAATCCTGCAGCTCCACCGGCCGTACTCCAATGGGTGCCGGACTCTCCGGCCCCGCCGGACTCGGGGAGACCCTCCGTGACGACACCTCAGGGTTGTCCGCCCCGCCCGACGGGGCGGCAGATGGAGGCGTCTCGCTCTCCATCATCTCCGGACGAAGGTCCCCCGAAGTTGAGCTCTGCTGAGATGGGCTGAGATCCGAACTACAAGGTGAAAACTTCGGTTACCTTTGGAAATAATATAGGGGCGTTCCGTATTACAAAGTTCCCCCTTTTTTACTTACGGCTCGCTGGAGGGCTGATTCCTATGGCGAGACTGTGCGCCCGGGGCTCTTCCCGGCACAGGACCTTCCGGTGCAGATTTCTTTCCCCGCTTTGAGGCCTTGGCCTCCAGGTCTTCGGAAGCAGTCCTCTTCTCCCCCTGGAAGGAGGGACTCTCAATTCCCCCCTTACTGAAAGCCTCCTTGGCAGAGGTGGTAGTTTCCCTGTGCCCCCCTTCGCCCTCCTCCGAAGGCGCAAACTCCAACATTTTGACTAACACGGGATCCGGCGTGGTCTCAAGGAGGGGGGCCGGACACCGTATCAGTTTTTCTTGCGCTATCCACTCCTGTCCAAGGGATAGCTGGTTAAAAGGCAAACCCATGATAAATAAATGGACAATATGTCCGGACACAGGGCTACTTACTTGAGTATCCGGGCGATTGCAGCTTAGGCCGGCGTCCTCGGTCAAGTCCGGACGCATCTCTTGCGATCCGAAGAACAGTTTGTACATCTCCGCGGGTGTCAAACCCATGAAGTGTTGGAGAGCTCGTGGCCCCTCCGGATTAAATTCCCACAAGCGGAGGGGGCGACGTTTGCAGGGCGGAAGGCGTCGGATCAGCATAACCTGTGCCACTACGACTAGATTAATCTCCCTTTCTTGGAGGCCTCGAATCCGGTCCTGCAACAGGGGTACGTCTTTGGACGGCCCCCAGTTAAGCCCCTTGTTGACCCATGACGTCAGCCGTTGTGGAGGGCCCGAGCGGAAGACGGGCGGCGGCTTCTGCCTGCTAACCCTTGGAGCGGTGATATAGAACCACTCCTGTTGCCACAAGCCGAGCTCCTCCTAAAAAGAGCCCTCGGGCCATGGAGCATCAGCCCTCTTGCTTATAACCGCCCCGCCGCACTCTGCCTGATGCCCCTAAATCATCTTCGGCTCCACGTTGAAGGTTTTGAGCCACAAGCCGAAGTGAGGGGTAGTGCGGAGGAAGGCTTCACAAACGACAATGAATGATGAGATGTGGAGGATGGACTCCGGAGCCAAGTCATGGAATTCCAGCCCATAGTAAAACATGAGCCCCCTCACGAAGGGATCCATCGGGAAGCCTAAACCCCGACGGAGGTGAGACACGAACACGACGCTCTCACCGGGCTCGGGAGTAGGAATAACTTGCCCTCGGGCAGGCAACCTATGCGAAATCTCGTAGGTCAAGTACCTGGCGTCTCTCAGCTTTAGCACGTCTTCTTTCGTGACGGAAGAGGGCATCCACTGGCCTTGTAGGTCGGAGCCAGACATTGTCGAAGGTCGAAGGTACCCGAATCTGGAGCCCTGGGTGTTGGAACTCGGGAGCGAGGGGCGGATTCGATTGAGGATTGAAGAAAAAGAACAGGCCTTGGTCTCATTATAAAGAGGAAGAATACCAAGAGCCGTCCCCGTGACCGTTTGGAACCCGCCTTCGTTGGAGGGGGCGTGGCAACGGGCGCGGTTGGGTTACCCACGTCCGTATTTATGAGAATCCCGGAATAAGGGGAACACGATCTCTGCTTCGACAAGACGTGCCGAGGAAACCGCTTCGCTAAACGCGCTGAGGTGGTACAATAAAAACAATTCTAGTAAAGGCTTGGTAGTGGTGTGACGTCATGCCACCAAATACGTCAGCAGATTGAACTTGTGTAATGTTATTCTCTCTACGGTGGTATGTGAAATTTATTTTGCAGAGCCGGACACTATCCTGGTGTTCACAATCTTCTATGAATTATTTGGAGGAGGAACCCGCCTTGCAATGCCGAAGACAATATGCGCGCCGGACTCGTCGTCATTGAAGCCTGGTTCAGAGGCTACTGAGGGAGTCCTGGATTAGGGGGTGTCCGGATAGCCGAACTATCATCATCGGCCGGACTCCAAGACTATGAAGATACAAGATTGAAGACTTCGTCCCGTGTCCGGATGGGACTTTCCTTGGCGTGGAAGGCAAGCTTGGCGATACGGATATGTAGATCTCCTACCATTGTAACCGACTCTGTGTAACCCTAGCCCTCTCCGGTGTCTATATAAACCGGATGGCTTTTGTCCGTAGGACGAACAACAATCATACCATAGGCTAGCTTCTAGGGTTTAGCCTCCTTGATCTCGTGGTAGATCTACTCTTGTAACACACATCATCAATATTAATCAAGCAGGACGTAGGGTTTTACCTCCATCAAGAGGGCCCGAACCTGGGTAAAACATCATGTCCCTTGTCTCCTGTTACCATCCGCCTAGACGCACAGTTTGGGACCCCCTACCCGAGATCTGCCGGTTTTGACACCGACAGTTGCCATTTCAGTGCAACGAGACCGAGACCAGCGGCACGGCAGGATGGAGGTCACCGTGGAGCCCAAGACGACGTCATCGCCAGTGCCTTTGGCAGCCGAAGACCGACTTTAGTCAGGATAACTTGTACTAGATGTTCCCCTTCAAAATGGCCGTTGTTGGCGCCCTTCCCGCTCAATATTTGGGAAGAGGCCTAGGGCCTCTATAAATAGGACTAGCCACCACAATGGAGGGATCAAGATTTTGGGAAGACGGAGAGAGAGAGGCGATCGAACTCACACAAGCAGTTCATCGCACCAGCTCAAGAACACCTCTCGCGAGGCAATCCACCACACCACACACTGGAGTAGGGTATTACACCACAACGGTGACCCGAACCAGTATAAATCTCATGTTCCTTGTGTTGTTCATCATGTTTAGCTTAGATCTCACGAGACGATCGGACGTAGGTCGGTAGGGGAGAGATCTTCGTGCGCACCCCAGAGTTCGAACCTTAAGGGTCTTCCGGAACCCAACATCCGACAGGTTCATCCGATGAGATCATCGTGGAACATGTGGGAGCCAATATGGATATCAAGATCCCGCTATTGGTTATTGGCCGGAGAGATGTCTCGGTCATGTCTGCATGGTTCCCAAACCCGTAGGGTCTACACGCTTAAGGTTCGGTGACGCTGGAGTTGTAATGGGAAATTGTATGTGGTTACCGAAAGTTTTTCAGAGTCCCGGATGAGACCCGGATGTCACGAGGAGTTCCAGAATGGTCCGGAGGTGAACATTTATATATGGGAAGTCCAGTTTCAGTCGCCGGAAGGTTTTGGGGTTATCAGTATTGTACCGGGACCACCGAAAGGTGTCCGGGGGTCCATCGGGTGGGGCCACCTACCACGGGGGGGTGCAAGTGGGCTGAATATGGGTGGTAACCAGCCCCTAGTGGGCTGGCGCATGCCCCCAAGGGCCCAAGGCGCCTAGGGTTGGAAACCCTAGGGGGTGGGGGCGCCTCCCACCTGCTTGGGGGGGAGTCTCCCCCCTTGGCCGCCGCGCCCCCTCTAGATGCATCTAGGGGGGCGGCCCCCTCTTCCCATTCCCCTATAAATAGTGAGGGGTTGGGAGGGCAGCCGCACGCTTCCCCTGTCACATCCCTTCCCCCCTTCCAACTCCTCCTCCTCCTACATAGTGCTTAGTGAAGCTCTGCTGGAGAACCACGAGCTCCACCACCACGCCATCGTACTACTGGAGTTCTCCCTCAACTTCCCCTTCCCCCTCGCTAGAACAAGAAGGAGGAGATGTCCTCGGGCTGTACATGTGTTGAACGCAGAGGCGTCGTCCATTCGGCGCTTGGATCGGGTCTTCTGCGATTTGAATCGCCGTGAGTACGACTCCATCAACCGCGTTCTTGTAATGCTTCCGCTTAGCGATCTTCAAGGGTATGAAGATGCACTCCCTCTCTCTCGTTGCTAGCATCTCCTAGATTGATCTTGGTGACACGTAGGAATTTTTTTGAATTACTACTGCGTTCCCCAACAGTGGTATTAGAGCTAGGTCTATGTGTAGATTCTATGCACGAGTAGAACACAAGTAGTTGTGGGCGATGATTTGGTCAATTTGCTTACCGTTACTAGTCCTATCTTGATTCGATGGCATTGTGGGATGAAGCGGCCCGGACCGACCTTACACGTACGCTTACGTGAGACAGGTTCCACCGACTGACATGCACTTGTTGCATAAGGTGGCTAGTGGGTGTCTGTCTCCCCCACTTTAGTCGGATCGGATTCTATGAAGAGAGTCCTTATGAAGGGTAAATAGCAATTGGCATATCACCGTTGTGGCTTCTGTGTAGGTAAGAAACGTTCTTGCTAGAAACCCATAGCAGCCACGTAAAACATGCAACAACAATTAGAAGACGTCTAACTTGCTTTTGCAGGGTATGCTATGTGATGTGATATGGCCAAAAGGATGTGATGAATTATATATGTGATGCATGAGATTGATCATGTTCTTGTAATAGGAATCACGACTTGCATGTCGATGAGTATGACAACCGGCAGGAGCCATAGGAGTTGTCTTAATTTATTGTATGACCTGCGAGTCAATATAAGCACCATGTAATTACTTTACTTTATTGCTAACCGTTAGCCATAGTAGTAGAAGTAATAGTTGGCGAGACAACTTCATGAATATACGATGATGGAGATCATGGTGTCATGCCGGTGATGATGGTGATCATGCCGCGCCTCGAAGATGGAGATCAAAAGCGCAAGATGATATTGGCCATATCATGTCACTTTATGATTTGCATGTGATGTTTGTCATGTTTACATCTTATTTGCTTAGAACGACAGTGGCATAAATAAGATGACCCCTCACTAAAATTTCAAGAAATGTGTTCCCCCTAACTGTGCACCATTGCGAAGGTTTGTTGTTTCGAAGCACCACGTGATGATCGGGTGTGATAGACTCTAACGTTCGCATACAACGGGTGTAAGCCAAATTTACACATGCGAAACACTTAGGTTGACTTGATGAGCCTAGCATGTACATACATGGCCTCGGAACACGAGAGACCGAAAGGTTGAACATGAGTCGTATGGTAGATGTGATCAACATGGAGATGTTCACCGTCGATGACTAGTCCATCTCACGTGATGATCGGACACGGCATAGTCGATTCAGATCATGTATCACTTAGATGACTAGAGGGATGTCTATCTGAGTGGGAGTTCATTAAATAATTTGATTAGATGAACTTAATTATTATGAACTTAGTCTAAAATTATCTTTATAATCTATCCTGTAGATCCAATGGCCCACGCTAATGTTTCCCTCAACTTCAACGCGTTCCTAGAGAAAATCAAGCTAAAAGACGATGGAAGCAACTATACGGACTGGGCCCGTAACTTGAGGATCATCCTCATAGTTACCAAGAAAGCATATGTCCTTGAAGCACCGCTAGGTGACACACCCATTTTCCAGCAACTCAAGACGTTATGAACGCCTGGCAGTCGCGTAGTGATGATTACTCCCTGGTTCAGTGCGGCATGCTTTACAGCTTAGAATCGGGGCTCCAAAAGTGTTTTGAGCAACACGAAGCATATGAGATGTTCCAAGAGCTGAAAATGGTTTTCCAAGCTCATGCCCGGGTCGAGAGATATGAAGTCTCCAACAAGTTCTATAGTTGTAAGATGGAGGAAAACAGTTCTGTCAGCGAGCATATACTCAAAATGTGTGGGTTGCACAACCGCTTGTCTCATCATGGAGTTAATCTTCCAGATGACTCGGTCATTGACAGAATACTCCAGTCATCTTCTACCTAGCTACAAGAGCTTTGTGATGAACTACAATATGCAAGGGATGGAGAAGTCCATTCCTGAGTTATATTCGATGCTGAAATCAACGGAGGTGGAGATCAAAAAGGAACATCAAGTGTTGATGGTGAATAAGACCACTAGTTTCAAGAAAGGCAAGGGAAAGAAGAGATTCAAGAAGGACGGCAAGGGAGTTGCCGCGCCCGTAAGTTAGTTGCCGGGAAGAAGCCAAAGAATGGATCCAAGCCTGAGACTGAGTGCTTTTATTGCAAGGGAAATGGTCGCTGGAAGCGGATAAGAAGGTCGGCAACGCCAAAGTTATATATGATATACATGTTATTGATGTGTACCTTACCAGCGCTCGTAGTAGCTCCTGGCTATTTGATACCGGTGCGGTTGCTCATATTTGTAACTCAAAACAGGAGCTGCGAATAAGCGGAGACTGGAGAAGGACGAGGTGATGATGCGCGTTGGGAATGGTTCCAAGGTCGATGTGATCGCCGTCGGCACGCTACCTCTACATCTACCTTCAAGATTAGTTTTAAACCTCAATAATTGTTATTTAGTACCAGCTTTAAGCATGAACATTGTATCTGGATCTCGTTTGATGCGAGATGGCTACTTATTTAAATCCGAGAATAATGGTTATTCTATTTATATGAGAGATATGTTTTATGGTCATGCCCTGCTGGTCAATCGTTTATTTTTATTGAATCTCGAACGTGATGTTACACATATTCATAGTGTGAATGCCAAAGATGTAAGGTTGATAATGATAGTCCCACATACTTGTGGCACTGTCGCCTTGGTCGCTTTGGTCGATGTTTGTTCTAGGGATGTGTGGCGGACGAACAGACCGCATATTCGGATTTGCCTCGTCGTTTTGAGCAACTTCCATGTAGAAAACTTTTTCATCCGAGTCATCGATTATTTTCTATGAATTTCTAAAGTTTTAGATGTATTCTGAAATTAATTTTAATTCGAAAATAAAGATTAAAATGCTATGGGTACCCAGCCTTGTGTACACAGAGGCTGATAGTGGGTCCAGGGGGTCCCGATTGACCAATCAACGTTGACTGGTCAACAGGGGTGGCCCCCTGTCATAGGTTGTTTAACTAACTAATAAATTAATTAGACTAATTAGGTTTAAGTTAACTAATTAACCTGTTAATTAATTACATAACTTATTATTTTAATTGTTTTTTTAAAACTGATGAGGCACGGATCAAAAACATTAAACATTTTTTTACAAGGGAGGCCCCCCAGCTGCCAGTGGCACAAAGGCCACTGGAGCGGGCTTAACGGGCGCAGGGGCATGGGCGCCCGCCCGAACGGGACATGGGCGAGGGGATGCGCCAGGGCGCCGGCACAGCGCCGACGCCGGACGCCAGAGGTGGCCGGGGGAGGGTGGTCGCTGGCGGGTGAGGGCACTGGACCCGGGCACAGGGCGGTGTGTGGCGTGGTGACAACGACGCGTAGGAGCGGCAGCGGTAGGCGGTGAGCAGCGGGTAGCACAGCGGGGAGGGGCAGCCCAGGCGCGGCAACCAGAGTCGGCGTGGCGACAGCCAAAGGCGGCGGTTGGAAGCGGGCTGGGGTAGGGGCGGCAGAGCAGCGCGACAGCGGGGTGGCGGGCATGCACAGCGGCGGGAGGCATTGGTCGGGCGCGAGCGGCTGCGAGGCACGCCAGGGCACGAAGCAGAGGGCGGAGGCGAGGCGCGATGGCCGGCGCGGGGCACAAGAAGAGCAACAGGGTGCGGTCGGACGCGCGGGGGAGCACGAACATGGGTGCGGCGAGCGTGTACGGAGGCGAGCCCGGTGCGGTTGCGGCAGGGCTTCGGCCACGAGGGGCGCAGGCGAGTGGTAGCACGAGGAGCAGGACGCGGTCTCGGGATGAGGCATGGCGGATGGGCGCGGCCAGGAGCTCGCGGACTGGTAAGTGAAAGTTCCATTGGTTTACTTAGTACTAGTTACTATGCTTACCGAAAAAGGCTTTCGCCCCACTTTACATATAAAGCAAACCGCCACAGAGCACACATACAAGCACTAGTCCACAACACACACACACACACACACCAAGTCGCACAACAAGAGGTACAATCGGTTTTACTGAGGGCACAACTCAACAAGCCGGCGGCCGGAGAACAAGTCCGGCCTCTAATCAGGCTCCGGTGGTGGCGGAGGGAGCGGCAGCCAGAAGCAGACAGCCGTGGAGGGAAGGTCGACGATGAAGGCGGAGATGGCGTCACGATCCTGGGGGTGGCTAAGCGGCCGCCAGAGCTGCAAGTAACCAGACAATTTGAAGAGAGCATCAGTAGCCCATCGAAGAGGAATGCGCTGAATCACAAGTTTATTGTGGATCGTCCAGAGGGTCCAAGTGAGGGCCCCAATCTCTAGCCACCTAATGTGGCAAGAAGGCAAGGGGGAGCTCTAGAGTTTGGCGAATAGGTCGGGGAAGTTGGTGTGACACCAGTTACCACCAACCACCTCTCTAAAGCAACTCCAAACAAATTGAACGGACATGCAAGAGAAGAAGATGTGATTCGAGTCTTCGGGGACATCGCAGAGCGGGTAAAGGCCAGATCTGGGGCCATTGCGCTTGCGAACCTCCACCCCAGACGGGGTCTGCCCGTGAATCCATTGCCACATGAAGATCTGTATCTTCAGCGGCAAGCGGATGGACCACACCGTCGTAAGGGGAGGAGGGGTGGTGGAGGGGGCAATGGCCTGGTAGAGGGACTTGGTGGAGAATTGGCCTGACGGCTCAAGACGCCACTGAGTCAGGTCAAGGCCAGCATCAACCACAGGCTCGTGAAGGGCGACGCATTCGAGCAGCTCATGCCAGGCGGCGGAGTCCGAAGGCCCAAATGTCCTACAGAAGGCGAGGCGCCCTAAGTCAATAAGGGCCCTCTCAACCGATATCTGAGGATCAACGGCGATGGAGAAGATATCGGGGAAGCGCGCGGCGAAGGAGGAGCCTCCCGCCCATCGGTCGAACCAGAACAGGGTCGCGGTCCCAGATCCAACCGAGATGGATGTCCCAATGTGAAGGACCGGGAGAAGCTGGATGACAGACTGCCAGAACTGGGAGCCGCCAGACCTCTGACAGAAGGCAAGGGGTTGCCCACGCAGGTACTTGCTCCAGATGATGTCTAGCAAGAGGCCACCATGCCCTTGCGAGATGCGCCAAAGCCAGCGGGATAGGAGGGCGATGTTCATGCGCTTAGAGCACATGATCCCGAGTCCCCCTTGATCCCGAGGCATGCAGATGTCCGGCCAACTAACCATATTGTATTTTTGCTTATTATTGTCGCCAGCCCAGTAGAAGCAGGACTGGATTTTGGCGATCTCATGATGTAGTGTCTCCTGAAGGCTATAGAAGCTCATGAGGAACAAGAGGAGACTGGAGAGGGAGGAGTTGATGAGAATCGTCCGAGCCGCCTTCGACATCCACCTACCCTGCCAAGGCTCCATGCGCGTTTGCAGCTTGGCCACAGTCGGACGAAAGCCAGCGACGGTAAGTCGAGAGTCACTAATGGGCGTTCCCAAGTATGTCGTGGGGAAGGATCCCAGACGGCAGTTAAGGCGGTTAGCAATGTCCAGGCATTCCGCCGGAGAGTAGCCCATCGCCATTACATCACTCTTGTCGAAGTTGATCTTGAGGCCCGACAGATGTTGGAAGCAGAGGAGGAGGAACTTGAGATTAGAGATGTCCGTCTCCGAGCCTTCCACCATGATGATGGTGTCATCGGCGTATTGGAGAAGGGATATCCCAGAATCGCCAGCCAGGTGGGGTGATCCCACGAATATGGCCTGCCGCCTTAGCCTTGTCTAGGATAGCGGCGAGAGCGTCCACCACCATGTTGAAGAAGAATGGGGAGAAGGGGTCGCCTTGTCTAACCCCACCAAGGGTGTGAAAGTAGGGACCGATTTCCCCATTGATGTTCACGGCGGTGCGACCGCAGAACACCGTCTGCATCACCCGGGTGATCCAACGGTCATCGAAGCCCTTCCGGAGCAAAACTTCCCGAGGGAAGGACCAGCTGACAGTGTCATACGCCTTATGGAAATCGATTTTCAAGAAGACCGTCTTGAGGTGCTTAGATCGGACCTCATGGATGACCTCATGAAGGACTAGCACCCCATCCAGGATATACCGCCCTTGAATGAAAGCAGACTTGTTGGGGTGGATAATGCGGTCCGCCAGTAGGGTCACCCTATTGGCATACCCTTTAGCCAGAATCCGGAAGATCACATTGATCACCGTGATCGACCGAAACTGGCGGATGTCGGAGGCCCCAGGCACTTTAAGGATGAGCGAAATGATCCCATAGTTGAGGCGGCCGAGGTCGATGGACCTGACATAGAACTCGTCGAAGATGGCCATAATCTCAAGTTTAATCACATTCCAGAAGGTCTGGAAGAATTTAACCGGGAGGCCGTCGGGACCCGGGGCCGAGGTAGGTTTCATGCCTCTAATGGCATCCCAAACCTCTCCCTAGGAGAAAGGGGTCGTAAGGGCCGCATTCTCCGCAGCGGAGACTAGCTGGCGGCCGACCCAGCAATTATGGGCCAGCGATAAGCCGCTCCTAGGGGCGGAGGAGAAAAGGTTCTTGTAGAACCCGTCGACATGGAGGCGAATGTCACTAGGGGACTGCAGAAGGGCCGCACTATCCCAAAGGAGGGGGATAGTGTTGCGTCTACGACGGCCGTTGGCGATGGCCTGAAAGTAGGTCGTGTTCGCATCGCCCTTCAATACCCATTTCTGGGAGCCCCGCAGACGCTAGTAGGCCTCCTCATTGGTATAGATGACGGAAAGTTGGTCTTCTAGGTCGTAACGGGAGAGCCACTCCTCGAGGGAGAGGCTGGACGCGTCCGCCCGGAGGTCCAGGGCCTGAATGGCGGTCAGCAGGGCCTTCTTACGTTCGCGGAGATCACGCCCAAGGTTGGCGCCCCAGCCCTTCATGAACTGACGGCCCCGTTTGGCACAGAACTGCCACGAGTCAATGGCCGAGGGGGGACGGGGTGGGGTGAGCACGAGCCTCAATCCAACGCGCGCCCACGGCCTCCACAAATCTAGTTTGTGACAACCAGAATGTCTCGAACCGGAAGCGGGGGTTATCGGCGGGCGCTCATCGGTGGATGATAGAAGGAGGGGGACATGGTCGGAGCCAATCCGGGTGATGGCCCGGAGGGAGGCCAGGGGGCAGTGGAGGTCCCATTCCAGGGAAACTAGGACCCGGTCCAGAACGGACTGGGTCGGGGAGGCCTGGCGATTGGTCTAGGTGAACTCGGCACCAATCGGATCTATCTCGCGAAGCCTAAGGTCTGCAATGCAGTCATTAAACATTTGCATCCGAGCAAAGTTAACATGTTCATTGCTCTTGTCTTCCGCGAATCGAAGGAGGTTAAAATCACCGCCGACTACCACCGGAAGAGTGGCGACCGAGATCTTCCGGTGAAGCTCCTCGAGGAAGGAGGATGACCTACTATGGTCAGCCGGGCTGTAGACGATGATCACCTCCCATTTGAAATTAAGGGCCCGTTCATAGAGTTCCATGTTGACGAAGAATTGGCCCCGGTCCATACTGCACACCTTGAAGGTGGCATCCTTAACACCTAATAGGATGCCACCCGAATGGCCGGCATCCTCACTAGAAGGGAGCCAATGCCAGGCAAAGAGGTGGGAGCTCAGCCAATCGAGCTCAGGCAGGGAAAATTCAGAGCGCATGGTTTCCTGGATGGCGACGATGTCAATATGTTCATCACGCATGTACTCGAGAAGCTGGCGGCGTCGGCCATCATGGCCGAAACCGCGGATGTTACTATGCTTCAAGACAGCATATGGTTTCAGTTGGGGTTTGAAACAGAGAAATGCGCTAATGTTGATTTAATCTGCATGCAACTTTGATTGTTTGTTTAAGGATTCACTAAGAAAGAAAGAAATTACTTTCCATCACATGAATTAAATGTTAATGTTCATGACTTGTTAAGTTAACCAATGATTTTTGTATGATGAAACTGTGAGTAACAATGTCAGTTTATTACCACAATACTGATGAATGAAATCTTGAGATAGTATTCATTTTCATTATTATTTTTGCAGAAATTACTTTCCATCACATGAATTAAATGTTAATGTTCATGACTTGTTAAGTTAACCAATGATTTTTGTATGATGAAACTGTGAGTAACAATGTCAGTTTATTACCACAATACTGATGAATGAAATCTTGAGATAGTATTCATTTTCATTATTATTTTTGCATAATCAAACTCCGAAGTAACTTTGTGCCAGGACCTTGTTTGTCCTCTTATATTATTAATTATTCTACAGAACTTTGCATTAGAACTTCGGAAGGACTTTCACTATTAAAAATCAGGCTATAAATTGTGACTAGGACCAGTAGTTAAAACATAAATACACTTTTCATGCAGACTGAAAGATTCTGCACGAATGCTTATTGTAGATATCTCTTGACGGGTTTTTATCAGTTCAAGTTTTGGCTAATATTGATGAATATGCTTTATTATCATGTTCCCATGACTTAAAACAGCCGTGAATGCTTTTGACCTCCTTGTTCCCAACAGGTATAATATCTTCAATCTCGTTCTCTCCTCAAAATGGGATGCTCGCAGTTGGCCCGTATAGCCAGACAACAGCTGTTTATGCGGAGGGTAACATGGAGCCATTATATGTTCTACATGGCCAGCTTGGGGGTGTTACACAGGTTTGTGAAGCAACACTACTTGCTTAGCTTTTGCTGTATAGATAGCAAATAACGGTGATGCAAATCTCAGGTGCTTTTTTTGAAAGATGGAAATTATTTATATACTGGAGGGCGGAAGGTAACTAAAACTCCTCGTATTTTCAATAGTTGATCTCAAGGTTCTTCATCACATATATCTTGGGACGATACAAACAACTGACCTGGCCATGATTTTTTGTTAGGATCCATACATATTATGTTGGGATATTCGGAACACCGTGGACATTGTTTACAAGTAAGTATTTAAACACATTCTAGATTACTCCCAAAAAAATTTTTTTGAAACAAGGCAAAAGATTTGCCATTTCATTGATTAAGAAAGGAGTTATCGAACAAGGGCCGCAAAGCGGCAAAATAAAATGTCTACTCTCACGGCATTACATCACTCATGTGCGTTGCACCCGCCACAGCCCAAAGAGACACCTCCTTTTTGATCTTACAGATTAGGACCATGGAAGGGATGGCCGTGTTTCGAAAGACCCTAGCGTTACGTTCTGTCCATATCTCCCATGAGATAAGCATCATCAAGGAGGCTAGCGCCTTAGGGGAGCCAAGGCGAATCTGAAGGTTGCCGTTCCACCAGTCTTTCACCGAAGTCCTCGTCTGCCATATCGTCGTAGAAATGTGGTGCATGCCAAGCCACGTAAGAATATTATTCCAAATGCGGGTGGTGAAGCGGCATTGGAAGAGGAGGTGGGCCGCTGACTCCTGGCATTGCTTACAAAGTGGGCAGAGGCCACAGTTTGGCCATCCGCGACGTATGAGACGATCCGATGTCCAAATCCTGTTTTGAAGGACTAACCAAGCAAAGAACTTGCACCGAGGGGTGGCCCAAACCCTCCACACAGAGTGAACGAGATCGGACGATGTGTGACCCTCAAATTGTGCCTTGTAAGCAGACGAAGCAGAGTACATCCCATCCTTGGTGAACTTCCAGGTGATAGAATCTTCTATGTCCTCATTCAGATCGATCATAGATATCTTCTCCCAGAGGTCAGCAAACTGTTGGACGTGTGCAAGCGATAGGCCATTGGAGGTGTCAATGAGGGAGATCCAGTTGTTGTTGGTGAGGGCTTGCTGGACGGAGGAATTCTTCTTGCGGGAGATGGCAAAAATATTCGGCGCTAAGTCACAAGGGCAGAGACCATGCAACCAAGGGGAGTGCCAGAATCTGGCCGTGTGCCCATTTCCCACAGTCACCACTGTAGCAGCCGCAAAAAATTTGCGGTCATCCTCGGTGCATGGAGACCCCATGCCAACCCAAGGCTTGCTTTTGTCCACCCACTCGAACCATAGCCATCGAAGTCGAAGGGCCTTAGCGAATTTGCTCAAATCAAGCACACCCAAGCCACCAAACTGTTTAGGCTTGCAGACGAGGTCCCAGTTGATCTTGCATGACCCTCCCGAGACTTTGTCGGTCCCCTCCCAAAGGTAAGCACGCCGAAGTCGGTCAATTACTTTAAGGATCTCCACGGGGACGTCGAGAGACGTGAGGTGATAAATTGCAATGGCCGTGAGGACCGCCTTTACAAGCACCACACGCCCAGCAGTAGCGACGTGTCTTCCCTGCCATGGTGGGAGCTTGCACGCGACCTTGTCCACAAGGTGCTGGAGATGAATGCTCTTGAGACGCTTGACCGATAACGGAAGGCCAAGGTACCGCATCAGGAATGCCGTGCGGACCGCCGGGAAGGCCTCGAGAATGTCTTCCAAATTTATGTTGTCGCAGCGAATAGGAGCCACCAAACTTTTGGTACAGTTAGTATGCAGGCCGGTCACCTCTCCAAAAGCAGCCAAGGAGGAAGCAAGAAATTGAACGTCACCCCTGGTGGGTTTGACGAAGATGGCAGCATCGTCTGCGTACAAGGACGTCCTGATGGTCGGAGCACTTCCGCAGATGGGTTGAAGATGTCCTTGTGCAGTGGCCTTGTTGAGGAGGTGGTGCAGGGGGTCGATTGCCAGGACAAAGAGCAGCGGAGATAGTGGATCTCCCTGCCGGAGGCCACAGCCGTGTTTCATCGGATCACCCACCACTCCATTGATAAGAACCCTCGAGGTGGCAGTGGAGAGTAGTGCCGAAACCCAATCGCGAAATCTGGACGGAAATCCCAAGTGCCTCAAGAGGTCCATAAGGAAGTCCCATCTAACTGAGTCAAAAGCCTTCTTGATGTCAAGCTTGAACAACAGGGTGGGTGTACGGTTTCTGTGGAGTTTCCTCGCCAAGTTTCTGACATACGTGAAATTATCATGAATGCTTCTCTTCTTTATGAAGGCGCTTTGCGCACTGGAGACAAGCTGGTCCATATGAGGAGCTAGGCGCGTAGCCAACACCTTTGTTAGGATCTTCGCAATGGCGTGAATGAGGCTAATGGGGCGAAAGTCCGAGATGCATTCCGCGCCATCTTTCTTTGGTATGAGAGCAATGTTGGCCGAGTTGAGCCAATGAAGATTGGATGTGTGCAAGTTTGAGAAGTGGGTCACAGCAATCATAATGTCATCCTTGATGATCTCCCAGCACTCTTTGAAGAAAGCTCCAGAGAAGCCATCGGGCCCTGGTGCTTTGTCACGGGGAAGGTCAAAAACTGCCTTCCTAACCTCCTCCTCCGTAAAGGCTGCCCCAAGATCTGAAAGGTCACGTGCGGGTACCGGAATGTTGTCCCAGTTGATATCTTGATGGCGTGGCGGGCCACGCTTGGAGACCTCGGCAAAGTGGTTTTGGATGACGGACTTTTTGTGATCATGGTCCACCACCCAGCCATTGTTGTGCTTCAGACGGTGAATGAAGTTCTTTCTTCTTCGGTGATTGACCCGCAGGTGGAAGAAACGAGTGTTGGCATCGCCCTCTTTGAGGTTGGTGATTCTTGAATTCTGCCTCTTTCGAGCACGCTCCATCACAGACAGTGCAATAATCTTTCTCTTGAGCCTCCTACGAATATCACGCTCCTCCACACTGAGAGGCCTAAGCTCTTGCGCCACATCTAGGCGGAGAATGACCTCCAAAGCCATGAACAGCTGCACCTTTGAGTGTGTAAAAATTGTCTTGCTCCATTTCCTTAGAGCTTGGCTGGTTTTCTTGAGCTTGTGAAATAGGATCTGATAGGGGTCAGAGTGGTTCACCCTTTGGTTCCAAGCGCCTTGGACGATCTCCTTGAATCTGGGCATTTTAGTCCAGAAGTTCTCAAAGCGGAAACACTTTGACTTAGGTGGTCCTTGGACATTTGCGAGAAGGAGAGGGCAATGGTCAGAAAGGGATGAAGAAAGGGCATGAAGTAGATGACTGCCAAAGTCGATGTCCCAATCTTCATTGCAGAAAAACGAATCGAGTTTGCATAAGGTTGGATCACTCTGCTCATTACTCCAAGTGTACTTCCTGTTTTGAAGGTGTATTTCTTTTAGCTCACAGGTATTGAGGGTGTTGCGGAAGCGTGTCATTCGGCTTCGATTACTGTTAGCGCGGTTCTTGTCTCTTGTGCGGTAAATCTGATTAAAGTCGCCGGCTAGCAGCCATCTAGTACCAGGAGTAGGCTTCTCAGAGATCAGCTCTTGGAAGAAAATGTCTTTGAGGTTGCTGCGAGTTGGTCCATAGACGGTAGTGAACTTGAAGGAAGTGTCAGTACGGGTAATGGTGATTGTAGCCGAGAGGAAGAAAGTTCCAGTGTTAATGTCCTTAACCTCGACGAGGTCTTCGTCCCATAGAAGCAGGATGCCACCACGAGTGCCAGTAGCAGGTCGTTGTGCGAAGCCTTTGAGCCTCTGACCTCCAAGAGAGGAAGCCATGAAGGGGTCGACATGTTCGAGTTTGGTCTCTTGTAGACATACTAGATGGCAAGGCGTAGCAGCGACGGTTTCTCGTATAGTTGCGCGGCGATTGGGACAGTTTAAACCACGAACATTCCAGTTCAGGATACTCAGGTCTTGATCATGCATATTGGAACCTGGGATACATCAGTAGTGGAGTAACAAAGAGTGCCACATCTAGTAAGAACTGCCTTGGACGAATAGAGCAGATTCCATTGAGCATCTTCAGATAGTTGAAGTTGTGATAAAGCAAACGCAACATCAGGTAACAGCAGAAGGTACAGCAGCTACAGGACTCACACTTAATCGCCTTGCCAGGGCAACAAGAGGCAGCTATCTTCATCGACAGCAGGAAACAGGCATACACCCACACGGACAGGAAGCAACAGTAGGCCTTAACTAACATATAGAACTAAGCTACATCTTCAGTGACCAAAGCAAGCCAGTCACGCGGCCTCGCCGGCCACCTCTCCATTCGCAGACTGCAGCTCTGCTCTAGCCTCGCCTCCATGCTCCACCAATGCGTCCTCGACAGCCTTCGCAAGGTCACAGTCAAGGTTGAAGAGGGCTCGAAGGGCCGCTACTGTGGTGTCCGGAAGTTGCCCATTGAACATGGCAACAAATTCCCTGATGGCTTCTTCAGTAACCTCTTGCCCTTCATTGATGATGCCCATGCGTTGACAAAGAAGCCTTTCCGCCATCTGCGCCACCGGCAAAGTTCTCTTCTTTGCTTGGAGCCGAGGGCTGCGTCGGCTGAGGTTGAAGCCCGACACACTCGCGAGTGTCTTCCTCCTTGCCCTGGGCAGCCTCGGTGGTGTGGAGTTCGGTGCAGGCAGCAGGGGCGGAGCACAAGTGACAAAAAGCGGGGACTGCACAAGAAGTTCATCAGAACCAGCCACAGTTGGACTAATCGGTGGGCTTGACATCGGAATGAAAATCGGAGTTGTCGGCTCCGCTACCAGATCAGCCGGCGAGACATGAGGGGTTGAAGCAATCAGCATCAGAGGTGGTGTAGCAGCGCTGCAAGGATGTGCAGGAGGGGTCGATGGGTGCAGCTCGATGATGTCCTGCATCGTTGTGCGAGGGGAGGTATCCTGATACAGCGCGACAGGGCACACCACGGCCGGCCTCGCCTGGGCACCAAAGCAAGGTGCGAACCGGCTCAACCAGGAGGCGTCGCCAGGCGATGATGACACCTGCACCACCTCGCAGGAGGTGGGCGTAGACTTGGGCGGAGGCGAGCGACCGCGATTGTCCTCGCAGATGGGGCTGGCTGCTCCACCAGAGCGCGCCGAGCGCGTGCCCTGGTTGTTAGTCAGAAGGCGGGCACGCCTGCCCGAAGCCGGGATGACAGCGCCGTCAGGAAGGCGCTGGACCTGCTTCCAGTCGATCCTGCGCGCGTCGGCCGCCTCAGAGCACCTGCGTCTTCCATCCCGATCGTCCCGGCCGTCGCGACGGCCTCCCCTGTCTTCGCGGCGGCCGCCCCGGTCATCGCGGTGGCCGTCCCGGGAGCCATGGCGGCCCTCATCCTCGCGGTGCACCGGAGCGCGCGAGCGGCTGCGGAATAGGCGATCCCGCCAGGAGGAGGAGCGATCCTCGCGACCTCGGCGTCCACGGTCATCATCGTCGTCGCGGCGGTCTCGGTCTTGGTCGTCTTCCCTTCTTCGCCCGGCAACCTCCAGGCGGTCGCGCATTCTTGATTCGCCGTCGATCACACCGTAGCGCCAGGTGAACGGGTGCGAGGAGCGAGGGCGATGTGGGATGACGCCGCTGGCATCTGGGGTGAAGTCTTCCACTGTCTCGAGGTGCACCAAGACGCGCCGCTTGAGGCCGCGTCGGCCTATCACAGCGCTCGGGCCCCTGCTGTAGCCCGCCGCTTGTTTGCCGGTGATGGTGAGCCGAAGGACCTTTGGGATGGCCGAGGGATTTGCCGACCACGCCCACAAGTTGAAGGAGGAGGAATCTTCTCTCTTCACGGTGGCCACATCGAAGTAGTGAAGGAAGGTATTAGGCCCGAGCACCTGCTCTGCAACCTCATCGCACCATGCGTTGAGAGGCAAATTCTCGATACAGAGATGCACATGGTAGTATGCCTCCACCGAGTCGGCATTTGCTTTGGGCCTCCAGTTGGCGGCGTGGATGTCGAGACCGTTGCGGTTGAAGCGGCCTGGAGACGCCGTGACTTGGTCTTGATGGTGAGGATGCGTGAAGAGCGCGAAGAAATCCTCCGGAAAGTGCGGGACCACCTTGATGTAGTTGCGGTCGATGAAGAACTCGCTGGCGATGGCGTCCCTGATCTCCGCGGCACTGACACGCGGACGGTTGCCTCCAAGCCACACAAAGGCACCTAGGGAGGCAAGGGAAGCAGCAGCATCCTTCATGGCCTGCGTGGAGGTGATGACGACATGCCCCTCCTCCGGGCGCAGGCTCGGGTCTCCGACTCGTGGCGGCATCGCTGCAGCAACAGCCAGACGCGGCGACACAGCTGCAGCCGGAACTGACCGTGGCGAAGCAGCGACGGCTGTAGATGGCAAGGGATCGCTTGGTGGGGATGGGGTGGAGGGTGGCGAGGCAGGGCAGTCACGAGCGCGGTGCCCGCAGCGTCGACAGGCCCGGCACTTTAGAGGATTCCGGCAGGCAGCTTTGCAGTGGCCTTTGTCCAGGCAGCGATAACAGATGCGGTGGCGATGTTTGACGAAATCTTTGCGCTTCGGAGGGGAATAAGAGGACGCTGCTCTCCACTGTCTTGAATTCTGGTAGCTGGGGAGCGCCCTCCACCAGTACGCCGGCTTTACTATGTGCCATCCATCTTCAGAGCCCGCTCCGGGGGAAGCGGCAGGCTCGGGGCTCGAGCGACGGGACATCCGCGCCGCACGCCGGCAGACCTTGAAGGCGCATGCAGAAGCCGATTTAAGGCAGGGCCGATGTGCGCCATGAATGGGGGGCGGAGGAGTTGAATCCAGCACTTCCACATTAATGGCAAAGCTGACCGAGCGAGGAAGCCCCACACCGGCGCCAGTCACGGGGGCCTCGAGCTGAGGGTCGACGACGAGCGAGGAGCCCGGGACGGCCGTCGCCCAGGCCGGCGAAACTAGATCTGGAGAGCCAGTCACTGGTCTTGGCGAAGTGGGGGTCGGGGTTGCTGGGGGATCCAGGAGCTTCTGCGGGTAGGGGAAGCCAGGGGGAACGAGCGGTGATGGCGGGGAGCACGCCTGTGCTTGGATCTGGACGGAAGCTGCGGCGGCGGGGGTGGCTGCGGGCGCCGGAGCGACGCGTCGCAGGAGCGTGGGCGTGGTGCGCAGCATCTTCCTCGCTCCAGGTTTTACTCCCAAAATTTAACATATTGCTTAGAATAAGTACAATTAGTTTGTTAGATTTGGGAAGTGGAATTGATAGGTTAATCTGTCTTATTTTATAGGAATCATATTCTTCTGACTTTTGTCAAACTCGTCACTTTTTTTTGAGAGAATTCCTTATTTGGCCCTTTTTTAATATTTGCTTCCCTTTTTGACCCAAAAAATTTGTTTCTTCCCTTTTTGACACTTAAACTTTATTTTGTTCCTTATGTGACACTTCCGTCCATTTTTTCATCCAGCGGTGTTAGCTGACACGTACAAAGACAGTTTTGCCCCTGGTGGTAGTACGTCAGCAAAAAAGAAAGAGAAAGGGCGTGAACATGAATGGGTGAAAAGTGTTGCAAGAAAGCCCACTTTCAAGTATTCATATCCACCACCGCCCACCAGTCGTATTGCAGCTCCATCCGGGAGATCCTGGCATAGTGTGTATCCGCGAGAGTCACGCCAGCGCCCAGCAGTAGTCGGCGGTGCAAACACAGACACACACGAGTACTCCTACACAACAAGCATGCATACATACCCAGCAAGCACGCGCGCATCCAAACGACAGCAAGCACACACAGGCATCACGGACGCAGCACGGCACCAGCAAGGCAGCAAGTACAGGCTTGACGTGTCGCCGTGTCGGCGCCGTCCCGGCGGCCATATCACCATTTTTACTTTATCTTTAAATCAAAAAACATGATACTGCACAGATATTATATCGGACGTGTCCGACGTATTATATATGCGGACGCGCTAATCACACAAGTACGTGCAAAGCTAGCACAAGAAGCAAGGAAGCTTGCAACTTGATAGATTTTGCATGTTGGAACAGTCAATCTGTAACAGAAGCTTGTGCTTTTTGCCTCTTGCAAATTGTAGCCAGTCAATCTATTACAAAATGGCATGAGCGTGTGCCACAATCAAGGCGCGTACACAGCTAAGGGATATCACTTGTTGACATGCCGCGGTCTAATTTATCACCCCTAACATTAATCTATATAAATTTATACGCTCCAACAGAGGTTGAATGAGGCGTTATTGTTCTGCTCCTAATGTAGTAATTATGACTAGTCCCGTGCAACAACTTTTTGTATTTAGGCATATGGTACTATTTTTTGTTTGTTTATTCAACCATGAAAAAAATATATATCACGTTACCTCTGTGTTTGCATGTAAATAATCTGGTCACATACTACACAAGGGGTAAAATAGTCTTTTTAGGTCAGACTTAACACCGTTACTAGCCAAAACTGACGGAAATGTCATATAAGAAACAAAATAAAGTTTAAGTGTCAAAAAAAGAAGAAACAAGTTTTCTGGTCAAAAAGGGAAGTAAATTTTAAGAAGGGCCAAATAAAGAAATCTCTCTTTTTTTATGTGGAATCCCTTCATTAGGTTGTACAGATCGTGTGATACTACTAACCAAAGAGTACAATTTGATACTGAGCCCTGTGGCAAGCACCTTGCCACTGGTGGGCAGGTTTGTTCCTCATGTTTCCGGTTCATTCTTGTCTTATTCCAAACCATTGAACCTTTGAAACATGATTTTTATGTTTCAACGGGACGGCATGGTCCATATTTACGACCTTCAAGGTGGCCAATCGGTGACAGGCTTCCAAGCAGCTACTGGCATATGTGTTTCTAAATTTCTGTCCATAGAGAAGTTTACATAACATATATGCAATTCTTTTATGGTACAACCCATGTGATCTTTTTATCTCCTTGATCTTAGATACTGTCAACGGTTTCTCCTTCCATCCATACCTTCCTCTTGCTACAACATTGTCTGGGCACATAAGATTTGGTATGCAAGATGAATTTGAAGAGGAATCGAGTTTGGCAGGTGTGTGTCAATGTTCTAGGCTTCAAGCATTTGTAATGTGTTTATGTTGCTTGAATGGCAGGTGCTCACACTTCTTTATTATTTATTTTGCACATTTAGGTGATGAGAACTGCTGCTCTGTCTGGAAGTTTTCTTGCTCACAAGAATCTTGAAACAACATCAAACCCTGAGCTGTGGTGGGAGTGGGACAGGTGAACATTTTGGACAGTAGATGCTGGAAGTGCATGGTGTAATGAGATCGGGCTATAGCTGTGGGTGAACAAGAACTGGATGCAGACCGCTAAAATGCACACTGTACCGATGAGTTATCAGAGAATTCGCCAGCTTATCCTGTTCCAGGCACACAACTTTGTCGGGCTGGGTAACAAGCTGGTGAACCATGATAGTACGATTGTTTTTTGGGGGGTATGAGCTGGGTTTTTTTATTATGGCATGCACCGATGGGATTTGCGTGTATAAACACCTTGTATGTTGGTCGATTAGGCCCCCATTCAATGCAAAGTGTTATTTACCAATGCCTTGTCATTTGCAAGTTTTAGCTGGGAACTTTGTTTGCTCTAACTTCCCATATGCCCATGGCCCACCTATGATCTTGTGTATACATTATGAATTTGGTTTTCTTTCAAGTTCCATGGCCGCAATACTTGTACTTTGTGTTTACAGAACGCCCACGACTCGAGCATAACTGCAACACATTAACTAGAACACCAACTATCATGTTATCAGCCCCAACTCCATGCACAACTTGTAGAACAAAAATGGCATTAACATTTTGCTAAAATGGCACACCTTCGAAGATCACATTTCAGGCTTAGTTGAGTGCAATTCTAGGGATCAATATTTTCAAAATTATCAGGAAACTAAAATTTAGCAAAATTGAATTTTTATAGCTGGACAGTAAGATAGAAAGTTCCCTAAAGGTAGAGTCAGTCGTTGAATTGTGGAGATCTTTATGTCAGTCCATGGTCAATAAAACAATGCAGAAAATCAAATGTTTTATAAGCTAACTCCATATATAGATTATCTGCAAAAGGTAACCATGTAAAATTTGTTATTCAAAGATGGCATGCAACAACGACTTTTGACCAATGAGATTTCAGTCTTCTTTGTTCTTGTTTAGCGGTTCTACTCTTCATTTTCCGAAAAAATGAAGGACTGGCCTCCTAGCATCCCCACCTTCGGATGCACACGTCCATGCCTTAATTGCTGCAAAACATGAAGACATAATTAATAGGTTGAAAAAACATGAGATCAACATATGATCTCATGACAACCGACATCTCGAAATGCTACCACAAACCTATCAGTAGAAAAAAAACACTGACGGAACTCCGAAGCCTAACAAAGGTAGCACTAAAGGACAACAACTTAAATAAGTAATCGTGTTTGTACGCCGATGTAAACAGCCGTTGGTGTTCCACTAGCTAGACATTTCACCTAGCCTTCACTATCTTGCTTAAATCACAACAAAAATGACCATCAATAGAGATTTGACATGAATATCAATAGAAACCAATAACTAGACAATAAACAATTTGACATATATCTTTGCTGGATCTCTCAATTCTGATAGCAATTAAAAAAAGAATGTGTTCATCTAATTGGTCAGATTAAGCCAAATCTTAAACTAAAAAAATCAATACAATTTCTGAAATGTAGTGCAGTATTGGTGATAGTGCAAAATGGTCTTCAGACCAAACATAACCGATGCATGTAACACTCCATAAAAGAAAGGTAAAACCTTATAATCAATGTATGATGTGATTTGTTTTCCTTGAGAAATCATGTACTGTCCTGCTGCGAAAAAACTCCAACATGTGAGTAGCAGACACTTCATCCTAAGCAGTTCCTTGATATCAGAATTTAATTTATGGTTACAACCAATAAGAAGAGATGGTTTCATAATTAAAAGAACCTGAACTAATTCTAGTTTTACAGTATAGCAGCTGATTGACCAAAAGTTTGTTAGTTATTCCTAGGAATATCTATGTCAGAACACCTAGAGTCCACTGCCTAGAAGCAAGAAATCGGGACTGGAGTGAGCAAGGGGAGAAGAATGAACTTGTGCAGAGAAAAGGTAAAGGTGGTGCATATCTTGCCATGGGAAGGACATAGTAGCACAAAAGAAATGAGGATGATCCTGTTAGGACAACTGTTTTTGCTGTAGGAATCTACGGCGTGAAATAGCTGGCCTGAAGCATTTTCAGGGAAAAAATTAAATTCAAAGGAATTTAACAAGCAATCACGAGGTCATGGAAGTTATTATGACTAATGTTATGACCGGCGTCACTTATAGCCGGAGAAGGCCCAATGGGCGCGTCTAGTTAGTGGCTTAGCCCAACTTATCTTATTTTTATTAGCAGCAAGGATTATATAAACAGTTGTAAGGCCACCTTTTGAACTTAAGCAATAAGTCATAACTAACCCGGCTCCCCTTAGGAGCCGGAACCCTAAACCCTAGCCGCCTCTCTCTCACCGCCGCCTCCTCCTCACGCAAACACGACGCCGTCGCGCTGCCGGCCGCGCTCAACCTCTCGCCATCCACCTTCCACCCCTACAACCTACGGTCTAGGCCTGGTAGAACCCTAGTTCCTAGCAATCTGGTATCAGGTAGCTCTGATTCGATCATGTTCGTGCCGCAGCCCACCCCGTCCCTCCCGCTGCCGACCACGTCGTCGTCTCCGCTGACCACCACGGCCGCCGCCCCGCTTCTTCCCGCGCCGGTCTCCTCCGGCGCGCCTGCCCCCGCCGTCCTCACACCGGAGGAGGTGTCCGGGGCGTTGCGGGATCTCGCCTAGGCGGTCCAGGGCATCCGGCTGTACCTGGACGAGCCCTACGGGCCGCAACCAGCCGCGGCGCCCGTCGCCACCACCGGGCCGTCGTGACTGCCGTGGCAGTCGTCGCCCCTGGCGGCGGAGGCCGCCGCGTTCGCCGGGCCGCTGCAGCTGCCGCCGCCACCACCTGCCAGCTCCGGGCTGGCCCTTACCGCGGAGGCGGGGGTTCCATTCCAGCAAGTCAGCCCCCCCCCCCACCGTCACTGTTACCGGCCTGGTTGGCCGGGTCTTTGCAGCCGGTCTACACGATGGCTTCGGGGCCACCTCACGTCCAGTCGCCGCCGGCGCCACTTCTGCAGTACGGCGGGCCCTCCAGCTTTGTTGGCCCTTCCGCCGGCCTCGACGGTCCTCCGTTCCACGGGGGGGCCTCCATGGCCACCGACTCGGTGCCGCCCCCCTCGCTGCTCCGCGCTGACGAGGCGTTCCCAACGGCGGCCATAACCACACGCCGCCGCGCTTCGCCAAGCTCGACTTCGCCACCTACGACGGCACCGAGGACCCTCTGAGATGGCTTAATCAATGTGACCAGTTTTTTCGGGGGCAACGCACGCTCGCGTCGGACCGCACCTGGCTCGCGTCGTATCACCTCCGAGGCACCGCACAAACTTGGTATTATGCTCTCGAGTAGGATGAGGGCGGCATACCCCCATGGGAGCGTTTTTGCAAGCTCTGCCTCTTATGCTTCGGGCCGCCGATGCGCGGAGCCAACTGGCGGAGCTTGGCCGCCTACCCTTCACCTCCACGGTGCAGGACTGCGCCAACCGCTTCCAGGCCCTGGCGTGCCACGCGCCCGGCGTGACGGCTCGCCAGCGGGCCGAGCTCTTCGTGGGCGGTCTGCCGGATCATATCCGTGTGGATGTGGAGCTGCGAGGACCTGAGGACCTCCAGACGGACATGTATTATGCCCGCGCCTTCGAGCGTCGCGCGCAGGCCTTGCAGCAGGCGTCGGCGGCTCGGGGCGCCCTACAGCTAGCCAGGCCGCCCCCGACACCACCAGTGTCGAGGCGTCCGCCTCCGTCCTCTACAACGACAAACGCTCCGGCCGCAACAAGACCCTTCTGCCAAGCTCACCCCGGCCGAGCAGCTCGAGTGTCGTCGCCAGGGGCTATGCTATAACTACGACGAGCCCTACGTGTCGGGCCACGTCTGCCCGCAGCTCTTCTACTTGGAGGCGGCCGACTACATTGAGGAGGACACCGTCACCGACGGGCTCGGCGACTTGCCCGCCCCAGCTGCTGCGGAGGTCGCACCGGTGCCCGCTCCGGCGACGGCTCTCGTGGTCACCCTCCATGCCCTCGCGGGTATACGAGCGGAGCAGACTATGATCCTGCCGGTGATGATCAACGGCGAGCGCCTCATGGCCCTCCTGGATACGGGCTACACCTATAACTTCCTGCCCGAGTTGACCATGCGCCGCTTGGCACGAGCAGGGAGCAGCTCCGAGTCACTGTGGCTAACGGCGACCGCCTTCGATGTCATGGGATTGCACGGAACGTCCCCATCACCATCGGCGACGGGCACTTCACCATCACGTGCGCCGGCATCGACTTGGGCTGCTTCGACTTCATCCTCGGCGTCGACTTCTTGCGGACCCTGGGTCCCATCCTCTGGGACTTCGACGCCATGACGATGATCTTCTGGCGCCTGGGTCACCGCGTCCGGTGGGAGGGCGTGGGTGGCGCCTCACCAGCGGCGCTGCATCTGCAGCTGACGGCTACTACTGCAGGGCCCGAGCATCCCCTGTTGGATCAGCTCTTGCAGCAGCACCGCGACCTCTTCGACGAGCCCCAGGGCCTTCCGCCAGCTCGGGCGTACAACCACCGCATTCATCTACTGCTGGGCACAGCCCCTATGGCGGTCCGCCCTTACCGCTACCCTCAATTGCAGAAGGACGAGATGGAGCGGCAGTGCGCGGTCATGCTCACCTTGGGCATCATCCGGATCTCTACCTCGTCGTTTTCGGCGCCGGTCCGCCTTGCGGACGACATGTGGCGTTTCTGCATGACTACCGTGCTCTTAACGCCCAGACGCTCAAGGAAAAATTTCCCATTCCGGTCGTCGACGAGCTTCTGGACGAGCTACATGGGGCACGCTTCTTCACCAAGCTCGACCTCCGTTCAGGCTACCACCAAGTGCGGATGCACCCAGACGATGTCGCGAAGACGGCGTTTCGGACTCATCACAGCCACTTCAAGTTCTTGGTAATGCCTTTTGGTCTCTCCAACGCCCCGGCGACCTTTCAAGCCTTGATGAACGATGTTCTCCGTCCCTACTTGCGCTGGTTTGTGCTTGTTTTCTTTGATGACATTCTTATCTACAGTGACTCGTGGGCGGAGCACCTTCAGCACGTCGCCATCATCTTTAACGAGCTTCGAGCGCACCATCTTCACCTCAAGCGCTCGAAGTGCTCGTTCGACACGCCTTCGGTCGCCTACCTCGGCCACGTAATCTCGGTCGAGGGTGTCGCTATGGATGCTGACAAGGTGGCGGCTTTCATGGCCTGACCGATGCCGCACTCGCCGCGGGCCCTACAAGGCTTCCTGGGCCTCGCGGGGTACTACCGAAAATTTATCCGAGAGTTTGGCGTCATCGCATCCCCGCTCACACGCCTGTTGCGCCGCGACGCCTTCGCCTGGGAGGTTGGGATGTTGATGCGACCGAGGCGTTTGAGGGCCTCAAGCGGGCCCTCACTACGGGTCCAGTCCTCCAGATGCCCGACTTCGACAAGCCGTTCATATTGGACTGCGATGCCTCGGGCATGGGGTTTGGCGCCGTCCTTCATCAGGGCGACGGGCCGCTTGTGTTCTTCAGCAGGCCCTTCGCCGCGCGCCATCATAAGCTCGCGGCCTATGAGAGGGAGCTCATTGGCTTGTGCAGGCCGTGCACCACTAGCGGTCGTATCTCTGGGGGAGGCCGTTCCGTATCCACACGGATCATTACAGCCTCAAGTTCTTATTGGACCAGAGGCTTTCCACCGTGTCGCGGCATCAGTGGATCAGCAAGCTCTTTGGCTTCGACTTCACCGTCGAGTATCGTCCGGGCCGCCTCAACACCGTGGCCGACGCACTATCCCGCCGCGACGCCGACCACGACTCGGACGTCGTCGACTCCGTGGGGGCGGCCCTCTGCATTCGCTCGGGGCCCTCCTTCGCCCTCATTGACGACATTCGCAGGGCCACCGCGGATGCTCCGGACGCTCAGCTCCTTCGGCAGCACCTCGACGCTGGCAACCTGGAGGAGCCGTGGCGCTTGGCGGATGGCTTGCTCCTGCATAGGCGCCGACTCTTCATGCCGGATCACGGCGACCTCCATTACCAGGTACTGCTGCTGGCACACTCAGTCGGCCACGAGGGCGTGCAGAAGACCCTCCACCGTCTCCGCGATGATTTCTACATCCCCAGCGACCGGGCCCTAGTACGAGGTTGGGTGCAGTCTTGCCTGACATGCCAGCGCAACAAGACGGAGACGCTGCGACCGGCCGGGCTGCTCCAGCCCCTGGAGGTTCCCTCTCAGGTATGGGCCGACATATCCATGGATTTCATCGAGGGCCTTCCCAAGGTGGGCGGCAAGTCCGTCATCCTTACGGTGGTCGATCGTTTCTCCAAGTACGCGCACTTCATCGCGCTCGGCCATCCCTACACTGCCGCATCCGCGGCGCGTGCCTTCTTAGACGGCATCGTCCGCCTCCACGGGTTCCCCTCATCGATCGTCAACGACCGGGACCCTGTGTTCATGGGGCATGTCTGGTGCGATCTCTTCCAGATGGCGGGCGTGAAGCTGCGCCTGAGTACAACCTTCCGTCCTCAGACAGATGGCCAATCTGAGGTGGTCAACAAGGTGATTGCATGTATTTGTGTTGTGTTGTGATCGTCCCCGTGCTTGGGTGGACCGGCTCGCATGGGCTTATCCTGTTCCAGGCACACAACTTTGCCGTGCTGGGTAACAAGCTTGTGAACCATGATAGTACGATTGTTTTTTGGGGGGTATGAGCTGTTTTTTTTATTATGGCATGTACCGATGGGATTTGCGTGTATAAACACCTTGTATGTTGGTCAATTAGGCCCCCATTCAATGCAAAGTGTTATTTACCAATGTCTTGCCATTTGCAAGTTTTCGCTGGGAACTTTGTTTGCTCTAACTTCCCATATGCCCATGGCCCACCTATGATCTTGTGTATACATTATGAATTTGGTTTTCTTTCAAGTTCCATGGCCGCAATACTACTTTGCGTTTACTAGAGCACCCATGACTCGAGCATAACTGCAACACATTTACTAGAACACCAACTATCATGTTCTCAGCCCCAATTCCATCCACAACTTGTAGAACAAAAATGACATTAACATTTTTCTAAAATGGCACACCTTCAAAGATCACATCTCAGGCTTAGTCGAGTGCAATTCTAGGGATCAACATTTTCAAAATTATCAGGCAACTAAGCAAAATCGTATTTTTATAGCTGGACAGTAAGATAGAAAGTTCCCTAAAGGTAGAGTCAGTCGTTGAATCGTGGAGATCTTTATGTCAGTCCAAGGTCAATAAAACAATGCAGAAAATCAAATGTTTTATAAGCTAACTCCATATATAGATTATCTGCAAAAGGTAACCTTCATGTAAAATTTGTTATTCAATGAGATGGCATGCAACAACGACTTTTGACCTTTGAGATTTCAGTCTTCTTTGTTCTTGTTTAGCGGTTCTACTCTTCTTTTTCCAAAAAATGAAGGACTGGCCTCATAGCATCCCCATCTTCGGATGCACACGTCCATGCCTTAATTGCTGCAAAACATGAAGACATAATTAATAGGTTGAAAAAACACGAGACCAACATATGATCTCATGACAACCGACATCTCGAAATGCTACCACAAACCTATCAGTAGAAAAACCCCACTGGCGGAACTCCGAAGCCTAACAAAGGTAGCACTAAAGGACAATGAAAGAACATGCGGTGCCCCCATGTTTGGTTTTGGTAATTGATGGCAATCTCTATGGACTAATGGTTGCCTTGAGTTATATCTGAAGGTTTTGTCCATAGGCTTTTCTTGAAGTCCATGTGTTGGTTTCAAGGAGTTTATGAGTTGACCAAGGTGTTATTAAGGAATTATCCAAAGATTGGTCATGTGAGTGTTGAGCTTATTGCAAGCATGTCTTGAAGAATAAGATTGTGTGATCATTCATGTCCACCTTCAAGACATCATCCAAATGAAGAGAGTTGGAAAGATTCAACACACAAAGCGCACAAGATGTACCGAGGGATCAAGTGATCCCATGGTGTGGTAAGCATTGTCCATTACGCTTTGTGTGCTAACCCATGGTCTTCGTGAGAGTTCTTTGTGGGGTTAGGTTAGGTGTGCAAGTTCAAGTGATGTATCACGAAGAGATCAAGTGCTTGAAGCTTGCCGTCCATTGTGGTGACAATGGACTTGTGAAGATGAGCGGAAGAGTGGCTCATCCATAGTGGAGTATGGGGGAGCAATCAACTAGTCTTCATCGAGCCAACGCAATCAAGAAAGGTGGTCCATCTTGAGGAGGAGTAGATCGTCATCATCTAGCTCAAGTGGATTTTGTGCAAGGCAAAGGTTTGCCCTTGATAGGTTTTCTATTTTACCGGTCTCATGGTAGTTGTGGGAGACCGATTTATAGGATCGATTGCCGTACTATCAAAGGGGGCTCTCGATGAGTTGCTTGATCGTATCGTTCGTAGAGAGCTCAAACCATTGCATCCTTGCATCATCTTTATTGGTTCTTGTTTGGTTCTTCTCCTTGTGAGATTTGGAGCTTTTGGTCATCTTGATGACAAGCTTGAGTTCATCGAAAACGGAGTTTGCATACGTCTTCTATGATGTTTTCGGTGTTGGAGGTTTTACCGGTCTTCTCCGAGGAAGGGTTCTCACCTTTTTCTTTTGGGCCTTTTCTCATTTGCTTATTATTGGTATTTCTATCAAGATTGTGTTAGCCCTTGTCGCTAGCTTTCCAACAAACTTGGTTTCGTCGAATTCGGAGTCCGGATGCAAAAGTTGTGGTTGTTTTGGTAAAGGCTGCAGCGGTACTACCGCGACTAGAGCGGATGTAATTTTTTACTACCGCTCCAGAGCGGTACTACCGCGGCTCCTGAGCGGTAGTACCGCACCAGAGCAGTACTACCGCGGCTCCTAAGCGGTAGTACCGCTCCGGACCAAAATCTCGTGTTTTGCTCAGCGGAAGTAGGCACAGAAGTATTTTTTTAGTACCGCTCGCAAGCAGTAGTACCGCTACCATTTGCGGTAGTACCGTGAGGTCGAGCGGTAGTACCGTGAGGTCGAGCGGTACTACCGCTCCGAAGGTTCTTTTGGCCTTTTTGCCTCCTCGCTGTTGTGTTTCGAAGGGGTTCTACCGCCCTAGCGGTAGTACCGCTCCTTGGAGCGGTAGTACCGCTCTGTGCGGGCTGTGAGCATAACGGTTGGATTCGGGAGCTCCTATAAAAGGGGGTCTTCTTCCCCATTCAACCTTATCCTTTGAGCTCGTGTTCTTCCCCCATTGTTGACCTTCTTCGAGCTTGCTAACTCTCAATCCCTCCATGGATTCTTGCTAGTTTTTGAGGGAAAAGAGAGAGGAGATCTAGATCCACATTTCCACCAATCACTTTCTCCTCTATGTGAGGGGAGCCCCTTGGATCTAGTTCTTGGAGTTCTTGGTGTTCTCCTTCTTGTTCTTCCTCTCATTTTCCTCCCTAGCATTAGTTGCTTCGGTGGGATTTGAGAGAGAAGGACTTGGGCACTCCGTGTGCCCTTGCCATTGCATTTGGTGCATCGGTTTGAGTTCTCCACGTGATACGTGGAAGTTACAAGTTGAGAAGCTTATTACTCTTGGGTGCTTGGTGCCCTTGAGCTTGTTTATCTTGGGTGCTTGGGCCCCCTAGTCGGTTGGTGGTGTTCGGAGCTCAATCATTGTGGTGTAAAGCTCCGGGCAAGCGTCGGGGTCTCCAATTAGGTTGTGGAGATCGCCCCGAGCAATTTGACGGGTACCGGTGACCGCCTCCAAGGGTTGCCAAAGTGTACGGGTTCGGTGACCGCCCCCAAGGGTCGCCATTTGTACGGGTTCGGTGACCGCCCTCAAGGGTCCCTTAGTGGAATCACGGCATCTTGCATTGTGCGAGGGCGTGAGGAGATTACGGTGGCCCTAGTGGCTTCTTGGGGAGCATTGTGCCTCCACACCGCTCCAAACGGAGATTAGCATCCGCAAGGGTGTGAACTTCGGGATACATCATCGTCTCCTCGTGCCTCGGTTATCTCTTACCCGAGCCCTTTACTTATGCACTTTACTTTGTGATAGCCATATTGTTATTTGTCATATATCTTGCTATCACTTTGTTGCTTACCTTGCTTAGCATAAGTTGTTGGTGCACATAGGTGAGCCTAGTTGTTGTAGGTTTTGTGCTTGACAAATTAACCGCTAGGTTTATTCCGCATTTGTTCGAGCCTCTACCGTAATTATTTTAAAACGCCTATTCACCCCCCCCCTCTAGGCGACATCCACGATCTTTCAATTGGTATCAGAGCCTCGTCTCTCTTTGTTGGGCTTAACCGCCTAGAGAGTAAAGATGTCGACTAGAGGATTAGGATTCTCTGACACTCTTAGTTTCGATGGCACAAATTTTGATGTTTGGGTAATTCGCATGCTTAATCTCTTTAGGGTCATGGACCCAAATTTAGAGCGAATTGTAGATATGGGTTTTTCTCCTCCAAAGGATCCCCAAAGATTATCTTTAGAGGATGAGAAAAACTCTTATCTCAATGCTCAAGCCTCTAATGTGCTTTTCGATGCTTTGAGCAATGTAGTTATATTTCAACTCATGCCGTTCCGGGATGCTCATGAGTTATGGACAAAGCTTCAAGATAAATATGGTGTGTCCAAGATTTGTGGGGATGGTTGTTCTTCCTCCACCTCCGGTCATATAGTCTTCTCAACTTCTTCTACTTCACCTACATGTGGTTTGCCACAAGGTAATGATATGGTGAGTAGTGTTGGTCATTGCAATGATGATAGTATGCTTATTGTGGATGATTCTTCATCACTATATTATTGCAATGCTCCCTCTTTGGGCTTTAACACTTCGAGCACTCCAAATGTTTCACATGCTTGTGTTGATAGTCCTTGCATATCATGTAGAAATTGCTTGACTAAATCTCATGATGATATGCTTGCTATGTCTTGTTGCCATGATAAAAATGCATCTATTTCCTCGAATTGTTGTGCTAACAATGTAGAGGAAACCGAACACTCCATGGAACAAGATGTGGTGTTTAATGGTGCTTCAAGGGATCATACATCATCATCTATTGCTTTTTGCCTTATGGCTAAGGCGTCAAAGGTATCTCCTACTTTGTACCCCAATATGTCTCTTGATGATGATGTTGATGCTAATGATGATGAGGATAATGATGAAGAGAATGATAATGTTGCCTCCTTAAAAATTAAGGGGGAAATGGTTTTTAAAGCTCTTCATAAAAATAAAATTGCTCGTTCCAACTTCATGGAAATTATGTCCATTGCCATTGAGGGCAAGAAATATATTGAGGAGTTGGAATCTCATCTAGAGGAGCATGAGGTCACCATTGAGAAAATGGAAGCTCATGGGCGTGATTACGCAAATGAGATCGCGGAGCTATCTCAAGCTCTTGAACATGAACAAACCACCTCCGAATCTCTTGAGGAGACTTTTGCTCTAGAATTATCTAGAGTGAGGGAATCTCATGATAGAGCTCTTGAGGTGGCCAATGATTTCAAAACTAAAAATGCTAAGCTTGAAGTTTCTCATGCTAGACTCCTTGAGGATTTTGAGCACCTCGAAAATGGCTCAAGGGTCATCAAGGGTGAGCTCATCAAACTCACCGAGTCTCATGCCCAACTTGAAGCTTCTTATTTAAAAGAGCTTGCCAAGTTGTCCTTCTCCTCTTGTTGTTAATGATGATGCTTGTGCTACTAATTCTATTACTTGTGAAGCATCCATTTTGAAGGAGAATGTTGAGCTACGGGCTCAACTTGAGGTGCTATCTAGCAATTATGGGAAATTGGAAGAAAGTCATGAAAAGCTCTCAAGCTCTCATGATGATCTTCTAGTATCCCATAGTGTGCTAAAGATAGCTCATGAGGCCATGATTGCTAAGGTAACATCTAGTGAGCCTCATGTGGATACTAGCACTACTTCTAGTCAAAATAGTATATTGCCATGTGCTAGTCCTTGTAATTCATCTACTCACAATGTTGGTACATCTTGTGATGAATTGCTTTCCTTGCCTTGTTGCTCTAACGATGAAGCTTATACTTCCTCTAGTACTTGTGTTGAGACTAACCATGTAGAGGAAATCAAAGAGCTCAAGGCCCAAGTCACTTCTTTGAAGAAAGACTTGGAAAAGAGTCATGAAGGGAAATCCACACTCAACAATATCTTGAGTGTGCAAAAATCCCCCAATGACAAAGGTGGACTTGGATTCAACTCCAATAAGAAGAAGAAGTCCAAGATGAACAAGAAGAAGGGCCAAAAACAAGTCAAGAATTCGGCCAAGATTATTTGCTTCAAGTGCAAAATTGAAGGGCATCATGTTAGATCTTGCCCATTGAAGAAGAAGGCCATTAGTGACAAGCAACAAGGGAAGAGGCACAAGTTCAATCTCATGCTCAACCTCAAGTTGAAGAAAGGACACTTCCCAAGAAGACTCAAGTTAATGCTTCTCTAGTTGAGAAATCAAGTGAGAAGAAAGTGAAGAGTAGACGTTGCTACTTATGTCGTGAGAAAGGTCACGTCGCTTCTTCATGCACTAGTGGTAACTTATCCAACCCAATTATTATTGATGATATCTATTCTCTTGGGAAGGATAAGGTTGGCAATGTGTTTGCCAAGTTTGTTGGTACTCAAAGTGGTGTCAAGAAAAGAACCATTTGGGTAGCCAAGCCTATTGTGACTAACCTCTTAGGACCCAACTTGGTTGGGGACCAACAAGCTCAAACTTGATCAATAGGTGTTGTTGGAGGGCATTGGAGACTTGGCTACATTATGAAGAATTAAGGGGACTTCATCACTCTTATTGTCTCAAGCCAAGTCAATTGGATCATCAAGTTTATATCTTATATCCAATGTGCCTCCTTGCGGTAACTTGTACTTAAAATTGCTTACATTGAAAGTTACTTGCCCCCTTGCATGTTTTGGTTTTGTTCCTTGCATGTGTTTGTATATGTTGTGATTCCAACTTGCTTATCTTGAGCAATCAAGTATGTGTGTGTTGGTTTGCACATCATGTACGTGTGTGTCGTGCGTTGAGCCTTTATGCTTCTTGTTTGTATCCTAGTTGGCTCGTGTGAGAGATTAATGGAACATCCCATTTTGGGGGAGTGATGTGCTTTGTGCACCTCACAATCCTATAAATGTGTGTACATGAGGAATACCATCTAGTATTGATATTACAAGATTATCTAGTCGCTAGGTGGTATATCTCTCATGAGAAATTCAAATTCTAAATAGTCCATTAATTATCTCTTGTTTGTTCCTCTTATTGCCTCTTGTTAAGTTCTTATTGGTATCACATTATGGGGGAGTAATATGCTAAGTGCATATTACAAGCCTAGAAAATGTGTACATTTGAGATATTGTCACCTAGAATTGATATTGTAGATTATCTTGTTCCTAGGTGGCATGTTAGCTCTACAAGTTGCAATTTGCTTGTGTTTGTTGTGAAGATGATGTTGGATATCCTTGTTATCTACCACCGGGAATTATTTCCAAATACTTCTTGTCTTTGACAATTGGTAGTCACTTATGTGTGGTAGAATTTGTTGATCATCTTTACATTGGCTTTTGTTTTACTTGCCTTTTCTCTTGCCAAGGTTTGTGTCAACTCCCGTTGTCTTCCATACCACTTGTGGATCTTGTTTATTTCTTGTTCTTGTCTAGTGTTTTCTAGATATAGTGAAAGCGGTGATCCCACCTTGTGCATTTTGTATTCAAATACAAATCCTATATAATGCACAACTCGTGGGGGAGCTATTCTATTTTCTTTAGAACACTCTTCTTGTGATCCTTATCAAGTGTGTTTGGTGGAAGGCAAGCCATTTCTTTTGGTACTTTGTGCCATCATGAAACTTTGCTGAGAGCTTGGTTTGTTTGGAACCATCCTCTCTTTGGGAGTTTGACATCTTTAGTTTAGTGTGTATCAATGGATATCTCATTCCTTGATGTATCTTTAATGATATCTTCCAAGTGATGATTTCTCCATTTGGTATCCTTTTCACTTGGCATTTCTTTGTCTTTTGGTTTCGGGTTTTGAAAGTCTTGAGCATGCATGTTTACTTCATGTATTTCATTTGGCATGCTTTCTTTCTTTGACTCAATATATAGGGAAACTCCACCTAGTCTCAATTTGGATGAGATGTGCATGAAATTCATTTTCATATCTATATGCACATATTTTTGTGGAGTTTGTCCTATGTATTGGTGTTTCTAACTATTTGGTCCCGATGAGTTTGGGTACCGTTTAGTTTGTGTTGTTCTTCTAGGAACATTTGGAGATGCATTGGATGCTCGGCTCACTCACAAGGAAGGTGTTGTCACCATGTGCATATTGGAGTCAAGCTAGGATGATCAATGAACTACTATCTACCTTCAATTGGTATCTACTACATCCTTCCAATGATATCTCGGTAACAAGTATCTATTCATGCTTTCCCTTCTTGCATTCAACCTTGTGTAGGTTGCATCTTGGCATGATATTCATTTCATATCTTGTGATACTTGTTTCCTTTCTCAAAGCATCCCAACGATGATCTCTTGTTGCTAGTTGTGATGTCTTTGATGGATGTGTGATTGGAATTCATTTATATACAATAAGACCATATCTAGCCAAGTGCTATGCTTCCAAGCAAATATCTTATTGGTATATTTATGACTTCCTTGTGGATATCTTGTTCCTTCGTGTTGTAACTATTTCGGGTGTACATCCTTCTTTGTAGATATATATCATGATTCGTCTACATAGAACCCTTATACACTTGAGAGAAATTACATCTCTAGTTGATATCCTTTCTTTCACGTCCACCTTGTCTTTCTTATGTTATTTCTTTGGTGGCGCCGTGAAAGCTTTTGCCTTGAGTGTGTGTCCTCTATTGTAGCTTCTTGATGCACTCTTGTGTGGTGAAGATTTTTTTTCCTCATGCTTGTCTTTACGAGGCTTTTGCCATCTTAATTGGTATCCCTCGTCTTGATGAGGCTTTCATCTTCTATCTTCACCACGGGTTGTCACAAGCACAGGTTCTTTATATGCGTATTAGTAAGCTTGTGAACCCATTTGCTAGTTGTGTGTGGGAATGATAGGCCTTGCACCGTGTGCCTCATTCTTTCAAGACTATGTTGATGCTTAATGCTCATCCTATTTTTAGTCTTCTCAAGTGCTTCGCCATGACTCACACACATCATTTTGGTTGAGCCTATTCTTAAGTTGCATCTTTTACTTGTTGCTCAACCATGTGCTTGTTGCAAGCGCTAGGCTTTGTTTCCTATATGCTCACTTGCACTGGATGTAAGTTTCTATTGATTTTGGGGGAGCTATGATCCTATTTTGTGCACTTTGTATCCAAATACAAATATTCTTATGTGTGCACAAATCATGGGGAGCTTCTCTAGCTTATTTAGAACACTCCTTTGCTCATATCATAATATCCTTCATTCATGTGGCTCATAGGATCTTTGGTCTAGTTGGTTCAATTGATATCATTTGATTGCTTGCTTCAATTGGTATCTTTTGATTGCTCGATTGCTTGTTTCTCTCTTTGTTATGTCTTTGTGGCATATCACTCTTTTGCAATCTTTGGGCCTCAATATAGTTTGTCTTCCTCCAAGTATTTACCATTGGATATGTGTATTGCATTCCACTCTATTTTTGAGAGATACACAATTTATGGAGGAACACTCTTTATATTGGCCTTCTAAGCTTTTCACCCATTTTGGCAATCGATGCCAATGGGGGAGGAGTTTCAGAGAGTTTTGTGGAGAATTCTTCTGAGTTTTCTCCTTGCTTTGGTTTTGGTTCCTAAGCATTTGCATCCCATTCTCATGCATCATTGGTTATTGCATTGCATGGTGATGCATAACTCCTTGTATAAACTCTCTTGAAAGTGATTGTCATCAATTACCAAAATGGGGGAGATTGAAAGAACATGCGGTGCCCCCATGTTTGGTTTTGGTAATTGATGGCAATCTCTATGGACTAATGGTTGCCTTGAGTTATATCTGAAGGTTTTGTCCATAGGCTTTTCTTGAAGTCCATGTGTTGGTTTCAAGGAGTTTATGAGTTGACCAAGGTGTTATTAAGGAATTATCCAAAGATTGGTCATGTGAGTGTTGAGCTTATTGCAAGCATGTCTTGAAGAATAAGATTGTGTGATCATTCATGTCCACCTTCAAGACATCATCCAAATGAAGAGAGTTGGAAAGATTCAACACACAAAGCGCACAAGATGTACCGAGGGATCAAGTGATCCCATGGTGTGGTAAGCATTGTCCATTACGCTTTGTGTGCTAACCCATGGTCTTCGTGAGAGTTCTTTGTGGGGTTAGGTTAGGTGTGCAAGTTCAAGTGATGTATCACGAAGAGATCAAGTGCTTGAAGCTTGCCGTCCATTGTGGTGACAATGGACTTGTGAAGATGAGCGGAAGAGTGGCTCATCCATAGTGGAGTATGGGGGAGCAATCAACTAGTCTTCATCGAGCCAACGCAATCAAGAAAGGTGGTCCATCTTGAGGAGGAGTAGATCGTCATCATCTAGCTCAAGTGGATTTTGTGCAAGGCAAAGGTTTGCCCTTGATAGGTTTTCTATTTTACCGGTCTCATGGTAGTTGTGGGAGACCGATTTATAGGATCGATTGCCGTACTATCAAAGGGGGCTCTCGATGAGTTGCTTGATCGTATCGTTCGTAGAGAGCTCAAACCATTGCATCCTTGCATCATCTTTATTGGTTCTTGTTTGGTTCTTCTCCTTGTGAGATTTGGAGCTTTTGGTCATCTTGATGACAAGCTTGAGTTCATCGAAAACGGAGTTTGCATACGTCTTCTATGATGTTTTCGGTGTTGGAGGTTTTACCGGTCTTATCCGAGGAAGGGTTCTCACCATTTTCTTTTGGGCCTTTTCTCATTTGCTTATTCTTGATATTTCTATCAAGATTGTGTTAGCCCTTGTCGCTAGCTTTCCAACAAACTTGGTTTCGTCGAATTCGGAGTCCGGATGCAAAAGTTGTGGTTGTTTTGGTAAAGGCTGCAGCGGTACTACCGCGACTAGAGCGGATGTAATTTTTTACTACCGCTCCAGAGCGGTACTACCGCGGCTCCTGAGCGGTAGTACCGCACCAGAGCAGTACTACCGCGGCTCCTAAGCGGTAGTACCGCTCCGGACCAAAATCTCGTGTTTTGCTCAGCGGAAGTAGGCACAGAAGTATTTTTTTAGTACCGCTCGCAAGCAGTAGTACCGCTACCATTTGCGGTAGTACCGTGAGGTCGAGCGGTAGTACCGTGAGGTCGAGCGGTACTACCGCTCCGAAGGTTCTTTTGGCCTTTTTGCCTCCTCGCTGTTGTGTTTCGAAGGGGTTCTACCGCCCTAGCGGTAGTACCGCTCCTTGGAGCGGTAGTACCGCTCTGTGCGGGCTGTGAGCATAACGGTTGGATTCGGGAGCTCCTATAAAAGGGGGTCTTCTTCCCCATTCAACCTTATCCTTTGAGCTCGTGTTCTTCCCCCATTGTTGACCTTCTTCGAGCTTGCTAACTCTCAATCCCTCCATGGATTCTTGCTAGTTTTTGAGGGAAAAGAGAGAGGAGATCTAGATCCACATTTCCACCAATCACTTTCTCCTCTATGTGAGGGGAGCCCCTTGGATCTAGTTCTTGGAGTTCTTGGTGTTCTCCTTCTTGTTCTTCCTCTCATTTTCCTCCCTAGCATTAGTTGCTTCGGTGGGATTTGAGAGAGAAGGACTTGGGCACTCCGTGTGCCCTTGCCATTGCATTTGGTGCATCGGTTTGAGTTCTCCACGTGATACGTGGAAGTTACAAGTTGAGAAGCTTATTACTCTTGGGTGCTTGGTGCCCTTGAGCTTGTTTATCTTGGGTGCTTGGGCCCCCTAGTCGGTTGGTGGTGTTCGGAGCTCAATCATTGTGGTGTAAAGCTCCGGGCAAGCGTCGGGGTCTCCAATTAGGTTGTGGAGATCGCCCCGAGCAATTTGACGGGTACCGGTGACCGCCTCCAAGGGTTGCCAAAGTGTACGGGTTCGGTGACCGCCCCCAAGGGTCGCCATTTGTACGGGTTCGGTGACCGCCCTCAAGGGTCCCTTAGTGGAATCACGGCATCTTGCATTGTGCGAGGGCGTGAGGAGATTACGGTGGCCCTAGTGGCTTCTTGGGGAGCATTGTGCCTCCACACCGCTCCAAACGGAGATTAGCATCCGCAAGGGTGTGAACTTCGGGATACATCATCGTCTCCTCGTGCCTCGGTTATCTCTTACCCGAGCCCTTTACTTATGCACTTTACTTTGTGATAGCCATATTGTTATTTGTCATATATCTTGCTATCACTTTGTTGCTTACCTTGCTTAGCATAAGTTGTTGGTGCACATAGGTGAGCCTAGTTGTTGTAGGTTTTGTGCTTGACAAATTAACCGCTAGGTTTATTCCGCATTTGTTCGAGCCTCTACCGTAATTATTTTAAAACGCCTATTCACCCCCCCCCCCTCTAGGCGACATCCACGATCTTTCAGACAACAACTTAAAGATGTAATCGTGTTTGTAAGCCGATGTAAAAAGCGGTTGGTGTTCCACTAGCTAGACATTTCACCTAGCCTTCACTATCTTGCTTAAATCACAACAAAAATGATCATCAATAGAGATTTGACATGAATATCGATAGAAACCAATAGCTAGACAATAAACAATTTGACATATATCTTTGCTGGATCTCTCAATTCTGATAGCAATTAAAAAAGAATGTGTTCATCTAATTGGTCAGATTAAGCCAAATCTTAAACTAAGAAAATCAATACAATTTCTGAAATGTAGTGCAGTATTGGTGATAGTGCAAAATGGTCTTCAGACCAAACATAACCGATGCATGTAACGCTCCATAAAAGAAAGGTAAAATCTTATAATCAATGTATCATGTGATTTGTTTTCCTTGAGAAATCATGTACTGTCCTGCTGCGAAAAAACTCCAACATGTGAGTAGCAGATACTTCATCCTACGCAGTTCCTTGATATCAAAATTTAATTTATGGTTACAACCAATAAGAAGAGATGGTTTCAAAATTAAAAGAACCTGAACTATTTCTGGTTTTACAGTATTAGCAGCTGATTGACCAAAAGTTTGTTAGTTATTCCTAGGAATATCTATGTCAGAACACCTAGAGTCCACTGCCTAGAAGCAAGAAATCGGGACTGGAGTGAGCAAGGGGAGAAGACTGAACTTGTGCAAAGAAAAGGTAAAAGTGGTGCATATCTTGCCATGGGAAGGACATAGTAGCACAAAGGAAATGAGGATGATCCTGTTAGGACAACTGTTCTTGCTGTAGGAACCTACAGCTGGAAATAGCTGGCCTGAAGCATTTTCAGGGCAAAATAAAAAATTAAATTCAAAGGAATTTAACAAGCAACCACGAGGTCATGGAAGTTATTATGACTACACTATGTTTACATTTTACGATCCTCGAGGCCTTCTTATTTGATCCAGCCATGACTTTTAAGGTTTAACTTTCCCTTTGAATTTGATCAATTGAACTTGCACTACAACTTATTTCCCAAATTAGAGAACTTAAGCTTGAGCAGCCTATTCAAGTCATTTCTCTCTTACCTACTATAATTATGTAGAGCATTGCGGTTCTAAGTTTTCACATGCAGAATTGTTAGATGCAAGATGCCCAATCACCTCGACCTGAAAGGCGTATATGTGTGCATTAATTAAGCGCTTATGTGGAAGAAAGTTAAACTGGTAAAACAAACCTACAGTTGAGAACATAAATTGAATCCCTGTTCCCTTTCTGTACCCCAAATGACTCTTTCATCCAAGGAGATATAGGAACAAAATTTATCCTGATTAACGGGGAAGTCTATGTAAATAGAAAGACAGATTTATGGTAAACAGTAACACTGGACACATGTTGTCGGGACCCAAACATCATCTTTATTCAGTAAAGTGGCTACATGACAAATCAAAGGAAAGAATCTAATGGGCCATCAGACCAACTGCATAGGGAAAAAAACATGGACACCCATATTTATATTCCATTGAACATTAAAAATAGCATCAGGAGGCCATCAAAATTATTATGACTTCACTGTGCATAGAAAAGGAACATCGAAAAAATATCAAGAAAAATCGCAGCCCAAGATATCACTTAAACCTGCATCCCAACCAAAAAAGAGATGAATTATAGCATGCCAAACGTCCACATCATTAATTTGTTAGACGGTGGTGCTTCAGGAAAAGGAGGGAAATATATATCCATGTTTTGTTTAGTTCACCAGACTTGGCACCATATTGCTAGATTATTCTCTGTCAAGATTACGTCGCACACAATTTGAAAAGAACATTCATTGTGTGCCTTTGGGTATTGCAGAGATTGATCTAATGAAATTGATCACCTTAAGTCTGATTTAAAGCTAACAAAAATCACAATAACACAACAGAACATAAGTTAGTGTGTCTCTGATTAACTTAGAAACAAACCTCAATGACCAGATCCATTTTTGAATTTTTAGTACAGTAATAATAGCCACAACACAAACACCAAAAAGGGTAGTTCTGGAAAGGCTTTCTAAGAATCAGAATTGTTTGGGAAACACCAAAATCTTTTTTTTGGCTGAATTTTTTTCTCAAATCTTAATAGACGTGTACTTTTCACCTTTTTTTAAGGAATTCATATTTGTAGTACAGCAGTAGTCACAGCCAAACAGCGAGCCAGTCATTATCAGAATATTCAGTCTTACACTACTTTGTAGAAGCAAAATTTCACCCATTTGGTAACTTATCAACTTTAATAAATGAATTGGACTCTGTCCTACAAGAACATGTCCCATCACTTGGCATAAAGACATAAACACATCGAAATGGTTCTGGGCTGATTCGACTTGAACCGGAAGATAAACATAGGAGAGGAGGAATTCTTTCTACAAGACTTGGAAGATTCAACTAGATGACAGCAAGGTAGAAGAACTCCTGGCCATCAGCACCTCATCTTCCCTGGCTTCGCCTTCCATGTGTGATTTAGCAAGAGTCGAGTGAAGGATCTGGTGTTTACAGAGCGGACAAGGTGAAAGGAGAGGTTTTACGGTCTGCCGATGAACTGTTCATATCGTGGCAAGGCGCAAAGACAAGAGCAGAAAACATAAAGCTAAGGAAAGCCTTTAGTCCCAAACAAGTTGGGATAGGCTAGAGGTGAAACCCATAAGGTCTCGCAACCAACTTGTGGTTCTGGAAACAATGCAAGATAGAGAAAACTATGGTTTTATTCATATCGTGCCGCCCTCCACCCACTCTCCGGCTTACATACTGCCGTGAGCCACGATATTACAGGAAACAACTATAGTACTAAGTAGTAACTGAAAATGACCAGGCTAGCTAACTGAAGAAACTGACTGACACGACCAGGCTAGCTAACTGAAGAAAGTGTCTGACATTCCAGCACATCCCGCCTTGACTTCTGACTTGATTACTTGTGGTAGCGTTGCCTCCTCGATACCGCGGTGTTCCGACATTACCAGAAAAAGGAAGAGAAAACAGGTTATTCATATGATCTAGAAAGAATACTCTGCAATCCAATAGACACAAACAGGCTGACCTTCTTCAGAGACTTGGGCAAGCAGGCCTCAGGATTTAGCATCGATGGACTAGAAGATGGTGAAGTAAACCAGCTCCTCGACAGACAAAGCCTCGCGCTCCAGAATGCCTTCGTCTTCTTCCGCGGCAACCTGCTGAACCGCCTCCTCGGCACGGCAGTCCGGCGCCTCCGTCATCACGATGCAGCCGCGGCGGCAGGAAGAGGAAGCCGGACCTCGCCGGCGGCGCAGGGCGAGCCTGCAGTCGGCGACCGCCGACGACCATCCACGGGCCTCGGACTCGTCGGCGAGGACGAGATCCTCGTCGGCGGATCTCTTCTTCCCGGCGAGCGAGAGCTGGTCCACCAACGTGAGCGTCACGCTCATGCCATGGATGTCGACGCACGCCATATCCGGCACCGGCGGATGAATCGGCGAAATCGAAATCAAAAGTGGATCTTTGGAGCAGCAAAGGGCGCGGGAGGAAGAAAAAGCGAGGGAAAGGGGATTAGGTCAGGGATTTGGGATTTATCGATCTGAAATACGCCTCTTCCGTAGAATACAAGCTAATACGACTTCGTTATGCCGTATAAATTACGCGTCGAATACGACTTTGTTTTTTTTTTTTTGAGGATCAATACGACTTTGTTATAAGGTACGCGCGTGAGGCTTATCCGCGGCCCGTACTTGGGCCGGCCGGCCTATATCGGATAGGCTGTTTCTTCGGTTTTTCTTTTTCTTCATTTTCTTTCCCTTTCTTTTTTATTTTTATTTTCTTTTTATATTATACTAAAAGTTCACCATGTGTTACGTAATTTTTTATCGTATATTAACAAAATGTTCACCGTATATTACAAAAAGTTCATGTGCATCATAAAAATATTCATCATATGCTAAAAAATTCTTGAACATATTCTACTAAAAAGTTCAATATGTATTTTGAAAATGCTCAGCATACACTAAAAAATTGTCAGCGTATTTTTAAAAAGGTTCAAAGCATATTTTCAAAATATTCAGCGCACATTATGTATTGAAAACCGTTCACCGTACATGTTTAACAGGTCTTTGGAACGTATGCTCTGATGTCTACTTTTTTCATATACATTGTACATGTTTCATATACACTTGAAACATTTTTTATGCACTTTAAATATTTTCCCTTACATGATTGACATTTTTCTTCAAACACATGTTTTTCAATTTTTGTTTGAATACAATTATTTTCAAATACATGTTGTAATATATTTTTGAACGATATCAAGATTTTTTAGACTATCCTAACAGTTTTTATTGCATTAACATTTTTTAAATACAAGATAAAGATTTTTTTTAAATATATAATTTGATGTCTACTTTTTTCATATAGGCTATACATTTTTCGTATACATCAGAAACAGCTTTACATACATGTTTAAGATTTTTTTTCAAATGTATGATTAACATTTTTTTGCAAAATATATATATTTGAATTTTTTGAATATGTGTTGATTTTTTCCTTCAAATTCACGATTTTATTTATTTTAAGTAATTTTATGTTTAAAAAAATACTAAAAAAGAAAAAATATCTTGTAGCTGCACACCTGATGTATACATGCGTTGACTTGGATTTAGCTATGCATTGGAGGAGGGTGAGCCGCGAGTGAGGGAGCTGCCAGCCTTCTTGAAGTGGGGTTATGTGCTGTACAGTCCAAGCGGGCGCCTCTTTCCAACTCACGTGAAGCGATATAGAGGCATGCCCATACCTGTGCCGCTCTACGATTTCTCAACCGGGAGAGACGGGCTGGCAACATAGGCTGCGATTGGGACAAGATGCAACACGAGCAAAAAAGTTCGAAAAACAGATTGGGGATCCACCCGTCATGGACCTTTCAGCCGGACTGCCTGGGTCAAGTCGTCCGGGCAAATCGGACGACCCAAAGCCGCCCCGAGAGGCTCCCGCGGCTAGCCATCCGACAATGGACGACCAGGATGCTCTGCTCGTGAGTGAAGAGCCCAGAGAAACGTGCACTCCACCATCCTTTATAGGAGTAATGTCTTTCTGTTACAAGGTTCATAAGTTGAATAGAACATGATATTACATGATTCGGAAGTACAAGAGATACTGCACAAGGCTAATCTTGATTTTAGCCTACTGTTGTGATAATTCTATAGGGGGTTTATTTGTAAGATAAAGCTTTTATCCTACTGTTGTGATAATTATATAGGGGTTTTATTTCTAAGATAAAGCTTGTGAAGAGGAGATAAAAGGATATCATAAGAACATATGTTACTAAGAGCAACTATAGCCGATCCCTAAAAAATAGAGGAGGATCCAACCGAGTGAAGTTATTAATGGAGTAAACGTTTACTCCGTTATAGGTGGCCGCATCTAGCCAATTCCCTAAATTTAGTGGTGTAAAAAATGCATAGGTCAAATACTTCACAATATATAGAGACAGAGGACGAAATAAAAATAATATAGGGCGAAGTCTTAAGCAAAAAAAATTATACAAATCAAAAGTGTCAATATACACTAACAATGCACATTACAAACAAAAACCAAATGCAATGAAAATGTAGACATGTTTCAATAAAAAAAACTAACATAACGATAATGAAGCTTTCAATGACGTCTAGGAGACACAAGCAATGACAGTGCGCTACCCTCCTTCTAAAAATATCCAGTGAGAAAACAAAAGAAGACCAAAGTTTAGCAAAGTAAAAACAAAACAAATAAAACCATGAAGCAATAAAGAAAACCAGAAGAAAAAATAAAAGAAAGGAAAATAAATGGAGCGAACTAGCGAGCAAAAAAAAACATAGTAATGGGCCGGCACAGTTGCTACGCGAGGAAAAAAATCCGCACTAAGCGAGAAATAGCGAGAAAAATGCTCTGACTTGTCGCTAGGGGGAATAGGGAACGAAATGAAACTGGGGGCCAGGTCGCTGGTAGGTTTGGGCAGCATCATTTGGGCCTGGTTCTGTTGTTGGGCTATGCATCATTCCCTAATCGCTACGCCTCCACCTGGTCGTCCTCCTCAATGGATATGCACAACCTTGATCTCTTTTGAGTGGTCTCCACAACTCCCTTTATCCACTTCTCGTTTTTTGCAAAAGCTCTTTGTAGCAATGATGCAACACGAAGGGCGTGTGGCCAAACTTCTTATTCCTATGCTTAAAATTCTTTCGATGCATGGGCGTTACTCCGTGACTTGCACACCGCTTGGTGGTGCATGATTCCTTGCTTGATGCCCAAGAATGGTGCCCCAACGATGCCCAAGAGACCGTTGCATACGGCTTGATTGCACCTCCACGGAGTTCTTGTAGTACTCAGCAATTTTCTCCCATCCACGGAGATGTTCATTCAGGCATAACATAGAGCAGCATCTTCAACTTGATCGTAGTTGTGAGTTTGTGACCTTGACGACCTCGTGCTTGCTTCGGTCACCTCCTCAAGTTCGTCGCTATCGGCCACCTCCTCTTTCGCCACCTCCTCTTCTTCTTCCATCTCCTCTTCGGCCACCTCCTCTTCTTCGACCACCTTCGAATGATCCCAAATTGAATCATAATTGAGATCATCTAGCCTCATCCTGGTCGAGGACTCTAAACACGCCAAGATTTCGACCATGCTCATCTCCACACTACAACAACAAAACCAACAAGACCCTTCATCATCGGCCACCAACAATCACCGTCAAATTCATTGGCCGAAATGTAAACGATGTTTTATTACCTTGTTGGCATTTCCTCGACCACTTGGCAGTCACGACCCTTCTTGCCGGTTGCGGCGCCCGGACGCGCCATAGCAATTACCGTAGGGGTGACCGGAGACATGGCACGAGGCTTGGACATGGATGGGGCACTGGAGTGGCCTTCTTCTTATTCTTTGCGGCCTCCTCGGCAAGGATTGAAGTTGCGACTGTCGGTTTTCTATCTCTCTTGCCACCGACAAGAGCAGTGGGAGGGTGAGCGACCATCGTCGGGGAGGCATTCACCACCCTGGCGTCCTTTGTTGTGGTTGGAGCCGGTGCTTGTGGCCGATGGAGCCTTTTCATCCCGAACCTCTTTTTTGCCGCTGATAACCCACAAGTATAGGGGATCGCAACAGTTTTCGAGGGTAGAGTATTCAACCCAAATTTATTGATTCAACACAAGGGGAGCCAAAGAATATTCTCAAGTATTAGCAGCTGAGTTGTCAATTGAACAACACCTGGAAACTTAGTATCTGCAGCAAAGTGTTTAGTAGCAAAGTAATATGATAGTGGTGGTAACAGTAACAAAAGTAAAGACAGCAAAAGTAATGTTTTTGGTATTTTGTAGTGGTTGTAACAGTAGCAACGGAAAAGTAAATAAGCGAGAACTAGTATATGAAAAACTCGTAGGCACCGGATTGGTGATGGATAATTATGCCGGATGCGGTTCGTCATGTAACAGTCATAACATAGGGTGACACAGAACTAGCTCCAGTTCATCAATGTAATGTAGGCATGTATTCTGTATATAGTCATACGTGCTTATGGAAAAGAACTTGCATGACATCTTTTGTCCTACCCTCCCGTGGCAGCGGGGTCCTATTGGAAACTAAGGGATATTAAGGCCTCCTTTTAATAGAGAACCGGAATAAAGCATTAGCACATAGTGAATACATGAACTCCTCAAACTATGGTCATCACCGGGAGTGGTCCCGATTATTGTCACTTCGGGGTTGCCGGATCATAACACATAGTAGGTGACTATAGACTTGCAAGATAGGATCAAGAACACACATATATTCATGAAAACATAATAGGTTCAGATCTGAAATCATGGCACTCGGGCCCTAGTGACAAGCATTAAGCATAGCAAAGTCATAGCAACATCAATCTCAGAACATAATGGATACTAGGGATCAAACCCTAACAAAACTAACTCGATTACATGATAAATCTCATCCAACCCATCACCGTCCAGCAAGCCTACGATGCAATTACTCACGCACGGCGGTGAGCATCATGAAATTGGTGATGGAGGATGGTTGATGATGACGACGGCGACGAATCCCCCTCTCCGGAGCCCCGAACGGACTCCAGATCAGCCCTCCCGAGAGAGATTAGGGCTTGGCGGCGGCTCCGTATCGTAAAACGCGATGATTTCTTCTCTCTGATTTTTTTCTCCCCGAAAGCCAATATATGGAGTTGGAGTTGGCTTCGGAGCGCCACCAGGGGGCCCACGAGGTAGGGGGCGCGCCCAGGGGGGCGCCCCCCACCCTCGTGAGCAGGGTGTGGGCCCCCTGGTCTTCATCTTTGGCGAGGATTTTTTATTGTTTTTTCTAAGGTGTTCCGTGGAGTTTCAGGTCATTCCGAGAAATTTTATTTTCTGCACATAAAACAACACCATGGCAATTCTGCTGAAAACAGCGTCAGTCCGGGTTAGTTCCATTCAAATCATACAAGTTAGAGTCCAAAACAAGGGCAAAAGTGTTTGGAAAAGTAGATACGACGGAGACGTATCAACTCCCCCAAGCTTAAACCCTTGCTTGTCCTCAAGCAATTCAGTTGACAAACTGAAAGAGAAAAAGAAAAACTTTTACAAACTCTGTTTGCTCTTGTTGTTGTAAACATGAAAAGCCAGCATTCAAGTTTCAGCAATATTATGAACTAACCATACTCACAATAACACGTAGGTCTCACAATTACTCATATCAATAGCATAATCAGCTAGCGAGCCATAATAATAAAACTCGGATGACAACACTTTCTCAAAATAATCATAACATGATATAACAAAATGGTATCTCGCTAGCCCTTTCTGAGACCGCAAAACATAAATGCAGAGCACCTTTAAAGATCAAGGACTGACTAAACATTGTAATTCATGGTAAAAGAGATCCAGTCAAGTCATACCCAATATAAACCAATAATAATGAATGCAAACGACAGTGTGCTCTCCAGCGGGTGCTTTTAATAAGAAGGGTGATGACTCAACATAAAAGTAAATAGATAGGCCCTTCGCAGAGGGAAGCAGGGATTTGTAGAGGTGCCAGAGCTCGGTTTTGAAATAGAGATAAATTATATTTTGAGCGGCATACTTTCATTGTCAACATAACAACTAAAAGACGACGATATCTTCCATGCTAAACAGATTATAGGCGGTTCCCAAACAGAATGGTAAAGTTTATACTCCCCTTCCTCCACAAGCATCAATCCATGGCTTGCTCGAAACAACGAGTGCCTCCAACATTCAACGGGTCCCAAGGGGAGTTTTGTTTGCAGTTATTTTGATTTAGTTTGCACGAAGCATGGGACTGGGCATCCCGGATACCAGCCATTTTCTCGTGAATGAGGAGCGGAGTCCACTCCTCTTGAGAATAACCCGCCTAACACGGAAGATAAGGGCAGCTCTAGTTGACATATGAGCTATTCGAGCATGCAAAACAGAATGTTTATTTGAAGGTTTAGAGTTTGGCACATACAAATTTACTTGGAACGGCAGGTAAATACCGCATATAGGTAGGTATAGTGGACTCATATGGAATAACTTTGGGGTTTAAGGAGTTTGGATGCACAAGCAGTATTCCCGCTTAGTACAGGTGAAGGCTAGCAAAAGACTGGGAAGCGACCAACTGAGAGAGCGACAACAGTCGTAAACATGCATTAAAATTAATTTACACCGAATACAAGCATGAGTAGGATATAATCCACCATGAACATAAATATCATGAAGGCTATGTTGATTTGATTCAACTACATGCGTGAACATGTGCCAAGTCGAGTCACTCAATTCATTTAAAGGAGGATACCATCCCATCATACCACATCATAATCATTCTAATAGCATGTTGGCACGCAAGGTAAACCATTATAACTCATAGCTAATCAAGCATGGCACAAGCAACTATAATCTCTAAATGTCATTGCAAATATGTTTACTTCATAATAGCTGAATCAGGAACGACGAATCATCATATTTACAAAAACAAGAGAGGTCGAGTTCATACCAACTTTTCTCGTCCCAATAAGTCCATCATATATCATCATTATTGCCTTTCACTTGCATGACCGAACAATGTGTATAATAATAAGAGTGCACGTGTATTGGACTAAGCTGGAATCTGCAAGCATTCAACTCAAGAGAAAAGACAAGTAATATGGGCTCTAAGTTAAATAAACAATCATGCATATAAGAGCCACTAAGCATTTTCAATATAGTCTTCTCGACCCCCAAAGAAAGGAAAAGAAATAAAAACTATTTATACGGGAAAGCTCCCAACAAGTAAAAGAAGAACGATAAATATTTTTGGGTTTTCATTTTAATTCTACTACAAGCATGGAAAGTAAACTAACTAATTTTTTTGGTTTTTTATTAAAGTTTAACAAACACACAAGAAGAAAGCAGGAAAAAGATATTTAAACTAGCATGGATATTACAGTGAAAGAGTATGAGCACCGACAGCTAGCAATGAGTGTGTGTTGAACATGAATGTAATGTCGGTGGGAAATACGTACTCCCCCAAGCTTAGGCTTTTGGCCTAAGTTGGTCTAGTGCCAGGGGTAGCCTGGCAGATATCCGTAGGTGAAGCTGGGGTCATACTGTGATGAAGAAGGCTCCGGCTGCCGCTGGCTGGCAGCCTCCTCTAGATCCCAAGAATAAACAGATAGTCGTGGAGGTTCATCTTGTGGTTCCGGTTCCGGGGCTGGTGCAGGATTCCGATAGGCTTGAACGGCCGACCACGGAATGATGTGAGGTTCTGCTGACAAGTTAAACAAAGAAGGAGCAGGCAAAGTAATAGTTTCAGGGTGATGTTTATCAAAGTATAAGTTATATTTGAGCTCCCCTTCGCGACTCTTAACAAGAAAATCATGCGCTATCATACTCTTATAATCTAAATAAGCACGGGGCAGCGCTGTTTCTTCTTTCTCCTCATGCCTAATAGGTATTTGAAAATGCTCAGCAAGGCGTGAAGCATAAATGCCTCCAAAAATGGGGCCCTTAGTACGGTTCAGACTTAACCGTCTAGCAACAATTCCTCCCATACTAGCAGAGTTATTGCGGTATAAACCATGAAACAAAATAATAATATCAGGAATACTAAGGTTCCCACAGTTCCCGCGTCCAATCAAGCAACGACTAGCAAATAAGGCAAAGTAGCGTAAAACAGGAAAATGTATGCTAGTGATCCTTGCATCCGAAACCTTCCTGGTTTCTCCCACCGTGATGGTGTTAATTAAAGCTTCTACTTCATTACAATGGGGTTCATCTAAGGTGCCCTCAAAGGGTATTCTGCAAACCTCGCAGAATTCAGCTAATGTCATCTCTTTAACAACGTCATATAAATGAAACTCTACTGTTGGAGGTGATTTCTTAGGGAAAAAATAGAAGTTTTGCACAAAAGTATTTGTGAGTAAGAGATACTGATGACGTTGGTCGTGGAGGAAGTTGGTGAGGCCAGCATTTTCAATCAATAAATAGAAATCCTCATAAATCCCGGCTCTCCTCAAGAAGTCATCGGAAGGCCATTCACACGGCCGGACCTCCGCGGTGCGAGGCAAATTAAATTTGGGCTTCTCCTCTTCTTCCTTTTGCTTTTCCTTAGAGCTTCGGCTCGACGAGCCCCTCAAAAGTCTCTTCATTATTTCTGAAGAAATCTGAAATTTTTAGTAACTTCAAATAAAAGTGAACCAACTTGAATAAAATTGATAGTAACAACTCCCACAAGTGACTAGAGCCTAAATAAAGCATTGGAACTACTTGGAACCATATAAATTTGACATGCAAGCTCAAGAACATGGTCACCTATCAACACAAATTTGCAATGAATAAAGCACTAGAACAAAAACTAATTGGACCAATGGAGGAGTCACATACCAAGGATCAATCTCCCCAAGCAGTTTTGCGAGAGGTGCTTTGAGCAAGTAGATCGAAAATCACAGCAACGGGGGCTGGAACTCGTGCTTGAGTTGGTTTTTCGTGTTTGTGTGAGGCAGAGGAAGAAGATGGGTGCAGGAATAAGTGGAGGAGGGCCACCGTGGGCCCACGAGGCAGGGGGCGCGCCCAGGGGGTAGGGCGCGCCCTCCACCCTCGTGACCAGGTGGCAGCTCCCCCCGTGGTAATTTTTGCACAGTAAATCCTCAAATATTCCCGAAAAAATCATATTAAATTGGCATGGCATTCTGAGGACTTTTATTTTCGGGATATTTTTATATTGCACGGATAAGTCAGGAAACAGACAGAAAAATACTATTTTACTTTATTTCTACTAAATAACAGAAAATATAAAGAGGGTACAGAAGGTTGTGCTTCTAGTTTCATCCATCTCGTGATCATCAAAATGAACCCACTAACAAGGTTGATCAAGTCTTGTTAACAAACTCATTCCGAATAATCACGGAACCGGAGAAATTTCGAATAACACTAAGTTACCTCAACGGGGATATGAAAATCCCCAACAATAAGAATATCATACTTTTTCTTGACAGTAGGGAGAGGAAATTCAAAACCTCCAAATATAATCGATGGAATTTTCCAATAGAGTTGATACTATAAACTTGAGGTTGTTTCTCGGAAATGTACCGTGTGCTCATTGCCATTAACATGAAAAGTGACATTGCCTTTGGTGCAATCAATAACAGCCCCTGCAGTATTAAGGAAAGGTCTTCCAAGAATAATAGACATACTATCATCCTCGGGAATATCAAGAATAACAAAGTCCGTTAAAATAGTAACGTTTGCAACCACAACAGGCACATCCTCACAAATACCGACAGGTATAGCAGTTGATTTATCAGCCATTTGCAAAGATATTTCAGTAGGTGTCAACTTATTCAAGTCAAGTCTACGATATAAAGAGAGAGGCATAACACTGACACCGGCTCCAAGATCACATAAAGCAGTTTTAACATAATTTCTCTTAATGGAGCATGGTATAGTAGGTACTCCTGGATCTCCAAGTTTCTTTGGTATTCCACCCTTAAAAGTATAATTAGCAAGCATGGTGGAAATTTCAGCTTCAGGTATCTTTCTTTTATTAGTAATGATATCCTTCATATACTTAGCATAAGGATTTGTTTTGAGCACATCAGTTAATCGCATACGCAAAAAGATGGGTCTAATCATTTCAGCAAAGCGCTCAAAATCCTCATCATCCTTTTTCTTGGATGGTTTCGGAGGAAAAGGCATGGGTTTCTGAACCCATGGTTCCCTTTCTTTACCATGTTTCCTAGCAACGAAGTCTCTTTTATCATAACGTTGATTCTTTGATTGTGGGTTATCAAGATCAACAGCAGGTTCAACTTCTACATCATTATCATTACTAGGTTGAGCATCAACATGAACATTATCATTAACATTATCACTAGGTTCATGTTCATCACCTGATTGTGTTTCAGCATCAGAAATAGAGATATCATTTGGATTCTCAGGTGGTTCAGCAATAGGTTCACTAGAAGTTTGCAAAGTCCTATCATTTTTCTTTTTCTTCCTCTTAGAAGAACTAGGTACATCAATATTATTTCTCTGAGAATCTTGCTCGATTCTCTTAGGGTGGCCTTCAGGATACAAAGGTTCCTGAGTCATTCTACCAGTTCTAGTAGCCACTCTAACAGCATAATCATTTTTCTTACTATTCATTTCATCAAGCACTTCTTTCTGAGCTTTAAGTACTTGTTCTACTTGAGTGGTAACCATAGAAGCATGTTTGCTAACAAGTTTAAGTTCACCTCTAATATCAGCCATATAATCACCCAAGCGTTTAATCATAAAGGTATTCTGTTTTAATTGTCTACCAAAATAAGCATTAAAGTCATCTTGCTTAAACATAAAGTCATCAAACTCATCCAAGCACTGACTAGCAATTTTAGTAGGAGGGACTTCAGCTTTATCATATCTATAGAGAGAATTTACCTTTACTACCTGTGTCGGGATATCGGGAGGTTCTTCAGTAAATAAGTAGTTGAGATCATATACTTATTCAACAGGCGGTAAATTAAGACCATGTATTTCTTCAATAGTAGGTAAATTCTTAACATCTTCAGGTTTAATACCTTTTTCTTTCATAGATTTCTTTGCCTCTTGCATATCTTCGGGACTGAGAAATAAAACACCTCTCTTCTTCGGAGTTGGTTTAGGAATAGGCTCAGTAATTGGCTCTGGAACTGGCTCAGGAGGTGGCTCAGGAGGTGCCCAATTATTTTCATTTGCCAACATATTATTCAATAGAATTTCAGCTTCATCCGGTGTTCTTTCCCTGAAAAGAGAACTAGCACAACTATCCAGGAAATCTCTGGAAGCATCAGTTAGTCCATTATAAAAGATATCAAATATTTCAGGTTTCTTAAGAGGATGATCAGGCAAAGCATTAAGTAACTTGAGAAGCCTCCCCCAAGCTTGTGGGAGACTCTCTTCTTCAATTTGCACAAAATTGTATATTTCCCTCAAGGCAGCTTGTTTCTTATGAGCAGGGAAATATTTAGCAGAGAAGTAATAAATCATATCCTGGGGACTTTGCACACAACCAGGATCAAGAGAATTAAACCATATCTTAGCATCACCCTTTAATGAGAACGGAAATATTTTGAGTAAATAAAGGTAGCGCGATCTCTCATTATTAGTAAACAGGGCAGCTATATCATTTAACTTAGTAAGATGTGCCACAACAGTTTCAGATTCATAGCCATAAAAAGGATCAGATTCAACCAAAGTAATTATATCTGGATCAACAGAAAAATCATAATAATCCTGATCAGGAACACAGATAGGTGAAGTAGCAAAAGCAGGGTCGGGTTTCATTCTATCTCTAAAAGATTCTTTACTCCATTTAACTAGCAACCTCTTAAGTTCATGTCTATCCTGGCAAGCAAGAATAGCTGCAGAAGATTCAGCATCAAAAAGATAACCCTCAGGAATAGCAGGCATATTTCATCATCACTAACATCATCGTGTTCAGGTTCAATAATTTCTCTTTCTCTAGACCTAGCAATTTGCTCATCAAGAAATTCACCAAGGGGCACAGTAGTATCAAGCATAGAAGTAGTTTCATCATAAGTATCATGCATAGCAGAAGTGGCATCATCAATAACATGCGACATATCAGAATTCATAGCAGTAGCAGGTTTAGGTGTCGCAAACTTACTCATAACAGAAGGAGAATCTAGTGCAAGGCTAGATGGCAGTCCCTTACCTCCCCTCGTAGTTGAGGGCAAAATAGTAGTTCGATCATCTTTCAAGTTCTTCATAGTGTCCAGCAGATATAAATCCCAAGTGACTCAAAGAATAGAGCTATGCTCCCTGGCAACGGCGCCAGAAAAAGGTCTTGATAACCCACAAGTATAGGGGATCGCAACAGTTTTCGAGGGTAGAGTATTCAACCCAAATTTATTGATTCGACACAAGGGGAGCCAAAGAATATTCTCAAGTATTAGCAGCTGAGTTGTCAATTCAACCACACCTGGAAACTTAGTATCTGCAGCAAAGTGTTTAGTAGCAAAGTAATATGATAGTGGTGGTAACGGTAACAAAAGTAAAGACAGCAAAAGTAATGTTTTTGGTATTTTGTAGTGATTGTAACAGTAGCAACGGAAAAGTAAATAAGCGAGAACCAGTATATGGAAAACTCGTAGGCACCGGATTAGTGATGGATAATTATGCCGGATGCGGTTCGTCATGTAACAGTCATAACATAGGGTGACACAGAACTAGCTCCAGTTCATCAATGTAATGTAGGCATGTATTCCGTATATAGTCATACGTGCTTATGGAAAAGAACTTGCATGACATCTTTTGTCCTACCCTCCCGTGGCAGCGGGGTCCTATTGGAAACTAAGGGATATTAAGGCCTCCTTTTAATAGAGAACCGGAACAAAGCATTAGCACATAGTGAATACATGAACTCCTCAAACTATGGTCATCACCGGGAGTGGTCCCGATTATTGTCACTTCGGGGTTGCCGGATCATAACACATAGTAGGTGACTATAGACTTGCAAGATAGGATCAAGAACACACATATATTCATGAAAACATAATAGGTTCAGATCTGAAATCATGGCACTCGGTCCCTAGTGACAAGCATTAAGCATAGCAAAGTCATAGCAACATCAATCTCAGAACATAATGGATACTGGGGATCAAACCCTAACAAAACTAACCCGATTACATGATAAATCTCATCCAACCCATGACCGTCCAGCAAGCCTACGATGCAATTACTCACGCACGGCGGTGAGCATCATGAAATTGGTGATGGAGGATGGTTGATGATGACGACAGCGACGAATCCCCCTCTCCGGAGCCCCAAACGGACTCCAGATCAGCCCTCCCGAGAGAGATTAGGGCTTGGCGGCGGCTCCGTATCGTAAAATGTGATGATTTCTTCTCTCTTATTTTTTTCTCCCCGAAAGCCAATATATGGAGTTGGAGTTGGCGTCGGAGGGCCACAAAGGGCCCACGAGGTAGGGGGCGCGCCCAGGGGGGCGGCCTCCACCCTCGTGAGCAGGGTGTGGGCCCCCTTGTCTTCATCTTTTGCAAGGATTTTTTATTGTTTTTTTCTAAGGTGTTCCGTGGAGTTTCAGGTCATTCCGAGAAATTTTATTTTCTACACATAAAACAACACCATGGCAATTCTGCTGAAAACAGCATTAGTCCAGGTTAGTTCCATTCAAATCATACAAGTTAGAGTCCAAAACAAGGGCCAAAGTGTTTGGAAAAGTACATACGACGGAGACGTATCAGCCGCGAGCCCGTGGCGCTGGCCGACGGGTGGTGCAAGGCACTTGGCTATCCATTCTAGCGATGGGGCCAGTCATCGGTGGCGACATCAACGCGTGGGGGCGGCAGCGGCGGGAAGGATGCTGGCGCGAGGACGGGAGAAAGAGGCACATAACTTTTACTCGGCCGCGCAAGCACCGAATATATTTACGCAACTTGGGGGGATTTTCTGTGAAATAGTAAAAATCATACCCCCTTATAGATGTTAGGAGTTCGGTTAGGGCGGCATAGAGGAGTAAAACCAAAATTATACTCCCTTGTAGTCTTTTAGGGTAACGGCTACAGTTGTCCTAAGTTGTTACCTAAAATCCGGTGAAGAGAGATCCTACTCTGAAGGTTGCTATACTTATATTGAAGGAAATATGCCCTAGAGGCAATAGTAAAGTTGTTATTTTGTATTTCCTTATTAATGATAAATGTTTATTATTCATGCTATAATTGTATTAACCACAAACTTGATACATGTGTGAATACATAGACAAAACACTGTATCCCTAGTATGCCTCTACTAGACTAGCTCGTTGATCAAAGATGGTTAAGTTTCCTAGCCATGGACATGAGTTGTCGTTTGAAAATCAGGATCACATTATTAGTGGAATAATGTGATGGACAAGACCCATCTGTTAACTTAGCATGATGATCATTCAGTTTTATTGCTACTGCTTTCTTCGTGTCAAATATATATTCCTCCGACTATGAGATTATGTAACTCCCGGACACCGGAGGAATGCCTTATGTGCTATCAAACGTCACAACGTAACTGGGTGATTATAAAGATGCTCTATAGGTATCTCCAAAGGTGTTTGTTGGGTTGGCATAGATCGAGATTAGGATTTGTCACTCTGAGTATCAGAGAGGTATCTTTGGGCCCTCTCGGTAATGCGCATCATATGAAGCCTTGCAAGCAATGTGACTAATGATTTAGTTACGGGATGATGCACTATGTAATGAGTAAAGAGACTTGCCGGTAGTGAGATTGAACTAGGTATGAAGATACCGACGATCGAATCTCGGGCAAGTAAGATACCGATGACAAAGGGAATAACGTATGTTGACATTACGGTTCGACCAATAAAGATCTTCGTAGAATATGTGGGAACCAATATGAGCAACCATGTTCGGCTATTGGTTATTGACCGGAGATGTGCCTCGGTCATGTCTACATAGTTCTCGAACCCGTAGGGTCCGCACGCTTAATGTTCGGTGATGATATGTATTATATGAGTTATGTGTTTTGGTGATCGAAGGTTGTTCAGAGTCCCGGATGAGATCATGGACATGACAAGGAGTCTCAAAATGGTCGAGAGGTAAACATTGATATATTGGAAGGTTATATTCGGACACCGGAATGGTTCCGGAATGTTTTGGGGATTTTTCATAGTACCGAGGGGTTACCGGAACCCCCCGAGAAAGTTAATGGGCCTCATGGGCCATAGGGGAGAGGAGGAGGCAGGCCACAGGAGGTGCCCCCCCAGGGGAGTCCGAATTGGACTAGGGGAGGGGGCGCCCCCCCCATTCCTTCTCCTTCTCTCTCTCCCTTCCCCCTTTTCCCCCTCCGGAAAGGAAGGGGGGGGTCCAAATTGGACTGGGAGTCCTAGTAGGACACCCCCCTTGGGGGGCGCCCTGACCAGCCCTCTCCCCTCTCCCTCCTTTATATACGGGGGCAGGGGGGACACCCCAAAGCACAACAATTGTTTCTTAGCCGTGTGCGGTGCCCCCTCCACCATTTACTCCCTCGGTCATATTGTCGTAGTGCTTAGGCGAAGCCCTGCGGGGATCACATCACCATCACCGTCACCATGCCGTCGTGCTAACGTAACTCATCTCCTTTGTACCTCTACTGGATCAAGAGTTCGAGGGATGTCATCGAGCTGAACGTGTGCATAACTCAGAGGTGCCATGCGTTCGATACTTGATCGGTTGATTCAAGAAGACGTTCGACTACATCAACCGCGTTAAGTTAACGCTTCCGTTTTCGATCTACGAGGGTACGTGGACACACTCTCCCCCTCTCGTTGTTATGCATCTCCTAGATAGATCTTGCACGAGCATAGGAATTTTTTTTAAATTGCATGCTACGTATCCCAATAGTGGCATCCGAGCCAGGTCTATGCGTAGATGGTATGCACGAGTAGAACACAAAGAGTTGTGGGCGGTGATCGTCATACTGCTTACCACCAATGTATTATTTTGATTCAGTGGTATTGTGGGAAGAAGCATCCCGTGTTGGAAATATGCCCTAGAGGCAATAATAAAATTGTTATTATTATATTTCCTTGTTCATGATAATTGTCTATTGTTCATGCTATAATTGTATTAACCGGAAACCGTAATACATGTGTGAATACATAGACCACAACATGTCCCTAGTGAGCCTCTAGTTGACTAGCTCGTTGATCAATAGATGGTTATGGATTCCTGACCATGGACATTGGATGTCATTGATAACAAGATCACATCATTAGGAGAATTATGTGATGGACAAGACCCAATCCAAAGCATAGCACAAGATCGTTTAGTTCGTTTGCTAGAGCTTCTCCAATGTCAAGTATCTTTCCTTAGACCATGAGATTGTGCAACTCCCGGATGTCGTATGAATGGTTTGGGTGTATCAAACGTCACAACGTAACTGGATGACCATAAAGGTGCACTACAGGTATCTCTGAAAGAGTCTGTTGGATTGGCACGAATCGAGACTGGGATTTGTCACTTCGTATGACGGAGAGGTATCTCTGGGCCCACTTGGTAATGCATCATCATAATGAGCTCAATGTGACTAAGGAGTTAGCCACAGGATCATGCGTTACGGAATGAGTAAAGAGACTTGCCGGTAACGAGATTGAACGAGGTACAGGGATACCCACGATCGAATCTCGAGCAAGTAACATACCAATGGACAAAGGGAATTGTATACGTGATTGATTGAATCCCCGACATCGTGGTTCATCCGATGAGATCATCATGGAACATGTGGGAGCCAATATGGGTATCTAGATCCCGCTATTGGTTATTGGCCGGAGAGATGTCTCGATCATGTCTGCATGGTTCCCGAACCCGTAGGGTCTACACACTTAAGGTTCGGTGACGCTAGAGTTGTAACGGGAAATTGTGTGTGGTTACCGAAAGTTGTTAGGAGTCTCGGATGAGATCCCGGATGTCACGAGCAGTTGCCGAATGGTCCAAAGGTGAAGATTTATGTATGGGAAGTCCAGTTTCAGTCGCCGGAAGGTTTTGGGGTTAACGATATTGTACCGGGACCACCGAAAGATGTCCGGGGGTCCATCGGGTGGGGCCACTTACCCCGGAGGGGGCCAAGTGGGCTGAATATGGGTGGGAACCAGCCCCTAGTGGGCTGGTGCACCCCCCAAGGGCCCAAGGCGCCTAGGGTTGGAAACCCTAGGGGGTGGGGGCGCCTCCCACCTGCTTGGGGGGCAAGTCTCCCCCCTTGCCCCCCCTCTAGATGCATCTAGGGGGGCGGCCCCCTCTGCCCTTCCCCTATAAATAGTGAGGGGTGGGAGGGCAGCCACACCCTTCCCCTGCCGCAGCCCTTCCCCCTTCCAACTCTTCCTCCTCCATAGTGCTTAGTGAAGCTCTGCTAGAGAACCAGAAGCTCCACCACCACGCCGTCGTGCTGCCGGAGTTCTCCCTCAACTTCTCCTTCCCCTTGCTGGATCAAGAAGGATGAGACGTCCCGGGCTGTACGTGTGTTGAACGCGGAGGCGCCGTACGATTGGCGCTTGGATCGGATCTTCCGTGATTTGAATCGTCGCTAGTACTACTCCATCAACCACGTTCTTGTAACGCTTCTGCTTAGCGATCTTCATGGGTATGAAGATGCACTCCCTCTCTCTCGTTGCTAGCATCTCCTAGATTGATCTTGGTGACACGTAGGAATTTTTTTGAATTATTACTGCGTTCCCCAATAGAGCACAAGTAGTTGTGGGCGATGATTTGGTCAATTTTCTTACCGTTACTATTCCTATCTTGATTCGGCGGCATTGTGGGATGAAGCGGCCCGGACCGACCTTACATGTACGCTTACGTGAGACAGGTTCCACCGACTGACATGCACTTGTTGCATAAGGTGGCTAGCGGGTGTCTGTCTCTCCCACTTTAGTCAGATCGGATTCGATGAAGAGGGTCCTTATGAAGGGTAAATAGCAATTGGCATATCACCGTTGTGGCTTTTGCATGGGTAAGAAACGTTCTTGCTAGAAACCCATAGCAGCCACGTAAAACATGCAACAACAATTAGAGAACGTCTAACTTGTTTTTGCAGGATATGCTATGTGATGTGATATGGTCAAAAGGATGTGATGAATTATATATGTGATGTATGAGATTGATCATGGTCTTGTAATAGGAATCACGACTTGCATGTCGATGAGTATGACAACCGACATGAGCCATAGGAGTTGTCTTAATTTATTGTATGACCTGCGAGTCAATATAAGCACCATGTAATTACTTTACTTTATTGCTAACCGTTAGCCATAGTAGTAGAAGTAATAGTTGGTGAGACAACTTCATGAAGACACGATGATGGAGATCATGATGATGGAGATCATGGTGTCATGCCGGTGGCGATGGTGATCATGCCGTTCCTCGAAGATGGAGATCAAAAGCGCAAGATGATATTGGCCATATCGTGCCACCTTATGATTTGGATGTGATGTTTGTCATGTTTATATCTTATTTGCTTAGAATGACAGTAGCATAAATAAGATGATCCCTCACTAAAATTTCAAGAAATGTGTTCCCCCTAACTATGCACCGTTGCAAAGGTTCATTGTTTCGACTACGTGATGATCGGGTGTGATAGATTATAACGTTCGCAAACAACAGGTGTAAGCCAGATTTACACATGCGAAACACTTAGGTTGACTTGACGAGCCTAGCATGTAGAGACATGGCCTCGAAACATGAGAGACCGAAAGGTCGAACATGAGTCGTATGGTAGATACGATCAACATGGAGATGTTCTCTGTTGATGACTAGTCCATCTCACGTGATGATCGAACACGGCCTAGTCGATTCAGATCATGTATCACTTAGATGACTAGAGGGATGTCTATCTGAGTGGAAGTTCATTAAATAATTTGATTAGATGAACTTAATTATCATGAACTTAGTCTAAAATTGTCTTTACAATCTATCCTGTAGATCCAATGGCCCACGCTAATGTTCCCCTCAACTTCAATGCATTCCTAAAGAAAACCAAGCTGAAAGGCGATGTAATCAACTATACGGACTGGGTCCGTAACTTGAGGATCATCCTCATAGCTGCCAAGAAAGCATATGTCCTTGAAGCACCGCTAGGTGACGCACCCATTTTCCCAGCAACTCAAGATGTTATGAACTTCTGGCAGCCGCATAGTGATGATTACTCCCTGGTTCAGTGCGGCATGCTTTACAGTTTAGAATCAGGGCTCCAAAAGCGTTTTGAGCAACACGAAGCATATGAGATGTTCCAAGAGCTGAAGATGGTTTTCCAAGCTCATGCCCGGGTCGAGAGATATGAAGTCTCTGACAAGTTCTACAGTTTTAAGATGGAGGAAAACAATTCTGTCAGCAAGCATATACTCAAAATGTCTGGGTTGCACAACCGCTTGTCTCACCTGGGAGTTAATCTTCTAGATGACTCGGTCATTGACAGAATCCTCCAGTCGCTTCCACCTAGCTACAAGAGCTTTGTGATGAACTACAATATGAAAGGGATGGAGAAGTCCATTCCTGAGTTATTCGATGCTGAAATCAATGGAGGTGGGGATCAAAAAGGAACATCAAGTGTTGATGGTGAATAATACCACTAGTTTCAAGAAAGGCAATGGAAAGAAGAACTTCAAGAAGGACGGTAAGGGAGTTGCCGCACCCGGTAAGTCAGTTTTTTGAGGGTTAAATGACAGTGGGAGAGGCTCCCACTGACCTTGTATTAACTCATAGCACAAGATTGCATACTTACAGGGGTGGGGTTAAGGCCCCCAAGCCATTTCTAAGGCTAACATAAAGCCAAGCAAGAGTACAACTAAAAGTGGATAGCACAAAAATGGATTACAAGTTTTGGAGGAACGTAGAAAAGAAGGGGTGCAACTCATGTTTATAGTTGTGTGCAAGCAGCTCCATCAGAATCTTGAAGCACGCCAACCAAGAGTCAAAGGAGTGTGGCACCCCCTAAAATGCTCATTGTTTCATTCCTTCCAACTACTCCAGGATGACAACATGAAAATGTCCATAAAGAGAGGCTGGCTCCACTGCTGTTTCCCAGCATGTATCAACCTGAGGCGGTTGTCATAGTTAGGCCAGTGGACCCCCAACTTGGCCCAACATTGTACACTGAAAGGGCAATGAAAGAAGAGGTGCTCCACCATCTCTTTTGGTGGTTGATTGCACAACAGGCAGGCATAATTTTTGTTCGCGATGTTATAACAACGGTGCTTGAGCATGTTCCTGGTGTTCAGTCGGTCCACCATCAAGAGCTAGCAGAACACTTTGAATTTGATGGGGCTTTTGGCTTTCCACAGCCAAACAAAGGCCTCGTCGACCTCCACCTCTCTGAAGCAGTGCTCATAGTATACACTAGAAGAGAATCTATTAGCAATGGAGCAGTCCCAAACATCATTCTCCTCCACGTCCAGTAGAACATGAGCTGACCGGACCTATATCTCTCTGATCTCCTGACGGGCCTGCGCAGAGAGTGGGAGGTGGAACAGCTCGCTAGGGTCACTGGCATGCAAGACGGCGTTAACAGGCGCGTCCTCATCCATGTTGAAGGAGAAGGCTCTAGGGAAAGACTGCATCAGAGGGTGATCTTCATCACCGAGCCACAAATCCTTCCAGAAAAGGGTCTAGGAGCCATTCCCAATCTCCACCGATGTGATCCCTCTGAATATGTCACTGTGCACCATAAGATCACGCCACCAAAATGAGCCAATTGCACTTCATGTGTGTGGTACCTTGTCAGGGTAGTATGCGTTCCAAACTAGGGAAACCCAAGGTACATCCTCTTTGTTGCAGAACTTGAAGAGGTGCTTGAGAAGGAGTGCCATGTTTTGAGTCTTGATGTCGATTATGCCAGGCCTCCCTTCTTATTTGGTCTACAAACCGGATCCCATGCTGCTAAGGAGTTCGATTTGACACCATCATCAATGTTTTTTGCCCAGAGGTAGTATCTACGTAGCTTGTCCAGTGTTGGGGAACGTGGTAATTTCAAAAAAAATCCTACGATCACGCAAGATATATCTAGGTGATGCATAGAAACAAGGGGAAGAGTGTGTCCACGTACCCTCATAGACCCGAAAGCGGAAGTGTTATGTAACGCGGTTGATGTAGTCAAACGTCTTCGCGTTCCAATCGATCAAGTGCCGAATGCACGACACCACCATGATCTGCACACGTTCAGCTCGGTGATGTCCCTCGAACTCTAGATCCAGCTGAGGCCGAGGGAGAGTTCCGTCAGCACGACGGCGTGGTAACGGTGATGATGAAGTTACTGGCGTGGGGCTTCACCTAAGCACTATGATGATATGACCGACGTGTGCAACTATGCAGGGGGCACCGCACACGGCTGAAGGATCAACTTGTGTGTCTATGGGGTGCCCCCTCCCCCATATATAAAGGAGGAGAGGGGAGGCCGACCGGCCCTCCTTGGCGCGCCCCCAAGAGGGGAATCCTACTAGGACTCCAAGTCCTAGTAGGTTTCCGCCAAAAGTGAGAGATGGGGAAGGAAGAAGAGGGAGAGGGATAAGGAAAGTGGGGCGTCGACCCCCTTCCTTGTTCTATTCGGACTCAAGGGGGAGGGGGCGTGTGGCCTGCCCTGGCTGCCCCTCTCTCTCCACTAAGGCCCATTGAGGCCCGTTAGTTCCCCCATGGGCTACAATAACCCTCCGGCACTCCAGTTTTATCTGAAACTTTTCCGAAACACTTCCAGTGTCCGAATATAGTCATCCAACATATCAATATTTATGTCTCGACCATTTCGATACTCCTCTTCATTTCCGTGATCACATCCGGGACTTTGAACAACCTTTGGTACATCAAATCACATAAACTCATAATACCAATCGTTATCGAACGTTAAGCGTGTGGACCCTACGGGTTTGAGAACTATGTAGACATGACCGAGACTCATCTCCGGCCAACAACCAATAGAGGAACCTGGATGCTCATATTGGTCTCTACATATTCTACGAAGATCTTTATCGGTCAAACCGCATAACAACATACATTGTTCCCTTTATCATCGGTATGTTACTTGCCCAAGATTTGATCGTCGGTATGATCATACCTAGTTCAATCTCGTTACTGGCAAGTCTCTTTACTCACTCCGTAATACTTCATCCTACAACTAACTCATTAGTCTCAATGCTTACAAGGCTTAGATGAGTATTACCGAGCGGGCCCAGAGATACCTCTTCGAAACACGGAGTGACAAATCCTAATCTCGATCTATGACAACCCAACAAACACCTTCGGATACACCTGTAGAGCACCTTTATAATCACCCTTTTACGTTGTGACGTTTGGTAGCACACAAAGTGTTCCTCCGGTATTCGGGAGTTGCATAATCTCATAGTCTGAGGAACTTGTATAAGTCATGAAGAAAGCAGTAGCAATGAAACTGTAACGATCATAATGCTAAGCTAACAGATGGGTCATGTCCATCACATCATTCTCCTAATGATGTGACCCCGTTCATCAAATGACAACACATGTCTATGGTTAGGAAACATAACCATCTTTGATTAACAAGATAGTCAAGTAGAGGCATACTGGGGACAATATGTTTTGTCTATGTATTCACACATGTACTAAGTTTCCGGTTAATACAATTCTAGCATGAATAATAAACATTTATTATGAAATAAGGAAATAAATAATAACTCTATTATTGCCTCTAGGGCATATTTCCTTCGGTCTCCCACTTGCACTAGAGTCAATAATCTAGATTACATAGTAATGATTCTAACACCCATGGAGCTTTGGTGTTGATCATGTTTTGCTCGTGGAAGAGGCTTAGTCAATGGGTCTGCAACATTCAGATCCTTGTGTATCTTGCAAATCTCTATGTCCCCGACACTTGATGACAGATGGAATTGAAGCGTCTCTTGATGTGCTTGGTTCTCTTGTGAAATCTGGATTCCTTTGCCAAGGCAATTGCACCAGTATTGTCACAAAAGATTTTCATTGGACCCGATGCACTAGGTATGACACCTAGATCGGATATGAACTCCTTCATCCAAACTCCTTCATTTGCTGCTTCCAAAGCAGCAATGTACTCCACTTCGCACGTAGATCCTGCCATGACGCTCTTCTTGGAACTGCACCAACTGACAACTCCTCCATTCAATAAAAATACATAACCGGTTTGCAACTTAGAGTCATCCGGATCAGTGTTAAAGCTTGCATCGACGTAACCGTTTACGATGAGCTCTTTTTCAGCTCCATAAACGAGAAACATATCCTTAGTCCTTTTCAGGTACGATGTTCTTGACCGTTGTCCAGTGCTCCACTCCGGGATTACTTTGGTACCTCCCTGCTATGCTTATAGCAAGGCACACATCAGGTCTAGTACACATCATTGCATACATGATAGAACCTATGGCTGAAGCATAGGGAATGACTTTCATTTTCTTTCTATCTTCTGGAGTGGTCGGGCATTGAGTCTGACTCAACTTCACACCTTGTAACACAAGCAAGAACCCTTTCTTTGACTGATCCATTTTGAACTTCTTCAAAACTTTATCAAGGTATGTGCTTTGTGAAAGTCCAATTAACCGTCTTGATCTATCTCTATAGATCTTGATGCCCAATATGTAAGAAACTTATCCGAGGTCTTTCGTAGAAAAATTCTTATTCAGGTATACCTTTATGCTATCTAGAAATTCTATATCATTTCCAATCAACAATATGTCATCAACATATAATATCAGAAATGCTACAGAGCTCCCACTCACTTTCTTGTAAATACAGGCTTCTCCAAAAGTCTGTATAAAACCATATGCTTTGATCACACTATCAAAGCATTTATTCCAACTCCGAGAGGCTTGCACCAGTCCATAAATGGATCGATGGAGCTTGCACACTTTGTTAGCAACCTTTGGATCGAAAAAACCTTCTGGTTGCATCATATACAACTCTTCTTCCAGAAATCCATTCAGGAATGCAGTTTTGACATCCATTTGCCAAATTTCATAATCATAAAATGCAGCAATTGCTAACATGATTAAGACAGACTTAAGCATCGCTACGGGTGAGAAAGTCTCATCATAGTAACTCCTTGAACTTGTCGAAAATGTTTCGCAACTAGTTGAGCTTTGTAAACAGTAACATTACCGTCTACGTCAGTTTCTTCTTAAAGATCCATTTATTTTCTATGGCTTGCCGATCATCGGGCAAGTCCACCAAAGTCCACACTTTGTTCTCATACATGGATCCCATCTCAGATTTCATGGCCTCAAGCCATTTCGTAGAATCTGGGCTCATCATCGCTTCCTCATAGTTCATAGGTTCATCATGGTCTAGTAACATGACTTCCAGAACATGAATACCATACCACTCTGGTGCGGATCTTACTCTGGAAGACCTACGAGGTTCGGTAGTAACTTGATTTGAAGCTTCATAATCATCATCATTAACTTCCTCGCTAATTGGTGTAGGAATCACTGGAACTGATTTCTATGATGAGCTACTTTCCAATAAGGGAGAAGGTATAATTACCTCATCAAGTTCTACTTTCCTCTCACTCACTTCTTTCGAGAGAAACTCCTTCTCTAGAAAGGATCCATTCTTAGCAACAAAGATTTTGCCTTCGGATCTGTGACTGAAGGTGTACCCAACATTTCCTTTGGGTATCCTATGAAGACGCACTTCTCTGATTTGGGTTCGAGCTTATCAGGTTGAAGCTTTTTTACATAAGCATCGCAGCCCCAAACTTTAAGAAACGACAACTTTGGTTTCTTGCCAAACCACAGTTCATAAGGCGTCATCTTAATGGATTTTGATGGTGCCCTATTTAAAGTGAATGCAGCCGTCTCTAAAGCATAACCCCAAAATGATAGCGGTAAATCAGTAAGAGACATCATAGATTGCACCATATCCGATAAAGTATGGTTACGATGTTCAGACACACCATTTTGCTGTGGTGTTCTAGGTGGTGTTAGTTGTGAAACTATCCCATGTTGTTTCAAATGAAGACCAAACTCATAACTCAAATATTCCCCTCCATGATCAGATCGTAGAAACTTTATTTTCTTATTACGATGATTTTCCACTTCACTCTGAAATTCTTTGAACTTTTCAAATGTTTCAAACTTATGTTTCATCAAGTAGATATAACCATATCTGCTCAAATCATCTGTGAAGGTAAGAAAATAATGATACACGCCACGAGCCTCAATACTCATTGGACCGCATACATCGGTATGTATTATTTCCAACAAGTCAATAGCTCGTTCCATTGTTCCGGAGAATGGAGTTTTAGTCATCTTGCCCATGAGGCACGGTTCGCAAGCACCAAGTGATTCATAACCAAGTGATTCCAAAAGTTCATCAGCATGGAGTTTCTTCATGCGCTTTACACCGATATGACCCAAACGGCAGTGCCACAAATAAGATGCACTATCATTATTAACTTTGCATCTTTTGGCTTCAATATTATGAATATGTGTATCATCACTATCGAGATTTGATAAAAATAGACAACTCATCAAGGGTGCATGACCATAAAAGATATTACTCATATAAATAGAACAACCATTATTCTCTGATTTAAATGAATAACCGTCTCACATTAAAGAAAATCCAGATATAATATTCATGCTCAATTCTGGCACCAAATAACAATTATTCAGGTCTAAAACTAATCCTGATGGTAGATGTAGGGGTAGCGTGCCGACGGCAATCACACCGACCTTGGAACCATTTCCCACGCGCATCGTCACCTTGTCCTTAGCCAATCTTCGTTTAATCCGTAGCCCCTGCTTCGAGTTGCAAATATGAGCAACATAACCAGTATCAAATACCCAGGCGCTACTACGAGCATTAGTAAGGTACACATCAATAACATGTATATCAAATATACCTTTCACTTTGCCATCCTTCTTAGCCGCCAAATACTTGGGGCAGTTCCGCTTCCAGTGACCAGTCCCTTTGTAGTAGAAGCACTCAATTTTAGGCTTAGGTCCATACTTGGGTTTCTTCTCTTGAGCAGCAACCTTTTTGCCGTTCTTGTTGAAGTTCCCCTTCTTCCCTTTGCCTTTTTTCTTGAAACTAGTTGTCTTGTTGACCATCAACACCTCCTTTTTGATTTCTACCTCTGCGGCTTTTAGCATTGCGAGAGCTCGGGAATAGTCTTGTTCATCCCTTGCATATTATAGTTCATCATGAAGCCTTTATAGCTTGGTGGCGGTGATTGAAGAACTCTGTCAATGACATTATCATCAGGAAGATTAACTCCCAGCCGAGTCAAGTAGTTATGGTACCCAGATATTCTGAGTATGTGTTCACTAACAGAACTATTCTCCTCCATTTTGCAGCTGTAGAAATTGTTGGAGACTTCATATCTCTCAACTCGGGAATTTATTTGAAATATTAACTTCAACTCTTGGAACATGTCATATGCTCCATGACGTTCAAAACGTCTTTGAAGTCTCGATTCCAAGCTGTAGAGCATGGCACACCGAACTATCGAGTAGTCATCAACACGCGTCTGCCAGGCATTCACAATGTCTGCAGTTGCGGGCGCGGGTGGTACACCTAACGGTGCTTCCAGGATGTAATTCTTCTGTGCAGCAATGATGACAATCCTCAAGTTATGGACCCAGTCTGTGTAGTTGCTGCCATCATCTTTCAACTTAGCTTTCTCTAGGAACGCATTAAAATTCAAAGGAACGGTAGCACGGGCCATTGATCTACAATAACATAGACATGCAAAATAACTATCAGGACGAAGTTCATGATAAATTAAAGTTCAATTAATTGATCTAATCATCTAAGTGATCATGCGATCCGAATCAACTAAACCATGTCCGATCATCACGTGAGATGGAGTAGTTTTCAATGGTGAACATCACTATGTTGATCATATATACTATATGATTCACGTTCGACCTTTCGGTCTCAGTGTTCCGAGGCCATATCTGCATATGCTAGGCTCGTCAAGTTTAACCCAAGTATTATGCGTGTGCAAAACTGGCTTGCACCCATTGTATGTGAACGTAGAGCTTATCACACCCGATCATCATGTGGTGTCTCGGCACGACGAACTATAGCAATGGTGCATACTCAGGGAGAACACTTGTACCTTGAAATTTAGTAAGGGATCATCTTATAATGCTACCGCCATACTAAGCAAAATAAGATGCATAAAAGATAAACATCACATGCAATCAAAATATGTGACATGATATGGCCATCATCATCTTGTGCTCATGATCTCCATCACCGAAGCATCGTCATGATCTCAATCGTCACCGGCATGACACCTTGATCTACATCATAGCATCGTTGTCATCTCACCAACTATTGTTACTACGACTATCGCTACCGCTTAGTGATAAAGTAAAATGATTACATGGAGATTACATTGCATACAATAACGCAACAACCATATGGCTCCTGCCAGTTGTCGATAACTTTGTTACAAAACATGATCATCTGATACAACAATTTATATCACATCATGCCTTGACCATATCACATCACAGCAAGCCCTGCAAAAACAAGTTAGACATCCTCTACTTTGTTGTTGCAAGTTTTACGTGGCTGCTACGGGCTTCTAGCAAGAACCGTTCTTACCTATGCATCAAAACCAGAACGATTTTTCGTCAAGTATGCTATTTTAACCTTCAACAAGGATCGGACGTAGCCACACTCAATTCAACTAAAGTTGGAGAAACAGACACCAGCCAGCCACCTATGTGCATAAGCATGTCGGTAGAACCAGTCTCATGAATGCGGTCATGTAATGTCGGTCTCGGCCGCTTCATCCAACAATACCGCCGAATCAAAGTATGACATGTTGGTAAGCAATATGACTATTATCGCCCACAACTCTTTGTGTTCTACTCGTGCATATAAATCTACGCATAGAACTGGCTCGGATGCCACTGTTGGGGTACACAGTAATTTCAAAAAAATCCCTACGATCACGCAAGATCTATCTAGGTGCACTAAAAAAAAGACACATCCGTGACATTTTGGGCCGAACTAAAAATTTTTCTGTCATACATATGACACTTCTATGACGATAATTGTGACAAAACCCGGTATCATTATAGATGTGGTGGGCTCCTACTTCTATGACAAAAAATCATGACAGAAAATGGGCTTTTTGTCCTGGGCGGGCCGGAGATGCAGCTGCATGACATTCTTTGGGCCGTCCATGACAGAAAAAACCATGGTAGAAGCGAGGGGGAGGAAAATTTTGGGGAGTTTCCAGTTACGGTGGGAGGTCGGGGGCCGAGCGATGCGCGTTTCTCTCGTACACGTGCGAGGCGTTGGCTCTAACTGAACCCGAGCGAGGCATTGGGCTCTAAATGAACCCGAGCGATTGCACTGCAGGCTACGCGTTACTGAACCCGAGCGATTGATCAATGGCTGTTAACTTAACCCGATGGAGCATTCCTTCGCTACTGCTGCTAACTGAAGTCGATCGATTAGATGAACAGTGAGCGTTGCGGGGGGGGGGGTGGATGAACAGTGAGCGGTGGCGTTGCCTCTGGATGAATAGGACCCCGTGGTGTGGAGGGCTGGATGAACAGTAGACGGTGGAGGGGTGGCCGTGGAGGGGTGGTTGAACAGGACCCCGTGGTGTGGAGGGCTGGATGAACAGTAGACAGTGGAGGGGTGCCCGTGGAGGGGTGGTTGAACAGGACCCCGTGGTGTGGAGGGCTGGATGAACAGTAGACGGTGGAGGGGTGCCCGTGGAGGGGTGGTTGAACAGTAGCCAGTGGAGTAGTGCACGGTGGAGGCTGGATGAACAGGAGCCCGTGGAGGCTGGAGGAGGTCGACAGTAGCCCGTGGAGGCTGGAGGAGGTCGACGGTGGAGATGAACAGTATCCCGTGGAGTCCCGTTTTGCGGTACACCACACCCCTCCCGATGAACAGGACCCCCGTTTCGACCGTAGGAGGTCCGTTTCGTCCGTTTTGCGGTACGCCACACCCCTCCCGATCAACAGGACCCCCGTTTCGACCGTAAGAGGTTCGTTTCGTCCGTTTTGCGGTACGCCACACCCCTCCCGATCAACAGGACCCCCATTTCGACCGTAGGAGGTACGTTTCCTCTGTTTTGTGGTACGCCAGGCCTCTCCCGATCAACAGGATCCCGTTTTGAACGTGTCCGGTTGAACACAAGGCCGTTTCCTCCGTTGTGCGGTACGCCGGGCCTCATTTCCATCGCCTGTTCCATCCAAGCCCTCCCGATGAACACAACCACGCATTCCATTCCGACCCAGCCGGTTGGCTCCCCATGAACACGACGACGATGCTGTTTCTCCGTTCCGACCCAGCCATGTACGTATGCACGAGTAGGCGTTCGAGACCCTGCCTGTATGTACGTACGTGGCCATATTTTCTTTCTTGCACCCTCACCGTTGTACGTATGTGTACATGCTACGTGCGCGCCTCTACTACGACACGTGCACGCCTCTACTACGACATGTGAGCGCCTCTACATCGACCAGTATGTACGTACATGTTCGCGACCAAAATGACAATGCTACGTACGCTTCGACCAGGTGGGTCCCGACTGTCAGGAACTTCCTTGCCTGCAAAGATGTAGCTGGTGGGTCCCAGCAGTCAGGGGGCGAATAGTTTTTTTTGCCCGGACGCACTTCCCTGCGTGCGAAGATGTAGCTGGTGGGTCCCAATAGTCAGGGGAAACATTTTTTTCGCGAAATACGGTGGCCCGTCCGGTGGGTCCCCGGCTGTCAGGTGGAGGAATAATTATTTTGCGTGCAATAAGGAGGCACTTCCTTGCTGCGGCCATGGACCCAGCTGTCAGCCTCTCCATGTACAGTCCATGTCCGATGGAAGCCATTCCTTGACCAAGTTGACCACGCTGCACCGAGAACACCAGGGCGGTGGACGACGACGAGGCCTAGGAAGGGGACGACGCGGAGCCGGGGAAGACGCGGCAGTGGATGCCCACGCATAGAGGAGTACGAGGGTTCACTGGTTCGCTGCGATGTGAGGCTGTCGTCGCCGCAGAATAACATGGGGTGTGGGTGAGTAGAGGGATGGCCTGGCCAACGGTGGGAGTAGTAGGGGGCGGTGAGGCCTCCGCCGCATCGCAGCCGACCATGGGAGGCAGGAGCACGAGGCACGACCGGCGCTGGTTTGGGAGGCTGGAGCAAGAAGACCAGAGGTTGAAGAAGCACTACGGCCGTTGGATGGACATCGTACGGTCACTGGAGCTAGAATCGTGCATATTGACTAAGTTGACAAAGCCCTCCGTCCCCGTCAACTTAGTAGGCCCACAAGTCAGCCTGCCACTATACTGGGTCCTAGCTAACAGGGGGAGTATTCATTTTTTTGTGCGTAATAAGGAGGCACTTCCTTGCGTGCGAAGATATAGCTGGTGGGTCCGAGCTGTCAGCGGCGGTAGCGTTTTTTTCGCGAAATACAGACGCCCTTTCGGTGGGTCCCTAATGTCAGGTGGAGGAATCATTATTTTGTGCGTAATAAGGAGGCATTTCCTTGCGTGCGGCCGTGGACCCAGCTGTCGGCCTCTCCACGTACAGTCCACTTCAGATGCATGTCGGTCGTTGACCATGTTGACCAGGCCGCGCCGAGAGCACCAGGGCGGTGGACGACGGCGAGGCCTAGGAAGGGAACGACATGGAGGCAGGGAAGACTCGGTAGTTGTTTCCCACGCGGAGGGGAGTACGACTGTACGAGGGTTTACTGGTTCGTCTGCCGTTGCTGGAGAATAACACTATAACAGCAGGTGTGGGTGAGTAGAGGGATGACTAGGCCAGCAATGGGAGTACGGTGGGGCGGTGAGGCCTGTGCGGCAGCACAGTCGGCCGCGGGGAGGAGGGAGCAGGCAGTCCCGCCGGCGCTTGTTTGAGCGGCTGGAGCAGGAAGAGCAGAGATTGAAGAAGCACGACCGCCGTTGGATGGACATCCAACAGTCACTGCTTGTGCGTCAACCTTTTTCTGGAAAGCCTCAAATCTGTGGAAAATAGCATACAACCCATCTGCCATTATTTCTAATAATTTACATCCCATTTGCTAATTCTTAAGGTTTTCTTTGGAGCCCATATTCTTTTTGTTAGCATTACAACCCATATTGTGGCCACGGTTAAAAAATTATACGAAATTTTGCATATTTCGGTGCGGTCCGAACTGTTTTTAATCCCAAAATTTCGACTCACATTCAAACTGATTTTAAAAATAAATGTATATCAATATAAAATCCAACAAATTCTCCACGCATAAAAATTAATGTAATTTAAAATCTCGAAATGAAAAAAAGATATTTGAAACTAATTGCCGGTTTGATGTGTTTTAAAAATGTACAACCCATTTCTCATTACTGATAGGCCATTTTCTCGGCCAGCCGAATGAAGCTCTCCTCGTCTTGAAAGATTTGCAGCCCAACAGGCCTGACAAAGCGACTTACTTGGCAAATCACAAAAAAACTGGGCTGTGGCCGTGGACCCAGCTGACAGCCTCTCCATGTACAGTACTCTTCCGATGGAAGTCAGTTGTTGACCACATTGACCACGCCGCACCGAGAGCACCAAGGCAGTGGACGACGGCGAGGCCTAGGAAGGGGACGGCGCGGAGCCAGGGAAGACGCGGCAGCGGATGGCCACGCAAAGAGGAGTACAAGGGTTCACTGGTTCGGCTGCGGCGTGAGGCTGCCGTCGCCGTAGAATAATAGGGGGTGTGGGTGAGTAGAGGGATACCCTGGGCCAGTGGTGGGAGTAGTAGGGGGCGGTGAGGCCTCCGCGGCATCACAGCCGGCCACGAGAGGTAGGAGCACGCGACACGACCGGCACTGCTTTGGGCTGCTGGAGCAAGAAGACCAGAGGTTGAAGAAGCACTATGGCCGTTGGATGGACATCGTACGGTCACTGGAGCTAGAATCATTCATATTGACTAAGTTGACAAAGCCCTCCGTCCTCCTCAACTTAGTAGGCCCACAAGTCAGCCACCCACTATGGTGGGTCCCAGCTAGCAGGGGGTATTCATTTTTTGGTGCATAATAAGGAGGCACTTCCTTGCGTGCGAAGATATAGCTGGTGGGTCCAACCTGTCAGCGGGGGGAACGTTTTTTTCGCGAAATGCAGAAGCCCTTCCCATGTACAGTGCGTAATAAGGAGGAACTTTCCTTGCATGCGACCATGGACCTCGTGGGTCCCAGCCGTCAGGCTCTCCACGTACAGTCCTCTTCCGATGACTCTCGTATGTTGACCACGCCACGCCGAGCGCACCAAGGCGATGGACGACGGCGAGGCCCCAGACTGGAACGACCCGGAGATGGGGAAGATGCGGCAGTGGAGTCGCAGACGGAGAGGAGTGGGAAACTTGACTGGTTCGGGTGCGGGGTGGGCCTACACTCGGCAGAGAATAACAGGAGGTGCGGAGTGGAGGGATGGCCTGGCCGTTGGCGGGGTAGCGTTTCGCTGAGGAGCGCAAAACAACGCCGCTGGACACCGAAGGCTGGAGCAGGCGGTTCCGGCAGCGCTGGGGGAAGAAGACAAGAGATTGAAGAAGAATGCCGGCCGTTGGATGTAAATCCAACGCCTTCTTAGGCTTCGACCTACTGGCCCACATGTCAGCCAGTCCATTTGTTTTTTTAGTCCATTTGGTGGGCTGGGTGAAACAATGATGTAGCATCTATGCAGCCCGTTTAAATCCCATTTGCATTTTTCTCGAAATCCGCGGACTTGCTGGGCTGGGTGAAAATATCATGTTGGGCTAGACGGAGAAATGTTATAAAAACATAAACACATGATTGCACGTCAGTAAAATCTTTGCAAGCTTATGTACGCAATCACTAGGAGTTAACTTGGCAAGTTATATATAAACAATTATTATTTTGCAAGAACTTTCAATTTACGAAATAAAATATCATTTTAATTTGATGAGTTAATAGTACGTGGGGTATTATTATTTTTTAGGCTAGACGTGGGACAGTTGAGTTGGTTCTAGGGGAAAGTACTGGGAGAAAACTCAGTTTACATCGAAAAAGAAAGTGGGAGAAAATTCAGAGACCTGCTGGGTCCACCTGAGGAGAGGAATATGTTGGGAGGAAGGAGATTCAAAGCACGGCAGCCGAGTGAACTAGTTTTTTTACGGACAAGCGAACTAGTTTACATACATAAGCAAATAGCCACTAAAAAAGCAATCAGGTTAATGGGTTCTTAAAAGAAATATTTTGGACAAAACAGATAATTACGACACAAAGGCTAATGCATGAAACACTCAGATGATAAAGGTGCTTATAAATAGATAAATTACAACATCTAGACCTTCCTGGCACGCTTGATCATGACGCTGCGACTGTCCGTGTACTCGTCGGTTACGGGAAGCAGACATGCCCTCATGTCCAAGATCTGCCTATACATGTTGTAGCATGCGTATGCGTCCTTTGCCGCGTAGGTTATGTAGGCTAGATTCAGAGGTACCTCCCACGTGTTCAGGTCATCTTCTTTCATGTTGGCGTATCAGGGGTCGATGATGGTCTCAGCGAGGTCAACCACGGAGTCCTTCTCCTGCCCGTTGCTGATGAAGTGATGATCTTGTATTGCTTCTGGATGTCAACAAGCTTGTTGCACCAAATGGCTGAATCATTTCTTCCTTCTCTCCACCATAGCGAAGGTGCAGTCGGCGCTGCCGATGAAACAGCGAATGCTCCAGAACCTGGTGCAGCCATAGGACTGAGGCGAGGCAGAGCTTCACTGAGTCCATATTGTTGGTGTACATCACATTCAACTTGGTGCAGCCATAGGACTGAACAACGAACTAACTCCTTGCTGAAGTCCATATCCAGCAGGCTCACCGCTCGGATCGCCATTGGAGTCTCTTCGAGTGAGCGAGTGTGTAGGCGGCGGCAGCAGTTTGTTTTTCATCTCTTGGGGAACTCGATTCAACAGTAACCTGAGTGTGTACAGGCGACAACAGTTACTACCCCTTCCTCGTCCGCTGCATGCCCAACAGAAGATGCACCCTCGGCGCATTCAAACGCCTCCATTAGGAAACCTACTCCGGCCACACGTCGGTTCACGAGCGGGTCTGTATTGGTACTGTAATAACAGGAGTTAGTGGTCACTTTACTTAAATTTAATTAGCTTTAATAGAAATTTATACTTAAAACAAACAATGCATTGGCTCATTCTATCAGTGCGACGGGATCAACATGCACAACAATTAGAATTATTATTCTCAGGACGCACATGATCAGCACATTTGTCACACTTTCACAAAGATAATACTACCAAGTTTGAACTGTTTGTTATGGTTGTTGTCCTCTGCATCATCATGCCGTGTTTCCCAGCTTGCAAGATTCAGAACCAACAAATAAGATCCAAATAATAAGTACAACAAAGATGCCTACACATCTCATTGATTCCCAGCTTGCAAGATTCAGAACCAACAAATAAGATCCAAATAATAAGTACAACAAAGATGCCTACACATCTCATTGATTCCCAGCTTGCAAGATTCAGAACCAACAAATAAGATTCAAATAATAAGTACAACAAAGATGCCTACACATCTCACTGATTCCCAGCTTGCAAGATTCAGAACCAACCCATTAGAGCCTTTTGATAAAGTGAATATCGGGATTAAATCCATCTTGGCTAGCCATGTCATACAATTGAAGAACTTGGCGAATGCTCTTGACCGTCACAACATCTGTAGTTGAGTATTCCTGTTTGCAAAGCATGTTTGCACAACACAAACAAGGAGACAGGAGAGCATGATTTTGCTTTAATAGCGGCCTCCTTGAACTCAACCTCCAGCTCTACTTGGATGAGGTCTGCCTGGAGTTCCATGATTCAATTCATGCGCCTTTTTCTGCAGTTCACCTGAAATGAAGCAAAGATTGCATCATCCAGCTAGCAAGAAGTACTTGCTCTTGTGAGCTGGCAGGTTCTTCTTTAGTAGTTGCACTAAAATTGAGGAACATTAAGGTTGGCTATCCGGCTCATGTAAGGTGCAACTATAATTTTCTTATCCTTTTGTGCAGTTCCACTAAAATAAAGTGCCATTGTGGTGACAGTGACGGCTCCATCTTGCAAAGGCTAATAAAATGTTGCACGAGATTACCAGCAGAACTTGACGGAGATTTTGGAAACTCCAATCACCATTTTGTGCAGTTCCACCAAAATTGAGAGATGTTGCCCACGTGACATTTTAGTTGAACTGCACAAGACACTCATTCCAAAAAAAGTGTTTTGTGCAGTTCACCAAAAGGTCACAATAGCAACAAGGTGAAATGGATATCCCTATCTGCACAAAATGATAGAAAGTAAACAGTTGCTGGTCAATAAGAATATACGAAACATATACAAAATGAAAAGAAGCATCTTAATTATGTTCATGGCAATCACGCAAGGACAGTAGAAATTTTAAAACGTCAGCAATGCTTCATGTTACCAGAAGCATTACGATCAACAATGAGATTCCTCAAATATGGGATTACTTTAATGGTGGCATTGCTTGTTTACCAGACACAGTAAATCAACAGCAGCTAAAGAGTTGGTTTAAGGGCATGGGACCGTGGGGACACCAGGACACTCAGCAGCGTAAAGGAGCAACTTACTTATCATACTGGGGAAAACAACAGGAGTGCCATTTGTAACACAGTTTAATTGCATCTTATCACTGGAGGCATTAGATTAACAATAACACTGGTTAGACATGTCCCTAAGGTAACAGTGTGATCGCTTCATTTTACATGCGCCCTTACATTAACAACAGCAAAAGGTTGGTATAAGGACATGCGACAGTGGACGCTTCAGCACAATGTACCTACAAGGAGGCATAAAGTGGTGATGCCGAGCTTGTTCACGCTATGTGAGGGCAGCAAATCTAATCCTGGACACCTTGTACTATGTGAGGGCAGCAAATCTAATCCTGGAGACCTTTTACTATGTGAGGGCAGCAAATCTAATCCTGGATACCTTTTACTATGTGAGGGCAGCAAATCTAATCCTGGAGACCTTTTACTATGTGAGGGCAGCAAATCTAATCCTGAGACCTTTTACTATGTGAGGGCAGCAAATCTAATCCTGAGATCTTTTACTATGTGAGGGCAGCAAATCTAATCCTGGAGACCTCTTACTATGTGATGGCAGCAAATCTAATCCTGGACATACTATGTTGACTTGTCCACTAGCCGCCACTTTCTATCATTTTTTCAACCAATAATAGATCTGCTCCTTATCCAGTTTGTATTGCATTTTCCCATTATTTCCCTTTTCAACCAAGAGAACGGTTGGGTATCCGGTCTCTACTACTTTCACCATATTATTTCCTCTTTGAATCAAGTCCTAGATTCATGCTACAACTTTCCCCCCTTTCTTCGTTGTTTGAACAAAGCCCTAGATTCGAATGCATGAAGTAGCTTTACCTCTAATAATACTAAAAATTTAGGTGGCTTTGGAAGAGCCGATGGGAGTAGAAAAAGATGCACATGCAGACACGTGGAGAGCTGGGGTAGTAGAGCAAGGCCGCTTTCGAAGAACTTATACCTGAGGGTCGCCGGGATGTCGGCGGCGGCAGGTCGGATCTGCGGACAATACGACAGGGAGGAAGAAGGGTCGGAGGACCTCTCGAGCTGGCACTGTGTCAGAGAGAACGGCACGGGCAGAGGATCGGGCCCCTCCGGCAGCTGTGGGTTTCCTCCCTCGGCGGCGATGATCGCATGAATGATGCACCTTTTAGTCCTTAACACACACCGGCCGAAGGGATCCGGCCGGATCTGTGACCAGCGGTGAGTAGAGAGAAAATGTCGCTACCGCTGTCTTGTTTATATCTGGAGAGGATGAGAGAATGAAGAGAGCAACCCTAGTAAAGCAAGCGCTCAGGCCCCTGCGTTCATATATAGTGGAGTGATTATCTTTTTTCTCTCCACAACAAGCGTTTCAATTTGTGTACGTGGCATTAAAGAAAAGAAACTCTCTATTTAAGGTGACTACTCTACGACTCCTACTTACTACTGATGAATAAACATACAATAAGTACTGTATTTATATAGAACGAACAAGCTCGAACTATTTCGCATAGTTAAAAGTTGAGGGTGGGGCTTTTCCCGGGCAGTACGCGTGGCTGTTTTCGGGTAGGCGGTTTGACAGAGAGGCGAGGAGGGTGAGCGAGTGGGGCTGTGCGATTTGACGGGCGTTACTGCTAGAAAGACTTGTGATGTGACCACTCACTATAGTCATGAATTACTGGCGCTCCGACCGGGGTGATGCCCCCCTTCTATTCCGCGCTCTAATCTGGTGCATGACACATCGACCCGGATGCTGGCTCTCCCACATGTTGGAGTAGTAAGAAGGATGCGATATATACTAGTCTTTGGAGAGATTTCACTATGGACCACATATGGAGAAAAATGAGTGAATCTACACATAAAATGCATCTATATACATCGTTATGTGGTCCAAAGTGAAATATCTACGAAGACTTATATTTAGGAATGGAGGGAGTACTACTCAGGTCGGAGGAGTGCGAACCACGACAGCCCAGTGAACCAGCAGTGCGAACCACGGTAGCCCAGTGAACCAGCAGTAGAAAACAATGTGTTGATATGGCCATAAAAAACAATGTGCTTCGGTCCACACTGTGGCATGTACAGTAACACTCCTCTTTGTTTGGATCCCTGAGTTAGAGCTAGTTTGGGTTGAAATAGCCTCAAATTATTGAAACAAGAGGGGTTAGTTTGAGGTAGTTTGCTCTAACCCAGCTAAAAAAACTAGCCCGGTGGAGAGGTTCTAATTGGGTTAGTTATCCTCGGGCCCACTAAAATAGAACTACAAAAATCTCACCTTGCCGCACCAGATCGCTCCCTAAAAAAATCTCACCTGCCCGCACCAGATCGCTCCCCCCTCTCGCACGACTACTCTCTGTTCCCCATAGGGCCGCCCGCCCAAGCGCCGCTCGCCCTCTCTCCCCTCCGGCCGCCCTCTCCTTCCGTCCTCCGCCGCCCTACTCCAGCCGCCCTCTCCCTCCGACCTTCGAAGGTCTCCCCGCTCCCCCTTCACCAGTTGTTTTCCCCCTCTGTCGTGCGCGGCGGTGGCACATCTACCAGGGAGGTCGCGAGAGGGGTGAGCTTGTTCGTTCCTTCTCTGTCTCATGGCCATATCATTGATCTTGCTTGCTCTAGCGCTAATTTTGATTTGGAAAAGTAGATCCTGATCAAACTTGCTATAGATTTGTGGTGCACGCATGGAATTGTTTGATGCTGCTTGAGGAGGTAATAAGTCTTTCTAGAGGCCCAAAAATTCAGGTCACTTTTCTAGGTATTTCAATTTCAGGCTTGCATTATTTGTAGAGGCCCAAAGATTCAGGTCACCTTTCTAGGTATTTCAATTTCAGGCTTGCATTATTTGTAGAGGCCCAAAGATTCAGTTCACCTTTCTAGGTATTTCAATTTCAGGCTTGCATTATTTCTAGAGGCCCAAAGATTCAGTTCACCTTTCCAGGTATTTCAGTTTCAGGCTTGCATTATTTCTAGAGGCCCAAAGATTCAGTTCACCTTTCTAGGTATTTCAATTTCAGGCTTGCATTATTTCTAGAGGCCCAAAGATTCAGTTCACCTTTCTAGGTATTTCAGTTTCAGGCTTGCATTATTTCTAGAGGCCCAAAGATTCAGTTCACCTTTCTAGGTATTTCAGTTTTAGGCTTGCATTATTTCTAGAGGCCCAAAGATTCAGTTCACCTTTCTAGGTATTTCAGTTTCAGGCTTGCATTATTTCTAGAGGCCCAAAGATTTAGTTCACCTTTCTTTACTTATAGGCTTGCATTATTTCTAGAGGCCCAAAGATTAAGTTCCCAGTCAGCGGCAAGCGGCCCTGCTACCCATGCCGGTGTTGGCCTCAAATCGCAAGGGCTTGTGTCGGAGGGGTTCCTGGGGCTTGGGCTCTACAGATCCTTCCTGAAGAGCGACGATGGCGAGCTCCTCCCTCGGTGCGTGAGGGGCTCCGGGCTCCCTCCCTATCGTGAATGGCTTCCGTGATGAGTTAGCTCATTCTTTGTTCCATGAAGTGTTTTTTTATTTTGTGAAGCTTGATTAACGACTTGTATGTTTAAGTGGGATATCTCATTTGTATAAACAAAGTAAAAAATTATCACGTTTTTCATGCTTGATTTGTATAGATGGTTTGTTTATGTCAATTGTGAGCGGAGGAGGCCACAGAAGAGCTGACCACACCAAGAGGGTGCTTGGATCCAAGGGACTTATTTTAGTCTGACTAAAAATAGGGTCCAAAGTAGTCAAATGATTGAGATAGAGCATTTATTGTCAATCTAACCCTGCCATGCATACACCTCTTTGGTTTAGAGTTAGTTCAGGGTTAGAATCTAACTCTAACCTCTAACTGAGTTACTCCTCATTCCTGTGTTTTCAGTATCCTGCGAATCAAAGATGCCCTTTTTTTGCGGGAAAAATCAAAGAGGCCCTTAGACTGGTTTAGGTCCGGTCATTTTTTTATAAACGTGCTATGTCCAAAATTTAATGAACGTGCTCCGGTTTCCACGAAAATAATCCGGTTTCATGTAGTAATTCATTCATTTATTTATTCTTCTACGGGGGGTTTGCATGTAATTCGTGAGGTCTGAAATGTAAAGTACCCCGGCATATGCTCCGAGTCGTGCATGCACTACGACCCAGATGCTCTATGTCCCACATGTCGGCAAATGGGATCACGTGGAAATAGCCTAGGAGTACATATAGGAGGATAAATGCGTGAAAAATATGTACTGTGAAGCGTAGCCGCGGTTCGAAAAGGAGACCTAAAGTGATGACAGCTATAGGTCGCACGCACCCAACTAGTGGTAGTACTAGACATACGACTAATTTTTCCCTCAAAAAAAAGAGGCACGAGTGCTCAGTACTCCTACTCTATAAACACGAGTCCCATCTGACAACAGCGTCCGTGCTACAGCTAGCTCTCCTCCCTCGTTTCTCTCTTCTATTCTCGGTGGGTGGGGTGGGTTTGCTCAACTGCGGCCCCACCTCACAGTGAAAACGTTACGACTGGAATAAAAATGCCATATACTCCCTCCATTCATAAATATAAGCCTTTTTAGATACTAGTTCAAATGGAATACAACATACAGATGTATGTAGACATAGTTTAGAGTGTAGATTCACTCATTTTGCTCCGTATGTAGTAGTCACTTGCTGGAATCTTTAGAAAGACTTATATTTGGGAACGGAGGGAGTAATATACTAATAAAACATTAAGGCCACGAGGCGATGCAGTGCTGGTTACAGGAGGCAAGAAGAAGAGATGCATCCATCGATGACGTCCACCTCCTCGACTCAGGGCGCCGGCCCACCGAACGGTGCCTAAGTAGCAACGACTTTCGTGGCCAGGTCTACGTGCTTCTGAACAATGGCGTCCAAAGATTCCAGCTGCTGGAAGAAGGTCAACGTCTTTCTATCCTTGCTTGCCTTATAGTGGCCTATGTAGACGATTTCCTCGTAGACGTGGATGTGCAGGTCGACGGTTTCTTGCATGGCAAGGCGCTGCGCAGCGAGCGTGGCCTCTAGGTGCACATTCTTCGTCGCGACCTCCGGTACCTGCAGGGCCACCAGGGCTTGAAAGAGTTCGTCACCATGTAGGCCGATAAGGGTGGCAGGCAATGAGGAGCCTGGGCGCGCGGGCTGGAGCAGTATGGCAAGGTCGTCCGCGCGCTTCTTGACGGCGGTGAACTTGCGGATGAGTTGACCATCATGTCGTCCATGCGAGAGGCGAAGCTGGCGTCGGCGAGGGCTACGATGCCTGCGGTCGCCAGCACCGTCTGGAAACGCTGCGTGTTGCGGGGCCGCAGGCCGGCGCCTTGGATGATTTGGCACAGCCGACTGCCGCTCGCGTCCATCGCCTCCATAGGTGCTTGTGGCTTCTGGTCACTTGGCCTTGGATTGGAGTGAGCAGTGTTGCACAGAGACTTGGGAGTAGATGGATTGGAGTGGTGGGGCGCCTTTATTATATGAGAGTCCAAACTCTGTTGCATTCACATCGTGCTGGCTCTATTCTGCTTCTCCAATTAATTCTCTCTGCATGTAATTGAAGATGCATCATTGACCGTTCAACGTCTCGGGAACCGCTACCCTCTTCCTCCTTGGCATTCAAGCACCTATGGACCCGTCGATGACGAGGTGCCTATGGTGACTTCGTAAATCTCAAGATGATAGTGATGTGCGTGTGTGCGTTCATAGGGGTGAGTGTATGCGCATGTATATGAGCGCTTGTGTCTGTACTGTGTCAAAAAAAACATAAATGCGTGTCAAAAAGAGACTAGTCAGTATACTCAATATTGCGCACCTCGGAGAGGAAAACTATAGAACTAGTACGTATTTATTTACGGTGTAGATTCACTCATTTTGCACCATATGTACTCCGTCTCGGTGTAGTCTAGTCACTTGTTGAAATATCTAGAAGGGCAAATACTCCTTTCTGGTTTACAGGGCTATACTAGCAAGTAGTTGTACGTACTAGTGCAATAGTGGGCTCACATAGCAATTTTGTCTCATCTCTTCGCCTCTTCGAGAAGACAAACAATGATGTTACTACTACTGCTTCTACTGTGTCGAATCCACTGCTGCATGTCCGTCCACCGCGAGCGGGACGGATAGCTTGTTGTAAAAGTACTACTAAGCAAAAGCCTGTCCTCGTTTGCGAGCAACCGCGCGCATGGGCAGGGAGAAGGCGTGTAGTAAAATCAACCTTCTCCTCATTGTACGAGTTGACGCGACACATCATAGCACTGGCCCCACATGCTTGCCTCTAAACTTGGCTGAAAGACCCGCAGTGTACAATATATTTGCTGCAACCTCTAACATTTACCCACCACAAATTAAAATATATGTGGCCGTATGCATCGTTCTGATGCAGAGGCTGGAGAGTCCCCCCTTTTCAAAAAAAAAATTAAAATATATATTCCTGTGTTGACCAGATGAGCGTGCAAACTACAATCACCAGGGTGACAGGCAGGGCCAGAAGACTATTTTAATTTTTTTTAAAAACTTCGAGACAGCCACATAGCATGGAGCCGACCCCAACGATTTTAAGCTTACATGCATGGTACACGCTATCCTAGACTACTCTACACATGAAACTGCCACACGAGCGTCCGGGCTGCGCTTAGCTCTTCGCCTCTTCGGGAAGTCGAACAATGATGGAGTACTACTGCACTAGAGGAGTACTACAGTATGCTTCTGGCCATCTGACACCGATTGAACTGCTGTATGTCCACCGCGTGCGGGAGAGAGAGCGTGTAGCGAAAGCTTCTCCTAGTCATGCCAGCCACCACGCTCATGGGCGAGGGAGGGACGCTCCTGCCTTTGCGTGTATGACAGGTGGGCCCGACAGGTGTGTGGCCAACCTGTCATACAGCCAAAGGTAGGTGCAGTTAAGTCCGCGAGGGAGAGGATAATCAAACTTCTCGTTGATGTACGAGTTGACGCGACACATCAAAGCACTGCACTCGATATATTTCAATAATTTGCATTTACCGATGCATTAATTACAACACATGCATGCATGCCGTGACTCTTCTTTTGATACTTGCATGTGTTGATTTAATGCACCTTGAAGTAGTACTCCCCCCGTTCCTAAATATAACTCTTTGTAGGGATTCCATTATGAATTACATATGGATGTAGTATATAGATGCATTTTAAGTGTGGATTCATTCATTTTACTCCGTATGTAGTCCACCTAGTGAAATCTCTATAAAGACTTACATTTAGGAACGGGTGGAGTATAAAATATGTGACGGTAAAGCTTTGTAATACCCCGGCCCAAGTCGAGAGATGGTTGTGCACAAGGAGGGCGAGATCATGCAGACCGAATAGGAACAGGACCTGACGATGGAGCTCTCTAAGGTCTCAATGGACCTCACCGTGCTCCACTGTGTTGGGGAACGTAGCAGAAATTCAAAATTTTCCTACGTGTCACCAAGATCTATCTATGGAGAAACCACCAACGAGGGGAAGGAGAGTGCATCTACATACCCATGTAGATCGCTAAGCGGAAGCGTTCAAGAGAACGGGGTTGAAGGAGTCGTACTCGTCGTGATCCAAATCACCGGAGATCCTAGTGCCGAACGGATGGCACCTCCGCGTTCAACACACGTACAGCCCGGTGACGTCTCCCATGCCTTGATCCAGCAAGGAGAGAGGGAGAGGTTGAGGAAGACTCCATCCAGCAGCAGCACAACGGCGTGGTGGTGATGGAGGAGCGTGGCAATCCTGCAGGGCTTCGCCAAGCACCGCGGGAGAGGAGGAGTACTTGGGAGAGGGGGAGGGCTGCGCCAGAACATGTGTTGCGGCTGCCCTCCCACCCCCCACATATATATAGGGGCAAGGGAGAGGGGGGCCGGCCCCCTCAGATCCAATCTGAGGAGGGGGCGGCGGCCAAGGAGGGGAGGAGTGCCTCCCAAGTCAAGTGGAGGCCCTCCCCCTTAGGGTTTTCCCCTTCCCATGCGCATGGGCCTTGGGGGGGCTGGTGCCCCTGGCCCATTAAGGCTAGGGCACCCCCTACAGCCCATGCTACTGTATTGGACGTGGTGGAACAATTTCCGGACCTCCGGAACCCTCCGGAATCCTCCGGAACCTTCTGGAAGCTTCCCGGTACAATACCGAAAAAACTCGAACTTTTTCCGGAACCCGAACAACAACTTTCCATATATAAATCTTTACCTCCGAACCATTACGGAACTCCTCGTGACGTCCGGGATCTCATCCGGGACTCCGAGCAACATTCGGTAACCACATACAAACTTCCTTTATAACCCTAGCGTCATTGAACCTTAAGTGTGTAGACCCTACGGGTTCGAGAGACATGTAGACATGACCGAGACGTTCTCCGGTCAATAACCAACAGCGGGATCTGGATACCCATGTTGGCTCCCACATGTTCCACGATGATCTCATCGGATGAACCACGATGTCAAGGACTCAATCAATCCCGTATACAATTCCCTTTGTCTAACGGTATTGTACTTGCCCGAGATTCGATCGTCGGTATACCGATACCTTGTTCAATCTCGTTACCGGCAAGTCTCTTTACTCGTTCTGTAACACATCATCCCGTGATCAACCCCTTGGTCACATTGTGCACATTATGATGATGTCCTACCAAGTGGGCCCAGAGATACCTCTCCGTTTACACGGAGTGACAAATCCCAGTCTCGATTCGTGCCAACCCAACAAACACTTTCGGAGATACCTGTAGTGCACCTTTATAGCCACCCAGTTACGTTGTGACGTTTGGTACACCCAAAGCATTCCTACGGTATCCGGGAGTTGCACAATCTCATGGTCTAAGGAAAAGATACTTGACATTAGAAAAGCTTTAGCATACGAACTACACGATCTCTGTGCTAGGCTTAGGATTGGGTCTTGTCCATCACATCATTCTCCCAATGATGTGATCCCGTTATCAATGACATCTAATGTCCATGGTCAGGAAACCGTAACCATCTATTGATCAACGAGCTAGTCAACTACAGGCTTACTAGGGACATGGTGTTGTCTATGTATCCACACATGTATCTGAGTTTCCTATCAATACAATTATAGCATGGATAATAAACGATTATCATGAACAAGGAAATATAATAATAACTTATTTATTATTGCCTCTAGGGCATATTTCCAACAGTCTCCCACTTGCACTAGAGTCAATAATCTAGTTCACATCGCCATGTGATTAACACTCACAGGTCACATCACCATGTGACGAACATCCAAAGAGTTTACTAGTGTCACTAAACTAGTTCACATCATCATGTGATTAAGACTCAATGAGTTCTGGGGTTTGATCATGTTTTGCTTGTAAGAGAGGTTTTAGTCAACGGGTCTGCAACATTCAGATCCGTATGTACTTCACAATTCTCTATGTCATATTGTAAATGCTGCTTCCACGCTCCACTTGGAGCTATTCCAAATGGTTGCTCCACTATACGTATCCGGTTTGCTACTCAGAGTCATTTGGATAGGTGTTAAAGCTTGCATCGAAGTAACTCTTTACGCCGAACTCGTTATCACCTCCATAATCGAGAAACATGTCCCTATTACTCCAAGGACAATTTTGACCGCTATCTGGTGATCCACTCCTTAATCACCTTTGTACCCTCTTGCCAGACATGTGGCAAGGCACACATCAGGTGCGGTACTTAGCATAGCATACTGTAGAGCCTACGTCTAAAGCATAGGGGACGACCTTCGTCCTTTCTCTCTTTTTTGCGGTGGTCGAGCTTTAAGTCTTAACTTCATACCTTACAACTCAGGCAAGAACTCCTTCTTTAACTGATCCTATCTTGAACACCTTCAAGATCATGTCAAGGTATGTGCTCATCTGAAAGTACCATTAAGCGGCTTTTGATCTATCCTTATAGATCTTGATGCTCAATGTTCAAGTAGCTTAATCTAGGTTTTCCATTGAAAAACACTTTTCAAATAACCCTATATGCTTTCCAGAAATTCTACATCATTTCTGATCAACAATATGTCAACAACATATACTCATCAGAAATTCTATAGTGCTCCCACTCACTTCTTTGGAAATACAAGTTTCTCATAAACATTGTATAAATCCAAAATCTTTGATCATCTCATCAAAGCGTACGTTCCAACTCCGAGATGCTTACTCCAGTCCTTAGAAGGATCGCTAGAGCATACCTTTTAGCATCCTTAGGATCGACAAAACCTTTCTGATTGTATCACATACAACGTTTCCTTACAAAAACTAGTAAGGAAACTCGTTTTTGACATCCATCTGCCAGATTTCATAAATGCAGCTAATGCTAACATGATTCCGACGGACTTAAGCTTCACTATGGATGAGAAAATATCATCGTAGTAAACTCCTTGAACTTGTGAAAAACTCTTCGCCACAAGTCGAGCTTCATAGACGGTGACATTACCGTCCACATCCGTCTTCTTCTTAAAGATCCATTTATCTCAATGGCTTGCCGATCATCAGGCAAGTCCACCAAAGTCCATGCTTTGTTATGATACATGGATCCTATCTCGGATTTCATGGCTTCTAAATATTTGTCGGAATTCGGGCCCACCATCGCTTCTCCATAGCTTGTAGGTTCATTGTTGTCTAGCAACATGACCTCTAAGACAGGATTGCGTACCACTCTGAAGTAGTATGCATCCTTGTCACCCTACGAGGTATGGCAGTGACTTGATCCGAAACTTCATGATCACTATCATAAGCTTCTACTTCAATTGGTGTGGGCGCCACAGGAACAACTTCCTGTGCCCTGCTACACACTAGTTGAAGTGATGGTTCAATAACCTCATCAAGTCTCCACCATCCTCCCACTCAATTCTTTCGAGAGAAACTTTTCCTCGAGAAAGGACCCGTTTCTAGAAACAATTACTTTTGCTTCCGGATCTGAGATAGGAGGTATACCCAACTGTTTTTGGGTGTCCTATGAATATGCATTTTATCCGCTTTGGGTTCGAGCTTATCAACCTGAAACTTTTTCACATAAGCGTCGCAGCCCCAAACCTTTACGAAACGACAACTTAGGTTTCTCCAAACCATAGTTCAAATGGTGTCGTCTCAACGGAATTACGTGGTGCCCTATTAAAGTGAGTGCGGTTGTCTCTAATGCCTAACCCATGAACGATAGTGGTAGTTCGATAAGAGACATCATGGTACGCACCATATCCAATAGGGTGCAACTATGATGTTCGGACACACCATCACACTATGGTGTTCCAGGCGGTATTAATTGTGAAACAATTTCTACAATGTCTTAATTGCGTGCCAAAGCTCGTAACTCAGATACTCATCTCTATGATCATATCATAGACATTTTATCCTCTTCTCACAATGATCTTCAACTTCACTCTGAAATTACTTGAACTATTCAATAATTCAGACTTGTGTTTCATCAAGTAAATATACTCAACATCTACTTGAATCATCTGTGAAGTAAGAACATAACGATATTCACTGCATGCCTCAGCACTCATTGGACTGCACACATCAAAATGTGTTACTTCCTACAAGTTGCTTTCTTGTTCCATTTTACTGAAAACGAGGCTTTCAGTCATCTTGCCCATGTGGTATGATTTGCATGTCTCAAGTGATTCAAAATCAAGTGAGTCCAAATGGTCCATTTGCATGGAGTTTCTTCATGCGTATACACCAATAGGCATGGTTCGCATGTCTCAAACTTTTCAAAAACGAGTGAGTCCAAAGATCCATCAACATGGAGCTTCTTCATGCGTTTTATACCAATATGACTTACATGGCAGTGCCACAAGTAAGTGGTACTATCATTACTATCTTATATCTTTTGGCATGAAAATGTGTATCACTACGATCGAGATTCAATAAACCATTCCTTTAGGTGCAAGACCATTGAAGGTATTATTCAAATAGAGTAACCATTATTCTCCTTAAATGAATAACCGTATTGCGATAGACATAATCCAATCATGTCTATGCTCAACGCAAACACCAAATGACAATTATTCAGGTTTAATACTAATCTTTATGGTAGAGGGAGCGTGCGATGTTTGATCACATCAAACTTGGAAACACTTCCAACACATATCGTCAGCTCACCTTTAGCTAGTCTCCGTTTATTCCGTAGCTCTTTTATTTTGAGTTACTAACACTTAGCAACTGAACCGGTATCTTAATACCCTAGTGCTACTAGGAGTACTAGTAAAGTACACATTAACATAATGTATATCCAATATACTTCTATCGACCTTGCCAACCTTCTCATCTACCAAGTATCTAGGGTAATTCTGCTCCAGTGGCTGTTCCCCTTATTACAGAAGCACTTAGTCTCGGGTTTGGGTTCAACCTTGGGTTTCTTCACTAGAGCAGCAGCTAATTTGCCGTTTCATGAAGTATCCCTTCTTGCCCTTGCCCTTCTTGAAACTAGTGGTTTCACCACCATCAACAATTGATGCTCCTTCTTGATTTCTACTTTCGCGGTGTCAAACATCACGAATACCTCAAGGATCATCCCTGATATGTTATAGTTCATCACGAAGCTCTAGCAGCTTGGTGGCAATGACTTTGGAGAAACATCACTATCTCATCTGGAAGATCAACTCCCACTCGATTCAAGTGATTGTTGCACTTAGACAATCTGAGCACAAGCTCAACGATTGAGCTTTTCTCCCTTAGTTTACAGGCTAAGAAAATCGTCGGAGGTCTTATACCTCTTGACATGGGCACGAGCCTGAAATCCCAATTTCAGCCCTTGAAACATCTCATATGTTCCGCGACATTTTGAAAATGTCTTTGGTGCCTCTACTCTAAACCATTTAACTGAACTATCACGTAGTTATCAAAACGTGTACGTCCGATGTTCGCAACATCCACAGACGACGTTTGGGGTTCAGCTCACTGAGCGGTGCATTAAGGACATAAGCATTCTACTGTCCGCATAATCGCTACTGTCAACTTTCAACTATATTTTCTCTAGGAACATATCTAAACAGTGGAACTAAAGCGCGACCTTATGACATAATTTGCAAAGATCTTTTGACTATGTTCAGGATAATTAAGTTCATCTCATGAACTCCCACTCAGATAGACATCCCTCTAGTCATCTAAGTGATTACATGATCCGAGTCAACTAGGCCGTGTCCGATCATCACGTGAGACGGACTAGTCATCACCGGTGAACATCTTCATGTTGATCGTATCTACTATACGACTCATGCTCGACCTTTCGGTCTCTTGTGTTCCGAGGCCATGTCTGTACATGCTAGGCTCGTCAAGTTAACCTAAGTGTTTCGCGTGTGTAAATCTGGCTTACACCCATTGTATGTGAACGTAAGAATCTATCACACCCGATCATCACGTGGTGCTTCGAAACAACGAACTTTCACAACGGTGCACAGTTAGGGGGAACACTTTCTTGAAATTTTAATGAGGGATCATCTTATTTACTACCGTCGTTCTAAGCAAATAAGATGTAAAACATGATAAACATCACATGCAATCAAATAGTGACATGATATGGCCAATATCATTTTGCTCCTTTTGATCTCCATCTTCGGGGCTCCATGATCATCATCGTCAGCGGCATGACACCATGATCTCCATCATCATGATCTCCATCATCGTGTCTCCATGAAGTTGTCTCGCCAACTGATTACTTCTACTAATATGGCTACCGGTTAGCAATAAAGTAAAGTAATTACATGGCGTTGTTCAATGACACGCAGGTCATACAATAAATAAAGACAACTCCTATGGCTCCTGCCGGTTGTCATACTCATCGACATGCAAGTCGTGATTCCTATTACAAGAACATGATCAATCTCATACATCACATATCATTCATCACATTCTTCTTGGCCATATCACATCACATAGCATACCCTGCAAAAACAAGTTAGACGTCCTCTAATTGTTGTTTGCATGTTTTACGTGGCTGCTATGGGTTTCTAGCAAGAACATTTCTTACCTACGCAAAACCACAACGTGATATGCCAATTTCTATTTACCCTTCATAAGGACCCTTTTCATCGAATCCGTTCCGACTAAAGTGGGAGAGACTGGCACCCGCTAGCCACCTTATGCACCAAGTGCATGTCAGTCGGTGGAACCTGTCTCACGTAAGAGTACGTGTAAGGTCGGTCCGGGCCGCTTCATCCCACAATGCCGTTGAAACAAGATTGGACTAGTAACGGTAAGCATATTGAACAAAACCAACGCCCACAACAACTTGTGTTCTACTCGTGCATAGAAACTACGCATAGACCTAGCTCTGATACCACTGTTGGGGAACGTTGCAGAAATTCAAAATTTTCCTACGTGTCACCAAGATCTATCTATGGAGAAACCAGCAACGAGGGGAAGGAGAGTGCATCTACATACCCTTGTAGATCGCTAAGCGGAAGTGTTCAAGAGAACGGGGTTGAAGGAGTCGTACTCATCGTGATCCAAATCACCGAAGATCCTAGTGCCGAACGGACGGCACCTCCGCGTTCAACACACGTACAGCCCGGTGACGTCTCCCATGCCTTGATCCAGCAAGGAGAGAGGGAGAGGTTGAGGAAGACTCCATCCAGAAGCAGCACAACGGCGTGGTGGTGATGGAGGAGCGTGGCAATCCTGCAGGGCTTCGCCAAGCACCGCGGGAGAGGAGGAGTACTTGGGAGAGGGGGAGGGCTGCGCCAGAACATGTGTTGCGGCTGCCCTCCCACGCCCCACATATATATAGGGGCAAGGGAGAGGGGGGCCGGCCCCCTCAGATCCAATCTGAGGAGGGGGCGGCGGCCAAGGGGGGGAGGAGTGCCTCCCAAGTCAAGTGGAGGCCCTCCCCCTTAGGGTTTTCCCCTTCCCATGCGCATGGGCCTTGGGGGGGCTGGTGCCCCTGGCCCATTAAGGCTAGGGCGCCCCCCTACAGCCCATGCTACTGTATTGGACGTGGTGGAACAATTTCCGGACCTCCGGAACCCTCCGGAATCCTCCGGAACCTTCTGGAAGCTTCCCGGTACAATACCGAAAAAACCCGAACTTTTTTCGGAACCCGAACAACAACTTTCCATATATAAATATTTACCTCCGGACCATTCCGGAACTCCTCGTGATGTCCGAGATCTCATCCGGGACTCCGAACAACATTCGGTAACCACATACAAACTTCCTTTATAACCCTAGCGTCATCGAACCTTAAGTGTGTAGACCCTACGGGTTCGGGAGACATGTGGACATGACCGAGACGTTCTCCGGTCAATAACCAACAGCGGGATCTGGATACCCATGTTGGCTCCCACATGTTACACGATGATCTCATCGGATGAACCACGATGTCAAGGACTCAATCAATCCCGTATACAATTCCCTTTGTCTAACAGTATTGTTCTTGCCCGAGATTCGATCGTCGATATACCGATACCTTGTTCAATCTCGTTACCGGCAAGTCTCTTTACTCGTTCCGTAACACATCATCCCGTGATCAACCCCTTGGTCACATTGTGCACATTATGATGATGTCCTACCGAGTGGGCCCAGAGATACCTCTCCGTTTACACGGAGTGACAAATCCCAGTCTCGATTCGTGCCAACCCAACAGACACTTTCAGAGATACATGTAGTGCACCTTTATAGCCACCCAGTTACATTGTGACGTTTGGTACACCCAAAGCATTCCTACGGTATCCGGGAGTTGCACAATCTCATGGTCTAAGGAAAAGATACTTGACATTAGAAAAGCTTTAGCATACGAACTACACGATCTCTGTGCTAGGCTTAGGATTGGGTCTTGTCCATCACATCATTCTCCCAATGATGTGATCCCGTTATCAATGACATCTAATGTCCATGGTCAGGAAACCGTGACCATCTATTGATCAACGAGCTAGTCAACTAGAGGCTTACTAGGGACATGGTGTTGTCTATGTATCCACACATGTATCTGAGTTTCCTATCAATACAATTATAGCATGGATAATAAACGATTATCATGAACAAGGAAATATAATAATAACTTATTTATTATTGCCTCTAGGGCATATTTCCAACACGCTGCCCCTTGTGCCTCCACCCCTTGATTCCTCCAGTGTATGAGGTTTGAATACACCTCATCCGTTCGGCTGATTGAGCAAGGTGCAGGTTTCTTGATTGATGTGTTGTTCGATTGATTTCTGCAGTGCAAGGGAGGGCACCTGGCCTGCGCGGACTGCCGCGTCGAGCGCCCCGGGAACCAGCGGCAGTGCTAGAAGTGCGAGCGCGGCGGTGGCTTCGACGTGCGGAACATGGAGGTGGACTCCGTCCTTTCGTTGGTGAGGGTGGAGTGCCCGCACGAAGGCTGTGGGCTCTACGTCACTTACCACAAGCTCGCCGATCACCAGAGCATGTGTCCGCTCGCGCCCTGCAAATGCCTCGTGCCCGTCTGCGGCTACGAAGGCCCGCCACCGGAGCTCTACCACCACATCGGCACCGCGCATCCCATGCCCGTGCACAGGATCCAGTACGGCAAGGTGCTCCAGCTGCAAGTGCCACTGTTGGAGCCACGCTCTTGCTGTTCGCGGAGGAGGACCAATGCGTGTTTTTGTTGGTCGGCGGCGTGCTCGACATCGGCGCGCCTATCGCCGTGTCAGTCATCTGCATCAGAGTGGGGGCGTCCCCACTGCCGCACTACTTGGCCAAGCTGTGGGCGAACGGCCCGCCGGGGGAGCCCAAAGGCACGACCGACACCGTCAAGGTGGAAATGGAGGTGACAAGTAGCAAGGATCCCGGCGACGTTGACGTGCAGGAGCTGACCTTCTTGACAGTTCCGCCCAAGGTGCTGGCCGGGGCTAAGCTTGTGTCCCTCCACATTTAGATTGACAAGCTCACGTCCTAAATGTTTCGACGGTGCCTTCTGTTTATCTTAGTAATATGCTAATATAGGGATTACCTTGGTCTACTTTAGCTTAAGAAATGGTGGGTTTTGGTGGCGATGCAGCAATTACTTCGACATCAGATCAGTAATTTCCAACAGTCGAACGGATATTTTGTGTCTGTTGGATATAAAGTTCCTTTGGGTAAGAAGTACTACTTGTCATCAAAATGGATAAAAGGAGATGTATGTAGACGTATTTTAGTTCTAGATACGTCCCTTTTTATCCATTTTGATGACAAGCACTCCCTCCGTTCCACAATACATGCCTTCCATTTGTCAAAATATAGATGTATCTAGACATGTTTTAGTATATAGGTACATCCATGATAGAGCCAATCGGATGGTTGAGAACACTACAATTCGTAGCTACAGATGCGTGTGTGACTCCCAGATGCAGAGGCCGGGGGTCATCATCCTCCTTTTCGAGAAAAAACAGACGCGTGTGTGAGAGGACGAGTGCGTGCGTGCACCTCTTCTCTTCCTGTATAACGTACTACTAAACTCAGAGTACAAGTTTTTGTGGGTGGCACGATGGTGCGTGCGAGAAGTCCCGATAGATAGGTAATAATGCGTCTGAAAAAAGGACTAGCCTAGATCTCGCCACGCGGCTATTCCTGTCGAACGCCCCATTAACTGTAAGATATGTATACGACGATGCCAGTTATTGCATGTACACAGCAGTACTCCCTCCTTTCCGGTTTATGGTGAGTGGTGGAATATTTTTTGTAGTTTGCAAAAGCACCTAATTAATGCTCTTGTTTTTCTCAAAAAATTATGTTTATCAATGCATTAATTGCAATGCATGCATGCATAAAGTACATGAATTGGTCAATTTTCTCTTAATACTTGCATGCAATGATTTAATGCACCTTGGAATCTGAACATGTGTTGGGGAACAACCAAATTGAGCCTTATAAAATGGAAAAACTAAAATTTTGAGATAAGCCCTATAAAACCGGAAAGGAGGGAGTAGAAAAAGAAGTACTCCATCCGGGAATAGTGTCGCACTTCGAAACTAAAACCGTCAATAAATTTTGAGCTTGCGTCTCGTCACATTCCAAATTACTCCACGCTATATTGAATTGCAAACCTGTTTACACCGATCACAACCTAAACGGTTTCCCACTTAGGAGCGTATTAGTACCACACTATATTGAATTCCAAACCTGTTCACACCAATCACAACCTAAACGGTTTCCCACTTAGGAGCGTATTAGTACTCGGTTATAAATACTAGTATGCCAAGATGACTGCACATTCCTCCTCAACTCCTCATCCACAAAAACAAATAAGTCATTCAACATCCTTCCCTTGCGTCTGCCATGGCCAGCGTGAGTTCTTGGTAGAGAGATTGCCACCAGGGAGAGGCGAGCATGGAAGCGGAAGCACGAGAGATGTCCCGCCTCACTGCGAGAGCAGCCGACATGTCCCTCCGCGCGGAAGTAGCAGCACAGAGGTCCCGCCGCGTTGATGAAGTAGCACGGAGGTCCCGCCACGCTGTTGATGTAGCAGACTAGTCCGGCCGCACCACGGAAGCAGCAGAGATGTCCCGCCGCGCCACGAATGCAGCAGAGATGTACCGCCGCGCCGCGGCGGCCTAGGAAAATTTCTCGCGGGCAGGCGACGACTTTTACAGGTGAATGCATGCGGTCGTCCATAGCCAGATGGATTAGATCTCCGGCTTGGGAAGGTCGCAGGACGACGTGAAAGCCTCATTTGAATAGGCTACCAACGTCATCCGGCAACTAAGGAAGGGCAATCAGAGGCTCCAGGCCGAGCGCAACCTGCTGAGGGAGAAGATCGTCCGAAGTGCAGACCAGCAGGAGGAGACCAGTGCCTTGTTGAAGAGGACCGGCGTCACCGTCAAGAAACTTATGGACGAGAATGACATGCTCCGCAACGAGCGCCAAAGGCTGGTGGAGGAATCCGTGGATGTTCTCAAGTAGCGTCTTGAGGACACGAAAGAGCTCATCGCCGCTCGCCGCGGAGACTAGTTCCCGCGGCCTGCAGCAACGCATCAAGAAAGTAGAGATCAGCGAGCCAGATCCTTGTCTTCCTTCTTCTTTTGCCCTTATGTATTTCGGGCGTAGCCGCATGTGGCTTTTTTAATTATCTTTCTAATTATGTAAGACAATTAATCGTCCTTATCTTTCTGTGGAAGATCAATGTTGCGAGGCTGGAATGAAGAAAACTCTTGCTGTGGCGACCCTGGCGTTGCTGTTCTTCTAGTTGCTGCTGGGCTTCCTTCAGTTTCCTGGTTTCTTTTGATGTAATAATCGGTTTAGGATGTGGATTGTGTCGTCGGTTGTGAAATGTTGGGTTCTAGCGCGGATGTTTGGCCTTTGTTGGCCTCTTGGGATGTTGCGATTTCAATCTGGTAGCTTTTAGTCCTTCGTGTTAGGCTGGAGTTGTGCTGAACTTCTTGTGAATTGTGGTGGTTTTCAGTAATGAAAATCGGAAGGGGCAAGCCCTTCTTTGATCAAAAAAAAATTAATCGTCCTTATATATTCATCAGTCTTGCTATAAGTCGCAGTAGATGCTATATAGGTCCGTCGGATCTTACATCAAGATCCGTGCTTTCAGATTTTCTTTTTTCTCTCTTAAATCTCAGTCGAGTGAGACATAGCCACGCCATTAAACAGAGGCTCGGGCGCCATTAATGGAGACCTTGGGAGAGAGGTGGACGGCAGATGGAGGTCAAAGGGCTCTCCTCCCGATAAGCACGCGCAGGGGTCTGATCGCACGCCTCTCGTACTCAAATAGCTACCCTGCACGGCGCCTCCTAGCTAATAAAAAATGGGGACGCGTGGCGGCACGTAAATGGTACTAGTAAGTAGAACGCCCACGGTTTCAATAATACTTGTGTTTCCGATTGTAACGTGACAGCACTTGTTCCAAAATGACTTTGTTGATTGTTAATGTGTGCGCCTTCGCAAATCGGACTGCAAATTTACCACAGCATGTTGGTGCCATGTCATGGCACCAAGCCAAGTTTCATTATTTTCATGCGTGTTTTGGATTTACAGGAATTAAAAAACTAAGTTTCTCAATGTTTCCAACCCAGCCACGACGCCCAGAATTTTGAATTTCATTCCCATTTCTTGCATGGAACCTAGAAATTTACCCGAGGACACACATGTGATTTTTCAACCAACTTTGGTGCACTGGAACATGTGCTTGTATTTCAAATTTGAATTATGCACACAAAGGTGACACGTTCCCTCCCAGAACCACGAGCCTTCTTGAGAGAAGCTCCGATTTGCAAGAAGCTTATACCAAAATTTGTTCCTATTCGGCCAATTTTTTTACCACGGCATGGTACTACCATGACATGACACCATGCCAAGTTTCATGATTTTAAAACCAAGTTTCTCAATGTTCTCAACCGAGCTACGATGCCCAGATGTTTGAATTTATTCTCATTTTTTGCATGGGACCTACTCCCTCCTTCCATCTATATAGGGCCTAATGTGTTTTTCAAGACAGCCTTTGACTATTGACAAGATTAATAGCACATGAGATGTATACTATGAAAATTATATTATTGGAAGCTCCTTTGACATACAAATTTGAAGGTATGCTTTGTGTAAGTTGCATGTCATATATTATTGCTCTAACGTTTGGTCAAAGTTAGCCTCGAAAAACGCATTAGGACCTATATAGATGGAAGGAGGGAGTAGAAATTCACCCGAGGACACAAATGTGATTTTTCAACCAACTTTGGTGCACGGGAGCATGTGCTTGTAGTTCAAATTTGAATTATGCACATTAAATGACCAAAAACTCAATTAATGTGTAAATAAGGCCAAACGAAGCCGGAATAATTCCAAAATTTAACAGGGCACTCATGTAGTTCTATGTTGCCTTTGTAAATAAACTCAAGGGGGACAACGTATATCGTTTCGCACTCAAAGGTGGCACGTTCCCTCTCAGAACCACGAGCCTTCTTGAGAGAAGCTTCGGTTTGCAAGAAGCTTATACCAAAATCTGTTCCTATTCGGCCAATTTTTTTACCACAACATGGTAGTACCATGACATGACATCCATGCCAAGTTTCATGATTTTCAGACGTGTTTTGGATTTACAAGAATTTTAAAACCAAGTTTCTCAATGTTCTCGGCCGAGCCACGATGCCCAGATGTTTTAATTTTATTCTCATTTCTTGCATGGGACCTAGAAATTCACCCGAGGACACAAATGTGATTTTTCAACCAACTTTGGTGCACGAGAGCATGTGCTTGTAGTTCAAATTTGACTTATGCACATTAAATGACCAGAAACTCAATTAATGTATAAAAAACGACAAACGAACCCGGAATAATTCCAAAATTTAACAGGGCACTAATGTAGTTCTATGTTGCCTTTGTTAAGAAACTCAAGGGGGGGGGGCAGCGTATATCGTTTCACACTCAAAGGTGGCACGTTCCCTCTTAGAACCACGAGCTTCCAAATCGGCCCAATTTTTTACCACAACATGTTAGTGCCATGACATGACACCATGCCAAGTTTCATGATTTCCAGGCGAGTTTTGGATTTACATGAATTTAAAATCAAAGTTTCTCGATGTTCTCGGCCGAGTCATGACGCCCAGATGTTTGAATTTCATTCTCATTTCTTCCATGGGACCTAGAAATTCAACCAAGGACACACATGTGATTTTTCAACCCACTTTGGTGCACCGGAGCATGTGCATGCAATTCATATTTAGATTATGCACATTAAAAGTCCAGAAACTCAATTAATGTATAAAAAGGCCAAATGAACCCGAAATAATTCCAAAATTTAACAGGGCACTCATATAGTTCTATGTTGCCTCTGTAAATAAAATCAGGGGGAGGCAGCGTATATCGTTTCGCACACAAAGGTGACACGTTCCCTCTCGGAACCACGAGGCTTGTTGAGAGAATCTCCGGTTTTGCAAGAGGCTTATACCAAAACTTGTCCCAATTCAGCCAAAAATTATACGTATGAAAACAGGGTTTAGATTATCCCAAACATCTCGCTACCTAGACCAATAATGTACTATGATTTGAATTCAACATAAAATGGATACAAATATTTGAATTGGAGAGCGTATGGTACATGTAGTTCATAGTGAAATATGATTACTGCTATATGCATGTTTTTTGTTATCAAGATAATATTTAAATTATTGTATAACTTGACAACAATCGTATTCAAATAAGGAAAATTGATTCAAATTTAGTCCATATGGTAGACGACAATATATATGTTCACATGGTGGAGTAAAATGTTCATATATGATGGAAGATCAAAATGTACGACTACATCAATTATAAACCGCAAGGTCACCTAACGATATATTCGAATTCAACATAACGTGGATTCAAAAATTGAAATTCGAGATCATGGCATCTGTAATCATATAAAAAGGGACATTACTCTTTCTTTGGTGGGAATTGATTTGTTTTTTGTTGTTGTTGAGGGAAGTGCGAATCGATTTGGTACTGTGCAGGGTAATCTTGTTCTCCCGATTTTTTTTACATTTTTCTTGTAGTTTTTTCAATGGCATCTATAGCAATATAGTAAAAGGGGACATGACTCTCTTGTGTCTTGTATGAATTGTTTTTTTACACGTTAAGTTTGTTCTGCCGAACAAGGAATCCGCACCTTGTTATCCCGAAATTTTCAAGCTCGAGTATCTTTTGTCTCACCTGCTTTGAAACTCCCGCTTCTTCAACCCGCGCCGCGCCTTGTTATCCCGAAATTTGGACGCGCGCGAGAACTCCCTCCTCATCCGAAATCGCTCCCGCAGCCCAGACACGCGAAATCCCCCTTCTACCCCTCAGCCGGAAATGAAGCTCCACGTCGCGGTGTCAAAACCGGTGGGGGTACGCTGGTAACTTACCCTACATTTCGGACAAGCGCGTCCCTAAGCTTGGCTCCCCCCTCCCCCTTCGCCCCCCATTCGTACACCGAGGCCGCCAAAACCCGCGAAACCCCACGCTCCTCCGTCGGCCTCCCGACCGCCGCCCAGCCGGAGACTCTTCCCCGACTACGTCGTCCACCGCAACAGCTCGCCGTCCCTCATCCACCGCACCGGATGAGGATCCGTTGTCGATCTCGTCGTCCCGCCGGATCAGCCGCCCCGTCCTCCACCTCCAAGGAGCTGCCCCGACGTTCGCCTCGTCTATCGCGCCACCTCAATCCCCACAGCGCCGTCTTGACCTGCCCCACCGGAACCGCAGCACCCTCACCAATTCCTCCGATGAAGCCGAGGCCAACTCGGCGCCACCAAGGAGGTTCTGCACTCACCGCTGCATTTTATCTTTTATTCGATCTCACGGGGCTGCCGGTGCTCGATACCGAGCAGACATGGCGTGTCTCCATCGACGGCGCCGTCGCCGGCCACATCATCCACGGCGTCTCTCCCCCATGTCGTTGCTTCCTCGGCGGCGACTTCCACAACGGCACTAGCTGCAGCTGCTCCGGCTCTCGCTCGCGCTGCGGCTCTGTTCTTGCTGTCGGTCGCGCTGCTGCACTGCTCCTGCTTTCGTTCGTGCTGCTGCTCTGCTCTTGCTCTCGCTTGCGCTGCTGCTGCTGCACGACCTCCGGCAGCTACAGGAGTTGCTGCTTTAGCACTCGCTCGCGGTGCTACTGCACGACTTGCTCTCTGCTAGTGCGTTCCCTGCTCGAGCGTCTGCTGATTTAGATCACTGCTTCTCTGCTACTAGTGCTCGAACGCCCTAAACATCTATTGCAATGCTCTGTTACTAGTTCAATCAGTTTCGACAGTAAAATTCAGTTTCGACTGTGAAGTTCATTTTCTTCAGTTAAGTTCAGAGTGAACAGTACTTACAGCATCTGTCGGAGCGGCCGTGGCGCGGCTGATGCGTTTTACATCTAGCACTTTTTGGTGATGTATTTTACATCATCTATTGCAGATGATATTAGGGTCCCACTTCAGATTAACGTTGTCTGTCTTGTCATGCTTCAGCCTCGTCGCCGTACACCTTAGCGGAGCTGCTCCAACGACGGAACCGTCCATCACAGCGGAGCAGTACCCTCGGCGCCGTTTCCAGAGGCCTCGGATCTTCTTCCCCGCCTCCGACAGTCACACCAGCATCATCACCATCCTCCACGTCCAACCCAATGATGCTGAGGTCCACAAGGCTATGCCAAAGAGGTTGTACACTCGTCGCATCACTTTGTTTCTCCATTCCTCTGTTCTTCCAATTCATGTGAGCCAAACACCCAGGTTGACTGAAATCCTATGTTTCCAAATGCTCTGTTTTGCACGTGCATTCCTATCCTATTCCTGTGTTTTTCCTGTCCCTGCGTTTATAGAATCCTCCAATTCTAAGGAGCCCTTACAGATTTACTTCATTTTCAGATAGGCGTCAAAGAAAACTCTGTGTGTTATGTCCTGCTCCTGCCGTGCCGTCATCCACCCCACCTGAGGTGCACCATCGACAGAAGCGTTCACTGCAGCAGAGATCCCCCCTGCAGACTTCCTTTCGCCGCCTCAGATCATCTTCCCCGTTGCCGGCAGCCACGCCAACTGCATTACCATCATCGACTGAGCAGATGAACCTGAGGACTACACAGTTCCGGAAGAGAGGTCGCAGTCTTTCGTGTTTGCTTACGTTATACATCGGTTATTATTACCTGCTACTTTATCGTTCAATCTTGAGTTTTGAATTGCCCATGGGTCTCATATCGAGCCAGCAACGAATAGTATCTGTCTACTATCTGGTTCATCTGGGGTCTTCTATGTGGTTCATGTTGGGTGGGCAACAAACAATAGATGATCCATTGTCTATCTTTTTAAACTGAAGCTATAATCTACCTGCTATCATTAGTTTTGGATCCATCCACTCGTTTGCTACCATCAGTCTTGATTTTTGCATGCACCCCTTAGGCCTTACAAAATCTAACTATTTTTTTATTATGCATGTCAGATATTGTACACAATCGTACTGAACATGTAGAGAAAAAGAGAAGACCGTTGCGTGCGAATATAATGTCATGCAGACGCCGCTCCATGGTGGGCGAAGTGCCCCCCCCCTCCTGCATTTCCAGATTGTATTCCAGAGGAAGATAACTGTTCAGATGGAGATTCAGAAGGAGCCGACCACGCCTGTTTACCACCTGAGGTGTTTGCTCTAACCTGGCATGCTGATGTTGGTCATATCATGCATATGGCGCCTTGCATTGCTTACATTATACATCTTATATGTCATCAGCTTAGTTTAGATTTGCTTTGTGTGAATGCCACCTGTTTGGTTTCTATATCATACTCCCACCATTCCTAAATATTTGTCTTTTTAGAGATTTCAACAAGTGACTACATACGGAACAAAATGAGTGAATCTACACTCTAAAATATGTCTATATACATCCGTATGTGGTAGTCCATTTGAAATCTCTAAAAAGACAAATATTTAGGAACGGAGGGAGTATATGGGAATTATGCAATGCCATCTTCTTTAGCCAGGCATCATATACGTGAATCATGCAATGCCATCCTGTTTAGCCAGTCATCGTATATGTGAATTGTATCGTGCCATATTTTTTCCATAATGTATTCCATTTGTCAACAATGTTTATACATTCATCTACTCTTCCTGTGCATCAGCCATTTGAGTCGGTCATGGGAAAATCTGGAGTGAAAACAAGGTCTTCTGAGCAGTCAGTGCTACCTGTCGATGCAGATTTCTTGCTGGTTACAGATAGCTCCTCAGAGGAGGATTCAGAGAGAGATGACCAGTCGTATTCCCCCCCCCCCGAGGTGCATGCTCTAACTTGGCTGGGTTATATTGCTCATATCATGCATATGGTGTCTTGCATTGCCATGCCATCTGCTTAGATTAGACATGCTTTGTGTGAATGCCTCCTGTTTGCTTTCTATATCAGATATGTGAATTATGCAATGCCATGTTTTTCAGCCAGTTATCATATATGTGAATTATGCACCGCCATGGAGCCAGGCATCATATATGTGAATTATCTCATGCCATCTTTTTTTCATTACGTATTCCATTTGTCGACAATCTGTGTATATTGAACTACTCTTCATGTGTATCAGCCATTTGAGCCGGTTATGGAAAAATCTGGAGTGAAAACAAGGTCTTCAGAGCAGGCAATGGTACCTGTTGAAGCATATATCTCGATGGTTACAGGGAGCTCCTCAGAGGAGGATTCAGAGACAGATGACCAGTCCTATATCCCACCTGAGGTGTATGCTCTAAGTTGCAATGTTTATATTTCTCATATGATGCATATGGTGTCTTGCATTGCTTAGTTTAGACATCATATGCACAATATTGAATTCTATCTGCTTAGTTTAGAGATCATACATGCGAGTGCCAGCTGCTTAGTATATGAATCAATTATGTCAATTATATCATGCCATCCTGTATACTTAGACAACATGTATGTGAATTATTTCATCCCAACCTATTTTAGAAAGACATCATATAGTTTTGTCATGTCATCCTGTTTAGGTACTCATCATATGTTGAATTATGCCATTATATCCTGTTAAGTTATCCATCATATATCTGAAACTGTGTCATGCTATCCTGTTTAGTTAGGCATCATATATGTGAAATTGTGTCATGCTGTCCTGTTTGGTTAGACAACATATATGTGAATTACCACATCTGTCTATCATACAATGTCTGTACGTTCAATTTCTTTTCTTGTTTATCAGCCATTTGAATTGGAGGGGGTGATGGCAGTATCTAAGGGAGCAAAAACCCGTTCTTCACAAAAGACAGTGCTACCCGTCGATGCAGATAGAACCATGGTTGTACTGGCCCACAAACTAGCCCCACCACACATAATCGAGACTCTTCCAGATTGCACACTTACACCGTTGGGCAGAGAACCAGCTACAACCCATCTAACCGCAACCCCAGCGGATAGTAACCCACTTATAGTTGACAAAGCACCATGTCCACCACAGAGTACCCCCACACGAGCAGTTTGTAAAGCTACTGCAGTGCCCAAAGCACGAAGACCACCACAGCTAACCCAAACTCCACGTTTAAAGCAGAAGAGCAACTGTTCTCAGGTCAGATTCCGTAGCTATGGTCCATACTCCTTTGCTGTTGCATCACTGTATTTACTCATACCAACTACTTTCGAATTTGAAGGATCCAATTGAAACTCCAATGGCGCAACAGGTATGTTTTAAACCTATTTCTTTAACTGGATTGCTGTTCTAACTTCTTGCTCTATGTTGATTTCAGTTTAAGTTGTATAAACAGTTATGTTCTCATGTGATGCACATTACAAGTGCTGCCAATGCTGTGTAGTTTCTCACACTTATATTCTGTCTATGCTGCTGTGTCTTAAAAATATATGAGTTGAACTGTGTCTCTATCTTGATTAGGGAACATAAACTAGAATGATATGGACAATACAGTGACCATAGTACATAGATATATGTTTGTTTCATGCTGTTATCCTGTCCACCTTACTACTGAACCGGTTTACCAAAATGAGTTTCGTATACTACAAGCTAAACCTGTGATGTGTCTGCTTGTTTCTCTTGTAGTATGCAAACAGAATATTGGAGAAGAGCACCCCACTATGCAATGGTAGAGAAAGTAATGCAGATAAGGTTCAAGATAGTGAGACAACCCTGTTGGTCTCCAAGAAAGGTGATAAAAACGATCTTGTAGACAGTGAGAAAACCCCACAGTCCTGCGTTGATGTAGTGTTCGAGTTACTGGCCAGTACCGCTGGCACAAGCTCTTCGAACTCGCTGCCTGAATCACTTCGGCTTCTTCAGTCTCAGCTACAAGCTGAAAGGCATCAGTCAGCTGTGCTGCGGCAAGAAGCCGAAGGACTGAGGAAGTCCCTGCAGAATTCAGATGCGTACTTTCTTGTGCAACAGCAAGCGCTGGAGGATTTAAGCGCCAAACAAGAGAAAGTTAATAAGCTTGCTAAGCATCTTGCCAGCATTATGGGTACCCAGGATATTGTTTCTTGAACTCTTCTGAAGTGGTTTCAGTTCTGGACTTGTTTTGCTGCGGCGTTTATATGCTGCTTTGTTCCCTATATTTGCACTGGTGGCGAACTTTGATGCCCAGTGGATGTAATATGTGTAATAGCCGTGATAGCCTAGCATAAGTTGCTTGCTTATTTATTTCCTTGTTGTCTTGTTTATTTGTTTGCTTGTAGTCAGTGCAGTTCTTTTTCCGCGGTTTGCTAGTGGCTGCAATAACCTATTTTTTAAAACTAGGCCACAATAACCATGGGCTAATATTTACTGTAGTGACACTGGGCCTCCTACGGGCCGTAGAAACAGTGGGCCTTCTACGGGCCGTAGAAACAGTAGGCCTTCTACGGGCCGTAGAAACAATGGGCCTTCTACGGGCCGTAGAAACAATGGGCCTTCTACGGGCCGTATCATCAATGGGCCTTATACGGGCCGTATGATCGATTGGCCAAACATGGGCCAATAACAGGCCGCATTATGGCCGTAAACGGGCTAGAGTTGGAATCGTCCGTTCATGGGCCGACCATAACGGGCCATCGTTAATAGGCCGTATTTGATGACGCTATGAAAACGGCCCAACGTATTAACGGACCACAAACGGGCCGACTGTAACCACGGGCTGAATTTGGCCCACAAGCAGAAAATGACAGTAACGGGCCGTAAGTAAACGAATGCTGGAAATGAGCCCAAGAATAAATGGGCTCTGAGAAGGCCGAAAGATAACATGGGCTGGAAACGGCCCAACGGAATAACGGGCCGTTAATGGGTATAAAGTGATACACTGTTCATTACGGGCCAGTTTCACCACGGGCCGTTAATGGGTGTAAAGTGATACACTGTTCATTACGGGCCAGTTTCACCACGGGCCGTTAATAGGCCAAGAGTTACATAGGGCCTCATATGGGCCGAAAGACGTCATGGGCCATACATGGGCCAGAAGTGAAAACGGGCTGGAATCATATTGGATGGCCCAGATGACGCTACTGGGCCTAATTCGGATAGGGCGTAACGGGCCTTGGGTTAGCGGGCTGTAAATGGGCTATATGCGAACAGGCCGTTAACAGGCTTTCCATGGGCCGGCCCGCCACCTTTTGACCAAGTCAAACGGGCCGGCCTTTTCACAGGAATGGGCCTCTGTTGGGCCGTGCCACGTGTCGACGTATCATAGGCGCCTTCTGTCCAATGAGTGGATGACATCTGTCCCAACGATGAGCCGACACGTGTTTCCAGCCAATGATGATTTTACACGTGGAAAATCCCCATTGGTCGGGGCTGTTAACGGGTTATCGGATCCAAAACCCGACCCGATAGCTTAACGGCGTTCCGTTACGGTGGATGCCACGTGTCGGTCACCCTTGACGAAAGCACTTCTGTGACGCGCGATTTATCGTCATGGAAGTGGACACTTCCGTGATGATAATTTTGGTAATGTCATGGAACACTTCTACGACAGCACAGGTATGACTATCTTGATTCTGTCATAAAATCGTCATGGATGTACATGCATGACAAAAAACGCGACCTACTGTGACAAACACGTATCATCACGGAAGTGTATTTTTTTGTAGTGGTTGACTGCAGCGAGGGAGAGTGTGTCACTATCTCGTAGACGAAGCAGAAGCGTGTAACCGTGAGGTCGAGTCTTGCGATCAACCGATAGTATGAACCACCACCTCGCATGCAACGAGCCTGGGTCCTAAACCTAGAGAGCTGAGGGCGGGAGAGATCCATCATCACACGGCATTGTGATATAAGTTACCAGCGCAGGGCTTCGCCTAAGCACTACGATGATATGACCAAGGTGTGTAACTGTGGAGGGGGACACCGCACACAGCTAAAAGATCAACTTGTGTGTCTATGGGGTGCCCCATCCCCTGTATATAAAGGAGGAGAGGGGAGGCCGGCCGGCCCTCCTTAGCGCGCCCCAAGAGGGGAAACCCTACTAGGACTCCAAGTCCTAGTAGGTTTCCACCAAAGGAGAGAGGGGGAAGGAGGAGAGGAGAGGGAGAAGAAAGGAGGGCGCCGCCCCCACCCTTACTTGTCCTATTCGGACTCAAGGGGGAGGGGGCGCGCGGCCTGCCCCGGCCGCCCCTCTCTCTCTCCACTAAGGCCCATCGAGGCCCATTAGTTCCCCCAAGGGTTTCGATAACCCTCCGCCACTCCAGTTTTATCCGAAACTTCTCTGGAACACTTCCGGTGTCCGAATATAGTCATCCAATATATCAATCTTTATGTCTCGACCATTTCGAGACTCCTCGCCATGTCTGTGATCACATCCAGGACTTCGAACAACCTTTGGTACATCAAATCACATAAACTCATAATACCAATTGTCATCGAACGTTAAGCATGCGGACCCTACGGGTTCGAGAACTATGTAGACATGACCGAGACTCATATCCGGTCAATAACCAATAGCGGAACCTGGATGCTCATATTGGTTCCTACATATTCTATGAAGGTCTTTATCGATCAAACCGCATAACAACATACGTTGTTCCCTTTGTCTTCGGTATGTTACTTGCCCGAGATTCGATCGTCGGTATCATCATACCTAGTTTAGTCTCGTTACCGGCAAGTCTCTTTACTCGTTCCGTAATACTTCATCCCGCAACTAACTCATTAGTCACAATGCTTGAAAGGCTTATAGTGATGAGTATTACCGAGAGGGCCTAGAGATACCTCTCCGGAACAGGGAGTGACAAATCCTAATCTCGATCTATGACAACCCAACAAACACCTACTGAGGCACCTGTAGAGCACCTTTATAATCACCCTTTTATGTTGTGACGTTTGGTAGCACACAAAGTGTTCCTCCGGTATTCTGGAGTTGCATAATCTCATAGTCTGAGGAACTTGTACAAGTCATGAAGAAAGCAGTAGCAATGAAACTATAACGATCATAATGCTAAGCTAACGGATGGGTCATGTCCATCACATCATTCTCCTAATGATGTGACCCCATTCATCAAATGACAACACATGTCTATGGTTGGGAAACATAACCATCTTTGATTAATGAGCTAGTCAAGTAGAGGCATACTAGGGACAATATGTTTTGTCTATGTATTCACACATGTACTAAGTTTCTGGTTAATATCATGAAATAAGGAAATAAATAATAACTTTATTATTGCATCTAGGGCATATTTCCTTCATCCAGATGCTCAACCACCCGAGGGGGAAACTTGATGGTGCACATAGCATAGATGAGCATAGAGGTGATCGCCGAGTTGACCAACGTGAGTTTTGCTCCGGTTGACATCAAGGACAAGGCCGTGGACATTTTCCTCTCAACACCGTGAACCAACGGCATAAGATTAAGCACAAATGGCCTAGTGGTCCCCATAGGCAGACCAAGGTAAGTAAAAGGCATGGCGCCTACTTTGCAGCCAAAGATTCGAGCTATCTCATATGTTTTCTCTGGGGACATATTGATCGGGATGAGTGTGGACTTGTCAAAGTTAATTTTGAGCCCTACTAAATCAGCATAGTCCACAAGAATAGAGTTATCTGCATACTGAACCACCGGGTAATCAGTCACATTGGGTGAAGGGAAGGGCAAGTGGATTAACTGTCGTGAGAATGCATCATTGATGGCCGCTTGCAACAAGTCTGCAGCAAGCACAAAGATCATGGGCGACAGTGGATCACCTTGATGCACTCCACATTTGCATTTGAATTTTCTGCCGGGGCAACCATTTAAAAGAACAGAAGAAACACCCGAACCAAAGATTGAGTTCATTGCTACCTCTTGAGCATGTGTTGGTTTTCCCTTGAAGAGGAAAGGGTGATGCAGCAAAGTAGCATAAGTATTTCCCTTAGTTTTTGAGAACCAAGGTATCAATCCAGTAGGAGGTTACACACAAGTCGCCTTATACCTGCACAAACAAATAAGAACCTTGCAACCAACCCAATAAAGGGGTTGTCAATCCCTTCACGGCCACTTGCAAAAGTTAGATCTGATAGAGATAATAAGATAAATATTTTGGTATTTTTGTTGTATAGATTGAAAAGTAAAGATTGCAAAATAGTAAACGAGATGCAATGTAAATAAAAGAGATATAATATGATGGAATAGAGACCCAAGGGCCATAGGTTTCACTAGTGGCTTCTCTCAAGATAGCATATCTTACGGTGGATGAACAAATTACTGTCGAGCAATTGATAGAAAAGCGCGTAGTTATGAGAATATCTAGGCATGATCATGTATATAGGCATCACGTCCGTGACAAGTAGATTGAAATGATTCTGCATCTACTACTATTACTCCACACATTAACCTCTATCCAGCATGCATCTAGAGTACTAAGTTCATAAGAATAGAGTAACACATTAAGCAAGATGACATGATGTAGAGGGATAAACTCAAGCAATGTGATACAAACCCCATCTTTTTATCCTTGATGGAAACAATACAATACGTGCCTTGCTGCCCCTGCTGTCACTTGGAAAGGACACTGCAAGATTGAACCCAAAGCTAAGCACTTCTCCCATTGCAAGAAATATCAATCTAGTAGGCCAAACCAAACTGATAATTCGAAGAGACTTGCAAAGATATCAAATCATACATATAAGTATTTAGAGAAGAATCAAATATTGTTCATAGATAATCTTGATCATCAACCCACAATTCATCGGATCTCGACAAACACACCACAAAAAGTATTACATCGAATAGATATCCAAGAAGATCGAGGAGAATTTTGTATTGAGAATCAAAGAGAGAGAAGAAGCCATCTAGCTAATAACTATGGGCCCGAAGGTCTATGGTAAACTACTCACACATCATCGGAGAGGCTATGGTATTGATGTAGAAGCCCTCCTTAATCGATTCCCCCTCCGGCAGAGCGCCGGAAAAGGCCCCAAGATGGGATCTCACGTGTACAGAAGGTTGCGGCGGTGGAAATAGGGTTTCGTTGTTCTCCTGGATGTTTTCGGGGTATATGAGTATATATAGGCGAAAGAAGTAGGTCGGTGGAGCCACGAGGGGCCCACGAGGGTGGGGGGCGCGCCTACCCCCCTGGGTGCACCCTCCTACCTCGTGGCCGCCTCGTTCCTTCCTTGACGTCCACTCCAAGTCTCCTGGATTGCGTTTGTTCCAAAAATGACTCTCCCGAAGGTTTCATTCTGTTTGGACTCCGTTTGATATTCCTTTTCTGGGAAACACTGAAATAGGCAAAAAACAACAATTGCACTAGGCCTCCGGTTAATAGGTTAGTCCCAAAAATAATATAAAAGTGCATAATAAAGCCCATTAAACATCCAAAACAGATAATATAATAGCATGGAACAATCAAAAATTATAGATATGTTGGAGACGTATCAAGCATCCCCAAGCTTAATTCATGCTCGTCCTCGAGTAGGTAAATGATAAAAACAATTTTTTTGATGTGGAATGCTACCTAACATAATTTTCAATGTAATTCTCTTTATTGTGGCATGAATGTTCAGATCCAAAAGATTCAAGATAAAGTTTAATATTGACATAAAAATAGTAATACTTCAAGCATGCTAACCAAGCAGTTTATGTCTTATCAAAATAACATAGTGCTACGTCTTGAGCTTGCGTTGGTTTTCCCCGAAGAGGAGAGGATGATGCATCAGAGTAGTGTAAGTATTTCCCTCAGTTTTTAAGAACCAAGGTATCAATCCAGTAGGAGACCACGCGCAAGTCCCTTGTACCTACACAAAGCAAATAACTCCTCGCAACCAACGCGAATAGGGGTTGTCAATCCCTTCACAGTCACTTACGAGAGTGAGATCTGATAGAGATGATAGATAATATTTTTGGTATTTTTGATATAAAGATGTAAGGTAAAATAAAAGGCAAAGTAAAGAGCAAAGCAATAATAAAGCGTAGGAAGATTAATATGATGAAAAGAGACCCGGGGGCCATAGATTTCACTAGTGGCTTCTCTCAAGAGCATAAGTATTTTACGGTGGGTGAACGAATTACTGTTGAGCAATTGACAAAATTGAGCATAGTTTTGAGAATATCTAGGTATGATCATGTATATAGGCATCACGTCCGAGACAAGTAGATCGACTCCTGCCTGCATCTACTACTATTACTCCACTCATCGACCGCTATCCATCATGCATCTAGAGTATTAAGTTAATGAAAACAGAGTAACGCCTTAAGCAAGATGACATGATGTAGAGGAATAAATTCATGCAATATGATAAATACCCCATCTTGTTATCCTCGATGGCAACAATACAATACGTGCCTTGCAACCCCTTCTGCCACTGGGTAAGGACACCGCAAGATTGAACCCAAAGCTAAACACTTCTCCCATTGTAAGAACTACCAATCTAGTTGGCCAAACCAAAAGGATAATTTGAAGAGACTTGCAAAGATAACTCAATCATACATAAAAGAATTCAGAAAAGATTCAAATATTGCTCATAGATAATCTTGATCATAAACCCATAATTCATTGGTCTCAACAAACACACTGCAAAAAGAAGATTACATCGAATAGATCTCCACGAGAGAGGGGGAGAACATTGTATTGAGATCCAAAAAGAGAGAAGAAGCCATCTAGCTACTAATGGACCCAAAGGTCTGAAATAAACTACTCACACTTCATTGGAGAGGCTATGATGATGATGTAGAAGCCCTCCATGGTAGAATCCCCTTCCGGCGGAGCTACGGAACAGGCCCCAAGATGGGATCTCATGGGTACAGAAAGTTGCGGCGGTGGAATTTGGTTTTTGGCTCCGATTCTGATCTGTCGGGGGTACGTGGGTATATATGGGAGGAAGAAGTACGTCGGTGGAGCAATAGGGGGCCCACGAGGGTGGAGGGCGCGCCTGGGGGGGGGGGAGGGAGCGCCCCCCTACCTCGTGCCTTCCATGTTGGTTGCTTGACGTAGGGTCCAAGTCTCCTGGATCATGTTCGGTGAGAAAATCACGTTCCCAAAGGTTTCATTCCGTTTGGACTCCGTTTGATATTCCATTTCTTCGAAACACTGAAATAGGCAAAAAACAACAATTCTGGGTTGGGCCTCCGGTTAATAGGTTAGTCCCAAAAGTAATATAAAAGTGGAAAATAAAGCCGAATATAGTCCAAAACAATAGATAATATAGCATGGAGCAATCAAAAATTATAGATACGTTGGAGACGTATCACATAGCCAAAGAAAGCTTATCCCTACAAAATCATATAGTTTGGCAATGCTTCATTTTCGTCACACAAAATGCTCCCATCATGCACAACCCCGGTTTCAGCCAAGCAATTGGTTCATACTTTTTAACGCGCTTCAGCCTTTTCAACCCTCACGCAATACATGAGCGTAAGCCATGGACATAGAACTATGGGTGGAGTAGAGTATGATGATAGGGATTATGTGAGAAAACAAGAAAGAAGAAAGTCTCACATTGACGCGGCTAATCAACGGGCTATGGAGATGCCCATCAGTTGATGTCAATACGAGGAGTAGGGATTGCCATGCAATGAATGCACTAGAGCTATAAATGTATGAAAGCTCATAAAAAAGAAACTAAGTGGGTGTGCATCCAACTTGCCTCCTCACGAAGACCTAGGGCATTTGAGGAAGCCCATCATTGGAATATACAAGCCAAGTTCTATAATGAAAAATTCCCACTAGTATATGCAAGTGACAAAATAAGAAACTCTCTATCATGAAGATCATGGTGCTATTTTGAAGCACAAGTGTGGAAAAAGGATAGTAACATTGTCCCTTCTCTCTTTTTCTCTCATTTTTTTATTTGGGCTTCTTTGGCCTCTTTTTTTTCTTTTTTTTGTCCAGAGTCTCATCCCGACTTGTGGGGGAATCATAGTCTCCATCATCCTTTCCTCCCATGGGACAATGCTCTAATAATGGAAATCATCACACTTCTATTTATTTACAACTCAAGAATTACAACTCAATACTTAGGACAAAATATGACTCTATGTGAATGCCTCTGGCGGTGTACCGGGATATGCAATGAATCAAGAGCAACATGTGTGAAAGAAATATAAAGGTGGCTTTGCCACAAATATGATGTCAACTACAAGATCATGCAAAGCAATATGACAATGATGGAGCGTGTCATAATAAACGGAACAGTGGAAGCATGGCAATATATCTCGGAATGGTTATCGACATGCCATAATAGGTAGGTATGGTGGCTGTTTTGAGGAAGATATAAGGAGATTTATGTGTGATAGAGCGCACCGTATCACGGGGTTTGGATGCACCGGCGAAGTTTGCACCAACTCTCAAGGTGAGAAAGGGAAATGCACGGTACCGTAGAGGCTAGCAAATAGCGGAAGGGTAAGAGTGCGTATAATCCATGGACTCACATTAGTCATAAAGAACTCATATACTTATTGCAAAAGTTTATTAGCCCTTGAAGCAAAGTACTACTATGCATGCTCCTAGGGGAAGGGTTGGTAGGAGTTAACCATCTCGCAATCCCGACCTCCACTCATAAGGAAGGCAATCAAAGAACACCCCATGCTTCAAATTTGTCACACAACGTTCACCATACGTGCATGCTACGAGACTTGCCAACTTTAACACAAGTATTTATCAATTTCATAATTACCCAACTAGCATGACTCTAACATTACCACCTTTATGTCTTAAAACAATTATCAAGTATCAAATTTAGCATAGTGTTTAATGCACTCCATATGAAAGTTTTTATTTTACCCAACTTGGTTGCCCATCATATTAGGGCTAATTTTATAACCAAAGCAAATTACCATGCAATTCTAAAATACTCTCAAAATAATATAAGTGAAGCATGAGAGATCAATAATTTCTACAAAATAAAACCACCACCATGCTCTAAAAAGGTATAAGTGAAGCACTAGAGCAAAATTATCTAGCTCAAAAGATATAAGTGAAGCACATAGAGAATTCTAATAAATTCCGATTCATGTGTGTCTCTCCAAAAGGTGTGTACAGAAAGGATGATTGTGATAAACTAAAAAGCAAAGACTCAAATCATACAAGACGCTCCAAGCAAAACACATATCATGTGGTGAATAAAAATATAGCCTCAAGTAAAGTTACCGATAGACGAAGACAAAAGAGGGGATGTCTTCCAGGGCATCCCCAAGCTTAGGCTTTTGGCTGTCCTTGAATTTTACCTTGGGGTGACTTGGGCATCCCCAAGCTTAGGCTCTTGCCACTCCTTATTCCAAAATCCATCAAATCTTTACCCAAAACTTAAAAACTTCACAACACAAAACTCAACAGAAAATATCATGAGCTCCGTTAGTGCAAGAAAACAAACCACCACTTTAAGGTACTGTAATGAACTCATTATTTATTTATATTGGTGTTAAAACTACTGTATTCCAACTTCTCTATGGTTCATACCCCCCGATACTAGCCATAGATTCATCAAAATAAGCAAACAACACACGAAAAACAGAATCTGTCAAAAACAGAACAGTCTGTAGCAATCTGTAACTCTAGAATACTTCTGTAACCCCAAAAATTCTACCAAATTAGGAAGTCCTAGGTAATTTGTTTATTAATATTCTTCAAGAAGAATCAACTGAAAAGAACGTTTTTGTGATTTATTAAAACTAATCTCGTGCGTGCAAAAGTTTCTGTTTTTCAGCAAGATCAAATTAACTATCACCGTAGGTTATCCTAAAGGTTTTACTTGGCACAAACACTAATTAAAACACAAAACCACATCTAACCAGAGGCTAGATGAATTATTTATTAATAAATAGGAACAAAAATTAAAGAACAAAAATAAAATTGGGTTGCCTCCCAACAAGCGCTATCGTTTAACGCCCCTAGCTAGGCATAAAAACAAGAATAGATCTAGGTATTACCATCTTTGGTATTCAATTCATAAGTGTCTCTCATAATAGATTAATAAGGTAATTTAATTTTCTTCCTAGGAAAGTGCTCCATGCCTTTCCTTAATGGAAATTGGAATCTAATATTTCCTTCTTTCATATCAATAATTGCACCAATCAATCTAAGGAAAGGTCTACCAAGAATAATAGGACATGAAGGATTACAATCTATATCAAGGACAATCAAATCTATGGGCACATAACTCCTATTTGCAACAATAAGAACATCATTAATCCTTCCCATGGGTTTCTTAATGGTGGAATCCGCAAGATGCAAATTTAAAGAACAATCATCGAATTCATGGAAACCTAGCATATCACACAAAGTTCTAGGAATCAAGGAAACACTAGCACCCAAATCACACAAAGCATATCATTCATGATTTTTAATCTTAATTTTAATAGTAGGTTCCCACTCGTCATAAATTTTTATAGGGATAGAAACTTCTAATTCAAGTTTTTCTTCATAAGATTGCGTTAAAGCATCAAGGATATGTTTGGTAAAAGCTTTATTTTGACTATAAGCATGAGGAGAATTTAGCAGGGATTGCAACAAGGAAATACAATCTATCAAAGATCAATTATCATAATTAAATTCCTTGAAATCGAAAATAGTGGGTTCATTGCTATGTAAAGTTTTGACCTCTTCAATCCCACTTTTACCAATTTTTGCATCAAGATCTAAAAACTCCGAATCATTGGCACGCCTTTTAGCTAAAGTTGACTCATCTCTAGTCCCATCTTTATAAAGATTCATATTGGAAAACAAAGATCTAATAGGAGACACATCAATCACTTTCAGATCTTCATCCTTATTATCATGAAAACTAGAAGAACACGCTTTCACAAAGCAATCCTTTTTAGCACGCATCCTAGCGGTTCTTTCTTTGCACTCATCAATGGAAATTCTCATGGCTTTGAGAGACTCATCGATATCATGCTTAGGTGGAATAGATCTAAGTTTCAAAGAATCAACTTCAAGAGAAGTTATATCCACGTTCCTAGCCAACTCATCAATCTTAGGCAATTTTTCTTCAAGAAAATCATTGAAATTCTTTTGCGAAATCATAAATTCTTTAACACTAGTCTCAAAATCAGAGGGAATCATATTAAAATTCCATAAGAGTTGTTGTAGGAATTACCATAATTATTAGAGGAATTACTAGGGAACGACCTAGAATTAAAGTTTCCTCTATACGCGTTGTTACCAAAATTGTTCCTACCAACAAAATTCACATCCATAGATTCAATCAAAGTGGATAAGGGCATATCATTAGGATCAGAATAAACACTCTCATTAGCAAACAATTTCATAAGTTCATCCATCTTTCCACTCAAAACATTAATCTCTTTAATTGCATGAACCTTTTTACTAGTAGATCTTTCGGTGTGCCATTGAGAATAATTAACCATAATATTATCTAGGAGTTTAGTAGCTTCTCCTAAAGTGATTTCCATAAAAGTGCCTCCCGCGGCCGAATCTAAAAGATTTCTAGAAGCAAAATTCAATCCGGCATAAATTTTTTGTATAATCATCCATAAATTTAAACCATGTGTAGGGTAATTACGTATCATTAGTTTCATCCTCTCTCAAGCTTGTGCAACATGCTCATGATCAAGTTTCTTAAAATTCATAATATCATTTATAAGAGAGATGATCTTAGCGGGAGGAAAATACTTAGAGATAAAAGCATCTTTGCACTTATTCCATGAATCAATACTATTTTTAGGCAAAGAAAAGAACCAGTTTTAGCACGATCTCTAAGCGAAAACGAAAATAACTTCAATTTAACAATATCATTATCCACATCTTCTTTTGCATATCACACAAGTCAACAAAGTTGTTTAGATGTGTAGCGGCATCTTCACTAAGAAGGCCAGAAAATTGATCTTTCATGAAAAGATTCAATAAAGCAGCATTAATTTCACAAGATTCAGCATCGGTAATAGGAGCAATCGGAGTTCTAAGAAAATCATTGTTGTTGGTATTGGAAAAATCACACAATTTAGTATTGTCTTGAGGCATAGCGACAAACAATCCAACACATAAGCACAAAAGAAGCAAGCAAAAAGAGACGAACAGAAAAAGGGCGAATAAAACGGCAAGGGTGAAGTGGGGGAGAGGAAAACGAGAGGCAAATGACAAATAATGTAATGTGAGGGATAAGAGTTTGTGATGGGTACTTGGTATGTCTTGACTTGAGCGTAGATCTTTCCGGCAATGATGCTAGAAATCGGTGAGTTGTCGAGAGATCAAATCTTGACTTGACTTGGCATAAGCCTCCCCGGCAACGGCGCCAGAAATCCTTCTTGCTACCTCTTGAGCATGCGTTGGTTTTCCCTTGAAGAGGAAACGGTGATGCAGCAAAGTAGCATAAGTATTTCCCTCAGTTTTTGAGAACCAAGGTATCAATCCAGTAGGAGGTTACATGCAAGTCACCTTGTACCTGCACAAACAAATAAGAACCTTGCAACAAACCCAATAAAGGGGTTGTCAATCCCTTCACGCCCACTTGCAAAAGTGAGATCTGATAGAGATAATAAGATAAATATTTTTGGTATTTTTGTTGTATAGATTGAAAAGTAAAGATTGCAAAATAGTAAACGAGATGCAATGTAAATAAAAGAGATATAATATGATGGAAGGGAGACCCGGGGGACCATAGGTTTCACTAGTGGCTTCTCTCAATATAGCATATCTTATGGTGGGTGAACAAATTACTGTCGAGTAATTGATAGAAAAGCACATAGTTATGAAATTTCTAGGCATGATCATGTAAATAGGCATCATGTCTGTGACAAGTAGATCGAAACAATTCTGCATCTACTACTATTACTCCACACATTGACCGCTATCCAGCATGCATCTAGAGTATTAAGTTCATAAGAACAGAGTAACACATTAAGCAAGATGACATGATGTAGAGGGATAAACTCAAGCATTGTGATATAAACCCCATCTTTCTATCCTCGATGGCAACAATACAATATGTGCCTTGTTGCCCCTGCTGTCACTGGGAAAGGACACCGCAAGATTGAACCCAAAGCTAAGTACTTCTCCCATTGCAAGAAAGATCAATCTAGTAGGCCAAACCAAACTGATAATTCGAAGAGACTTGCAAAGATATCAAATCATACATATAAGAATTCAGAGAAGAATCAAATATTGCTCATAGATAATCTTGATCAAAAACCCACAATTCATCGGATCTCGACAAACACACCGCAAAAACTATTACATCGAATAGATCTCCAAGAAGACTGAGGAGAACTTTGTATTGAGAATCAAAGAGAGAGAAGAAGCCATCTAGCTAATAACTATGGACCCGAAGGTCTGTGGTAAACTACTCACACATCATCGGAGAGGCTATGGTGTTGATGTAGAAGCCCTTTGTGGTCGATTCCCCCTCCGGCGGAGCGCCGGAAAAGGCCCCAAGATGGGATCTCACGGGCACAGAAGGTTGTGGCGGTGGAACTAGGGTTTCGTGGTGCTCCTGAATGTTTTCGGGGTATATGAGTATATATAGGCGAAAGAAGTAGGTCAGTGGAGCCACGAGGGGCCCACGAGGGTGGGGGTGCGCCTACCCCCTGGGCGCGCCCTCCTACCTCGTGGCCACCTCATTGCTTCCTTGATGTCCATTCCAAGTCTCCTGGATTGCGTTTGTTCCAAAAACGACTCTCCCGAAGGTTTCATTCCGTTTGGACTCCGTTTGATATTCCTTTTCTGTGAAACACTGAAATACACAAAAAACAACAATTTGCACTGGGCCTTCAGGTCTTAGTCCCAAAAATAATATAAAAGTGCATAATAAATCCCATTAGACATCCAAAACAGATAATATAATATCATGGAACAATCAAAAATTATAGATATGTTGGAGATGTATCATTCATCCACCCTAGCCATTTCTCATCAAACCCCATGTGCTTCATCATATTCATCATTGGCTCGTGCTCAATTGTATAAAAAGCTTTGGAAAAATCCATTTTTAACAGGGCCACCTCTCGCGAAGATGTTTGGCATTGGTGTATGAACTTGAAGGTCCAGGCCAAGCAGTCCTGAATCGTTCTCCCTTTGAGGAAGTCATATTTGTTTTTGTGCATAATCTATAAGGTTAGCTTCTGCAAACGATTAGCAAGAAACTTGGTGACAATTTTGAGACAACAATTAAGCAGTGTGATCGGCCTATAGTCATTAGCAGATTCAGGCAAGGCTATCTTCGGGATTAGAGTGATATATCCCTCATTGATGCTAGCAATGCCAAGTCTGCCTTCATAATAAGTCAGTTGCCGGGAAGAAGCCAAAGAATGGACCCAAGCCTGAGATTGAGTGCTTTTATTGCAAGAGAAATGGTCACTGGAAGCGGAACTGCCCCAAGTACTTGGCAGATAAGAAGGCCGGCAACGCCAAAGGTATATATGATATATATGTTATTGATGTGTACTTTACCAGCGCTCGTAGTAGCTCCTGGGTATTTGATACCGGTGCGGTGCTCACATTTGTAACTCAAAATAGGAGCTACGGAATAAGCGGAGTCTGGCGAAGGACGAGGTGACGATGCGTGTCGGGAATGGTTCCAAGGTCGATGTGATCGTCGTCGGCACGCTACCTCTACATCTACCTTCGTGATTAGTTTTAAACCTCAATAATTGTTATTTAGTACCAGCTTTGAGCATGCACATTATATCTGGATCTCGTTTGATGCGAGGCGGCTACTCATTTAAATCCGAGAATAATGGTTGTTCTATTTATATGAGAGATATGTTTGATGGTCATGCCCCGCTGGTCAATGGTTTATTTTTATTGAATCTCGAACGTGATGTTACACATATTCATAGTGTGAATGCCAGAAGATGTAAGGTTGATAATGATAGTCCCACATACTTGTGGCACTGCTGCTTTGGTCACATTGGTGTCAAATGCATGAAGAAACTCCATGGAGATGGAATTTTGGAGTATCTTGATTATGAATCATTTGACACGTGCGAACCATGCCTCATGGGCAAAATGACCAAGACTCCGTTCTCCGGAACAATGGAGCGAGCAACCAACTTGTTGGAAATAATTCATACTAATGTATGCGGTCCAATGAGCATTGAGGCTCGTGGTGGCTATCGTTATGTTCTCACCCGCACTGATGACTTAAGTAGATATGGGTATGTCTACTTAATGAAACACAAGTCTGAGACATTTGAAAAGTTCAAGGAATTTTAGAGAGAGGCAGAGAATCAACGTGACAGGAAAATAAAGTTCTTACAATCAGATCATGGAGGAGAATATTTGAGTCACGAGTTTGGCACACACTTAAGGAAATGTGGAATTGTTTCAGAACTCACGCCACCTGGAACACCTCAGCGAAATGGTGTGTCTGAATGTCGTAATCACACTCTATTGGATATGGTGCGATCTATGATGTCTCTTACCGATATACCGCTATCGTTTTGGGGTTATGCTTTAGAGACCACCGCATTCACTTTAAATAGGGTACCGTCTAAATCCGTTGAGACGACACCGTATGAATTATGGTTTGGGAAGAAACCTAAGCTATCGTTTTTGAAAGTTTGGGGATGCGATGCTTATGTCAGAAAACTTCAACCTGAAAAGCTCAAACCCAAATTGGAAAAGTGCGTCTTCATAGGATACCCTAAGGAAACTATTGGGTATACCTTCTACCTCAGATACGAAGGCAAGATCTTTGTTGCCAAGAATGGATCCTTTCTGGAGAAAGAGTTTCTCTCGAAAGAAGTAAGTGGGAGGAAAGTAGAACTTGATGAGGTACCCCCTCTTGAACCGGAAAGTAGCGCAGCTTAGGAAGATGTTTCTGTGGTGCCTGCACCGACTAGAGAGGAAGTTAATGATGATGGTCATGAAACTTCGGATCAAGTTGCTACTGAACTTCATAGGTCCACGAGGACACGTTCCGCACCAGAGTGGTACGTCAACCCTGTCCTGGAAATCATGTTGTTAGACAACGGTGAACCTTCGAACTATGAAGAAGCGATGGCGGGCACGGATTCCAACAAATGGCTTGAAGCCATGAAATCTAAGATAGGATCCATGTATGAGCACAAAGTATGGACTTTGGTGGACTTGCTCGATGATCGGCGAGCCATAGAAAATAAGTGGATCTTTAAGAAGAAGACTAACATGGATGGTAATGTGACCGTCTATTAGGCTCGGCTTGTCGCTAAGGGTTATTGACAAGTTCAAGGAGTTGACTACGATGAGACCTTCTCACCCGTAGAGAAGCTGAAGTCTGTCCAAATCATGTTAGCAATTGCCGCATTCCACGATTATGAGATCTGACAAATGGACGTCAAAATTGCATTCCTTAACGGTTTCCTTAAGGAAGAATTATATATGATACGGCCAGAAGGTTTTGTCGATCCTAAGAATGCTGACAAGGTATGCAAGCTCCAGTGCTCCATCTATGGGCTGGTGCAAGCATCTCGGAGTTGGAACATTCGCTTTGATGAAATGATCAAAGCGTTTAGGTTTATACAGATTTATGGAGAATCCTATATTTACAAGAAAGTGAGTGGGAGCTCTGTAGCTTTTCTCATATTATATGTGGATGACATACTATTGATGGGAAATGATATAGAAATTTTGTAAAGCATAAAGGCCTACTTGAATAAGTGTTTTTCTATGAAGGAACTTGGAGAAGTTGCTTACATATTAGGCATCAAGATCTGTAGAGATAGATCGAGATGCCTCATTGGTGTTTCACGAAGCACATACCTTGACAAGATATTGAAGAAGTTTAATATGGATCAGACCAAGAAGGGTTTTTTGCTTATTGCAAGGTGTGAGATTGAGCACATCTCAACGCCCGACCTCAGCAGCAGAAAGAGAAAAGATGAGTGTCATCCCCTATGCCTCGGCCGTAGGCTCTATTATGTATGACATGCTGTGTACCAGACCTGATGTGAACCATGCCATAAGTTTGGTAGGGAGGTACCAAAGTGATCCCGGTATGGAACACTGGACAATGGTCAAGAATATCCTGAAGTACCTGAAAAGGGCTCAGGATATGTTTCTCGTTTATGGAGGTGCCGAAGAGCTCGTCGTAAAGGGTTACGTCGACGCTAGTTTTGACACAGATCTAGATGACTCCAAGTCACAAACCTGATACGTGTATATTTTGAATGGTGGAGTAGTCAGCTAGTGCAGTTCCAAGCAAAGCGTCGTGGCGGGATCTACATGTGAAGCGGAGTACATAGCTGCTTCGGAAGCAGTCAGGAAGGAGTCTGGATGAAGGAGTTTATCACCGACCTAGGAGTGATTCCCAATGCGTCGGTCCCGATGACTCTCTTCTGTGAGAACACTGGAGCTATTGCCATTGCTAGGGAGCCCAGGTTTCACAAGAAGACCAAGCACATCAAGCGTCGCTTCAACTCCATTCGTGAATATATTCAAGATGGAGACATAGATATTTGTATAAAGTACATATGTATTTGAATGTCGTTGATCCGTTGACTAAAACTCTTCCACGAGCAAAACATGATCAGCACCAGAACTCTTTGGGTGTTTGATTCATCACAATGTAACTAGATTATTGACACTAGTGAAAGTGGGAGACTGTTGGAAATATGCCCTAGAGGCAATAATAAAATGGTTATTATTATATTTCCTTGTTCATGATAATTGTCTATTGTTCATGCTATAATTGTATTAACCGGAAACCATAATACATGTGTGAATACATAGACCATAACATGTCCTTAGTGAGCCTCTAGTTGACTAGTTCGTTGATTAAGAGATAGTTATGGTTTCCTGACCATGGACATTGGATGTCATTGATAACGAGATCACATCGTTAGGAGAGTGATGTGATGGACAAGATCCAATCCTAAGCATAGCACAAGATCCTGTAGTTCGTTTGCTAGAGCTTTTCTAATGTAAGTATCTTTCCTTAGACCATGAGATTGTGCAACTCCCGGATGCCGTAGGAATGCTTTGGGTGTATCAAACGTCACAACGTAACTGGGTGACTGATAACCCACAAGTATAGGGGATCACAACAGTTTTTGATGGTAGAGTATTCAACCCAAATTTATTGATTCGACACAAGGGAAGCCGAAGAATATTCTCAAGTATTAGCAGTTGAGTTGTCAATTCAACCACACCTGGATAAATTAGTATCTGCAACAAAGTCTTTAGTAGCAAAGTAGTATGGAAGTAAGGGTAACAGTGGCAAAAGTAACAGTAGCAGTTTTGTAGTGATTGTAACAGTGGCAACGGTAAAGTAACTAAGCAAAGAGCAATATGTGAAAAGCTCGTAGGCATTGGATTAGTGATGGATAATTATGCCGGATGTGATTCCTCATGTAATAGTTATAACATAGGGTGAGACAAAACTAGCTCCAGTTCATCAATGTAATGTAGGCATGTAATATAGTCATACATGATTATGGAAAAGAACTTGCATGACATCTTTTGTCCTACCCTCCCGTGGCAGTGGGGTCCTATTCGAAACTAAGGGATATTAAGGCCTCCTTTTAATAGAGTACCGTACCAAAGCATTAACACTTAGTGAAACATGAACTCCTCAAACTATGGTCATCACCGGTAAGTATCCCGATTATCGTCACTTCGGGGTTAACGAATCATAACACATAATAGGTGACTATAGACTTGCAAGATAGGATCAAGAACTCACATATATTCATGAAAACATAATAGGTTCAGATCTGAAATCATGGCACTCGGGACCTAGTGACAAGCATTAAGCATAGCAAAGTCATAGCAACATCAATCTCAGAACAGAGTAGATATTAGGGATCAAACCCTAACAAGACTAACTCGATTACTGGTAAATCTCATCCAACCCATCACCGTCCAGCAAGCCTACGATGGAATTACTCACACACGGCGGTGAGCATCTTGAAATTGGTGATGGAGGATGGTTGATGATGACGACAGCGACGGATCCCCTCTCCGAAGCCCCGAAGGGACTCCAGATCATCCCTCCCGAGAGAGTTTAGGGCTTGGCGGCGGCTCTGTATCGTAAAACACGATGAATCCTTCTCTCTGATTTTTTTTCTCTGCGAACGTGAATATATGGAGTTGGAGTTGAGGTCGGTGGAGCTTCAGGGGGCCCACGAGGCAGGGGGCATGCCCTGGGGGGGGGGGGCGCCCCCACCCTCGTGGACAGGGTGTGGGCCCCCTGATGTTGATTCTTTTGCCAATATTGTTTATTAATTCCAAAAAGTTGCTCCGTGGATTTTCAGGTCATTCCGAGAACTTTTATTTCAGCACAAAAATAACACCATGGCAGTTCTGCTGAAAACAGCGTCAGTCCCGGTTAGTTCCATTCAAATCATGCAAGTTAGAGTCCAAAAAAGGGCAAAGTGTTTGGAAAAGTAGATACGACGGAGACGTATCAACTCCCCCAAGCATAAACCTTTGCTTGTCCTCAAGCAATTCAATTGATAAACTGAAAGTGATAAAGAAAAACTTTTACAAACTCTATTTGCTCTTGTTGTTGTAAATATGTAAAGCCAGCATTCAAGTTTTCAGCAAAGATTATGAACTAACCATATTCACAATAACACTTAGGTATCATGTTTACTCATATCAATGGCATAATCAACTAGCGAGCAATAATAATAAATCTCGGATGACAACACTTTCTCAAAACAATCACAATATGATATAACAAGATGGTATCTCGCTAGCCCTTTCTGAGACCGCAAAACATAAATGCAGAGCACCTTTAAAGATCAAGGAATGACTAAACATTGTAATTCATGGTAAAAGAGATCCAGTCATAGTCATACCCAATATAAATTAATAGTAATGCATGCAAATGACAACGGTACTCTCCAGCGGGTGCTTTTTAATAAGAGGGTGATGACTCAACATAAAAATAAATAGATAGGCCCTTCGCAGAGGGAAGCAGGGATTTGTAGAGGTGTCAGAGCTCGATTTTGAAATAGAGATAAATAATATTTTGAGTGGTATACTTTCACTGTCAACATAACAACTGAGAGATCTCGATATCTTCCATGCTACACACATTATAGGCGGTTCCCAAACAAAATGGTAAAGTTTATACTCCCCTCCACCAACAAGCATCAATCCATGGCTTGCCTGAAACAACGGGTGCCTCCAACTAACAACAATCCTAGGGAGTTTTGTTTAATTATTTTGATTTGATTAGAGCATGGGACTGGGCATCCCGGTGACCAGCCATTTTCTCATGAATGAGGAGCGGAATCCACTCCTCTTGAGAATAACCCGCCTAACATGGAAGATACAGACAACCCTAGTTGATACATGAGTTGTTCGAGCATACAAAACATAATTTCATTTGAAGGTTTGGAGTTTGGCACATACAAATTTACTTGGAACGGCAGGTAAATACCGCATATAGGAAGGTATGGTGGACTCATATGGAATAACTTTGAGGTTTATGGAGTTTGGATGCACAAGCAGTATTCTCGCTTAGTACAAGTGAAGGCTAGAAAGAGACTGGGAAGCGACCAACTAGAGAGCGACAACAGTCATGAACATGCATTAAAGTTAATCAACACTGAGTGCAAGCATGAGTAGGATATAATCCACCATGAACATAAATATCGTGAAGGCTATGTTGATTTTGTTTCAACATGCGCGAACATGTGCCAAGTCAAGTCGCTCGAATCATTCAAAGGAGGATACCACCCTATCATACCACATCACAACCATTTTAATAGCATGTTGGCACACAAGGTAAACCATTATAAGCTCCTAGCTAAATAAGCATGGCATAAGCAACTATAATCTCTAATTGTCATTGCAAACATGTTTATTCATAATAGGCTGAATCAAGAATGATGAACTAATCATATTTACAAAAACAAGATAAGTCGAGTTCATACCAGCTTCTCTCATCTCAATCAGTCCATCATATATCGTCATTATTGCCTTTCACTTGCATGACCGAACGGTGTGGAAAATAATAATAGTGCACGTGCATTGGACTAAGCTGGAATCTGCAAGCATTCAATTCAAGGGAGAAGACAAGGTAATATGGGCTCTTGGTTAAATCAACAATGATGCATATGAGAGCCACTCAACATTTTCATCGTGGTCTTCTCCTCTCGACCCCCAAAGAGAAGAAAAGAAATAAGACTATTTACACGGGAAAGCTCCCAACAAGCAAAAGAAGAACAATAAATCTTTGTGAGTTTTCTTTTATTTACTACTACAGGCATGGAAAGTAAAATAGCTAAAAGCTATAACTAATTTTTTGGTTTTTCTTAAGGTTATTCAAACACACAAGAAGAAAGCGAGAGAAGGAAATAAACTAGCATGGATAGTACAATGAAAAGGTATGAGCACCGACAACTAGAGTGAGTGTGTGAACATAAATGTAATGTCGGTGAGAAATACATACTCCCCCAAGCTTAGGCTTTTGGCCTAAGTTGGTCTATGCCCATGGATCATGGCTACTCTCTCCGGTGTACTGAGGAGTGTCATCCGGGTACCACTGGCTGGCGATCTCCTTCGGATCCCACTGATAAAAGGACAGTTGATAAGGGTCAGGTGGTGGTTCCGGCTCGGGCTCTGGAGTTGACGTCTGGCCCCGATGCGCGTGAACGGCCTCCGGCAAGATGAGGTACGTACCTGCAGTCATGTCAAACAAAGATGGTGCGGGCAAGAAATAGTATCACTGTGAGTTTTATGAAATCTCAAATTATACTTAAGCATCTTCTCATCATTTTTAACAATAAACTCATGTGCTACCATACTCTTATAATCTAGAAAGGTAGGGGGCAGCAGCTTCTCCTCTTTCTCATAATGCCTAATAGGTATCCTGAAGTGTTTAGCAAGGCGTGAAGCATAGATGCCTCCAAAGATGGGGCCCTTTGTATGGTTCAGACTTAATCGTTTAGCAACAATGGCACCCATACTAACAGTGTTATCATGAAATAAAGCATGGCACAAAATAATGATATCAGGAACACTAAGGTTTCCATAGTTCTCGCGACCAATTAAGCATCTACTAGCAAACTTTGCAAAGTAACGTAAAACAGGAAAGTGTATGCTAGTAATCCTTGCATCGGAAACCTTCCTTGTTTCCCCTACAGTAATCATGTCAATAAATCCATCCACATCTCAACGATGTGGTTCCTCTAAGCTGCCCTTGAAGGGTATCATGCAAACCGCACAAAATTCACATAGTGACATCTCCCTAGCCTCATCATATAAATGGAACTCTACTGAAGGAGGTGATTTCTTAGAATGAAAGTAAAAATTTTGCACGAAAGTATTAGTGAGTAAGAGATACTATTCGAGCTAGTCGTGGAGGAAGTCGGTGAGGCCCGCATCATCAGCCAAAGAATAAAAATCATCATGAATACCAGCTGCTCTCAAGAACTCATCACAAGGCCATTCACACGGCCGAACTTCTGCAACGCGAGGGAGATTATACTTGGCCTTTTTATTCTCCTTAATTTGTTTATCCTTTGAGCTTTGGCTAGAAGAGCCCCTCAAAAATCTCTTCATCATTTTCTAAAAAATTCTGAATTTTTTAGTAACTCAAAACAAAAGTGAACCAAACTCAACAAAACTGATAGCAACTACTCCCACAAGTGCCTAGAGACTATATCATGCATTAGAACTACTTGGGACCATTTAATTTTGACATGCAAGCTCAAGAACAAGGTCACCTAGGCAGAAAAAAATTGCAATGAATAAAGCACTAGAACAAAAACTAATTGGACCATTGGAGGAGTCACATACCAAGGAACAATCCCCCAAAGCAGTTTTGTGAATGGAGCTTTGAGCAAGGAGATCGAAAATGACAGCAAGATGAGCTAGAACTCGTGCTTGAGCTGGATAGTGATTTTTTTGGGAGGAAGAAGAAGAGTGTGGGTGCAGGAATAAGTGGAGGGGGCCCAACATGGGCCCACGAGGCAGGGGGCGCGCCCAGGGGGTAGGGCACGCCCCTGACCCTCTTGGCCAGGTGCTTGCTCCCCCTGTTGTGTTCTCAATGCCAGATATTCTCAAATATTCCAGAAAAAATCATATTTAATTTGTAGGGCATTTTGAGAACTTTTATTTTTGGGGTAATTTTTTATTGCATGGATAATTCAGAAAATAGACAGAAAATATTATTTTCTCTTTATTTATTCTAAATAACAGAAAGTAAAAAGAGGGTACAGAAGGTTGTGCCTTCTAACTTCATCCATCTCATGCTCATCAAAAGGAATCTACTAACAAGGTTGATCAAGTCTGGTTAACAAACTCATTCCGAATAACATGGAACCGGAGAAGTTTTGAATAACACTAGTGAAAGATCGTGGATGTCGCCTAGAGGGGGGGGGGTGAATAGGCGCTTTTAAAATAATTACGGTTTAGGCTTGAACAAATGCGGAATTAACCTAACGGTTAATTTGTCAAGGACAAAACCTACAACAACTAGGCTCACCTACGTGCACCAACAACTTATGCTAAGCAAGATAAACTACTAAGAGATAGCAAGATGTATGACAAGAAACAATATGGCTATCACAAAGTAAAGTGCATAAGTAAAGGGCTCGGGTAAGAGATAACTGTCGGTGGCAAAACCGGCGGATCTCGGGTAGGGGGTCCCGAACTGTGCGTCTAGGCGGATGGTAACAGGAGACAAGGGACATGATGTTTTACCCAGGTTCGCGCCCTCTTGATGGAGGTAAAACCCTACGTCGTGCTTGATTGATATTGATGATGTGGGTATTACAAGAGTAGATCTACCACGAGATCAAGGAGGCTAAACCCTAGAAGCTAGCCTATGGTATGATTGTTGTTATGTCCTACGGACTAAAACCATCCGGTTTATATAGACACCGGAGAGGGCTAGGGTTACACAGAGTCAGTTACAATGGTAGGAGATCTACATATCCGTATCGCCAAGCTTGCCTTCCACGCCAAGGAAAGTCCCATCCAGACACGGGACGAAGTCTTCAATCTTGTATCTTCATAGTCTGGGAGTCTGGTCGATGATGATAGTTCGGCTATCTGGACACCCCCTAGTCCAGGACTCCCTCAGTAGCCCCTGAACCAGGCTTCAATGACGACGAGTCTGGCACGCATATTGTCTTCGGCATTGCAAGGCGGGTTCCTCCTCCGAATAATTTATAGAAGATTGTGAACACATGGATAGTGTCCGGCTCTGCAAAATAAATTCCACATTCCACCATAGAGAGAATAATATTTACACAAGTTCAATCTGCTGACGTATTTCGTGGCGTGATGTCACACCACAAGCAAGCCTTTACTTGAATCATTTTTATTATACCACCTCAGCGCGTTTAGCGAAGCGGTTTCCTTGGCACGTCTTGTCGAAGCAGAGATCATGTTCCCCTTATTCCGGGATTCCCATCAATACGGGCGTGGGTAACCCAACCGCGCCGTTGATTGCGGCCCTTGGGAGAAAAGCGAGTTTTATCAGGCCGGTTGGGACGCATAGTTTCGTCCGCCCATATATAAGGGGATAAGGATCCACCTTTTTACCTGCGCCTTCTTCCTCCTTTGCTTATCCATCTCCGCGCACTCGAGCTCCAGCGCCCAAGTCTGCACATCTCACCTCAACCTTCTCCAACTATGTCCGGAGCGGGAGGCAAGTGGATGGCCTCCTCCGTTACGGAGGGGCACATCAAGAAGCTGCGCAGTGCCGGATATCTTTCCAGCGACATCGCGCACCGGCTCCCCGACGAGGGGCAGCCCATCCCCACCCCCAGGCCCCATGAGAGGGTGGTATTCCTTCCCCATTTCCTCCGGGGACTGGGCTTCCCACTTCACCCCTTTGTCCAGGGGCTCATGTTCTACTACGGCCTGGATTTCCATGATCTGGCCCCGAATTTCATCCTCAACATCTCGGCGTTTATCGTCGTGTGTGAGGCCTTCCTCTGCATCCAGCCCCACTTCGGCTTGTGTCTCAAGACCTTCAATGTCAAGCTGAAGGTTGTGAAGGGCAGCTAAGCGGAGTGTGGAGGCTCCATGGTGGGCAAGATGCCCAACGTTACTTGGCTCGAGGGCGCCTTCGTGGAAACCATCAAGGGGTGGCAATCGGGGTGGTTCTACATCACCGAGTCGCGTGACCCCAAATGGGCAGCGGCCCCGAATTCAGATCTGGCATCCCCACACGGCTCACCTCTTGGAAAGAGAGTGGCCTGACCTGGGGCGATTCGGAGGAGCTGACTGGACTCCAAGCCAGCGTCCAAAAGTTAGTGAGCAAGAAGCTCAAGCTTGTCAACGTAGTCCAGGTCATGCTCATCCGCCGGATTCTCCCGTGCCAGCAACGGGCCTTCAAATTGTGGGAGTTTGATCTGGCCCAGCACCGAACCTTGAGCGGGCTCTTCGACACTAAGTACGAAGATGTCTGGAAGGTGCTGTCTAAGGGCGCCGAGGCTCCCACTTCCGCCACCAAAGATCGCGGATTCAGCTCGCAGCGCCAGGCTAGCGAGGTAAGCGATTCTACCCTTTACGGGACACTTGTTTTCCATAGTTTGACTCTATGCGGGATCTAAACTCCCTCTCCTTTGACAGGACTGGCTGAAGAAGGCTGAGCAGACTAACTGTCCGGCCCCTTTACCAGAAGACCCAGCGGACGCCCGCTTAGCGGGGCTGCTGGTTCCAGCACCCCACGTGGTGCCGGTGAAGAAGGCCAAGAAGAAGGCCACGGGCACTCGAAAGAGTTCCCGTTTTCAGGTGTCCGATGACTCCAAGGAGGACTCCTCCCACGAGGACGAGGAGGAGAAGAAAGATGCCTCTCCCCCAGCGGGGGGTGGGAAGAAAAGGAAGGCCTCCCCAACGAGGGAGGCCGAAGGGTCCAAGAAGGGAAGGACTCTTCCCCCGGACTGTTCCGCCAATGCCGGTGACGACGACGAGGATTGGCCTTCAAGGGTCAAGCCCCTGGCGAGATCGTAAGTATCCGGACTCCCGAACAACTTCATGATTTTTCTTTTCGCCACATGGTGTCTTTCTAATGCCGCATACAACCCTGCAGTCCGCCCAAGGACGATCTTCCCGCTTCGTCGAGCGGGTCCTTGGGCACGTCGGATGTGAATAGTACTTCACTTCCAACCACCTCCTCCCCCCGTGACGCCGACGACACCGAGGTAGGATCCTAGAGAGGGACCCACCTGGAGGAGGACCCGGAGGTGCCACAGGGCAACCTCCCGGACTTCGTACCGGACTCCGCACCGGAACCTGCAGTGGTTCCGGAGTCCGGTAGGCGACCCCTTCGTAAGAAGGGCAAGACCGTGACGCCAGCGGCCTCCGTCCAACCGGAGGCGCTGGATAACTTGCTGGAGGCACTCAACGGCACTTCCATCGAGGAGGAACACCGCACTGTCATGAGTGCAGTGATTCAGAAGGTCCAGCTCGCCAAAAGCGGGCTGACCGAAGCCTGCAGCAGCCTTCTAACAGGCTTTGAGGTAAGAAATTTAATATATGTAAAATAGTACCGCATAGATAGTAGCCCCTGATGCTCAGTTCGGTGTTCGGAAAGAAAAGACGGACTGAGGATCTAAAAAGATATACGCAGGAGTCTTAAAAATATGTCAATATGGGATTGCAGGCTGCGCTACTGACCTCTGCCGCACTGACTGCGGAGGTCGATGCTTTGAAGCAAAACCTCGAGCGGTCCGAGAACGAGCTCGGCCGTGCCAAGAAGCAGCTCGAGGACAAAGAAGGTGAGTAACACCTTATTAAAGTTGTACCTTACAGAAAAGGATTTGGTTGCAAGAGAAATGACAAGGATAACGTGGGTACTTCAGGGGCCACGAACGAGGTGGCGACCTTGAAGGAGGCGGTGTCCGCGGCCGAACGTAATGCAGCCGTGGAGCGTGCTATGCGAGAGAAGCAGGAGGCGCGGGTGGCGGAGGTACAACAAGAGCTCCAGGCTCTCGTGGAAAAGCATGAGAGTGTGGAGCACGACTCGAAGACTCGAGAGTCCGAGCTTGCATCGGCTCTTGAGAGTGCCAAAGCCGCTAAGGCCGAAGCCCACAAGGCCCTTCAGGAAATCGAGGCGTTGAAGAAAATAGCGGCGGGTAAGGCATTTTTCATGCAAAGCAAGCATGTGAATGTTAATTACCTGTTACTTACCCGAATTCAGAGCTCTGCAGGAGCGTTTGCAGATCTGCCCTGCAGCGTGTCCGATGCTACCGCTTTCTACAGGGCCGAGGAGGGGAGCTCGACGAAGAAGGTCTTCTGGTCTCAGTATGCTGAGGCCGGACATCCGGTGCCCCTTAGCGACCAGCTGAAGCAGCTGGTCAAGCTCTACAAGGTGGCCGAACAGGCCATGAAGGGCCTCATTGTTCGGCTGTGGCCCAAGGAGGCCATGCCTGGGAGCTACTTCGGCCTGGTGCGGCGGCTGGTGGATGCTTGTCCATGGGTTGAAGTCATCAAGCAATCCGCCTGTATTGAATGTGCCCGTCAGGCCCTTGCCCGTGCTAAGGTGCACTGGGGCAAGATGGATGCTGAGAAGCTTGTGACGGACGCGCCACCGCCGGGCAAGGAGTATCGCACGCCCGAGATGTATTATAAGAGTGTCCTGAAGGGTGCCCGTACTATTGCGGGTGAGTGCTCCAAAGATGTAATATTTGAGTAGACTCGCATTTTGTTATCCTGTGTGCTGAAAACTTTGTTCATATGCGCTAAGCAACACTTGTTGATTTAAAATATTACCTTCTGTGCGGCTGTTTATCAAATCTGAGAGATGGCAAGTCGTCGGCTTCAGCCCCCATGCCACGAGTGCTGGGGTGTTCGGGATAAATTTGAGCACTCTTGTTCCCATATTTGGGTCCATCTAGGGAGGCGCTCAACACAACGAACGAGGCAACCAGACTTATAATGCTTGAACACTCTCACTTAGCCATAGAATTCTATAATTTTAAATTTCGGCGAAGCCCCTAGTGTTCGGAAGGCCGAATTCGGGGCGCTATCCATGCCTGGGCCGGACAAAGCTGGTTCCTCGCTCTAAGCGGCATAAGTCTTTAAGGACTCGAAAAAACCTCTCGAACAGCGACCGGCTCTCGCCTCATCATGACAGTCAGTTTTAGCTTTCTCCACTGAGGCGCTCGCCCAGCTCAACTGGGGCGCAATCGCAGTGGTTCTCCCAGTGCTACCTTAGCCGATACAATGGAACGTAAGGTACCAAAACATGGGAGCCGGGCAAACCCAACTATTGACCCAAGACATGATTCGGAGCCGATGCATATAATGCTATAAGTTCGGGGTGCCGCTCTTGTGAAAGTGTTCGGACTTATCACACCATAATGTGGGGAACTTAAGCCCCTGGTCTATTTAGTCGTACCAAAGTGTACGGATGCTACATGTCATAAATGAATATATATATAAGAAAGGAATGCAATTATAAGCAAAAAGGTGCTGCATTGTTTATTCAAGAAATACTGCCATGAATGCAGAACGATACAAATAGTGCGGTAAGCAAGGGATGGGACTATTAAACATGTCCCCCTCCAGGGGTAGGCTGTGGGATGGTGTATAAAACAGATTTAATGCTCGTAATGGAGACCACCTGGATATTCGTCATAGCCTTTCTCCTTCCCTGGCTGTTGCATCGTGAGTTCGGCCGGTCTACTGCCGGACAGGGCCTCTGGTGAACGGAGTCCTATGGGTAAGAAAGAAAAAGAGGAAAAAAAGAATGACACACTTGGGAGCCCCTGGTGTGGTTAAGCCGCATTCTGGGCCTGTCGTGGTCGTGCCCCTCCCCCTATGCCCATGGTATCTCCAGAGCATAATGAGTACGCGAAGGACCAGTCTTGCAATCTTGCGAGGGCTGGGGTTGGGGCCGCATTGCTACGCGTGCTCGGAACATGCCAGATGGTCTTGTTGTAGGTTACTCCTGGCGCGTTTAGCCGTGTCCGGTCGCTTAACGGCCGGACTCGAGAATTTCCTTAAGAGGCAGCATTGTACTTTTGCCGCGAGAGCCACTGTATGTTCCTCCGTTCATAGGGAGCGTTCGGTGTTTCCGTTGACCGTGATGACTCCTTGAGGGCCTGGCATCTTGAGCTTGAGGTATGCGTAGTGCGGCACCGCGTTGAACTTTGCAAACGTGGTCCGCCCGAGCAGAGCATGATAGCCGCTGCGGAACGGAACTATGTCGAAGATTAACTCCTCGCTTCAAAAGTTATCCGGGGATCCGAAGACCACTTCCAGTGTAACTGAGCCCGTACAATTGGCCTCTACACCTGGTATGACGCCTTTGAAGGTCGTTTTTGTGGGTTTAATCCTTGAGGGGTCTATGCCCATCTTGCGCACTGTGTCTTGATAAAGCAGGTTCAGGCTGCTGCCGCCGTCCATCAGGACTCTGGTGAGGTGAAATCCATCGACGATTGGGTCTAAAACCAATGCGGCGAATCTGCCGTGGCGGATGCTGGTAGGGTGGTCCCTTCGATCAAAAGTGATCGGGCAGGAGGACCATAGGTTGAACTTTGGGGCGACTGGCTCCATCACGTATACGTCCCTGAGTGCACGCTTCCGCTCCCTCTTGGGTATGTGGGTTGCGTATATCATGTTCACCGTCCGCGCTTGTGGGGGGGAAACCCTTCTGTCCTCTATTGTTCGGCGGTCGGGTCTCTTCTTCGTCATCGCTATGCAGCCCCTTGCCATTGTTTTCGGCAATTAGCTTGCCTGCCTGCTTGAATACCCAACAGTCCCTATTGGTGCGATTGGCTGGCTTTTCGGGGGTGTCGTGTATCTGGCACGAGCGATCGAGTATTCGGTCCAAATTGGACGGACCCGGAGTAGTTCTTTTGAATGGATTTTTCCGCTGACCGGGTTTGGAGCCTCTGACTCCGGCATTGACTGTCGTATCCCCATTATTGTCGCTGTTAATGCGGCGTTTGTTCTTGTTGCGACGCGACCTGCCATTGCGGTCCTTGGTATCCGGAATGCCAGAATTTTTGCTGAGGTTGTTGCTGCGGGCTAGCCAGCTGTCCTCTCCCGCGCAGAAGCGGGTCATTAGTGATGTGAGGGCTGCCATGGATTTCGGCTTTTCCTGTCCCAGGTGCCGGGCAAGCCACTCGTCGGGGATGTTATGTTTGAAGGCCGCAAGGGCCTCCGCATCCGGACAGTCGACGATTTGATTTTTCTTAGTTAAGAACCGTGTCCAGAATTGTCTGGCCGATTCGTCTGGCTGCTGAATTATGTGGCTTAGGTCGTCAGCGTCTGGTGGTCGCACATACGTGCCCTGGAAGTTATCAAGGAATGCGGCTTCCAGGTCCTCCCAACACCCAATTGATTCTGCTGGCAAGCTGTTAAGCCAATGCCGAGCTGGTCCTTTAAGCTTGAGTGGGAGGTATTTGATGGCGTGGAGATCGTCACCGCGGGCCATGTGGATATGAAGGAGATAGTCTTCGATCCAAACCGCGGGGTCTGTTGTGCCATCATAGGATTCAATATTCACGGGTTTAAACCCTTCGGGGATTTGATGATCCATTACTTCATCTATGAAGCATAGTGGGTGTGCGGCGCCTCTGTATTGGGCTATATCGCGACGGAGCTCCAACGAGCTTTGTCTACTGTGTTCGGCCCGGCCGGACTTGCTGTGTCCGGTGCGACGGTTGTCGTCACGTATCATGGGGCGCCCACGCGATCTGTAGATCGATCTTGATTGTCTTGCCTTATCCTCCAATACATCTCGCAAGTCCGGAGCGTTCCCCTGTGGCCTTGTGCTTTTCGAGCGATGCCGGGGTACGGTTCTAGTGGAGGGCCTAGAGGCCTCTCTGTCTCGTCCACGAGGTGGTCGGTCAGCCGTATTGTGCTCTGGTGATGTAGGTTTATATGCCTCCTCCTCTAATCGGGGGAGAAACTTGCGTTTGGGGTAGCTTTTGGAGGGGCGTTCGAGCTCATGCTCTTCGGCCGCAAGGACTTCAGTCCATCTGTCGGCTAGCAGATCTTGATCAGCTCTAAGCTGTTGCTACTTTTTCTTGAGGCTGTTTGCCGTGGCCATAAGCCTGCATTTAAAACGCTCTTGTTTGACGGGATCCTCAGGCACGACAAATTCGTCGTCGTCGAGGCTTGCCTCGTCTCCGGAGGGAGGCATGTAATTATCATCCTCTACCTCTTCGTCTGCCGCTCTCTCAAAGGGCTGGCTTCTCCGTCCTCCTGTGCTAAATCTTGCTGCAGGGGGTTGTCTTCGGCACTGTCTAGGGTATTATTATCTCCGGTGCCGGAATCTCCATTCTTGCTGTGGTGGGATTTAGAGCGGCGCCGCTGTCGCCGGCGCTTGGGCTGTTTCTTGGAGGGGTCTTCCTCCGCTGTTCCCTCGCCATTCCCATCCTTTGGGATATCCACCATGTATATGTCATATGACGAGGTGGCTTTCCAGTGCCCAATAGGCGCTGGTTCTTGGTCGTCTCCGGCATCGTCGTCCATACCGTCAATGTCTTCGGAGTCGAAGTCTAGCATGTCGGTTAAATCGTCGACAGTGGCTACTAAGTGGGTGGTGGGTGGGCCTTGAATTTCTTCGTCGTCCGCATCCCAACCGTCCTGACCGCAGTCCGGCCAGGGCTCTCCTGATAACGAGAGATACTTTAGCGAACTCAGGATGTCGCCGAAAGGTGAGTGCTGAAAGATGTCCGCAGCGGTGAACTCCATGATCGGCGCCCAATAGGATTCGATTGGAGGGGGCGCGGGAGGTTTGGAGTCCGGCAAGGAATCCGGCACCTTGGAGTCACGAGCTTCACAAGGGACAAGGTCAGTATTCGGCTCTATCGCCGTAGAGGTTGCAGCCCCCGAGGCGGTGTCTAACCACCCGTCCTCGATCTGCACAGCCGGCTCCGAATCGAGAGTCGGAGCGGACTCGTGTGCGGCCTCCAGGGCACTGTCCGGCAGCAGAGCTAAATCATGCCCATCATGACAGTGCGGCGCGCTCGGCTGTGGCTCGAATCCATCGAAGATCACTGTCGGTGTCAAAACCGGCGGATCTCGGGTAGGGGGTCCTGAACTGTGCGTCTAGGCGGATGGTAACAGGAGACAAGGGACACGATGTTTTACCCAGGTTCGGGCCCTCTTGATGGAGGTAAAACCCTACGTCCTGCTTGATTGATATTGATGATGTGGGTATTACAAGAGTAGATCTACCACGAGATCCAGGAGGCTAAACCCTAGAAGCTAGCCTATGGTATGATTGTTGTTATGTCCTACGGACTAAAACCATCCGGTTTATATAGACACCGGAGAGGGCTAGGGCTACATAGAGTCGGTTACAATGGTAGGAGATCTACATATCCATATCGCCAAGCTTGCCTTCCACGCCAAGGAAAGTCCCATCCGGACACGGGACAAAGTCTTCAATCTTGTATCTTCATAGTCTGGGAGTCCGGCCGATGATGATAGTTCGGCTATCCGGACACCTCCTAGTCCAGGACTCCCTCAATAACCGAGGCACGCGGAGACAACGATGTATCCCGAAGTTCACACCCTTGCGGATACTAATCTCCGTTTGGAGCGATGTCGAGGCACAATGCTCCCCAAGAAGCCACCAGGGCCACCGTAATCTCCTCACACCCTCGCACAATGCAAGATGCCGTGATTCCACTAAGGGACCCTTGAGGGCGGTCACCGAACCCGTACAAATGGCAACCCTTGGGGGCGGTCACCGAACCCGTACACTTTGGCAACCCTTGGGGGCGGTCACTGGTACCCGTCAAATTGGAGACCCCGACGCTTGCCCGGAGCTTTACACCACAATGATTGAGCTCCGAACACCACCAACCGTCTAGGGCGCCCAAGCACCCAAGAGGAACAAGCTCAAGGGTACCAAGCACCCAAGAGTAATAAGCTTCTCAACTTGTAACTTCCACGTATCACCATGGAGAACTCAAACCGATGCACCAAATGCAATGGCAAGGGCACACGGAGTGCCCAAGTCCTTCTCTCCCAAATCCCACCGAAGCAACTAATGCTAGGGAGGAAAATAAGAGGAAGAACAAGAAGGAGAACACCAAGAACTCCAAGATCTAGATCCAAGGGGTTCCCCTCACAAAGAGGAGAAAGTGATTGGTGGAAATGTGGATCTAGATCTCCTCTCTCTTTTCCCCCCAAAACTAGCAAGAATCTATGGAGGGATTGAGAGATATCAAGCTCGAATAAGGTCAACAATGGGGGAAGAACACGAGCTCGAGAGATAAGGACCATTGGGGAAGAAGACCCCCTTTTATAGGTGAGGAAAAAATCCAACCATTATCCTCACAGCCCGCACAGAGCGGTACTACCGCTACAAGGAGCGGTACTACCTCTAGGGCGGAAGAAGCCCTTTGAAAAACAACAACGAGGAGGCAAAAGGCCAGTAGAACCACCGGAGCAGTACTACCGCTCGTCCTCACGGTACTACCGCTAGGGATCGCGGTACTACCGCAAAGGGTAGTGGTACTACTGCTTGCGAGCGGTACTTAAAAAATACATCCATGCCTACCACTTCTGGACCTATGACGAGTTTTTGGTCCGGAGCGGTAGTAAAAAAAATTACAGCCGCTCCTGTCCGCGGTAGCACCGCTGCAGCCGTTTCAGAACACCAAAGCTGCCACAACTTTTGCAAACGGACTCCGAATTCGATGAAACCGAGTTTGTTGGAAAGCTAGCGACAAGGGCTAACACAATCTTGAAAGAAATATCAATAAGAAGCAAATTTGAAAAGTCCCAAGAGAAAATGGTGAGAACCCTTCCTCGAATAAGACCGGTAAAACCTCCAACACCGAAAACGCAATAGAAGGGGATATGAAATCCGTTTTCGAAGTACTAGAGCTTGTCACGAAGATAACCACAAGCTCTAAAACCTCAAAAGAAAATACAAATAAGAATCAAGAAAGATGATTCAAAGATGCAAAGGTTTGAGCTCTCGACGAACGATACGATCAAGCTACTCACTTGAGAGCCCCCTTGATAGTACGACTATCGATCCTATAACCCGGTCTCCAAACTATCACCATGAGACCGGTAAAATATAAAACCTATCAAGGGCAAACCTTTGCCTTGCATGAAGTCCACTGGAGCTAGATTATGACGATCTTGAGTCCCTCAAGTTGGACCACCTTTCTTGATTGCGTTCGCTCAATGAAGACTAGTTCATTGCTCCCCATACTCCACTATGGGTGAGCCACTCTTTGGAACATCTTCACAAGTCCATTGATACCATAATGGACGGCAAGCTTCAAGTACTTGATCTCTTCGTGATGTGATTTCTACTACGCAACCTTCTTCTTGTAGACGTTGTTGGGCCTCCAAGTGCAGAGGTTTGTAGGACAGTAGTAAATTTCCCTCAAGTGGATGACCTAAGGTTTATCAATCCGTGGGAGGCGTAGGATGAAGATGGTCCCTCTCAAACAACCCTGCAACCAAATAACAAAGAGTCTCTTGTGTCCCCAACACACCCAATACAATGGCAAATTGTATAGGTGCACTAGTTCGGCGAAGAGATGGTGATACAAGTGCAATATGGATGGTAGATATGAGTATTTGTAATCTGAAAATATAAAAACACCAAGGTAGCAAGCGATAAAAGTGAGCGTAAACGGTATTGCAATGGTAGGAAACAAGGCATAGGGTTCATACTTTCACTAGTGCAAGTTCTGTCAACAATAATAACATACTTGGATAATATAACTATCCCTCAACATGCAACAAAGAGTCACTCCAAAGCCACTAATCGCGGAGAACAAACGAAGAGATTATGGTAGGGTACGAAACCACCTCAAAGTTATCCTTTCTGTTCTATCTATTCAAGAGTCCGTAGTAAAATAACATGAAGCTATTCTTTTCGTTCAATATATCATAGATTTCATACTAGAATAACACCTTAAGACACAAATCAACCAAAACCCTAATGTCACTTAGATACTCCATTATCACCTCAAGTATCCGTGGGTATGATTATACGATGTGCATCACACAATCTCAGATTCATCTATTCAACCAACACAAAGTACTTCAAAGAGTGCCCCAAAGTTTCTACCAGAGAGTCAAGACGAAAACGTGTGCCAACCCCTATGCATAGGTTCACTGAACCCGCAAGTTGATCACCAAAGCATACATCAAGTAGATCACGTGAATATCCCATTGTCACCACAGATAAGCACGGCAAGACATACATCAAGTGTTCTCAAATCCTTAAAGACTCAATCCGATAAGATAACTTCAAAGGGAAAACTCAATCCATTACAAGAGAGTAGAGGGGGAGAAACATCATAAGATCCAACTATAATAGCAAAGCTCGTGATACATCAAGATCGTGTGAAGTCAAGAACACGAGAGAGAGAGAGAGAGAGATCAAACACATAGCTACTGGTACATACCCTCAACCCCGAGGGTGAACTACTCCCTCCTCGTCATGGAGAGCGCCGCTATGATGAAGATGGCCACCGGTGAGGGATCCCCTCTGGCAGGGTGCCAGAACGGGCTTCCGAGAGGTTTTTGGTGGCTACAGAGGCTTGCGGTGGCGGAACTCCCGATCTATTGTGTTCTTCGATGTTTTTAGGGTATATGGGAATATATAGGCGAAAGAAGTCGGTCGGGGGAGCCACGAGGGGCCCACGAGGGTGGAGGGTGTGCCCAGGGGGTGGGCGTGCCCCCTGCCTCGTGGCCTCCTCGAAGCTTCCCTGACTTCAGCTCCACGTCTCTTGGATCACGTTCTTTCCAAAAATCACGCTCCCGAAGGTTTCATTCCGTTTGGACTCCGTTTGATATTCCTTTTCTTCAAAACACTGAAATAGGCAAGAGAACAGCAATATGGGCTGGGCCTCCAGTTAGTAGGTTAGTCCCAAAAATGATATAAAAGTGCTTAGTAAAGCCCATAAACATTCAAAACAGATAATATAACAGCATGAATGCTTCATAAATTATAGATACGTTGGAGACGTATCATGATGCTCCACTTGAACTTGCACACGGCAATCTTGGTGACGATCACCACTTGATGTCATCCTCTCTATGGGTTGAGTGATATCTTCCTCTTGACGCATGCCCATGAACACGTACCTAACCCCACATAGAACTCTCACATAGACCATGGGTTAGTATGCAAAGCACAATGGACAATGCTTACCATACCATGGGATCACTTGATCCCTCTTGGTACATCTTCTACGCTTTTTGAGTTGATCAACTTGATTCACTCTTGACTTAGTCTTGATCAACCTTGAATCTTTCCAACGCTCTTCATTTGGATGATGTCTTGAAGTTAAACATGAATGATCACACAATCTTCTTCTTCAAGACATGCTTGCAATAAGCTCAACACTCACATGACCAATCTTTGGATAATTCCTTAATAGCACCTTGGTCAACTCATAAACTCCTTGAAACCAACACATGGACTTCAAGAAAAGCCTATGGACAAATCCTTCAAATATAACTCAAGACAACCATTAGTCCATAGAGATTGTCATCAATTACCAAAACCAAACATGGGGGCACCACATGTTCTTTCAACTAGGTTACCTCAACAGGGATATGTACATCCCCAATAATAAGAATATCATATTTCTTCTTGACAGTAGGAAGAGGAAATTCAAAACCTCCAATAAAGATTGATGGAGTTTTTCCAATAGAGTTGATATTGTGAACTTGAGGTTGTTTCCTCGGAAAGTGTACCGTATGCTCATTACCATTAACATGAAAAGTGACATTGCCTTTGTTGCAATCAATAACAGCCCCTGCAGTATTCAAAAAGGGTCTACCAAGGATAATCGACATACTATCGTCCTCGGGAATATCAAGAATAACAAAGTCTGTTAAGATAGTAACATTTGCAACTACAATAGGCACATCCTCACAAATACCGACAGGTATAGCAGTTGATTTATCAGCCATTTGCAAAGATATTTTAGTAGGTGTCAACTTATTCAATTCAAGTCTACGATATAAAGAGAGAGGCATAACACTAACACCAGCTCCAAGATCACATAAAGCAGTTTTAACATAGTTTCTTTTAATGGAGCATGGTATAGTTGGTACTCCTGGATCTCCTAGTTTCTTAGGTATTCCACCTTTAAAAGTATAGTTAGCAAGCATGGTGGAAATTTCAGCTTCCGGTATCTTTCTTTTATTTGTAATAATATCCTTCATGTATTTAGCATAAGGATTCACTTTAAGCATATCAGTTAAACGCATACGCAAAAAGATAGGTCTAATCATTTCAGCAAAGCGCTCAAAATCCTCATCATCCTTGTTCTTGGATGGCTTAGGAGGAGAAGGCATGGGTTTCTGAACCCATGGTTCTCTTTCTTTACCATGCTTCCTAGCAACAAAGTCTCTCTTATCATAACGTTGATTCTTTGATTGTGGGTTATCAAGATCAATAACAGGTTCAATCTCTACATCATTGTTATTGCTAGGCTGAGCATCAACATGAACATTATTGTCGGTGTCAAAACCGGCGGTTCTCGGGTAGGGGGTCCCGAACTGTGCGTCTAGGCGGATGGTAACAGGAGACAAGGGACACGATGTTTTACCCAGGTTCGGTCCCTCTCGATGGAGGTAAAACCCTACGTCCTGCTAGATTAATATTGATGATATGTGTTACAAGAGTGTATCTACCACGAGATCAAGGAGGCTAAACCCTAGAGTCTAGCCTATGGTATGATTGTTGTTCGTCCTATGGACTACAGCCATCCGGTTTATATAGACACCGGAGAGGGTTAGGGTTACACAAAGTCGGTTACAAAGGTAGGAGATCTACATATCCGTATCACCAAGCTTGCCTTCCACGCCAAGGAAAGTCCCATCTGGACACGGGACGAAGTCTTCAATCTTGTATCTTCATAGTCTTGGAGTCCGGCCGATGATGATAGTTCGGCTATCCGGACACCCCCTAGTCCGGAACCCCCTTAGTAGCCCCTGAACCAGGCTTCAATGACGACGAGTCCGGCGCGCATATTGTCTTCGGCATTGCAAGGCGGGTTCCTCCTCCGAATAATTTATAGAAGATTGTGAACACCAGGATAGTGTCCGGCTCTGCAAAAATAAATTCCACATACCACCGTAGAGAGAATAATATTACAGAAGATCAATCTACTGACGTATTCTGCGGCGTGGCGTCACACCACTTCCAAGCCTTTACTCGAATTGTTTTTATTGTTCCACCTCAGCGCGTTTAGCGAGGCGGTTTCCTTGGCACGTCTTGTCGAAGCAGAGATCGTGTTCCCCTTATTCCGGGATTCCCATCAATACGGACGTGGGTAATCCAACCACGCCCGTTGCCACGCCCCCTCCATCGAAGGCGGGTTCCAAATGGTCACGGGGACGGCTCTTGGTATTCTTCCTCTTTATAATGAGACCAAGGCCCGTTCTTTTTATTCAATCCTCTATCGAATCCGCCCCTCTCCCCGAGTTCCAACACCCAGGGCTCCAAATTCAGGTACCTTCGATCTTCGACAATGTCCGGTCCTGACCTACGAGGCCGGTGGATGCCTGACGGAGGAGGACGTGCTAAAGCTGAGAGATGCCAGGTACTTAACCTATGAGATTTCACATAGGCTGCCTGCCCGAGGGCAAGTTATCCCAACTCCCGAGCCTGGCGAGAGCGTCGTGTTCGTGTCTCTCCTCCGTCGGGGTTTAGGCTTCCTGACGGATCCCTTCGTGAGGGGGCTCATGTTTTACTATGGGCTAGAATTCCACGACCTGGCTCCGGAGTCCATCCTCCATATCTCATCATTCATTGTCGTCTGCGAAGCCTTCCTCCGCACTACCCCTCACTTCGGCTTGTGTCTCAAAACCTTCAACGTGGAGCCGAAGATGATTGAGGGGTGTCAGGAAGAGTGTGGCGGGGCGGTTATAAGCAAGAGGGCCGAAGCTCCATGGCCCAAGGGCTCTTTCCAGGAGGAGCTCGGCTTGTGGCAACAGGAGTGGTTTTATATCACCGCTCCCCGGGGCAGCAGGCAGAAGTCGCCGCCCGTCTTTCGCTCGGGCCCTCCACAACAGCTGATGTCATGGGTCAAGAAGGGGCGTGACTGGGGGCCGCCCAAAGACGCCCCCCTGTTGCAGGACCGGATTCGGGGCCTCCAAGAAAGGGAGATCAATTTGGTCGCAGTGGTACAGGTCATGTTGATCCGGCGCCTACTGCCCTGCAAACGTCGCCCCCTCCGCCCGTGGGAATTTAATCCGGAGGGGCCACGATCTCTTCAACACTTCATGGGTTTGACACCCATGGAGATGTATAAACTGTTCTTCGGATCGCAAGAGACGCATCCGGAATTGACCGAGGACGCTGGCCTAAGCTGCAATCGCCCGGATACTCAAGTAAGTAGCCCTGTGTCCGGACACACCGTCCATTTATTTATCGTGAGCTTGCCTTTTAACCAGCTATCCCTGGACAGGAGTGGATAGCGCAAGCAAAACTGATACGATGTCCGGCCCCCCTCCCTGAGACCATGCAGGATCCCGTGTTAATCAAAATGTTGGAGGTCGCACCTTTGAATGAGGGCGAAGGGGGCACGGGGAAACTGTCACCTCTTCCAAGGAGGTTTTTAGTAAGGGAAGAATCGAGAGTCCCTCCTTCCAGGGGGAGAAGAGGAACGCTTCCGAAGACCCGGAGGCCAAGGCCTCAAAGCGGGGAAAGAAATCTGTACCGGAAGGTCCTGCGCCAGAAAGCGCCCCGGCCGTACTGTCTCCTCGAAGGAATCAGCCCTCTAACGAGCCGTAAGTAAAAAGGGGGATTTTATAATATTAGACACCCCTGCTTAATGTCTAAAGGTAACCAAAGTTTTTACCTTGTAGTTCGGATCTCAGCCCATCTCAGCACAGCTCATCTTCGGGAGACCTTCGTCCGGAGATGATGGAAAGTGAAACGCCTCCATCTGCCGCCCCATCGCGCGGGGCGAACGACCCTGAGGTGTCGTCGCGGAGGGTCTCCCCGAGTCCGGTGGGGCCGGAGGGTTCGGCACCCATTGGAGTACGACCGGTGGAGCTGCAGGATTTGCTTAAGAGGGCGTCCATCTCAGAAGATCACCGCACATTAATGGGTGATGTGATTGAGAGGATCTCGTCCACCGAAACCGGGTTGTATGAGGCCGTCGGAAGTTTACTGGCGGGATTTGAGGTACGCAAAAAATGACATACCTGTTGACAGTTTTGCACATGAAGTGCGCCCTGTATAGATAGCAGCCCCTGAGACTTGGTATGCTGTCGAAAACGACAGCGTGCCTAGGATCATAATCTCAGTTATTAACTGTCGCCTTTCCCATGCAAGTGGCGGAACGTTCGGTGGCTAGCCGGACTGATGAATTTGCCGAGCTGAAGAAGCAACTCGACGCTGCAGATGCGGACATCTCGCTGGTCAATAGACGACTTGACGAGTCACAAGGTATGTGGTTGCTCCGCGGTTGCTTAGTAAGGGAGCTGACGCCCATTCCTTACAAGTTGTATGCTAGATGCAGATGGTGCTGCTGTTGTGGAAGACCTTCGAGAAGAACTTGCTCGGGCCAAGGAGCAAGCCAGAAAAAGCGAGGCGGCTGCCTTGAAGGCAGCGGAAGAGCTAGAAGCCGAGAAGGCTGCTCACTGCCGAAGCAGGGAGGAGATGGCCGGAATGGCCATGAAATTAAAAGTTGCTACCGACCGCCTAGAGGTTCTTGAAGGAGAACGCCGAGCGGAGCAAGAGGACCTGAAGAAGGCCGATGCCAAAGCCAAGGATGCCCGTAGTGCGATGCGGGCTATGAAGGAGGAACTGCGTCAGGTCGGAGACATTGTGGCTGGAAAGACCTTTATGCTGCGTAGGAAGTTCACGGATCCGAAGTATGCTCAGCTGGGCCGATTGTACGGTGCGGAGGATCCTTATCTAGACTTGGCGGTGAGTGCGGCTGACGCAGTTGTGCACTTTCGAAGCCAGGAGGATCATGAAATGGAAGAGCTTTTCTGGTCTCAATTCCATAGTCCGGAGCGTCCACTTCCGTTGAGTGATCGGCTGGTTGAGTGGGCTGAGCTGAATAGATTGTCCGGACTGGCCATGACGGATGTGGTCACTCATCTGTGGCCGAAAAGGCCCAAGCCGAAGAGTTATTTTGGCTTATTGCAGCAATTCCTTGGGGCAGTGCCGCATATTAAGGCGATGAAGCGGTCGGCATGCATAGAAGGTGCACGGATGGCTCTCGCCCGTGGTAAAACATACTGGGCGGAGATGGATGCCACCGCTGTTGCATCCCGGGGTTCGGACAAAAGCTGATTCCCCACCGAGCATTACTTTGAGGAAGTCCTGCAGGGCGCTCGTATAATAGAGTCACAGTGCTCGAAAGATGTTATGTTTGAATGACATGTATGATTTGTAAGATCATGTTTGTAATGCAATGACTTTTTATACTTGTGTGTTCAAGTATTGAACTATCTCCTTTGAGGCCATATATATATGTATAATCTGAAAGATGGCAGTCTTTGGCTTCAGCCCCCATGCACATGGTGCGGGGGTGTTTGCAAAAAGAAAAACGCTTTTTCACACTTAATCCAACGTCTTGGTCCTTTTAAGGAGGAGATAGCATAGCAAACTAGGCAACCGGACTATAATGCTTTATCACTTTCACTTAGCCATAGGAGCTCGAATGTGGGGCTACTACATAGCCCCTGATGGCACCGCGCTTCTCCGAACTCGGGGCGCGTATGTGCCTGACTGGGAAGCGGTCCTTCGTCAAAGCGGAGGAATTCTAAACATTCCAATGGTCTATCGAGTGGTTGACCAGTCTCTCGCTATATCATGACAGTCAGTTTTCGGCTTTCTCTACTGAGGTGCTCTCCCAGCCAAACCAGGGCACAATCGCAGTAGTTCTCCTGGTGCCGCGTTAGCCGATGATACGGAACGTAAGGCAGCAAAACACAGGATCCTGGCAAACCCAACATTTGACCAAAGACATGATTCGGAGCTGATGCATATAAGGCCTAACTCGAGACGCCGAACACTCCCTGAGGTGTTCGGTCTTTATGATATCGGGCAGAACAAAGCCCTAAGCCCCTAGTGTCCAGGTACAGGCGGGAACTTCTGACGCGGCCGATGCCAAAACGCCAGCCTCCTCCTCGGCTCTGGTAGGAAACCGGGGGATGTGTATCAACAAGAGACAGTAAGAAAGGTTTACGCAGGGTCTTAATCTGAAAAGAATCCTCGCAACGGGTCCCTACTACACGTCTGCGCCTGTGTCTCCGTTGTGCTGTATCCTGGACGGGTGTAGCACGTGCTTCATCTGTAAAAGAGAAGGACTTAGTTTCTAAGAAATATCGTGCAAAAAGTGTATTAAAATAAAGTATAATTTCGAAGATGAAGAAAGTTGAGCTTTACTGGCTTTCATCATTTATGCGCGCGACCCCTTAAAAAAAGGGGGTATGCGGCTGGGAAGCCCCTTGTTAAGTTACGCCGGACTCGTCTAACCATGTCCGAGGTCTAAATGACCTGTTTTTAGGGGCTTTGACCTGCAAGGTCGGATTAATATGTGTCTGTCGAGGCAGCCGCACATTCTCCATGGTCGAGAGACACCTAGAGTTTTGAGATTATGCCACATGGACCGGGCATTTTTAAGCGTAAGAGACGCGTAATATGGTATTGCATTAAAGCGGGCGAAAGCTGCACGCCCCAGTAGTGCTTAAGGGCTACTGCTAAATGGGGCGATGGAGAGTGAGCTTTTCGCGACAGAGGTTGTCGGATGAACCGAACACGACCTCTAATGGTACAGAGCCTGTAAAATTGGCTAAAAAGGCCTGGCGTCACTCCTTTGAAGGAAGTGCTGCTATAGCGAATTTTGGTGGGTTCTATCCCCAGTCTGCGGATGGTGTCCTGGTATAGCAGGTGCCGCGCTGCGTGTTATCACGTGAAGTGAGTTCACTGTTTTGACTTCTAGTGGGAAAGTCTTTTGGTTTCCAGAGTGCTGCTTTTGGGTTTCGTCACTTTCACTTGGTGTGTCGAGCCCCTTGTGTTCGGCGTTAAGTCGACCGGACTGCTTGAAGACCCAACAATCTCTGTGGGTATGGTTTGCAGGCTTCCCGGAGGTACCATGTATTTGACACAGTCTATCCAGAATCTTGTTTAGGTTGCATAGCTCGTCACTGTTATCCTTTAGGGGCAGTGTTTTGTTGTTCAACCGAGAGCTTTTGAATCCGGCGTTGACCGCCGTACTATTTGTGCCATTTTCCTTATTCCGGCGCTGATCTTTTTTGCGTCGTGATTTCCCATTTCCATCCCTGATTTCGGATGTACTCGGGTCGTTGGTGCTGCATCTAGCCAGCCAGCTGTCTTCCCCCGCGCAAAAGCGGGTCATGAGGCTTGTTAGTGCGGCCATTGTTCTTGGTTTTTCCTGGCCGAGGTGTCTGGCGAGCCATTCGTCTCGGACGTTGTGTTTAAAGGCTGATAAGGCTTCAGCGTCCGGACAGTCGACTATTTGGTTCTTTTTAGTGAGGAACCTGTTCCAGAATTTGCGTGCTGATTCTCCGGGCTTTTGAGTTATGTGACTTAAATCATCTGCATCTGGAGGACGGACATAAGTCCCCTGAAAATTTGCTCGAAACGCATCCTCAAGCTCTTCCCAACTTCCAATCGTATTTTCTGGGAGGCTTTTAAGCCAATGCCGAGCCAGCCCTTTGAGCTTGAGGGGTAGGTATTTAATGGCATGGAGATCGTCTCCTCTTGCCATATGTATGTGTAGGATATAATCCTCAATCCAGACTCCGGGGTCTGTTGTTCCGTCGTATGCCTCTATGTTTATGGGTTTGAATCCCGCTGGAAATCCATGATCCAGTACCTCGTCGGTAAAACATAGTGGGTGTGCGGCGCCCCTGTATTTGGGTGTGCCGTTGTCTTCAAATGCTCGGCTGGTTGTGTTACTACCTGGAGTGTTCTTTTTTGGCCCATAGATAGACCTGGCCGGGTTATCCTTTTTCCAAGGATCTTTATGCTGATCGTGTGTCGACTTGTGTGCGGTGCCCCTTGTTGCTCTTGGCCTGTCATCTGGTCGTCTATCCGGCCAGGCGGCTTCTTTTTTTTGACTGCGGGGGCTCTAAGGCCTCCTCGTCAAATTCGAGCAACAGCTTACGCTTTGGGTAGCTCTTTGTCTGGTGACTAGTGCCATATTTATCTGCGGTGTTGAGTACTTTGCTCCATCTCATTCTGAGTGCGTCCTCCGCTGTTTTGAGCTTCCGCTTTTGCTTCTTCAAACTTCTTGAAGTGGCGATGAGCCTTTTATGAAGATTCATATGCTCTGGTGATGTGAGATCATCTTCGCCGGGGATGGGTTGCTTGTCCAGTTCATATCCGGCTGGCTGCTTGTTGACGTGTGCGTCATCCACTGCTTCGCCCTGCTTTAGGGCCGGGTCCGTATGGGTGCCGTTTTTGTCGATGCCGGTCTTCGGGCGGCGCTTGCGTCGCCGCTTTGTTTGTTTGTTGGGGAGTTGTCCTTCGCCACGTCCCATTTTTCCTCATTGTCGCTTCCTTCTGGTGTGTCCACCATGTATACGTTGTGAGCTGGGGTGGCTTTCCCACGCCCGTTAGGCGCTGGTTCTTGGTCGTCTCCGGCATCGTCGTCCATACCGTCGATGTCCTCGGAGTCGTAGTCTAGCATGTCGGTCAAATCGTTGACAACGGCTACCAAGTGGGTGGTGGGTGGGCTTTGAATTTCTTCGTCGTCCGCATCCCAACCGTCCTGACCGCAGTCCGGCCAGGTCTCTCCTGATAACGAGAGATATTTTAGCAAACTCAAGATGTCACCGAAAGGTGAGTGTTGAAAGACGTCCGCTGCGGTGAACTCCGTGATCGGCGCCCAATCGGATTCGATCGGGGCGGGCACAGGAGGTTCGGAGTCCGGCGAGGAGTCCGGCACCTCGGAGTCACGAGCTTTATGAGGGACAAAGTCAGTGTTCGACTCTATCGCCGTAGAGGTTGCAGCCCCCGAGGCGGTGTCTAGGCATCCATCCTCGATCTGCGAAGCTGGCTCCGAATTGAAGATCGGAGCGGTTTCAAGTGCGGCCTCCAAGGTACTGTCCGGCTACAGAGCTAAATCATGCTCGCCGCGATAGTGCGGCACGCTCGGCTGTGGCTCGAATCCATCGAGGATCAAGTCCCCGTGGATGTCAGCCGTGATGTTCAAACTTCCAAATCTGACCTGACGGCCAGGGGCGTAGCTTTCGATCTGCTCCAGTTGGCCAAGCGAATTGGCCCGCAGTGCAAAGCCGCCGAATACGAAGATCTGTTCGGGGAGAAAGGTCTCACCCTGGACTGCGTCGCTGATGATGGTCGAAAAAGCCATCGAGCCTATCGGTGACGACACAGAGGAACTCTCAATGAAAGCACCAATGTCGGTGTCAAAACCGGCGGATCTCGGGTAGGGGGTCCCGAACTGTGCGTCTAGGAGGATGGTAATAGGAGACAAGGGACACGATGTTTTACCCAGGTTCGGGCCCTCTCGATGGAGGTAAAACCCTACATCTTGCTAGATTAATATTGATGATATGTGTTACAAGAGTGGATCTACCACGAGATCAAGGAGGCTAATCCCTAGAGGCTAGCCTATGGTATGATTGTTGTTCGTCCTATGGACTACAACCATCCTGTTTATATAGACACCGGAGAGGGCTAGGGTTACACAAAGTCGGTTACAAAGGTAGGAGATCTACATATCCGTATCGCCAAGCTTGCCTTCCACGCCAAGGAAAGTCCCATCCGGACACGGGACGAAGTCTTCAATCTTGTATCTTCATAGTCTTGGAGTTCGACCGATGATGATAGTTCGGCTGTCCGGACACCCCCTAGTCCGGAAGTCCCTCAATTAGCATCAACATTATCACTAGGTTCATGTTCATCACCGGATTGTGTTTCAGCATCAGAAATAGAAATATAATTGGGATTCTCAGGTGTGTCTACAACAGGTTCACTAGAAGCATGCAAAGTCCTATCATTTTTATTTTTCTTCTTTTTAGAAGGACTAGGTGCATCAACATTATTTCTCTGAGAATCTTGCTCAATTCTCTTAGGGTGGCCCTCAGGATACAGAGGTTCCTAAGTCATTTTACCCGTTCTAGTAGCTACTCTAACAACAAAGTCATGTTTATTATTATTTAATTCATTGAGCAAATCATTTTGAGCATTAAGCACTTGTTCTACTTGAGTGGTAACCATAGAAGCATGTTTACTAATGAGTTTAAGTTCATTCTTAACTCTAGACATATAATCACTCAAGTGTCCCAATCATATAGCATACTTTTCAATTGTCTACCAACATAAGCATTGAAGTTTTCTTGTTTAGCCATAGTCATCAAATTCATCCAAGCATTGGCTAGCAAACTTAGTAGACGGGATTTCAACTTTATCATAACTATAGAGAGAATTTACCTTTACTACCTGTGTCGGGTTATCAAGACCATGTATTTCTTCGATAGGTGGTACATTAAGGCCATGTATTTCTTCAACAGGAGGTAAATTCTTAACATCTTCAGCTTTAATACCTTTCTCTTTCATAGATTTCTTTGCCTCTTGCATGTCTTCAAGACTGAGAAATAAAACACCTCTTTTCTTCGGAGTTGGCTTAGGAGTTGGTTCAGGAAGTGTCCAATTATTTTCATTAGTCAACATATTATTCAATAAAAATTCAGCTTGACCGACTGTTCTTTCCCTGAAAACACAACCAGCACAACTATCCAAGTGGTCTCTGGAAGCATCGGTTAGTCCATTATAAAAGATATCAAGTATTTCATTTTTCTTAAGAGGATGATCAGGCAAAGCGTTAAGTAATCGGAGAAGCCTCCCCCAAGCTTGTGGGAAACTCTCTTCTTCAATTTGCACAAAATTATATATTTCCCTCAAAGCAGCTTGTTTCTTATGAGAAGGGAAATATTTAGCAGAGAAGTAGTAAATCATATCCTGGGGACTACGCACACTACTAGGATCAAGAGAATTAAACCAAGTTTTAGGATCACCCTTTAATGAGAACGAAAATATTTTAAGGATATAGTAGTAGCGAGATTTCTCATCATTAGTGAACATGGTGGCTATATCATTTAATTTAGTAAGATGTGCCACAACATTTTTAGATTCATAGCCATAAAAAGGACCAGATTCAACCAAAGTAATTATCTCAGGATAGACAGAGAAATCATAATCCTTATCAGTAACACAGATAGGTGAAGTAGAAAAAGCAGGGTCATATTTCATTCTAGCATTCAGAGACTTCTGTTTCAGCTTAGCTAATAACTTCTTAAGATCAGATCTATCATTGCAAGCAAGAAAATCTCTAGCAGATTCTTCATCCATAACATAACCCTCAGGAACAACAAGCAATTCGTATCTAGGGGGAGAATCTTCATCATCACTTTCATCAATAATATCAGTTTCAATTATTTCATTCTCTCTAGCCCTAGCAAGTTGTTCATCAAGAAATTCACCTAATGGCACAGTAGTATCAGGCATAGAGGTAGTTTCATCATAAGTATCATGCATAATAGAAGTGGCATCATCAATAACATGCGACATATCCGACTTAATAGAAGAAGCAGGTTTAGGTGTCGCAAGTTTACTCATAACAGAAGGAGAGTCAAGTGCAGAGCTAGATGGCAGTTCCTTACCTCCCCTCGTAGTTGAGGGAAAAATTTTAGTTCTTTCGTCTTTCAAGTTTCTCATAGTGATCAGCAGATATAAATCCCAAGTGACACAAAGAATAGAGCTATGCTCCCCGGCAATAGCGCCAGAAAATAGTCTTGATAACCCACAAGTATAGGGGATCGCAACAGTTTTCGAGGGTAGAGTATTCAACCCAAATTTATTGATTCGACATAAGGGGAGCCAAAGAATATTCTCAAGTATTAGCAGTTGAGTTGTCAATTCAACCACACCTGGATAACTTAGTATCTGTAGCAAAGTATTTAGTAGCAAAGTAGTATGGAAGTAACGGTAACAGTGGCAAAAGTAACAGTAGAAGTTTTGTAGTGATTGTAACAGTGGCAACGGTAACGTAACTAAGCAAAGAGCAATATGTGAAAAGCTCGTAGGCATTGGATCAGTGATGGATAATTATGCCGGATGTGATTCCTCATGTAATAGTTATAACATAGGGTGACACAGAACTAGCTCCAGTTCATCAATGTAATGTAGGCATGTATTCCGAATATAGTCATACGTGCTTATGGAAAAGAACTTGCATGACATCTTTTGTCCTACCCTCCCGTGGCAGCGGGGTCCTATTGGAAACTAAGGGATATTAAGGCCTCCTTTTAATAGAGTACCGGACCAAAGCATTAACACTTAGTGAATACATGAACTCGTCAAACTACGGTCATCATCGGTAAGTATCCCGATTATTGTCACTTCAGGGTTAACAGATCATAACACATAATAGGTGACTATAGACTTGGAAGATAGGATCAAGAACTCACATATATTCATGAAAACATAATAGGTTTAGATCTGTTAGGTGTTTGCATTGGACCTCTGCACTTGTCTGCATTTTTGGGTGTTACAACGGATGTGCCCCATGTCGTTGATGGTACCTTGTGTCTGCCACAGGAGATTATTGTTTCAACTCCTAATGTGCCACTTGACACTGCAATCCAGGCTGACCCGAATGCCCCAACATCTGGCACTGCTCTTCAACTGTTGGCGTCCTCTTCTTCGTTTAATATTGTTGCATCCCATACTGCCAAGGTTCCTCTCGACACCACTGCTGTCCGGAGGATTTCTCGATCGAACAAGTATGATGGCTTCAAGGTTTCTCATGTTTCTGATGTCAAGCACAACCACTCAAGGGTGAAGGCCAGGATCGTCCCAACCATCAATGTTGTCTCCATGGCTGATGCTCCAACCGCGTCGTGCTCTCCACCAACATCCATTCAAGAGCTCCAGCAGGTGGGTGATCGGTGCGGCATTGCGCCTAACGACATCTTTGAAGAAAAGCTGTTGGCTACCCAGCAGATAGCCCCAGATGAGGCGGTCTGATTTTCTTTCTGTTCATGAATAAATCGTGGAACATTCTGTCGTGGAACATCAGAGGGATTAACTCTAAAAGCAAACTTTTGGCACTTACAAATGCTATCGACTCTAGTGGTTGTTCAGTTTTATGTATTCAGGAAACCAAGCAGGAATCTTTTGATTTAGCATTTATTAAATCTTTCTGCCCCAAGTGATTTCATAAATTTGTTTTTGTGCCATTGATTGGGGCGTCAGGCGGAATAATCACTATCTGGAATAGCTCTGTTTTTGTTGGGACACCATGGCACGTGGAATCTTTTGCGGTGGGTGTTTCCTTTGTGGCTACTCAGTCAAACGAGTCATGGAATTTGGTGAATGTCTACGGCCCATGTACGGGCCAGAGACGGGCAGATTTCACCTCCTGGCTATTTGATCTCAGCATACTGGATGATGAAAACTGGTTAATTTTGGGTGACTTCAATTTCATATGATCCACTGACAACAGAAATAAGCCGGGGGGAGATGCTTCTGATATGTTGTTGTTCAATGAGCTTATACGTGCACAATCCTTAATGGAAATCCCAGTTAAGGGTAGAGCCTTCACGTGGAGTAATATGCAGGATGACCCGCTCCTGGAGCATCTTGACTGGTTCTTCTCATCTTCGAATTGGACCACATCTTTTCCTAATACAATGGTTCTGCCTCTGGGAAAACCGGTGTATGACCATATTCCGTGCGTGCTTTCAATTGAGTCCAAAATCCCAAAATCAAACCTTTTTCGGTTTGAAAACTTCTGGGTCAATCACTCTGGTTTCTCTGATGTTGTGGCCAGATCTTGGAGTAAACCTTGCCACGCCTCCAATTCTGCAGCTGTCATATGTAAGAAGCTCAAGACGCTACGTTATGATTTCAAACATTAGAGTAGAGGTATTTCCAACCTGAATATCATGATCCAAAACAACAACGAAGCATTAGCCAAATCTTGATGCTTTAGAAGACAAGAGATTTTTGTTTGTCCAGGAAGCAAACTTCAGACGTATCCTGAAAGGACACCTTAACTGTCTCCTCAAGTTTCAGAATGAGTATTGGAGGAAAAGATGCACCATTAGATATTTCAGATTTGCTGATGAGAATACTAAATTGTTCCAATCGCTTGCTACAGAGAGATTTAGACATAACTCAATTGCCAGTTTGCCGGACAGAGATGTTGGGGTCACTGATCATGCTGGCAAGGAAGGTGTGTTGTTCAACACATTCAAAGAATGTTTGGGGACCTCTAAACCCACTAACATGCGCTTTGATCTTAACCGCGTCATACAAAAGGTGGAGGGTTTGGATGTGCTTTCGGCCCCCTTTTCTACTAATGAGATTGATGCGGTGATCAAAGAGATACCTAGTGACAGGGCTCCCAGTCTCGATGGTTTTAATGGTTGCTTCCTCAAAAGCTGCCGGCACATTATAAAGGAAGATATCTACAAAATGTGTCACGACTTCCACGAAGGCCACCTTGACATAACCAGCATCAGTGAGGGCTATATCACTCTCATTCCGAAAATCTCCTCTCCGGTAACGGCTAATGATTTCAGGCCCATAACATTGCTCACCTGTTGTCTGAAAATTATCACGAAAATTCTAGCCAACCGTATGCAGAAAGTCATTCTTAAAATCATCCATAGGAATTAGTATGGATTCCTCAAAGGGCAAACCATCCAAGACTGTTTGGTGTGGTCGTTCAAATACATCCACCAATGCCAAACATTTGCGAGAGAGATAGTGTTACTGAAGCTTGATTTTGCCAAAGCATTTGATACAATTGAACATGAACCGATGTTATAGATCATGAAACACATGGGCTTTGATGATAGATGGCTTGGCTGGATGAAGTCCATTTTTGCCTCTGGGGTTTCTTCGGTTCTTTTGAATGGGGTCCCAGGCCGAAAATTTCTGTGCAAATGTGGAGTGAGACAGGGCGACCCACTGTCACCACTCATTTTTGTTTTGGCAGCTGACTTCCTTCAAGCGGCTATTAATGATGCATACTCCCAAGGATTAATTGATCTACCCTTTCCATGCAACCGGAGAGGGGATTATCCAGTGATTCAATACATCGATGACACGATCCTAGTCATGCATGCTTTCCCAGACCAAGCTGCCCGTATGAAGTCCATTCTGGTTGATTATGCTGAGTCAGTTGGTCTGAAAATAAACTTCCACAAGTCAACATTGATTCCAATCAATCTTGACCTGCAGCAGCCTTCTGTCTTGGCTAGAATCTTTGGATGCAAGGTGGGGTCGCTCCCATTTACCTACCTGGGACTTCCCATGGGAACGACAAAACCAACGCTGCTTGAGCTAATGCCATTGGTGTGTGGGGTTGAGAGGAAGCTGTCCATGGCCCTGTCCTTGCTTTCAGCTGGCGCCAAACTCACGTTGGTCAACTCCACCATCACTTCCATGTTGATCTATGCAATGTGCACACTAAAACTGCATCCAAAGGTGATTGAGCACATTGACAAGTTGCGTAGGTACTGTTTGTGGGCCAAAAACACTAAGGTAGGCGTCAAAAATAATTCTTTGGCCGCATGGGAGCTGGTTTGTAGGCCAAAGCGCAAAGGTGGTCTTGGGGTGATTGACATCAAAACCCAAAATGTGGCTCTGCTCCTCAAACATCTTTATAAATTCTATAACCGCCTGGATGTACCATGGGTGACCTTGATCTGGGACGCATACTATGTGAACACGGTACCGCATGCAGCTGATTCCATCGGGTCCTTCTGGTGGCGTGATATCATGCAACTCAGCCATGTTTTTCGAGGGATCTCAAAGGCTACTATAGGTGATGGGACTTCAGTGCTGTTCTGGAAGGACGTGTGGCTTGTGCACAAACAGGAATCCCAACTCTCCGAGATCTACCCCAGAGCCTTCTCATTTGCCACAAATGAGGATGAGTCTGTCTGCAATGCTTTGCAAGCAACGGACCCAGCCACGCTTTTCCATCTGCCACTCTCCGCACAAGCAAGAGAGGAAGTCAGGGAGATTCAGAGGGCCTCGATGCATGTCATTCCAGAGAGGGGTGTTGTAGATATTTGGGTCAGTACCATCAATGGAAAATTCTCGGCCAAAAGCTACTACAACCACTGTTTTAGGGAGATGATCGCCGATGATGCCTTTCTCTGGCTTTGGAAGGCCAAGATCCCAATCAAATTCAAAATGTTTGGTTGGTTGTTGCTGGTTGACTGCCTAAACACGCGTAACATGTTGAAACGTAGACACTATGTTGTGGTAAACAATAACTATGCGTGTATGCTGTGCTAGAATCCTCCTGAGGAAACAGTTCAACATTTATTTTTCTTCTGCCCCTTTAGCCAATGTTGTTGGGACAAGGTTGGTTTGACATGGCCGCATGATGGCAACATGATCTCCATCCTGCATGAAGGTAAAACCCATTGGAGGCAACCATTGTTCATGGACATCTTTTTGCTGGCCGCTTGGAGCATCTGGAAGGAGAGGAACAATGAATTCTTCAGAGGAGTGCCACACTCCTTCGTTCCATGGCTTGATAGATTGAAGCATCTGTTGGGCCTCCTTGCTCATAATTGTAAAGAAGAGCTTCGTCCCTTCTTAGACTCTTTCACTCAAAACTTGTAGAAGGCACAAATTTTCTTCTTTGTATATATAGGGTGGAGGGGAACCCTGCAAAACCCCACATGTAAACATGTAACACCCGTCTGTGAGTAATACAAAAGTCAGTGGGAGCCTCTCCCACTGTCGTTCATTGTCAAAAAAAAGACAAGCATTAAGCATAGCAAAGTCATAGCAACATCAATCTCAGAACATATTGGATACTAGGGATCAAACCCTAACAAAACTAACTTGATTACATGGTAAATCTCATCCAACCCATCACCGTCCAGCAAGCCTATGATGGAATTACTCACGCACGGCGGTGAGCATCATGAAATTGGTGATGGAGGATGGTTGATGATGACGACAGCGACGGATCCCCCTCTCCGGATCCCCGAACGGACTTCAGATCAGCCCTCCCAAGAGAGTTTAGGGCTTGGCGGCGGCTCCGTATTGTAAAACACGATGAATCCTTCTCTCTACTTTTTTTTCTCCGTGAACATGAATATATGGAGTTGGAGTTGAGGTCGGTGGAGCTTCAGGGGGCCCACGAGGCAGGGGGCGCGCCCTAGGGGGGGCGCCCCCACCCTCGTGGACAGGGTGTGGGCCCCCTGACGTTGATTCTTTCGCCAATATTTTTTATTAATTCCAAAAAGTTGCTCCGTGGATTTTCAGGTCATTCCGAGAACTTTTATTTCTGCACAAAAATAACACCATGGCAGTTCTGCTGAAAACAATGTCAGTCCGGGTTAGTTCCATTCAAATCATGCAAGTTAGAGTCCAAAACAAGGGCAAAAGTGTTTGGAAAAGTAGACACGACGGAGACATATCAGTGACCATAAAGGTGCACTACAGGTAACTCCGAAAGTGTCTGTGGGTTGGCACGAATCAAGACTGGGGTTTGTCATTCCGTATGACGGAGAGGTATCTCTGGGCCCACTCGATAATGCATCATCATAATGAGCTCAATGTGACTAAGGAGTTAGCCACGGGATCATGCATTACTGTCGTGGAATTGTCATGGCAGATGTCCTAGTGAAAGGACTTAGTCGTGGAGCCATCGCAACTAGGAAGCTAAAAGGGGTTAATCGGGACAAAGGACACAAGGTTTATACTGGTTCGGCCCCTTACGGTGAAGGTAAAAGCCTACGATCCAGTTTTGAGTGGGATTGCTTATGTCTCGATAACCAGGGAGCGAATCGCTTGACCTAGCTCTAGAGTTGATGTTACCTGGCCTGAACCGCCGCCGGGTCGTCCCTTTATATACAGAGGTCGACGCCCAAAGGATCTACAGAGTCCCGGATGGCTCATAAACAGTGTCCGGCTCAGTCTCTTAACTATTCTTGCCTTACAATACAAGTCACACATACATGGCGGTTTATCACTATGGGCCTTAAGTCGCCTCTGGGCTTTGGGACCTTAATTGAACCACCATCTCTATCCTGGGTCTTGGGCTTCAATAATATTTGTGAGTATAACCCGACTCCTCCTACATGGGTCATACCAATAGTTATATCCCCAACATTAGGCCCCAGATTGATTTGAACTGGTTCTTGTCAATCTTCGACACTAAAGTAAAATCTTTTGCTCTTATAAAAATTTCGGTAACCCGCCATGACATCATCATCTGGATTTGTGGTAATCCGCCGTGATGTCACCTGCCATTAAAGCACATTTTCTTCAATGTATCCCAATAGATCTTTGTCTTGATGACCATCCCAAAAATCGAGGCGCCCTCGTAGTTGGATAACTTATATTTTCAGCCTCCTCGTTTTTCGTGCTCTTTTAGTGGCCCTTCCTTATAAATAGACCCGACTAGGTCTTCCTAATTCTTTTCGTTCGCATCTTCTTCCTCTTGCCCCCGTCTGCCACTGGAGCTCCGCCGCCACCGCCGCAGCGCCCCTCGTCTCTGTCGACTTTGGCCGCTGCATCAACCTGATCTTGACCGGAAAACAGCGGCGCCCTTCCACAGCGAACCACTTGCAGTAAGTTTTCCCCTTTCCGCGCCATATATTCGTGCTAGGGCTAGCGTGTTCTTCTGTACTATGCAAAGTTCATCTTAGTTCTTGTGTTCCTTTTGTTATGGCTTCTTTTGATCCAAAAATACCATAGATCTCATGCGGTACGTGTTCTGAATCCATTTTGGATACCAGTAGATCTCCTTTCCATGTAAGAAAATCCCAATTATAGCGCATGAACTCCTCTGCGCCACGTTTTAGGTCTAGAAAATTTTCTTTTCTGAACATCTGTTTGATCCAAAATAACAGCTACAAATTGTGAAACCTGTTTGTTCAACACTTAGGCAAAAATATGCACATGTTAGATTTATCTAGCCATGGCGACTCTGGTCGCCGATTTTAAGGAAGTGATGCTCAATTGATAACTTGAACCACCCTTGGCGGTTTAAATAGTCTTAATGGCTTATAAATCCTATGGCAGCTTAAATAACCATGACATAATTATCCTTATACCATTAGGCCCCTTCGTAAGCCGCCATCTTAAATATGCACAGTAATATTTTTTCCTTCCTGGCTTAAATTTGAACCGGCACTTTCACTTTGTCTTAGGCTTTCAATCAGAATGGCACCAAAGGCACCTACTTCCTGCAACTAGTTAAATCCATTGTCATTGGTAGCACTTTGGATGACTTTGTGAAGAGTGGCTATCTGCCGAAAAAAGAAGTCATGTCTTATCGTGCTCCTGACCCAGAGGAGGAATTTCCTCAACCCAAAGATGGAGAAGTTATTGTTTTCACAGATCATATGAACCGGGGTTTCACTCCACCTGGATCAAAATTCTTCAGAGATGTGTTGCATTTCTTTAATCTTCACCCACAAGACATTGGACCCAATTCCGTGTCTAATATCTGTAACTTCCAAGTATTCAGTGAAGTATACCTTGGAGAAGAACCCAATCTGCTACTCTTTAGAGAACTGTTTTACTTGAACCGCCAGAATGAGTGTGCTAGCGGTCAGAGCTTAGAGCTTGGCGGCATCTCAATCTAGCACCGTAGGGATGTGATCTTTCTTACGCCAACCCGCCGAGCCACCCCAAAGATTGGAATATGACGTGGTTTTACTGTCAAGATACCTCTTCGGCTGGCGAAAACCCTCTGCCCGGCTTTCGTGCTCTTCGTCTCGGGCCCAACCATCATTTGCCTGACAAGATTACAGCCGCCGAAGCAAATCACTCACCCCTACTTTGGCCAAGATCAAGGCTCTTCTGGGGAATGGGCTAACAAGCATCGACCTGGTCTGGGTTTGGCTCGCCTGGCGGGTTATTCCGTTGAGCCACCACCCCGGTTTGATGTGTGATTATACAGGCGCGAAGAATGACCCTCTGCGTCACAGCCCTGATGACTTGCCAGAAGATGTCATTGACAATATGATGAAGTCTCTTTTGAACGAGAGTCTGGCAGACTGTAGTAGAGTGGGCTTAGCCCCTTTCTGCAAGGCTAACTCGACGCCAAAGGTAAGCCGCCCATATGAATTAATTACTTTGATTTTTCCATGGCTTCACCCATATTTATACCTTTGCTAATTTCTTACAGGCGGGTGATAAATTTTGGAAGGTCAAATATGACCATGAGGCTGCCAAGAAAGCCAGAAGGAAAAGAAAGTTGCCAGGAAAGAGGCTGCCAAGAGAAAAGGCAAAAAGGCCACCGCCTCTGACTTGCTTCAGCTAGCAGACTCTTCTGAGTCGGAGGTAGCCCTTGACTCCCTTGGCTCATTTTTTAACCATCTTATTGACACTGATTATTAGCAGGAGGACACATGAGAAAGCCGCAGTAAGGCTGATGAGGTAACTATCCTTTCCTCCGACTCCGAGCCTTTGCCAAGACGGAAAATCCGCAGAGTGACCCGGAAAGTAAGGTTTTCCCATCCTTTAGCTCATCACGATCCTCAATTTCTTTTGAAGTGGCAGATTCATGAGAGCCGGAGACAGACCCAGACGAGCAAGGATGCAAAGCTCTCCTCCGGCTTACCAAACACCCCAAGGAAGCGCCAGAATGAGGTCACTTCTGTTTTAAATACCTTTTATCCCTTGGCGGGTCTTACTCGTCAACCGTTCAATTCTTCTGACTCGGATTACCAGGACACTTCCCCTTCCTCCGGCGACTCAATGCAGTCCAACCTTCTGATTTTCAAGACTGCTCCAGGGTATAATAATCTACTTATCTTGTTTTTACTTTAACCCCTTGCATCTGTACTAACCTTTATTTTCACGCAGCGGACAAGCCAAGCCCAGCAAACGGGTTAGAAAAAACAAGCCAGTTGAAGACACGGTCGTAACTAAGCTGGTTGTTGAAACAACTGTGCTGGACTCGTCAACTCATGAGCCGTCATCTAAGCCAGCTCAAGACTTACCAACTCCCGCTACTGACCTGCCCGCTGAACGAGCCGCCGATGAATTAGAAAATCCAGAAGTCCCTAGCCCGGTCAGGACTGATGACCCTCAAAATACTGACATTGAGATCACTAGAACCAGCTTTGTTGACCCGGGAAGGCCGACTGTATTGGCCAAGTGCCCTGCCAAGGAAGAACTTCTATACCACCGCCGGGTCAAGCTTGATGTTGCGAATTATGCTCACATGAGTATCGGGGACATCTTTTCTGGCTACATGAGCCAAGTGCACAGCAGCCGGAACCTTGAAATTGACATGGTGAAGCAAATGCACAAAAATTTGAGGTACAACTCCTTCTCCGTATTCATGTATCTTTACTCTGCCAGCCCCAAGTCTATTGCTTATGATTAATATGTTGTAGACTTAGAAACAAATGTAGCGACATTAGTAGCATAGATGGACAAAACATGGAAGAAATCCGGCTTACTCTGTAGTCCCCAAGGGGCGGCTTAACCAACATGGTTGTGCCGGTTCTTAAAATATAGAAAAAACACTTACATAGCTTTGAACAACAATATGCATTAGCCCCCAAGTGCCAAGCATTTTTGCTTGCAAAATGCTTGGGACTTACTGTTATGAACCGCCATGTTATGAACCGCTACTAAAAATAGAATTTCTTCGGTAAACATTAGCCCCCAAGTGCCAAGCGTTGTTGATTGCAAAAGGCTTGGGACTTTAATCATTGTACTAAAATTGGCTTGGTTTTAACCCATATAGGTCCCACAAGTCAACTCGAATCAGAGGTGACTGATCTGAAGAGCCGCCTGGAGTCCCAAGAGACGGAACTCCAAAAGGCCGACACCAAATTCAAATTCAGCATTTTTGAGCAAGAAAAATTGAAGAAAGAATTTGAAACTAAAAAGAAAGCCTGGGCGGATGAGAAAACTGCGTTGATCAGCCGAGCTGAGAAGGCAGAGGCGGCTCTGGAAGAAGCAACCGATGAACTAGCAGGCTTAAAGCGCCATGTCTCTCAGATGGTCTCGGCGATCTTTGGTAAGTCGCCCTGCAAGCATTTAAACAGCTGATCCTTTCAATTGATCATATAATTTGGAATTGACTCACCTAATCATGTTTATGCAGGCTCCAGGAGCTCCAATTCAAACCAAGACATGCTGATCAAACTGAAGGCAGTATACACACTGGTGGAGCAATTGTACACCGGGTCTCAACGCGCATTAGCCACGGTGGCTTTATCAAACGAAGTGCCTACCCTCCTGGTAGAGGTCTTGAAGAAGAAGCTGCCTGTGCTACCCCAACGGTTCGATGAACTGAGACGGTCAGCTGCAAGAGTCGGAGCGGTGAATGCTTTAAGCCGGGCCAAGCCTTGGTTACCAGAATTAGACCCGGCCGACATTGCCACCGGCTATCCAAGCTTGAAGGAAGATGGCACTCCTTTTGAAGAGGCAGATTTTTACCGCTTGCATAAAGGAGATATGCTCCGTGGCTACCCTGATAGCAAATGAAGTGGATCTTACCAAGTACCAGGCGGGTTATGATGAAGAGAACCGGAGAATTCCAACGCCTCACTATGAAGTGACCAGTCTGATTCCCCCACTCCGTAAGCACACCTTCGCCCCTGAAGTTGACCCGGCCGGCCTAGTTGATGATGAAGCTGAATTTGAAGCTTTGAACAACATTGACTGGTCATTGTCAACCTTCCTGGAAAGGGAGCAGGGCAAAGACGCGGAGAGGGCTAACCTGGACGCTTCAGGCCAATCATGAAGGCTAACCTGCCGTGGCGGCTCATACCTGGGATGTACTGAAAAAACAATGTGAATCATTTGGACTCAGAGAGTCATATAATAGAATAGAAATAACTTTATTTTGGCCGTGCCATCATGCACGTTTGAATGCTTAACATCATTAAGCTGCCATGTTATATCCACCCGTGTTACTTTTCATATTTTTACTGTATGCTTGACCGAACCTTTTAAGTGTCCTGCATATGAAAACAGACTACACGATTCCTTGGCGGCTTACCGCCAGAGTCATAGATTAGTTTGTTGTAAAAAACACAACTATGATCTTACACCTGCAATTTTTAAATTTGCACCGTCGGCTCATATGACCCGGTTGGTAAGGGTGATAACCCAGTCTTCGGACACCCAAAATTTCAAAGGTATAATAATGCTCATATATCAGCGACTCATCAGTCAATATTAAGCTGGGTTAGAAATAACCACGCTTATACTTGTAAACCTTAGAAAAGTCTCAAGTCAAATAAAGGGTGCTTCCAAAGAAAACTTAAACCAAAATAGAATATAAAAAATTTCAAGGCTGCTAATTCGAATACGATCAGTAAACCGTTCCAAAGGGGTTAAGCTAGGATTCGAATACGATCATGTAGCCCCCAGTGGCTTTGGCGTTGCGCCGATCAAGAGGGTACCGACAGCTATGTTCTCTTTGGTTCGAATACGACCTATGTTTGAACAGGAAGCCCCCTAATGACGTTGAGAGTTGTTTAACGACTCTGATTTGAATACGATCAAAGTTGGTTCCCAAAAGGGGTTAAGCTATGATTCCAATACGATCAAGAAGCCCCCTAGTGAGCTCGGCAGTGTGCCAATCAAAAGGGTACCGACATCTATGTTCTCTTTCGTTCAAATATGACCTATGTTTGAACAGGAAGCCCCCTAGTGATCATAATTTTTAACGGCTAGATTCGAATATGATCTAAGCCAGATCAAGCGGGTTAAGCCAGATCAAATATAATCAGCCCCCAAATGATCATGTGAGATAATAATGATAATAACAATGACAAATTTAACTTTGAGGAAGGAAAAAGGACAGAGGTCCTGCTTTACTATTTATCATAATATATACACCGTCAAAATATGTACATCAGGAGAGCCTATGGCTCAAGTGTAGTAAGGCCGAAGATGAGCGATATTCCACGGCTGGCGGGTCTCCTCCTTCGACTTACGTGAGTCTTTGCACTCTATTTCATCATAAGGTAATATGACCAGTTGTTCAAGTTCTTGCTGACCACAAAGGGCCCTTCCCAAGGTGGGGATAGCTTGTGCGCATCAGTTTGATCCTGGATGAGCCGGAGCACCAAATCACCTTCCTGAAAGGCTCTGGACTTAACCCAGCGGCTGTGATAGCGGCGCAAGTCCTGCTGGTAAATCGCCGAACGAGCTGCTGCCAAGTCCCCCTGTTCATCTAACAGGTCAAGAGCATCCTGACGCGCCTGTTCATTGCCTGCTTCAACATAAGCCGCCACACGAGGTGAGTCATGATGAATGTCACTAGGGAGAACCGCCTAAGCTCCGTAGACCATGAAGAAAGGCGTATAACCCGTAGATCTGTTGGGAGTAGTATTGATGCTCCATAACACAGAGGGTAACTCCTCAACCCAGCAACCGGCGTCCGCTGCAGGGGGACCAAAAGCCGGGGCTTGATGCCTTTCAAGATCTCCTGATTGGCTCTCTCGGCTTGACCATTGGATTGGGGGTGAGCCACTGATGAAACATCAAGCCAAATATGCTCACGTTGAAAAAATTCTTCCATGGTGCCTTTAGACAAATTAGTGCCATTATCGGTTATAATGCTGTGTGGAAAGCCGAAGCGAAATATCACCTTCTTCATGAACTAGACCGCCGTAGCTGCATCACACTTACTGACTGGCTCTGCCTCAAACCACTTTGTAAATTTATCAACTGCCACCCAGAGGTGGGTCTTTTTATATTTGGACCTTTTGAAAGGCCCAACCATGTCAAGCCCCCAGACTGCAAACGGCCAAGTAATCGGAATCATTCTCAATTCTTGAGCCGACACATGAGCCCGTCTTGAGAACTTCTGACAGCCGTCACATTTACTGACCAAGTCCTCTGCATCAGCATGAGCCGTCAGCCAATAGAATCCATGACGGAAAGCCTTAGCCACAAGGGATTTTGACCCGGCGTGATGACCACAATCCCCTTCATGAATCTCACACAGAATTTCTTGGCCTTCTTCAGGAGAGATGCAACACTGAAACGCCCCTGTAACACTGCGATGATGCAACTCGCCACTGACAATCGTCATAGACTTAGACCGCCTGGTTATGTGCCTGGCAAAGGTTTCATCCTCAGGCAACTCGCCCCTGGTCACGTAAGCCAAATATGGCACTGTCCAATCTGGGATGACATGAAGAGCTGCCACCAATTGTGCTTCCGGGTCAGGAACAACCAAGTCCTCCTCTGTAGGTAACTTGATAGAAGGGTTATGCAGAATATCCAAGAAAGTATTAGGCGGCACTGGCTTACGCTGAGAGCCTAGCCGGCTTAAAGCATCAGCTGCCTCGTTCTTTCTATGGTCAATGTGCTCCACTTGGTAACCCTTGAAGTGTCCAGCAATGGCGTCGACTTCACGGCGATAAGCCGCCATGAGAGGATCCTTGGAATCCCACTTGCCTGACACCTGTTGAACCACTAAATTTGAGTCGCCGAAACACCTTACCTGACTTAAGCTCATCTCCTTAGCCATCCAAAGACCATGGAGAAATGCTTCATACTCAGCTGCATTGTTAGTACAGGGAAACATCAACCGTAGCACATAACAAAATTTGTCACCTCGGGGGGAAGCTAAAATGACTCCAGCCCCCAAGCCCTCCAATTGCCTGGACCCGTTAAAATGAATAGTCCAATACGTGTTGTCCGGCTTTTCTTCAGGCATCTGCAGCTCTGTCCAATCGTTGATGAAATCCACTAGTGCTTGAGATTTAATAGCAGTATGTGGCACATACTTTAAACCATGAGGCCCAAGTTCAATGGCACACTTGGCGAATCGTCCTGTGGCCTCTCTGTTTTGAATGATATCCCCCAAAGGAGCAGAACTAATCACAGTGATGGGGTGGCCCAGGAAGTATTGCTTAAGCTTCCGGCTTGCCATGAACACCCCATAAACGAGCTTCTGCCAATGTGGATACCGTTGCTTGGACTCAATAAGCACCTCGCTGATGTAGTAAACCGGCCGTTGAACCGGGTGTTCCTTGCCGGCCTCCTTGCGCTCCACCACAATGGCCACGCTGATGTGTAGGACCTTGAGAAGAGGTGTCTAGAGGGGGGTGATTAGACACTAAGTACCAAAGTTGCAGTTTTTAACCCTTTTAAGTTTAAGTGGAGTTTGGGCACAAGTTTAACATTCGCAATACATATCAAGCAAGCATGCAAAGAGTATATGAGCAGTGGAAAGTAAAGCATGCAACTTGCAAGAATGTAAAGGGAAGGGTTTTGGAGGATTCAAACGCAATTGGAGACACGGATGTTTTTGGCGTGGTTCCGATAGGTGGTGCTATCGTAGATCCACATTGATGGAGACTTCGACCCACGAAGGGTAACGGTTCCGTGAGTCCACGGAGGGCTCCACCCACGAAGGGTCCACGAAGAAGCAACCTTGTCTATCCCACCATGGCCGTCGCCCATGAAGGACTTGCCTCACTAGCGGTAGATCTTCACGAAGTAGGCGATCTCCTTGCCCTTACAAACTCCTTGGTTCAACTCCACAATCTTGTCGGAGGCTCCCAAGTGACACCTAGCCAATCTAGGAGACACCACTCTCCAAGAAGTAACAAATGGTGCGTTGATGATGAACTCCTTGCTCTTGTGCTTCAAATGATAGTCTCCCCAACACTCAACTCTCTCTCATAGGTTTTGGATCTGCTGGAAAGAAGACTTGAGTGGAAAGCAACTTGGGGAAGGCTAGAGATCAAGATTCATATGGTAGGAATGGAATATCTTGGCCTCAACACATGAGTAGGTAGTTCTCTCTCAGAAATGGTAAGTTGGAAGTGTAGGTTTGTTCTGATAGCTCTCTTCATGAATGAAGAGGAGGTGGAGGGGTATATATAGCCTCCACACAAAATCTAACTGTTACACACAATTTACCAAACTCGGTGGGACCGATTCAACAGACTCGGTCGGACCGATTTAGTAAACCTAGTGACCGTTAGGATTTTCGGTGGGACCAGAATACAACTCGGTAAGACCGATTTGATTAGGGTTAGGGCATAATGTAATCTCGGTAAGACCGATTACACAAACTCGGTGAGACCGATTTTGGTAATAAGCCTTCCAGAGAGTTGGTCAGGAAAACTCGGTTGGACCGATTACTCAAACTCGGTGGGACCGATTTTGGTAATGAGTCAACCAGGAAGTTTGCATTTTAGTCTCGGTAGTACCGATTGCTCAAACTCATTGAGACCGATTTTGGTAATGGACATACACAGAGAGATTACAATCCCATCTCGGTGAGACCGATTTGCCTAGGGTTTGTGGCAGTGGCTATGTCATCAGTGGGGCCGAGTTTGACTTTAGGTTTTAGGACATATGTGTGGAAGTGGGAAAGTAGTTGAGGGTTTTGGAGCATATCACTAAGCACTGTGGAGCAAGAGGCTCATTAAGCAACACCTCATCCCTTCTTGATAGTATTGGCTTTTCCTATAGACTCAATGTGATCTTGGATCACTAAAATATAAAATGAAGAGTCTTGAGCTTGAAGCTTGAGCCAATCCTTTGTCCTTAGCATCTAGAAGGAGTTCCCACATCCTTTAGTCCATGCCACTCCATTGTTGAACTTATCTGAAACATACTAGATAAAAGTGTTAGTCCAACAAGAGATATGTTAACATTAATTACCAAAACCACCTAGGGAGCACTCGTGCTTTCAATCTCCCCCTTTTTGGTAATTGATGACAACATACATCAAAGCTTTAGATAAAGATATAAAGAATAGCAAGTAAAGCTTTGGAAAGACATGTAACAAGCATAGGCTCCCCCTACATGTATGCAATCAAAGCAAAAAGTATTAAAGAAAATACCTTCATGCCCATGAGTCCTTCTTGCAAACAGTATGTACATCAGCAAGAATTCCTCATACACATGATTGTGATGCATATGCTTACCTTGTAGTCTTGAGTTGGCTTAGGGTGGAATGAACCTATGTAAACAAGGTTAGATAACACAGATGCACCTACTAGCCAAAGCAAACAAAAGAAACCACAAGAATACCAAGACTGGGATGACATGTAGAGAGTGAGTACTAAGTACTACATTGGATTAGACATGTCCCCAAGAGTAAAGATATGCAATGAATTTAAATGATTTCTTTCCCTTAGATGTCTTGCTCCCCCTGAATCTAGCATGGGATGCTGGGAGAAGATAGGGAACAGAAAATCAGAGTTGAAAGATATAAATGAACAGAGCTAATGCAAATAAGCACAAATGAACATGTCTTTCCCCTCAAGAAGACATGTGGCATCTCTCCTCTTGAACACCAAGCACATGGGATCCTTGAGAAATACTTTCTACTTGAGTGTTCTCTCCCCCTGGAGATCTCTCTCTCCCCCTGAGGATCTCTCTCCCCCTGAGGAGGTGATACTCTCTCTCTCTCTGATGCGATCTCTTTAAGTGATAAGCTTTGATGTGATCTCTCTCTCCCCCTTTGACATCAATTTCCAAGAAGGGTTTGATCCTTGAGCCACAGCACAAAGCATTTATAAAAATGTGATGCTTGTAGAGGACAAGATTCATTGAGTGGAGCTGGATCAGAAGAAACACAGAATAAGTGGCAAACTGTTTTTCCTGTTGTGAAATCGGTGGCACCAAGTGGTAGGCTTCGGTTGTACCGATAGGATTCGGTTGGACCGAAAACAACAAATTGGTGAAACCGAGTTCATCATAGAGAAAACACTTGTCACCTCGGCTCACTTGACTAGTAAGATATCACAAATATTTGCAAGGAATTAACTGAAGGATATGCAATGAATTGGATACAGAAAATGCAGAACAAATAGAAAGAAATCTAGATGAAGTTTTTTTTGAAAGGGGAAACAAATATGCATGAGACAAATGCAAAAACACAGAAAAGAACACAAGAGAACTTCATCTAGAGATGGTCGGCGACAAAGTCACCTATGTTAGAGTATATTGACTTAGGAGTCAAGTGAGATCACTTGATCATAGGTCATACTCATCGTTTAAGCTCAAAATGGGGTTGCCATTTTTCGTTTAAGTGTCTTGATGTATTCACATCTTGTCGAGTTGCTTTAGCTCATGACTTGGAGTAAAGCTTCTCTAAGATGGAATAACATACCTTGGTTGGTGGTGTTGAACATGTAGTTGAACTTGTGTGGGTTGCTCAAGGTTGATGTAGCTCATCAAGAATTGGGAGCACCACTTGGAATTTGAGTCCAACTACCTACATGGGTTAGTTCTTGCAAGGAAGAGCACTTGTGTATCCAAAAATGACAATCATGAAGCTCAACATAGAATTTGTCAAAGGATATGTTTGAATGGTTCCGTGCTTCCTTGTCTTCAATCACCATAGTGTAGAGACTTGGTGATGTAGAGATTGCTCAAGATATGAGTAGGTTACAATCTCATGGAATTTTATTCAACCAAGTACCTACATGGGTTATATGACATGCAAGATCCAAATATATCCAAGACATAAGATTTTCATCATAAGAGAAATATCAAGGATTAATCATAAGCTCATGTCTTGCATGTATCCAATGGAGTTTCTACTCCAAGTTTGAAGCATCAATGATGTTCAATTCTCCTCTTAACCTGGAAAACACTTTCTCATCAAGAGGTTTAGTGAATATATCCGCTAATTGCTTTTCGGTGCGAACATGCTTAAGATCAATGTCACCCTTAGCAACATGATCTCGAATGAAATGATGACGAACTTCAATATGCTTAGTTCGAGAATGTTGCACAGGATTATGAACAATTTTAATAGCACTTTCATTGTCACAAAGCAATGGAACATGTTTCACATATATCCCATAATCTTTAAGAGTTTGGGTCATCCAAAGTAATTGAGCACAACATGAACCAGCGGTAATGTATTCCGCTTCGGCGGTGGATAAGGATACCGAGTTTTGTTTCTTGGAAGACCAAGACACAAGAGATCTACCAAGAAATTGACAAGTACCTGAAGTGGACTTTCTATCAACCTTGTCTCCGACATAGTCCGAGTCGGAGTAGCCAACAAGATTGAAGGAAGCCCTCTTAGGATACCAAATGCCAAAATTTGGTGTATGGATTAAGTATCTCACTATCCTTTTCACGGCCTTAAGATGACATTCTTTAGGAGCAGCTTGATATCGTGCACACATGCACACACTTAGCATGATATCGGTACGTGAAGCACATAGATATAACAATGAACCAATCATAGAGCGATAAACCTTTTGATCAACCGGTTCACCATCTTTGGTCAAGTCAAGATGTCCACTAGTAGGCCTGGGTGTAGACATACCTTTGCATTCTTGCATATTGAACTTCTTGAATAAGTCCTTGGTGTACTTTGTTTGACAAACAAAAGTACCTTCCTTTGGTTGCTTGATTTGCAAACCAAGAAAGAATTTGAGTTCACTCATCATAGACATCTCAAACTTCTCCGACATTAGCTTCCCAAACTTTTCACTAAAATGAGGGTTAGTTGAATCGAATATAATATCATCAACATAGATTTGGCACACAAATAGTTCTCCATTAACCCTTTTAGTAAAGAGTAGAATCAATTTTCCCAATTTCAAAGCCTTTTTCAATAAGGAATTTGGTCAAGCATTTATACCATGCTCTAGGAGCTTGTTTAAGACCATAAAGAGCTTTGTGAAGTTTGTAAACATGATTGGGTTTCTTAGGATTGACAAAGCCGGGAGGTTGCTTAACATAAACCTCCTCCTCTATTTCACCATTTAGAAAAGCACTTTTAATGTCCATTTGGTACAAGGTGATATCATGATGATTAGCATAGGCAAGTAAGATGCGAATGGACTCAAGTCTAGCAACGGGAGCATAAGTCTCACCATAGTCCATACCTTCGACTTGTGTGTAGCCTTGGGCGACGAGACGTGCTTTGTTGCAAACTACTTGTCCATCTTCATCTTGCTTGTTGCAAAACACTCATTTGGTATCGATGATGTTGTGGTTGTTGTCGGGCTTCTCAACCAATGTCCACACTTGGTTCCTTTCAAAGTTGTGTAGTTCTTCATGCATAGCATTTATCCAATCCGGATCTTCCAATGCTTCTTCAACCTTCATAGGTTCAATGCTAGAGATGAAAGAATAGTTTTCACAAAAGTTAGCTAAATGAGTTTTAGAGCGAGTGATTCTCCTGGTTTGAATGTCATTGTAGATTTGCTCGACAGGATGATCTTTAGCAATTCTTGCTCGAACTCGTGAAAGCTTTTGCTTGTTTCTTGGTTGAACTTCTTCTTCATCGTGTTCTTCATCTTGGCCTTCTTCATTGTTGGCGTTGTCATTATCTTGTCATGGTGGAGAAGGAGGTTGTTGACGTTCATTTTGATGCACTTCCTCGTTTTCTTCATCTTGGTGTGTCCCACTTGTGGATGCTTCCGTGTCAACTCTTGGTTCACCTTGTCGTGAAGTAGAAGCTTCCACTTGGATGGACGAGGTACTCTCCTTCACCTCCGTTGGACGAACCTTGCCAATAGACAAGTCTTGGATTGCTTCCGAAGGATCTTTGTCTCCTACATCAATTGGCAATTGCTTTACTTGCGAGCCGTTAGATTCATCAAACTTCACATCTACCGTATCTTCAACCTTTCGGGTGAAATTGTTGTAGACAAGGTAAGTGTGAGAGTTTGAGCCATAACCTAGTAGGAAACCTTCATGAGACTTAGGAGAAAATTTAGAACGATGATGCTTATCAAGAATGTAGCACTTTGAGCCAAATACTCGAAAGTATCCAACTTGGGGCTTGTTACCGGTGAGGAGCTCGTATGCCGTCTTCCCGAGTAGCTTGTGAAGATACAAGCGATTTATCACATGACAAGCTGTCTCAACCGCTTCTACCCAAAAGTGATTTGGTGTCTTGTGCTCATCAAGCAACGTTCTCGCCATTTCGATGAGCGTCCGGTTCTTCCTCCCAATAACTCCATTTTGTTGAGGTGTGTATGTAGACGAGAACTCGTGTGAAATCCCTTCTTCGTCAAGAAAGGTGTCCACATTTGCGTTCTTGAACTCCGTTCTGTTGTCGCTGTGAACCTTCTTGATCTCCACTTCAAATTGATTTTGGCCCTTTCTAGCAAAATTTTTGAAGATCTTTTGGACCTACGATTTATCATCGAGAAAGAACACCCACGTAAATCTGGAAAAATCATCAACTATAACTAGACCAAAAGAATTTCCACCGAGACTCTTGTAAGAGTTGGGACCAAAAAGATCCATGTGAAGTAGCTCGAGTGGCCTCCTTGTGGTCATAATGTTCTTCACGGGATGCCTTCCTCCAACCTGTTTACCTACTTGACAAGCACTGCAAAGTCTATCCTTATCAAATATGACATCGTTAACTCCAAGGATATGATTCCCTTTAATAAGCTTGTCAAGGTTTCGCATACCAACATGACCTAATCGTCTATGCCATAACCAACCTTTTGGGGATTTAGCAATGAAGCAAGTTTTAGGTTGAGCCTTTTTAGTGAAATCAACAATGTATAGATCACCTCTACGCACACCGGTAAAGACCATTTTATGATTGTCTCGATGAAACACTTGGCAATCTACTTCAGTAAATAGGACATTGAAACCAAAATCAGCAAGTCTAGATACTGAAAGTAAGTTTTATCCAAGAGATTCAACGAGCATGACATTTTGTATGGAGCTATCATGTGATATGGCCATCTTACCGAGGCCAACCACCTTACCCTTTGAGTTGTTACCAAAAGTGACATACTTTCGAGGACTATCATTTTCAGCAAGCTCACGAAACATGTCTTTATCTTCGGTCATGTGATCGGTACATCCACTATCAAGAACCCATTCCTTTCCTCCTGACATATATCCCCGAAGATTTGCCATAAGACCAAAATGTCTCATTGCATCATCAAGATCAAAGTCACTATCATCATCCTCATCATAGTATCCATGTTCAACATCGTCATGTGGTGGATCAAATCCTAGAGAGGGTAATTCGTTAGAGTGAGTTTGACAATGATCTTGTCTATGAATTTTTATAGCTTCGGAAATAATATCACTAACAATTCCAACATTTCCTTTGGCCTGCATAAGATTTGTAAGCTCAAATAGACGATCACCAAACATAGGATCACTAGTATTCATCTTACTCAAGGCAATAGACTTATGGAGAATTTCATCCAGATTTTTCAAGGAATAATTTGGAAAGCGTTCCTCAAGAAATTTCCATATAGTGTAGGCACACTCAAGAGTAGGCAAGTTTATAATCAAGTTTCTAGGCAAGCCTCTAGTGATAAGATTAACAGTTCTAAGATTCCTAATCATGTCAATTGACTAATCAGGGGTAGGATGCATAGGATCAACATGAGGTGCACAAGGGCTAGCAATGTACTTGTTCAAATGATATTGATTGAAAATTACAAGCATCTCATTTTTTCACTCATGAAAATACTCTCCATCAAGAATAGGCACTCTATGTCTAAGACTCCCCAAAGTAGACTCATCCATCTTCCTCCAATGGTGATTAAACCAAGGCAATGGAGACCAATGCTCTGATACCACTTGTAGGACCTTGAGAAGAGGTGTCTAGAGGGGGGTGATTAGACACTAAGTACCGAAGTTGCAGTTTTAACCCTTTTAAGTTTAAGTGGAGTTTGGGCACAAGTTTAACATTCACAATACATATCAAGCAAGCATGCAAAGAGTATATGAGCAGCGGAAAGTAAAGCATGCAACTTGCAAGAATGTAAAGGGAAGGGTTTTGGAGGATTCAAATGCAATTGGAGACACAGATGTTTTTGGCGTGGTTCTGATAGGTGATGCTATCGTACATCCACGTTGATGGAGACTTCAACCCACGAAGGGTAACAGTTGCGCGAGTCCATGGAGGGCTCCACCCATGAAGGGTCCACGAAGAAGCAACCTTGTCTATCCCACCATGGCCGTCGCCCACGAAGGACTTGCCTCACTAGTGGTAGATCTTCATGAAGTAGGCGATCTCCTTGCCCTTACAAACTCCTTGGTTCAACTCCACAATCTTGTCGGAAGCTCCCAAGTGACACCTAGCCAATCTAGGAGACACCACTCTCCAAGAAGTAACAAATGGTGCGTTGATGATGAACTCCTTGCTCTTGTGCTTCAAATGATAGTCTCCCCAACACTCAACTCACTCTCATAGGATTTGGATCTGGTGGAAAGAAGATTTGAGTGGAAAGCAACTTGGGGAAGGCTAGAGATCAAGATTCATATGGTAGGAATGGAATATCTTGGCCTCAACACATGAGTAGGTAGTTCTCTCTCAGAAATGGTAAGTTGGAAGTGTAGGTTTGTTCTGATGGCTCTCTTCACGAATGAAGAGGAGGTGGAGGGGTATATATAGCCTCCACACAAAATCTAACCGTTACACACAATTTACCAAACTCGGTGGGACCGATTCAACAGACTCGGTCGGACCGATTGAGTAAACCTAGTGACCGTTAGGATTTTCGGTGGGACCGGAATACAACTCGGTAAGACCGATTTGATTAGGGTTAGGGCATAATGTAATCTCGGTAAGACCGATTACACAAACTCGGTGAGACCGATTTTGGTAATAAGCCTTCCAGAGAGTTGGTCAGGCAAACTCGGTTGGACCGATTACTCAAACTCGGTGGGACCGATTTTGGTAATGAGTCAACCAGGAAGTTTGCATTGTAATCTCAGTAGTACCGATTGCTCAAACTCGGCGAGACCGATTTTGGTAATGGACATACACAGAGAGATTACAATCCCATCTCGGTGAGACCAAGATCCCTATCGGTGAGACCGATTTGCGTAGGGTTTGTGGCAGTGGCTATGTCATCAAAACTCGGTGGCGCCGGATAGAAAGAATCAGTGGAGCCGAGTTTGACTTTAGGTTTTAGGAGATATGTGTGGAAGTGGGAAAGTAGTTGAGGGTTTTGGAGCATATCACTAAGCACTGTGGAGCAAGAGGCTCATTAAGCAACACCTCATCCCTTCTTGATAGTATTGGCTTTTCCTATAGACTCAATGTGATCTTGGATCACTAAAATATAAAATGAAGAGTCTTGAGCTTGAAGCTTGAGCCAATCCTTTGTCCTTAGCATCTAGAAGGAGTTCCCACATCCTTTAGTCCATGCCACTCCATTGTTGAACTTATCTGAAACATACTAGATAAAAGTGTTAGTCCAACAAGAGATATGTTGGCATGAATTACCAAAACCACCTAGGGAGCACTTGTGCTTTCATGATGGTACGCGTGTTAGCAGCCACATATAACAACAAGGGCTCCTTATCAATGGGAGCAGCAAGAACCGGCGGCTCAGCCAGCTGTCTCTTCAAATCTTCAAAAGCAGCATTGGCAGCGTCACTCCAAATGAAGTTATCTGTCTTTTTCATCATTTGATATAGTGGTATGGCCTTCTCACCTAACCGGCTTATGAACTGGCTAAAAGCAGCAATACGACCTGCCAAACGCTGAACGTCATTGATACACGCCGGTTTGGCCAGAGAGGTGATGGCCTTGATCTTCTCCGGGTTAGCCTCGATGCCCCTGTTAGAAACCAGTAAACCCAAAAGCTTGCCTGCAGGAACACCAAAAACACACTTGGCCGGGTTAAGCATCATCTTGTAAACCCGAAGATTGTCAAAGGTTTCCTTGAGATCATCTATCAAGGTCTCCTTCTTTCTGGATTTTACCACTATGTCATCCACATAAGCATGAACATTGCGCCCAATTTGATTATGAAGACAATTCTGCACACACCGCTGGTAAGTTGCCTGGTCACTCTTGAGCCCAAAAGGCATTGATACATAGCAGAAGGCTCCAAATGGAGTAATGAACACCATCTTCTCCTGGTCCTTAACTGCCATCTTGATCTGATGATAACCAGAGTAAGCATCAAAAAAACTCAAACGCTCACAACCCGCCGTAGCATCAATGATTCGATCAATACGAGGGAGAGCAAAAGGATTAGCTAGACAAGCCTTGTTTAAATCTGTGTAATCCACACACATACGCCAAGTGTCGTTTTTCTTAAGCACAAGCACCGGGTTAGCCAACCACTCTAGATGAAAAACTTCAATGATGAACCCTGCTGCTAAGAGCCGGGCTACCTCCTCACCAATGGCCTTCCGTATCTCCTCATTGAACCGCCGAAGAAACTGCTTGACCGGCTTAAACCTTGGATCAATACTAAGAGTGTGCTCAACGAGTTCTCTCGGTACACCTGGCATGTCGAAAGGTTTCCATGCAAAGATGTCCTGGTTCTCACGGATGAACTCGATGAGCGTGCTTTCCTATTTGGGATCCAAATTAGCACTGATAGTGAACTGCTTGGATGGGTCGCCTAGAACAAAGTCAACAAGCTTAGTATCATCAGCCGACTTAAACTTCATGATCGGCTCATGCTCTGTGGTTGGATTTTTCAAAGACGTCATATCCGCCAGATCGACATTGTCCTTGTAGAATTTTAACTCTTCTGTTGCATAGACCGTCTCAGCATAGGCTGCATTGCCTTCTTCACATTCCAAGGCTACCTTCCGGCTTCCGTGCACCGTGATGGTTCCCTTATGACCCGGCATCTTGAGCTGCAAATACACATAACACGGCTGTGCCATGAACTTGGCATAAGCCGGCCTCCCAAACAAAGCATGATACGGGCTCTTGATCTTGACTACTTCAAACGTCAATTTCTCGGCCCTAGAGTCATATTCATCTCCAAAAGCTACCTCCAATTCGATCTTACCAACTGGATATGCCAATTTACCGGGCACGACACCATGGAAGATAGTGTTGGACTGCTTAAGGCTTTTATCAGTTAACCCCATGCGACGGAAGGTCTCATAATAGAGGATATTGATGCTGCTGCCTCCATCCATGAGTACCTTGGTGAACTTATATCCACCCACCTAAGGGGCCACCACCAAGGCTAAGTGACCCGAATTATCAACCCGGGGAGGGTGATCTTCCCTACTCCATAGAATAGGCTGCTCGGACCATCTCAAATAACGGAGAACTGCCGGCTCAACAGCATTCACTGCCCTCTTATGAAGCTTCTGGTCTTGTTTGCATAAACTGGTGGTAAACACATGATATTCCCCACTATTCAGCTGCTTCGGATGGCTCTGGTATCCACCTTGATGCTGTTGCTGACCACCCTGGCCAGACTGTTGGTTGTATCCACCTTGATTGCCTCGAGAATTTTGCAAATTGGGGTTTGAACCGCCGCCCGGGCCATGAAAACCGCCGCCACCTGAGCCGCCGCCCTGCCCATTGTTACCATCGAACATGTTGGAATTTTTGAAGGCCTTCATGATCGTACAGTCCTTCCATAGATGGGTAGACGGCTTCTGCTGAGTGTCGTGCCTTGGATAGGGCTCGTTCAATAACTGCTCAAGTGTGGGGCCTGACCCGCCAGACCGGGTAGGTGGCCTCCCCTTACGCCATTGGTTGTTACCCTGCACACTAGTGTTAGCCACAAAATCCAAACTACCATCAGCCTTACGTTTATTACCTCCTTGATTTGCCGGGTTATGCTGAGGGCCATTGTCGTTGCCGTTCTTCTTTCCCTTCCCTGTCTTTTCATCATCAGACTCGGGATCCTTGGTACTATCAGAATCGGCGTACTTGACCAGACCCGCCATCAGTGTGCCCATATCATTACAATCACGCTTGAGCCGCCCCAGCTTTTGTTTCAGAGGCAAAAAATGGCAATTTTTCTCCAACATTAAGACTGTAGAGCCGGCATCCATCTTATCAGATGAATGTATTATGGCTTTAACCCGGCGCACCCAATGGGTTGTAGATTCGCCCTCCTCTTGCTTGCAATTCGTCAAATCCACAATTGACATGGGCTGCTAGCACATGTCCTTGAAATTTTGGACAAACCGGGATTTTAGCTCCGCCCATGAACTGATTGAATTAGGTGGCACGCCTTTCAACCAAGTGCGGGCGGTCCCATCTAACATCATGGTAAAATACTTGGCCATCGCAGCATCACTGACCTCCAATAACTCCATAGCCATCTTGTAACTCTCAATCCATGCCCCGGGCTGTAAGTCGGCCGTGTAGTTTGACACCTTCCTAGGTCCCTTAAAATCCTTGGGCAAGCACTCGTTACGTAGAGTCGGCACTAGACAGGGGACACCTCCGGTCCTGGTGGCCACACCTGCCTCGATAGAAGTCATTGGATAAACCGGATACGGCTGGTAAGCCGTCAGCTGAGCCGCCTGCTCAGCCGCCTGCTGAGCCGCTGCCCGCTCAGCCTCTTGACGTATTCTGTCTTGATCTACCAAATTAAAGGCCCCATGGCGCGCCAGGTCATGCCCACCTGGCTGGTTCGCGCCGGACGTTGCTTGAAACGACCGCTGAATCCATGTGCCTGCTATAACTTGGGCTTCGGCTTGGACGAGGGGTTGAATGAATCATGTCCCGGCTGTACGAGTACGGCTCCTGTTGCGCTAAAGCTGTCTGAAGAAGCTCCCTGACTCGGCGGGTTTCAACAGCTGCCGAAGAGTCGACATCAATTGGGAGAGCCGCCAGCCATGCCGCTGCCGTGATCATGTTCTCCAACGGGTTAGAATAATGACCCGGAGGTGTTGGTACATACTGAGGTGGAGCAGCATTCACGCGGGGAGGCCCCATCACCTATGGCTAAATCGGCACCCAGACCCCGGGTGTTTCAACCCGGTTTGCCTCAGTATGTGGGGAGAGCGACGGTGGGTTACTGGGCCCTGCACCAGGTGTGTGAAAGAGGTTTTGAGGATCATAAATCGAAGGGAGTCGAGACTGAGTCTTCTGATGTCTTCTCCTCATGACCTCATTAGACGCGTTCTGAGCCAGAAAGTCTGTGCCTGAATCCGCTGAGCCTGAATATCCAGAGCCGCCCGCTTTGCGGTTATCCTGACATCTTCTACTGCTAGGTCTTCCTTGGCCTGCACCATATCCAATTTTAACTGTGCCACTTCTGCATCATGTTGAGCTTGATCCGCCGGGTTGACGACGGCGGTTAACAGAGTGGTCAGCTTATCTGTGAGATCCATCAACACCTGAGTTGGCGAGCGCACAGGGCCTTTTGCCCCGGCTACTGCTGACCCGGAGGTCATGGCCGCCGCAGTTGTGGAGTCTTGGATAGGTTGTGTGTCGGCCATGAAGATTCCGACTCTGCTCGGCGGCTCGAGGCAATCCGGAATACTGCTGCCATCATAACAGCCCCCAAGCCCGCCATCTTGCAGTTGATACAATGAATCTGTCTCACCTGTGGATGACTCACCATCTGAGTAGACGGCCGTCTCACCATCAGAGGCAGATCCTTCAGAGAGCCCTCCATGGATGCATCCCACGAAGGCACGCTTCATAGCAGGCAGAGCCCGGGCGGGTCTCGCACGCTGAGCCGTCTCGACGAGGTCGGTGAAGATGTTCGGCTCAAGGCTCGGCTCGCCGATCTTGCCGATGAAGACGTGAATTCCTCCAAAGGGGACCGGGTATCCGTACTCTATCGAGCCGGCGTTGGGGCCCCAGCCTGCATAGTCGATGTAGAGCTTGCCGCAATGACTCTTGGTCATCCGTCCCACAGCGTATCCCTTGAGCGCTTCGAAGATGCCCTTCAAGAACTCAAATCTACCGTGCGCTAGCCCCACGGTGGGCGCCAGCTATCATGGAATTGTCACGGCAGATGTCCTAGCGAAAGGACTTCGTCATGGAGCCATCGCAACTAGGAAGCTAAAAGGGGTTAATCGGGACAAAGGACACGAGGTTTATACTGGTTCGGCCCCTTACGGTGAAGGTAAAAGCCTACGATGCAGTTTTGAGTGGGATTGCTTATGTCTCGATAACCAGGGAGCGAATCGCTTGACCTAGCTCTCGAGTTGATGTTACCTGCCCTGAACCGCCGTCGGGTCGTCCCTTTATATACAAAGGTCGATGCCCAGAGGATCTACAGAGTCCCGTCCGACTCATAAACAGTGTCAAGCTCGGTCTCTTAACTATTCTTGCCTTATAATACAAGTCACGCATACATGGTGGTTTATCACTACGGGCCTTAAGTCGCCTCTGGACTTTGGGCCCTTAATTGAACCGCCATCTCTATCCTGGGTCTTGGGCTTCAATAATATTTGTGAGCATAACCCGGCTCCTCCTGGACGGCTCATACCAATAGTTATATCCCCAACAATTATGGAACTAGTAAAGAGACTTGCCGGTAAAAAGATTGAATGAGGTACGGGGATACCGACGATCGACTCTCGGGCAAGTAACATACTGATGGACAAAGGGAATTGTATACGGGATTGATTGAATCCCCGACATCGTGGTTCATCCGATGAGATCATTGTGGAACACGTCGGAGCCAATATGGGTATCCAGATCCCGCTATTGGTTGTTGGCCAGAGAGATGTCTCGGTCATGTCTGCATGGTTCCCGAACCCGTAGGGTCTACACACTTAAGGTTCGGTGACACTAGAGTTGTAATGGAAAATTGTATGTGGTTACCGAAAGTTGTTCAGAGTCCCGGATGAGATCCCCGACGTCACGAGGAGTTCCATAATGGTCCGGAGGTGAACATTTATATATGGGAAGGCCAATTTCAGTCGCCAGAAGGTTTCAAGGTTATCGGTATTGTACCGGGACCATCGAAAGGTGTCTGGGGGTCCATCGGGTGGGGCCACCTGCCCTGGGGGGGCAAGTGGGCTGAATATGGGTGGGAACCAGCACCTAGTGGGCTGGTGCGCCCCCAAGGGCCCAAGGCGCCTAGGGTTGGAAACACTAGGGGTGGGGGTGCCTCCCACCTGCTTGGGGGGCAAGTCTCCCCCCCCCTTAGCCGCCGCCCCCCTCGATGCATCTAGGGGGTCGGCCACCTCTTCCCTTTCCCCTATAAATAGTGAGGGGGTAGGAGGGCAGCCGCACCCTTCCCCTAGCGCAGCCCTTCCCCCTTTCCAACTCCTCCTCCTTCGTAGTGCTTAGCAAAGCTTTGCCGGAGAACCACGACCTCCACCACCACGTCGTCGTGCTACCGGAGTTCTCCCTCAACTTCTCCTTCCCCCATGCTGGATCAAGAAGGAGGAGACATCCCCGAGCTGTACGTGTGTTTAACACGGAGGCACCGTCCGTTCGACGCTTGGATCGGATCTTCCGTGATTTGAATCGCCGCGAGTACGACTCCATCAACCGCCTTCTCGTAACACTTCCGCTTAGCGATCTTCAAGGGTATGAAGATGCACTCCCTCTATATTGTTGCTAGCATCTCCTAGATTGATCTTGGTGACACTTAGGAATTTTTTTGAATTATTACTTCGTTCCCCAACAGCCCGGACCAACCTTACATGACCGCATTCATGAGACCGGTTCCACCGACAGACATGCAACTAGTTTTGCATAAAGGTAGCTGGCGGGTGTCTATTTCTCCAACTTTAGTTGAATCAAATTTTACTGCGGCCGGTCCTTGTGAAGGTTTAAGCAGCAAACTTGATAAATCTTCGTTGTGGTTTTTGTGCCGTAGGTATGTATGGTTCATGCTAGAAGCCCAAAGCAGCCACGTAAAACTTGCAACAAACAAAGTAGAGGATGTCTAACTTGTTTTGCAGGGCATGTTGTGATGTGATATGGTCAAGACATGATGTGATATAAAGATGTTGTATGAGATGATCATGTTTTGTAAAAATTATCAGCAACTGGCAGGAGCCATATGGTTGTCGCTTTATTGTATGAAATACAAACGCTAAGTAATTGCTTTACTTTATCACTAAGCGGTAGCGATAGTCGTAGAAGCAATGGTTGGCGAGACAACCATGATGCTACAATGGAGATCAAGGTGTCAAGCCGGTGACGATGGAGATCATGACGTTGCTTCAATGATGGAGATCAAAGGCACAAGATGATGATGGCCATATCATGTCACATATTTTGATTGCATGTGATGTTTATCTTTATGCATCTTATTTTGCTTAGTACGGCGGTAGCATTATAAGATGACCCCTTACTAAAATTTCAATGTATAAGTGTTCTCCCCGAGTATGCACCGTTGCGAAAGTTCTTCGTGCTGAGACACCACGTGATGGTCGGGTGTGATAAGCTCTACGTTCAAATACAACGGGTGCAGGCTAGTTTTGTAGACGCGGAATACTCGGGTTAAACTTGACGAGCCTAGCATATACAGATATGGCCTCGGAACACTGGAGACCGAAAGGTTGAACGTGAATCATATAATAGATATGATCAACATATTGATGTTCACCATTGATGACTACTCCATTTCACGTGATGATCGGACATGGTTTAGTTGATTTAGATCACGTATCATTTAGATGACTTGAGGGATGTCTATCTAAGTGGGAGTTCTTAAGTAATATGATTAATTGAACTTAATTTATCATGAACTTAGTCCTGATAGTTCTTTGTATATCTATGTTGTAGATCAATGGTCCATGCTACCGTTCCTTTGAATTTTAATGTGTTCCTAGAGAATGCTAAGTTGAAAGATGATGGTAGCAACTACATGGACCGGGTCCGTAACTTGAGGATTATCCTCATTGCTGCACAGAAGAATTATATCCTTGATGCACCGCTAGGTGTACCACCTGCCCCAGCAACTGTAGACATTGTGAATACCTGGCAGTCGTGTGTTGATGAATACTTGTTAGTTTAGTGTGACATACTTTACGGCTTAGAATCGGGACTTCAAAGACGTTTTGAACGTCATAGACCATATGAGATGTTCCAGGAGTTGAAGTTAATATTTCAAGCAAATGCCCGAGTTGAGAGATATGAAGTCTCCAACAAGTTCTATAGCTGCAAGATGGAGGAGAACAGTTATGTGAGTGAGCACATACTCAGAATGTCTGGGTACCATAATCACTTGACTCAGCTGGGAGTTAATCTTCCAGATGATTGTGTCATTCACAGAGTTCTTCAATCACTACCACCAAGCTACAAAGGCTTTGGGATGAATTACAATATGCAAGGGATGGAAAAGTCTATTCTCGAGCTCTTCGCGATGCTAAAGGCCGCGGAGGTAGAAATCAAAAAGGAGCATCAAGTGTTGATGGTTAACAAGAGCACTTGTTTCAAGAAGGGCAAGGGTAAAAATAAGGGGAACTTCAAGAAGAATGACAAGCAAGTTGTCACTCCCGAGAAGAAGCCTAAAAATGGACCCAAGCCTGAAATTGAGTGCTTCTACTACAAAGGGACTGGTCACTGGAAGCGGAACTACCCCAAGTATTTGGTAGATAAGAAGGATGGCAAAGTGAACAAAGGTATATTTGATATGCATGTTATTGATGTGTACCTTACTAATTCTCGTAGTAGTGCTTGGGTATTTGATACCGGTTCGGTTGCTCATATTTGTAACTCGAAGTAGGGACTACGGATTAAACAAAGATTGGCTAAGGACGAGGTGACGATGCACGTCGGAAATGGTTCCAAGGTCGATGTGATCGTCATCGGCACGCTACCTCTACATCTTCCTTTGGGATTAGTTTTAGACCTGAATAATTGCTATTTGGTGCCAGCGTTGAGCATGAACACTATATCTGGATCTTGTTTAGTGCGAGGCGGTTATTCATTTAAATCAGAGAATAATGGTTGTTCTATTTAGATGAGTAATATCTTTTATGGTCATGCACCCTTGAAGAGTGGTCTATTTCTGTTGAATCTTGATCATGATGATACGCATATTCATAATATTGATGCCAAAATATGCAAAGTTTATAATGATAGTGCAACTTATTTGTGGCACTGCCGTTTAGGTCATGTCGGTGTAAAGTGCATGAAGAAACTCCATAAAGATGGACTTTTAGAATCACTTGATTATTAATCATTTGATACTTGCGAACCGTGCCTTATGGGCAAGATGACTAAAACTCCGTTCTCTGGAACAATGGAACGAGCTAGTGACTTATTGGAAATAATACAAACCGATGTATGTGGTCCAATGAGTGTTGATGCTCATGGCGGGTATTGTTATTTTCCGACCTTCACAGATGCTTTGAGCAGATATGGGTATATCTACTTAATGAAACACAAGTCTGAAACATTTGAAAAGTTCAAAGAATTTCAGAGTGAAGTGGAGAATCATCGTAACAAGAAAATGAAGTTTCTATGATCTGACCGTGGAGGAGAATATTTGAGTTATGAGTTTGGCCTTCATTTAAAACAATGTGGAATAGTTTCACAGCTAACGCCACCTGGAACACCACAGCCTAACAGTGTGTACGAACGTCGTAACCGCACTTTATTGGATATGGTGCGATCTATGATGTCTCTTACCGATTTACCACTATTGTTTTGGGGTTATGCATTAGAGACAACTGTATTCACTTTAAACAGGGCACCGTCAAAATCCGTTGAGACCATATGAAATGTGGTTTGGCAACAAACCTAAGCCGTCGTTTCTTAAAGTTTGGGGATGCAATGCTTATGCCAAAAGGCTTCTGCCTAATAAGCTCGAACCCAAATCGGAGAAGTGTGTCTTCATAGGATACCCTAAGGAAACAATTGGGTACACCTTCTACCACAAGTCCGAAGGCAAGATTTTTGTTGCTAAGAACAGAACCTTTCTAGAGAAGGAGTTTCTCTCGAAAGAAGTGAGTGGGAGGAAAGTAGAACTTGATGAGGTAATTGTACCTGCTCTCAATTTGGAAAGTAGCTCATCCGATAAATCTGTTACCGTGATGCCTACACCAACTGGAGAGGAAGCTAATGATAAAGATCATGAAACTACAGATCAAGTTGCTACAGAACCTCGTAGGTCTGGCAGCGCCCGATTCGCTCCAGAGTGGTACGGTAATCCTGTTTTGGAGGTCATGTTACTTGACCATGATGAACCTATGAACTATGAAGAAGCTATGATGAGCCTAGATTCCGCTAAATGGCTTGAGGCCATGAAATCTGAGATAGGATCCATGTATGAGAACAAAGTGTGGACTTTGGTGGATCTGCCCGATGATCGATGACCCATAGATAATAAATGGATCTTCAAGAAGAAGACTGACGCTGATGGTAATGTTACTATTTATAAAGCTCGACTTGTTGCAAAATGTTTTTGACAAGTTCAAGGAGTTGACTATGATGAGACTTTCTCACCCGTGGCGATGCTTAAGTCTACCCGAATCATGTTAGCAATTGCCGCATTTTATGGTTATGAAATCTGGCAAATGGATGTCAAAGCTGCATTCCTGAATGGGTTTCTTAAAGAAGAGTTGTATATGATGCAACCAGAAGGTTTTGTTGGTCCTAAAGGTTCTAACAAAGTTGCAAGCTCCAGCGATCCATTTATGGACTGGTGCAAGCATCTCGGAGTTGGAATATACGCTTTGATGAGGTGATCAAAGCATATGGTTTTATACCGACTTTTGGAGGAGCATGTATTTACAATAAAGTGAGTGGGAGATCTATAGCATTTCTAATACTATATGTGGATGACATATTGTTGATTGGAAATGATGTAGAATTTCTGAATAGCATAAAAGGATACTTGAATAAGTGTTTTTCAATGAAAAACCTCGGTGAAGCTGCCTATATATTGGGCATCAAGATCTATAGAGATAGATCAAGACGGTTGATAGGACTTTCACAAAGCACATACCTTGATTTGAAGAAGTTCAAAATGGATCAGTCAAAGAAAGGGTTCTTGTCTGTGTTACAAGGTGTGAAGTTGAGTCAGACTCAATGCCCGACCACTGTAGAAGATAGAGAGAAAATGAAAGTCATTCCCTATGCCTCAGCCATAGGTTCTATCATGTATGCTATGTTGTGTACCAGACATGTTGTGTGCCTTTCTATAAGTTTAGCAGGGAGGTACCAAAGTAATCCAGGAGTGGATCACTGGACAACGGTTAAGAACATCTTGAAGTACCTGAAAAGGACTAGGGATATGTTTCTCCTTTATGGAGGTGACAAAGAGCTTGTCATAAGTGGTTACGTCGACACTAGCTTTGACACTGATCTAGAGGACTCTAAGTCACAAACCAGATACATATTTTTATTGAATGGTGGAGCTACCAGTTGGTGCAATTCCAAGAAGAGTGTCGTGGTGGGATCTATGTGTGAAGCGGAGTACATAGCTGCTTCGTAAGCAGCAAATGAAGGAGTATGGATGAAGGAGTTCATATATGATCTAGGTGTAATACCTAGTGCATCGGGTCCAATGAAAATCTTTTGTGATAATACTGGAGCAATTTCCTTGGCGAAGGAATCTAGATTTAACAAAAAGACCAAACACATCAAGAGACGCTTCAACTCCATCCGAGATTTGGTCAAGTAGGGAGACACAGAGATTTGCAAAATACTTACGGATCTGAATGTTGCAGACCCGTTGACTAAGCCTCTTCCACGAGCAAAACATGATCAGCACCAAGATTCCATGGGTGTTAGATTCATTACAATGTAATCTAGATTATTGACTCTAGTACAAGTTGGAGACTGAAGGAAATATTCCCTAGAGGCAATAATAAAGTTGTTATTTTATATTTCCTTATTCATGATAAACGTTTATTATCCATGCAAGAATTGTATTAACCGGAAATTTGATACATGTGTGAATACACAGACAAAATACTGTGTCCCTAGTATGCCTCTACTAGACTAGCTTGTTTATCAAACATGGTTAAGTTTCCTAGCCATGGACATGAGTTGTCATTTGATAAACGGGGTCACATCATTAGTGGAATGATGTGATGGACAAGACCCATCCGTTAGCTTAGCATAATGATCATTCAGTTTTATTGCTACTGCTTTCTTCGTGTCAAATATATATTCCTCCGACTATGAGATTATGCAACTCCTGGACACCGGAGGAATGCCCTGTGTGCTATCAAAAGTCACAACATAACTGGGTGATTATAAAGATGCTCCACAGGTATTTCCGAAGGTGTTAATTGGGTTGGCATAGATCGAGATTAGGATTTGTCACTCCGAGTATCGGAGAGTTATCTCTGGGCCCTCTCGGTAATGCACATCATATGAAGCCTTGCAAGCAATATGACTAATGAGTTAGTTACGGGATGATGCACTACGGAACAAGTAAAGAGACTTGCCAGTAAAGAGATTGAACTAGGTATGAATATACCGATGATGGAATCTCGGGCAAGTAACATACCGATGACAAATGGAATAACGTATGTTGACATTGCGGTTCGACCGATAAACATCTTTGTAGAATATGCGGGAACCAATATGAGCATCCAGGTTCCGCTATTGGTTATTGACTGGAGATGTGTCTCGGTCATGTCTACATAGTTCTCGAACCCGTAGGGTCCACATGCTTAACGTTCGATGACGATATATATTATATGAGTTATGTGTTTTGGTGACCGAAGGTTGTTTAGAGTCCCGGATGAGATCACGGACATGACAAGGAGTCTCTAAATGGTCGAGAGATAAAGATTGATATATTGGAAGGTTATATTCGGACACCGAAATGGTTCCGGAATGTTTCGGGGATTTTTCGGAGTACCGAGGGGTTACCGGAACCCCCCGGGAAAGTTAATGAGCCTAATGGGCCATAGAGAAGAGGAGGAGGCAGGCCACAAGAGGTGGTGCCCCCCCATGGGAGTCCGAATTGGACTAGGGGAGGGGGCGCGGCCCCCCTTTCCTTCTCCCTCTCTCTCTCTCCCTTCCCCCTTTTTCCCCTCCGAAAAGGAAGGGGGTCCGAATTGCACTGGGAGTCCTTGTAGGAATCCCCCCTTGGGGGTGCACCCTGCCGGCCATCTCCCCTCTCCCTCCTTTATATACGGGGGCATGGGGGCACCCCAAAGCACAACAGTTGTTTCTTAGCCGTGTGCGGTGCCCCCCTCCACCGTTTACTCCTCCGGTCATATTGTCGTAGTGCTTAGGCGAAGCCCTGCGTGGATCACATCACCATCACCGTCACCATGCCATCGTGCTGAGGAACTCATCTCCTTCGTACCTCTACTGGTTCAAGAGTTCAAGGGACGTCATCGAGCTGAACGTGTGCATAACTCGGAGGTGTCGTACGTTCGGTACTTGGTCAGTTGATTCGAGAAGATGTTCTACTACATCAACCGCGTTAAGTTAACGCTTCCACTTTCGGTCTACGAGGGCACGTGGACACACACTCCCCCTCTCATTGCTATGCATCTCCTAGATAGATCTTGCGTGAGCGTAGGAATTTTCTGAAATTGCATGCTATGTTTCCCAACAATGGCATCCGAGCCAGGTCTATGCGTAGATGATATGCACAAGTAGAACACAAAGAGTTGTGGGCGGTGATCGTCATACTGCTTACCACCAATGTCTTATTTTGATTCGGCGGTATTGTGGGATGAAGCGGCCCATGTTGGAAATATGCCCTAGAGGCAATAATAAAATGGTTATTATTATATTCCCTTGTTCATGATAATTGTCTATTATTCATGCTATAATTGTATTAACCGAAAACCGTAATACATGTGTGAATACATAGACCACAACATGCCCCCAGTGAGCCTCTAGTTGATTAGCTCGTTGATCAATAGATGGTTATGGTTTCCTGACCATGGACATTGGATGTCATTGATAACGAGATCACATCATTAGGAGAATGATATGATGGACAAGACCCAATCCTAAGCATAGCACAAGATCGTGTACTTCGTTTGCTAGAGCGTTTCTAATGTCAAGTATCTTTCCTTAGACCATGAGATTGTGCAACTCCCGGATGCCGTAGGAATGCTTTGGGTGTATCAAATGTCACAACGTAACTGGGTGACCATAAAGGTGCACTATAGGTATCTCTGAAATTGTATGTTGCGTTGGCACGAATCGAGACTGTGATTTGTCACTCCGTATGACGGAGAGGTGTCTCTGGGCCCACTCGGTAACGCATCATCATAATGAGATCAATGTGACTAAGGAGTTAGCCACAGGGTCATGCATTATGGAAGTAAAGAGACTTGCCGGTAATGAGATTGAACGAGGTACGGGGATACCAACGATCAAATCTCGGGCAAGTAAAATACCGATGGACAAAGGGAATTGTAAACGGGATTGATTGAATCCCCGACATCGTGGTTCATCCGATGAGATAATCGTGGAACATGTGGGAGCCAATATGGATATCAAGATCCCACTATTGGTTATTGGCCGGAGAGATGTCTCGGTCATGTCTGCATGGTTCCCGAACCCGTAGGGTCTACACGCTTAAGGTTCGGTGACGCTAGAGTTGTAATGGGAAATTCTATGTGGTTACCGGAAGTTTTTTAGAGTCCCAGATGAGACCCGGACGTCACGAGGAGTTCCGGAATGGTCCGGAGGTGAACATTTATATATGGGAAGTCCAGTTTCAGTCACCGGAAGGTTTCGGGGTTATCGGTATTGTACTGGGACCACCGAAAGGTGTCCGGGGGTCCACCAGGTGGGGCCACCTACCCTGGGGGTGTCAAGGTAGCTGAATATGGGTGGTAACCAGCCCCTAGTGGGCTGGTGCATGCCCCCAAGGGCCCATGGCGCCTAGGTTTGGAAACCCTAGGGGGTGGGGGCGCCTCCCACTTGCTTGGGGGGGGGGAGTCTGCCCCCTTGCCCCCCCCCCCCTCTAGATGCATCTAGGGGGGCCGCCCCCCTCTTCCCATTCCCCTATAAATAGTGAGGGGTTGGGAGGGCAGCCGCATGCTTCCCCTGGCACATCCCTTCCCCCCTTCCAACTCCTCCTCCTCCTCCGTAGTGCTTAGCGAAGCTCTGCTGGAGAACCACGAGCTCCACCACCACGCCATCGTGCTACTAGAGTTCTCCCTCAACTTCCCATTCCCCCTTGATAGATCAAGAAGGAAGAGACGTCTTCGGGTTGTACGTGTGTTGACGTGGAGGCGCCGTCCATTCGGTGCTTGGATCGGATCTTCTGCGATTTAAATCGCTGCAAGTACGAATCCATCAACCTCGTTCTTATAATACTTCTGCTTAGCGATCTTCAAGGGTATGAAGATGCACTCCCTCTCTCTTGTTGCTAGTATCTCTTACATTGATCTTGGTGAGATGTAGGAAATTTTTTGAATTATTACTGCATTCCCCAATAGTGGTATTAGAGCTAGGTCTATGCGTAGATTCTATGCACGAGTAGAACACAAGTAGTTGTGGGTGATGATTTGGTCAATTTGCTTACCATTACTAGTCCTATCTTGATTCGACGACATTGTGGGATGAAGCGGCCCGGACCGACCTTGCACGTACGCTTACGTGAGATAGGTTCCACCGACTGGCATGCACTTGTTGCATAAGGTGGCTAGCGGGTGTCTGTCTCCCCCACTTTAGTCGGATTGGATTCTATGAAGAGAGTACTTATGAAGGGTAAATAGCAATTGGCATATCACCGTTGTGGCTTCTGTGTAGGTAAGAAATGTTCTTGCTAGAAACCCATAGCAGCCACGTAAAACATGCAACAACAATTAGAGGACGTCCAACTTGCTTTTGCAGGGTATGCTATGTGATGTGATATGGCCAAAAGGATGTGATGAATTATATATGTGATGTATGAGATTGATCATGTTCTTGTAATAGGAATCACGACTTGCATGTCAATGAGTATGACAACCGGCAGGAGCCATAGGAGTTGTCTTAATTTATTGTATGATCTGCGAGTCAATATAAGCACCATGTAATTAGTTTACTTTATTGCTAACCGTTAGCCATAGTAGTAGAACTAATAGTTGGCGAGACAACTTCATGAAGATACAATGATGGAGATCATGGTGCCATGCCGGTGACGATGGTGATCATGTCGCGCCTCGAAGATGGAGATCAAAAGCGCAAGATGATATTGGCCATATCATGTCACTTTATGATTTGCATGTGATGTTTGTCATGTTTACATCTTATTTTCTTAGAACGACGATGGCATAAATAAGATGATCCCTCACTAAAATTTCAAGAAATGTGTTCCCCCTAACTGTGCACCATCGCGAAGGTTCGTTGTATCGAAGCACCACGTGATGATCGGGTGTGATAGATTCTAACGTTCGCATACAACGGGTGTAAGCCAGATTTACACATGCGAAACACTTAGGTTGACTTGCCGAGCTTAGCATGTACAGACATGGCCTCGGAACACGAGAGACCGAAAGGTCGAACATGAGTCATATGGTAGATGTGATCAACATGGAGATGTTCACCGTTGATGACTAGTCCATCTCACGTGATGATCGGACACGGCATAGTCGATTCAGATCATGTATCACTTAGATGACTAGAGGGATGTCTATCTGAGTGGGAGTTCATTAAATAATTTGATTAGATGAACTAATTATCATGAACTTAGTCTAAAATTATCTTTATAATCTATCATGTAGATCAAATGGCCCACACTAATGTTGCCCTCAACTTCAACGCGTTCCAAGAGAAAATCAAGTTGAAAGACGATGGAAGCAACTATACGGACTGGGTCCATAACTTGAGGATTATCCTCATAGATGCCAAGAAAGCATATGTCCTTGAAGCACCGCTAGGTGACACACCCATTTTCTAGCAACTCAAGACGTTATGAACGCCTGGCAGTCGCGTAGTGATGATTACTCCCTGGTTCAGTGCGGCATGCTTTACAGCTTAGAATCGGGGCTCCAAAAGTGTTTTGAGCAACACGAAGCATATGAGATGTTCCAAGAGCTGAAAATGGTTTTCCAAGCTCATGCCCGGGTCAAGAGATATGAAGTCTCCAACAAGTTGTATAGTTGTAAGATGGAGGAAAACAGTTCTGTCAGCGAGCATATACTCGAAATGTGTGGGTTGCACAACCGCTTGTCTCATCTGGGAGTTAATCTTTCAGATGACTCGGTCATTGACAGAATACTCCAGCCATCTTCTACCTAGCTACAAGAGCTTTCTGATGAACTACAATATGCAAGGGATTGAGAAGTCCATTCCTAAGTTATATTCGATGCTGAAATCAATAGAGGTGGAGATCAAAAAGGAACATCAAGTGTTGATGGTGAATAAGACCACTAGTTTCAAGAAAGGCAAGGGAAAGAAGAGCTTCAAGAAGGACGGCAAGGGAGTTGCCGCGCCCGGTAAGTCAGTTGCCGGGAAGAAGCCAAAGAATGGACCCAAGCCTGAGACTGAGTGCTTTTATTGCAAGGGAAATGGTCACTGGAAGAGGAACTGCCCCAAGTACTTAGCGGATAAGAAGGTCGGCAACGCCAAAGTTATATATGATATACATGTTATTGATGTGTACCTTACCAGCGCTCGTAGTAGCTCCTGGCTATTTGATACCGGTGCGGTTGCTCGTATTTGTAACTCAAAACAGGAGCTGCGGAATAAGCGGAGACTAGCGAAGGACGAGGTGACAATGCATGTTGGGAATGGTTCCAAGGTCGATGTGATCGCCGTCGGCACGCTACCTCTACATCTACCTTCAGGATTAGTTTTAAACCTCAATAATTGTTATTTAGTACCAGCTTTAAGCATGAACATTGTATCTGGATCTCATTTGATGCGAGATGGCTACTTATTTAAATCCGAGAATAACGGTTATTCTATTTATATGAGAGACATGTTTTACGGTCGTGCCCCGCTGGTCAATCGTTTATTTTTATTGAATCTCGAACATGATGTTACACATATTCATAGTGTGAATGCCAAAAGATGTAAGGTTGATAATGATAGTCCCACATACTTGTGGCACTGCCGCCTTGGTCGCCTTGGTCGATGTTTGTTCTAGGGACGTGTGGCGGACGAACGGGCCGCATATTTGGATTTGTCTCATCATTTTGAGCAACTTCCGTGTAGAAAACTTTTTCATCCGAGTCATGGATTATTTTCTATGAATTTCTAAAGTTTTAGATGTATTCTGAAATTAATTTAAATTCGAAATTAAAGATTAAAATGCTATGGGTACCCAGCCTTGTGTACATAGAGGCTGACAGTGGGTCCAGGGGGTCCCTGTTGACCAATCAACATTGACTGGTCAACAGGGGTGGCCCCCCTGTTGTTGGTGTCAAAACCGGCGGATCTCGGGTAGGGGGTCCCGATCTGTGCGTCTAAGGCTAATGGTAACTGGAGGCAAGGGACACGATGTTTTACCCAGGTTCGGGCCCTCTTGATGGAGGTAAAACCCTACTTCCTGCTTGATTGATCTTGATGATATGAGTATTACAAGAGTTGATCTACCACGAGATCGTAGAGGCTAAACCCTAGAAGCTAGCCTATGATGATTATGATTGTTCCTATACGGATCAAACCCTCCGGTTTATATAGACACCAGAGGGGGCTAGGGTTTACACAGAGTCGGCTACAAAGAAGGAAATCAAATATCTGGATCGCCAAGCTTGTCTTCCATGCAAAGGAGAGTTCCATCCGGACACGGAACAAAGTCTTGAGTCTTGTATCTTCACGGTCCAACAGTCCGGTCAAAGTATATAGTCCGGCTGTCCAGATACCCCCTAATCCAGGACTCCCTCAGTAGCCCTTGAACTAGGCTTCAATGACGATGAGTCCGGCGCGTAGTTTGTCTTCGGCATTGCAAGGCGGGTTCCATCTCCGAATACTCCAAAGCAGATTTAAGGATAGCGTCCGGCTCTGTGAGATAATTTCCGCACACCATTGTAGAGGGCATAACACTTCACAAATCTGATCTGCTGATAATTTTTCTTGCGGGGAGCCCTTACACCGTGGCCTGTCTTAATACAAACCGGTTTTCTTGGCCTGCCTCGACACGTTTTGCGAGGTGGTTTTATTGGCACGCCTTGCCAAAGCAGAGATCGTGTTCCTCTTATCGCGGGATCCTCCATCAATACGAGCGTGTGCAACCCCATGATGCCTATTGGTATGACCCTGTGTTTTTAGGTAAATCCCAAGTGGTTACGCTGAGGACGCTTGATATTCACCCCCTTTATAGAGGGGTCGAGGCCTATCCCTCGTTCCTACCACGCTTGCGCCTTTCCGCATCTCGAGTTCCAACACCCGAAGCCCAAGCTTAAGCACTTCGGACCTTCAATCATGTCCGGACTCAACCTTCAAGGCCAGTGGATGGCCTCCTCCGTCACAGAGGAGGACATCATGAAGCTTAGCGAGGTCAGATACCTGACCACCGACATCAAGCACATGCTTCCTGCTCCAGGGCAGGTCATCCCTACTCCCGAGCCCAACGAGAGCGTCATATTCGTTTCTCACTTCCTCCACGGCTTAGGCTTCACCCTTGATCCCTTTGTGAGAGGGCTCATGTTCTATTACGGACTAGATTTCCATAATCTAGCTCCGGTCGCCATCCTTCACATCTCGTCGTTCATCGTTGTGTGCGAAGCCTTCCTCCACATCACCCCGCACTTCAGCTTATGGATCAAGACCTTCAATGTGAAGCCGAAGATGATTGAGGGGCGACACGCGAAGTGCGGAGGTGCCGTAATAAGCAGGAACGTAGACGCCCCATGGCCATAGGGCTTCTTCCCGGAGGTGTCCGATCTATGGCAGCGGAGGTGGTTTTACGTCACGGCTCCCAGAGGCACAAAGTGGGTGGCTGCCCCCGACTTCCGTTCGGGCCCTCCGCCTCAACTGGCGTCACGGGCCAATGTGGGACTGGATTGGGGGCCTACTAATGATGTACCAATATTGCAGAGCCGCATCCGGGAGCTTCTTGAGAGGGATATTAGCCTTGTCAACGTAATTCAGGTAATGCTAGTCCGACTGATGTTCCCGTGCAAACGCCGGCCACTCCGGATGTGGGAGTTCAATCCGGAAGGTCCACGGACTATTCTGCACTTCGGCATGACGCTCGAAGGGATGTGTAAGTTATTCTTCGGACCACAAGTAAAGTGTCCGGACACCACCGAGGATGCGGGCCTGAGCTGCAACCGCCCAAATACCCGAGTAAGTAACCCAGAAACTGAACACTTCGTTTATATTTATCATAACACTATTCTGAAGACCATCCACGGTCAGGAATGGCTCAACAAGGCGGAGAGAATCAGGTGTCTGGGTTAGTCGTATGCTAAGCCAAGTGCCCTCGGGGAAAGACGAAGGGAAGAACAGAGAAGCGGAGCTTCACACATTACACATCCAAACCGGGGGAATTACTACCTCCATGAAGGAGGATAGTCGGGGAGGGGAATCTAGGGTCTCCTCCCCCCGCGGGAAGAAGAGGGCCACCTCCGAAGACTTGGAGATGGAGGTGCCCAAACAAGGGAAGAAAACTTCGCCAGGGGGCCCTGCCCCGAAGGGTGTCCTCACTGCGCCATGCCCGCCAACGGGCCAGCCGTCAGCCGAGCTGTAAGTTTAATCGCAAAAACTTCTGCTTCCTCCTCCGAAAACAATAACCAAAATCCATTCTTTGCAGTCCGGCTAGCAGCTCTTCTCGACAGAGTTCGTCTTTGGGGGATCTCCTTCCGGAGATGATGGAGAGTGAAACCCCGCCAGCCTCTCCGCCTTATGGGGCGGGCGACCCTGAGGTGTCGTCACGGAGGAGTCCAGATTTGTTGAGGCCAAAAGCTAGTACTTCGGCCGCCCTGAGCCCTGAGCGCTCTGCTCCCAAGGGGAGCGACAAGAAGGGTCCGGCATAGTTCAGCGACCGGCCGGACACGCTGACGGGCCCTCTGGAGCAAGCCGCTCTCTCGGAGGATCACCGGTCATTAATGAGCATGGTGCTTGAGAAGATTTCATCCGCCACAAACGGATTGAATGAAGCTTTTCCAAGCCTGCACAAAGGCTTTGAGGTATGTAAGAAAATACGTAATTTTTTGTTGTGGCACACACGCTAGGTGTGCTCCATATGGATAGTAGCCCCTAATACTCTGGTTGCCAGCCCAAGGCGGCAAACGGAGGACCACATCGTTGAGTACTGATCGCACTGTATTCATGCACAGGTGGCTAAGGGTCCGGCAGCCGACTGGTCCGTTGAAGTTGCCGAACTGAGGCGACAGATTGGAGTTATTGATGCCGATATCACACTTGTGAATGAGCGGCTTAACGAGTCACAAGGTACGTGCTCTGCTTTCCTTATTTTTTATAGGAAAAATTAAGAGGAGCATAATGTTAATGTGATATGCTTGGACTACAGACGGAGCTGCTGCCGTGGAGGCCCTGCGGGCGGAACTTGCCCTGGCCAAGGAACAAGCCTGGGCTAGCAATGCGGCTGCCCTAAAGGCGGCCGAAGAGTTGAGAGCCGAACAGGTTGCTCATCGCCGAAGCGCAGACAAAATAGTCGAGATGGCTGTGGAGCTGAAAAACGCCGCTGACCGGTATGAGCTCCTTGAAAAAGAGAATCAGGCTAATTCGGCTGACCTGAAGAAGGCCCTTGATGCGGCCAAGGAGACACATTCCGAAATTAGGGATGCGCGGGAGGATCTTTAACAGGCCGGAGAAATCGCGGCTGGAAACCCCTATTTATTGCGGATGAAGTTCTTAGATCCGAAGTACGCTCCTCTGGATTGACGCTGGAGCCCTGCAGACGCGTATGCGGATCTGGCAAAGAGTATGGCTGATGTGGCCAAGTTTTTCGAGGATCAAAAAGATAATGAAGTGGAAAAGTTGTTCTGATCGCAATTCAGTGCTCCAACGCGCCCATTGCCATTGAGTGAGAGGATGGCTGTTGTGGCCGAGCTCCATAGGTTGTCCGATCTTGCAATGAGGTCTGTAATAGACCATCTATGGCCGAAGGGGCCGAAGCCGGACAGTTATTTTGGTTTAGTGCAACAATTCCTTGGTGCCGTATGTCGAATCGATGCCAGAAGAGGTCGGCGTGCATAGAGGGTGCACGGATGGCTCTTGCCCGTGTTAAAGCATATTGGACAGATATGGAGGACACCATCATTGCTACCTAGAATCTGGCGGGAAGCCAGGATCCGGCCGAGCACTACTTGGAGCAAGTAACAAAAGGTGCTTGTTTAGTAGAGGCTCAGTGCTCTAAGAATGTCACGTTTGAGTGACAGATCATTTCATTGTAAAAACAATTTTATTTTAATCATGGAGGCTATGTTTATACTTTTCGGCCGAAAGTGTTATTGTACCTCCTATGCGGCCGTTTGATGTACGTATGTAATCTGAAAGTTAGCAGTCATTAGCTTCAGCCCCCACGCATACAATGCGGGGGTGTTCGCGATAATATGCGTATTCACACTTGATCCAACGTCTTGGTCCGTTAAGGAGGTGATCGCACGTCGAACTAGGCAACCGGACTATATAGCTTTAACACTTTCACTTAGCCATAGGAGTTTGACGGTGGGGCTACTATGTAGCCCCTGGTACCTTTGCGTGCATCCGAATATGGGCGCGTGTGTACCTGACCAGGAAATGGTCCTTCATTAATGCGGAGGGATCCTAAAGATTCTGATGAGTCCTCGAGTGGTTGACCAGTCTCTCGCTATATCATGACAGTCAGTTTTCGGCTTTCTCTACTGAGGTGCTCATCCGGAATAACCAAGGCACAATCGTAGTAGTTCTCCTTTGGCCGCCTTAGCCGATAAGAACGGAACATAAGGCAGCAAACCCAGGAGCCGGGCAAACCCAACATTTGACCAAAGACATGATTCGAAGCTGATGCATATAAGGCCAAACTTGCGACGCCGAACACTCCCGAAGGTATTCGGACTTTTAGAACATATACTGGGCTGAAGAACGCCCTTTATTATGAACCCTGTATTTTCAGGTACGTGCATTAGTCTGTCGTGGCGAAATGCCAATAACGGCAGTATCCCTTGTGGGTGTAGTACCCATGGGATGTGTAAGCAACAAGATACAATAAAGAAGGTCTACACAGGGGCTTAATCTAAAGAGAAACCTTTGAGCGGGGCCCTGTTGCACGTCTGCACCTTTGTCTCCGTTGTGCCGTGTCCTGGGAGGGTATCGCATGAATGATGTCTGTAAAAAGGAAAACTCATGTAGAAGAGTATGACATAAGTGTGCGAAGAGTTGACTATTGTCAATGGATAGCAGAAGTGTAAGACATTGTCCTGTTAATAAGGTCAAACCAAAAGGTGGGCTTTATTGAATATTTGAAGCCCCTGGTGTCCTCTATGGGATTACATGTATAGCGCCCAGCTCGGGTTTATCTGGGCTGCCGGACTCGTCTAATCGTGTCCGTCGTCTTAACGACTGATCATGCGTTCTGATATTAGAGGCCTCTTAGTGTCTGGCTGCCGGAGCCGTCACATACTCTTCCGCGTGTAAAGAACGCTCTGTATTTCTGTTAACGGTGACGACGCCACATGGACCGGGCATCTTGAGTTTAAGGTAGGCGTAGTGCGGTACTGCGTTGAAGCGGGCGAAGGCCGTTCTCCCGAGCAATGCATGATAACTACTTTGGAGGGGGGCGATGGTGAAGAGTAGTTCTTCACTTCTGAAGTTGTCTGGGGAACCGAATGTCACCTCTAGTACGAGGGAGCCCCTGCAGCGAGCTTCAACACCTTGTATCACCCCTTCAAAGGTGGTGTTACTTTGGCTTATTCTGGATGGGTCTATCCCCATCCAGCGGACAGTGTCCTGGTATATTAGATTGAGACTACTGCCGCCGTCCATGAGGACGCGAGTGAGATGGTATCCGTCGATTATGGGGTCGAGCACCAAGGTAGCTGATCCTCTGTTCCGCATACTAGTCGGATAGTCCCTATGACCGAAGGTGATCGGGCAGGCCGACCAGTGGTTAAGTTTGGGGGCGACAGGCTCTATAGCGTATGCGTCCTTGAGCGCGCGTTCGCGCCTTCTCTTGGGTATATGAGCCGCATGGATCATGTTTACTGTTTTTACCTCTGGTGGGAATTTTTTCTGTCCCCCAGTGTTCGGCTGGCGAGGCTCATCCTCATCTTCGCTTGGTGTTTCCCTTCCCTTGTGTTTGGCATTTAATTTGCCGGCCTGCTTAAAGACCCAGCATTCTCTGTGAGTGTGGTTCGCAGGTTTTTCGGGGGTGCCATGAATTTGGCACAGTCTGTCCAGGACTTTGTTCTGGCCGGACGATCCCTCTTTGCTGCCTTTAAATGGCTTCTTTTGTTGACCGGGTCGAGAGCCCCTGAATCCGGCGTTGACCGTTGTGTTGTCCGGACTTTTTTCTGTGGCACCCCGGCTCAGAGGAAACCGAAACTCCCCGTATTCCAGCCCAGAGATCAAGGAGAAGTCTTCTGGAATACGGCACTGCTTAGCATAGAACAAACCAGCTTTCTATTATTACACGAATATGAATACAAGGTCTCCGATATTACAATGAATAACATCGGTACAGTGACTCTACGCCATCCTCAATTGCACTATGCAAGCAGCAGAAACAACTCGAAGCAGCGGAATAACTCTAGCAGCGGAACAACGAAGACGATGGTGAACTCCACTCCGCAGGGACTCTGACTGGAACGCTGATCCTAGCTCGCACGAACGGAAACCACGACAAGCAAGCAATCAAATCCGGCATGACCTGCAAACTGGCATGACACGCCAGGGCAGTACATTGAATGTACTTGCAAGCTCACAATAATCCAGAAGCATTCAAGACAGACAACATCATGGCAATTACAGGTTAAACAGGAATTATCATGATATCCTCAAAACAACATGGCATGAACAACATAAACATGATACAGCTAACTCAACCTGAACATAGCATGAACATATTAATCCGACAATACTATCATGCAATATGATGACACTATATGAACCACTTATTCTGCCCGGTTACCTTGTAACCAACACATGCATCACTTACCAACCTCGGACATCACACGATCATCTCAGGATCAAATCAAGCTTGGCATAAACAATACCGTAGTGATCATTAAATAACCACAAGGAGCTTGATCTTAACCCACGACTCTCGTACAACATCACGAATATACAACAACTTGGTATCCTTGATACCTCCGTGATCCTTACGGCGATCACAACCACGACCAACACTTAGTCTCAAACCGTGATCCTTACGGCGATCACAACCCGACCAATACATGGCCCGTGATCCATACGGCGATCACCACCCGACTAACACTTGGCCAACTTATCTCACTGTTATTAAGCACATTATTCTTATTAATGTTGACGCATGGTGTGACCTTCTCTCGACCTGGGCCCTTATTTGCGGGCGCGGCTATCGATAGATTTAATATACACTCTGCAGAGGTTAGTACACTGTACCCACACTACGGTACCCATGGCCTCGCACTCCCATTCGGGTGGACCAACAGTGTTCCGACAAAACCGTCTACTGCCATGACACTCTCCCGGCCACTCCGACTCACTCCTCACTGAGCTAAGTCATGGGTGGCCCCGTGCCTACCTCCAGACACAACGACCACCGTCGTGGACCAAAACATAAATGATCCCACACGGGGTCCGCCGGCTATAACAACTATGGGAACACAAGGTTATGCTCCACCTACCTGATCAGGGTAGCGCGCGCCCATAACCTTCCCTCGTTGGAGGCACCGGCAAGAGGTACAACAATAGACCCAGTTAGGACCGTCCCATACCGGTAAGCGTGGTTACACTGGTCAGCATCGATTCAGCGGCACCATGACTCAGCCAATAGTTGTTCAAGTTCATTTTAATCCGGTTAACTTGAATGTAAATATGATGAGCCATGATAAAATGCATGAACATGATATCAACATCACCATGAGAGTATCACATAACTTTCCACCATATCAACAATAAATCATATCCACTGAGCATCGCATACTGACTAGCATGACCATCTCCAACATCAACATGTACTACTAACAAGCATAAACATATGAAAGGTAATACTAGCAGGTATAACATGATCCCAGTGTATAAGACAACATAGCACAAAAGTGAACATGCAAATCTGAACATCACTGGAACAATGATAACCATCTTTTCAACAAGCAAACATTTATTAAATATTCAAGTTGAAAACCATGGCTACTGCATGACTATCATGCAAGTGGGTATTGTGGCTTGCCTGGGGATGAAGGAAGCACCGGGGAGAAGTGCGGTGAAGCCGCGGAAAGATTCGCCAGAAAACATTCTCTCTCGGAGGGGGCTGATTGAGGGCAGGGGCAAAATGGTCATTTTCAGTATGCCAACACATAATGAAAGTGACACCAATAGAAAGGGCTCGACAAAACGAAGAAGTGGGCATTGGATTCACTTCAAACGGAGTTATGGTTAAAAAGATATGGAAGTTTTTTCTGCCAGGGACCCATCTGTAATGAAAATGATTTCGACCAGGGGCCTGAATAGAAAAAGTGAAAACGCATTCTGGGAAATACGTTTTCACCTTATCCAAAGGAACAGTGGCGGGGCTGACGTGTGCGGGTCCCACGGGTGGGGCCCGTCACTTTTCCATGTGGGCCGGCCAGGTCAGCAGGCTGAGGCCGACAGGTGGGGCTGAGAGAGGAGGCGGGGCCCACTGGCAGGGGCCAGGCTGGCGCTCGGTCATCGTCTTTCTCCTCTCGCCCTGTTCCTCGCGCGAGGCAGAGGCAAAGCAGGGGAAGGAAGCGGCGAGGGGGGCGGCCTGCTCCGGCCAGACGAAGACCACCTGTGGGACCGCGAGGCAGAGGCGCCTCCGTTCTGGAGCAGGGCGGCCGCCGGGGAGAGGTGGAGGATGCGGGGACGGAGGAGACCCGAGAGGCAGGGGCGGGCGATGGTGGTGAAGGGCAGGGATCTCCGACGGCGGGGAGGCGAGGTGGGGCGCTTGGGGAGGCTCGCCGGAGAGTGGTGGAGGCTCTGGTGGCGACGGGAGGGAGATAGGAGCACCGAAAGGGCTCGGTCGGGGTGGTGGCCGAGAACAACGGCGACGGCCAAGCCCTGGGAGGCACGGCCAGAGGGACTCCGGCGACGAACTGGTGGGGTGGGGAGACTCCCGGAGATGAGGGGAAGCTCGTGGACATATCAGGAGGAGAGGAGAGGGGCTAGGCACACCGGAACCAAGGAGGAACTGCGGCGGCCGAGGCAAACTCCGACGGAAAGAAGAGGTGGCCGAGGACTCCGGTGGGCAAAAGAGGCGGGGGAGGGGCTTGTGAGCTGCGGGAGGACTCGGGGCACGCTTATATAGTCGAGGTGAGGCTTCTGGAGCTCATGGGCGAGCTCCCGACCAAGCTTTAATGGCGGCTAGAGGCGGGGCACGACACGGGCATGGCCTATGCGACGCATTTAAGGCGAACGGCGACGAACCATCGACGCAGGGCGACACCGGGAATCACGGGGGAGCTACTAGACATCGATGGAGGTCGAGACGACGAGGGAGACGACGGGCACAAGGCCGGGAAGAATCCAGAGCACGCCATTTGCATGACATCAGCGTGACCACCACGCGCACTGGAGCAAACTCCACGTTTTGGGCCGGGCCAACCATGTCTAGTGGATGGACCTTGGTGCCCTAAGTCCAACTAAAGAAATAAATCTGTCCAGGGGCAAAGAAGAGATTTGCACTTAGCTCCAAAAGTAAATCAGTAAGAAGGTGTTTGTAACTTGCTGTGGTTAAACCAGCTAGGTAAATCAGTAACTAGCTTGTCTGGGAGGTTTAACTATCGAAGGACATTCATCCTGGAGGTTTTGAGGATAAAAGGATCAAGATTTACTACAGTTGCTTCAGAACTGCATACTTGGTCCAGAAATGAAGATCATGATGGTGCACTCATATGGAGTGTACACTTGATCTCACATTGGGCAAGGCTTAGTCATTTGGTCATATGATGGTGCTGTAAAAAGCTCATGCCAAATGGACAAACCAAAATAGCACTTGCTTCACAAACATCTCCTCTGGACAGAAACTTGAAATAATTATGGTGGTCAAATGGATCAATAAAATGATGCCAAAATGGGTGGAGAGATGTTTTATGGGTATAAGAATGATCTGGTAATTTATCAGGATTTTTTAAGCAATATAAAATATACTTGCTTCACAACTTGAAAATATTGCCAGAACCAAAGATTTGCTCCTGTGATCACATAGATGATTGGATGGGGCTGCAAATGGGTGGAAGGTGTTAATATGAGCACATTAAGGAGTGTGCAAAAGTTCAACTCATTTGGGTACTCCTAGCTAGTACTTCCTTCACAAAGCCTTCTGCCAGACAGAAACTTTGAAAATTCACCGAGGAAGGTTGGCTAGGCAAATAAATTTGAACTTGTGCATGGGGAAATTATTTAGACATATAAACATGCCCAAAAAGGTTTGGAGTCAATAGGAGAAATTTAAATGACACTTCCTTCACAAAGTGCCATTTAGGGTAGAATAGGGAATGAATTATTGGAGGATTATTTTTGAACATGGCAATGAAAAGTTTTGCCATATTTGATCAAGATATGACCCAAAAATTTATGAGAATTATTTGGGAATTTTTGAGTGAGGGAAATATAGGTTGCTTCACAACCTAGGGCAATTGGAGTTATTCCTTTAATAGAAAAGGAATATTCCCAATAAAAAGAATATTGGGATTTGGGCTAGAATCGAAATGACAGGGTCTAGGGAAATATTTGGGAATGGCAAGCCACTCTGGAAGCAAAGAAGAGGGCATCTTCTTCAGTTTCCAGACCACAAAGCCACGGGGAAAAAACTCAGGCAAAAACCTCAAGAAAACAAAAGAAAAAAAGGGCCAAAAATCAGGCTGTCACAAACCTTACCCCCTTAAAGAAATCTCGTCCTCGAGATTGGGTTGCCCAGGGAACTAGTATGAATATTCTGACTTAAGGAAACCGTTTCCAACTCGGGTATCCTTTTTCCTTTATTGTTGTTCCCATTAAATCTTTATCTGACAGGCCCTGGGGTGGTTTGCTTTATTGTATCCACATTCTGACAGATCTTACCTGGCTTGCTCATGCTTATATAGGCTCCAATTTCTTTTTAGATCTGCTGACTAGCTGAGTGTGATTTAATTATCATGACTGAAATATATGACTGTCACACAAATCCAAAAGTGATTTCCGTCGGGTATGCCACCCGGCACTGACACCTTTCATGTAATGATGATCAGAATTTTCTGATGAAAACTCAAGCTCTAACTCATTGCAGAAGTTTCTCCACTAAATGCAGGTCCTTTGGGTTCCAATAGTGAGTTAAAACATAACCGTTTCCTGACAGATTCTGACTCATCGCAGAAGCTGCTGAATCATCTTACCCGGTTCCACTGTCGTGAGCATCAGATCCATACCGAATATTTGATTGTCTCCTGTCGCGGCCATAAAGGGTTTGGCCTATATGATAATATCTACAGACTTGACTGACGGTGGTTCTGACGGGAAAATTTTGTTCACGAGAGGCTATCCATGATGATTCATATAAGTGAGGACTCAGGCTTCCAGACTGTTATTCCTCATGCCGATTACTCATGCTATAGGCATATCCATGTGGATCAATACTGACTTAGACTGTTTGGGGAATCTGCACCATGGGGGTTGTGTATAATTTTCATACCTGCCTCACTGGTCTTGCTCCTTCATTATTGTTTTCTTGCTCTGGATCTTTGGCTGAAAGAGTTGGGCCATATTGTTTCTTCGTATGACCATAGGTACTATCGGTGCAATTTTTCGGCAATCGTAGCTTATCCTCATTTTTCTGACAGGGTAACCCATTAAATGGCAGGTTCAATACCTCTCAAGTTCTGATCGTTGGGAAATGATCATCCGAAACCCTTGCAAGAAATCGACAAATAAATCAGTAGCCACCAGAACGGTCTTTACAACTCAGATCTGGGACATTACTGGAATAACTCAACCACGTCTCAGGACGGCCGAAAACCAGCTCAGAGCATGAGGCCGGGTCGATAAGAAGAAGGTGGCAGCTCCCTAAAATAGCCAAAAAGCAGCTATATGGCTACTGTCACAAAAAGAAACTCAACAACTATACGAGACGGTGAAAAAGTAGCTCAGACTCGTGACAGTCATTGAAGAGAGAAACAAAAATCGGCATCCACCCCGGATAGCTAGAAATAGCTCAGATCACAGGCGTGGTGCCGTCATTGGAGAAAAGGGGACAAGGACTCATCAGGATCATTTTCCAAGTTCACAGGTACTTGTATTGAGCTCATTGATGTCGTTAATCCTCATAATCCTTTGTCACACTGTGTGTATACTGGCTTTGTTCTTTTAACCATCCTCACATGGTTGTCATGTCCTCATCCGAGTGACTTGTAGGATCTTGATAGTATACTCATTGCATATATATGAGGACCTGATTCTGAGACAGACGTATATTCTGACTGATTCTTGCTTCTGACCAAAATGTTGCGGATCTGATTCCTGGGATTCACTGCCATATGTGTCAATTCACAGCGTACTACCTTGTACCGATGTCTTACTAAGGAATATTTGCTGGCTTGTGCTTGAAGCTTTCATCGGACAGCTTGCTGAAGAAGATTGGGTATCGTGCTTCAGAAGCTTACCCCCTTAAAGACTTTGCTGGGGAAAGACTCAGTACCTTATGCCGGAAGCTTTTGCAGTTGCTTACTGAAGAAGATAGAGTACCTTGCACGAGAAATCATCCATGTATCCTACTTAGGAAGATAGATGAATTTTGCCTTGGAAACTTCTCTGGTATCTTGCAAGGGAAGATTGGGTTGCTTACACCAGAAGCTTCTTATTGTGACATGCGGACGATTTCCACATATATAACCATCTGAATATTTCTGATGTTGAATTCTTGTATGAAACGGGGTTTTACTGGACTATCCTCCTTTCGGAGTATATGCCATATTTTTGCTTGCTTCTAGGTACATCGAGTTCCAAAATCATCCTCAACAAAGAATTAAACTTATATGTGAGCCATACCTTTGATAATATTCTATCAACCTTGCACACAACTTATCTTCTTGCTGATTTAATCATTTGGTTGTGATGAGTGCACGCTAATGCAAACTTGATACTGATGGTCCATCCAGGATTTCTTTTGCATCCAGACAAGATATTCCAATTTTCATTGTAGTCAGCTGATAATTCCATTCAGTTTAGTTGAGTTTCCAAATATATGCATTTCTTCCTGACTCTTCGGGTCTGGTGTCGGTTGACGAGCAACTTTAATAGTGGAAAAATTTATAACACCGAAGGCCCAAAGAAAGGAACAACAGAAATGACTAAAACAAAAGCACACAGGCATCCTACTAATATAATTAATCAAGCAATCATCACATATTATTGTTACTCACACAATAATATGCATGCACACCTAAGCACACGATTTTCGCGGAAACTCGGGTATTGCGGTCTAATATGATGTGACGATGTGCACGAGGACGGATAAATGTGTGAAAGAATTGGTGTAAACGGTGCTACACCAAGTGCTAGCTTAGCCAGGTGGCAACCTGAACTAGCTCGGAGGCGAGGACGTACTCGATAATCATGTAGTGGGACACGAAGGTCGCAACCACATTATTATCAAGCGGACGGAAAAAGATCCGTATTCGTCCAAGAAATAGGATAGCAGGGAAAGACTGAGGCTGCTGACATTGCCCTTTCTTGATAACTAAGATCATTAAGGGTTGCCAACATGACAAAATAAAAGAATGATCCGTGATAGAAACATGTCCATCACCGAAACAATAGGCGGGACTGAAGGAAAGACATCGGTGCGATATCTGAGCACCATTTTTGCAAACAGTGTCGGGATCACTTGGCATCACTCTGCTGGGACATAAATGACACCAAACACCGAAAGAAAAAGGAAGTGGAGAAATGCAAAGGTTGAGCTGTAGTGGATCCAAACCGATGCCATCTACACTCACCAGATAAACCATTAGCGACAAGCTAATGAGCCTATATGCATGCTATGTAACAAACAAATGCAGCAATCAAGTGCAACAAACCAACTGGGGTCTATACTACCGCTTTCTAACGTTCGCGCGGTCTAGGGCGTCCTACAGCCAGACCTGCTCTGATACCAAGTGTTGTGGCACCCCAGCTCAGAGGAAACCGGAACGCCCCGTATTCCAGCCCAGAGATCAAGGAGAAGTCTTCTGGAATACGACACTGCTTAGCATAGAACAAACCAGCTTTCTATTATTATGCGAATATGAATACAAGGTCTCTGATATTATAATGAATAACATCGGTACAGCAACACTACGACATCCTCAGTTGCTCTATGCAAGCAGCAGAAACAACTCGAAGCAGCGGAATAACTCTAGCAGCGGAACAACGAAGATGGTGGTGAACTCCACTCCGCAGGGACTCTGACTGGAACGCTGATCCTAGCTCGCACGAACGGAAACCACGACAAGATAGCAATCAAATCCGGTATGACCTGCAAACTGGCATGACACGCCAGGTCAGTACATTGAATGTACTTGCAAGCTCACAATAATCCAGAAGCATTCAAGAAAGACAACAGCATGGCAATTACAGGTTAAATAGGAATTATCATGATATCGTCAGAACAACATGGCATGAACAACATAAACATGATACAGCTAACTCAACCTGAACATAGCATGAACATATTAATCCGACAATACTATCATGCAACATGATGACACTATATGCACCACTTATTCTGCCCGGTTACCTCGTAACCAACACATGCATCACTTACCAACCTCGGACATCACACGATCATCTCAGGATCAAATCAAGCTTGGCATAAACAATACCGTAGCGATCATTAAATAACCACAAGGAGCTTGATCCTAACCCACGACTCTCGTACAACATCACGAATATACAACAACTCGGTATCCTCGATACCACCGTGATCCTTACGGCGATCACAACCACGACCAACAATTAGTCTCAAACCGTGATCCTTACAGCGATCACAACCCGACCAATACATGGCCCGTGGGCCTTCGGCGATCACCACCCGACCAACACTTGGCCAACTTATCTCACTGTTATTAAGCACATTATTCTAATTACTGTTGACTCATGGTGTGACCTTCTCTCGACCTGGGCCCTTATCTGCGGGCGTGGCTATCGATAGATTTAATATACACTCTGCAGAGGTTAGTACATTGTACCCACACTACGGAACCCATGGCCTCGCACTCCCATTCGGGTGGACCAACGGCGTTCCGACAAAACCGTCTACTGCCATGACACTCTCCCGGCCACTCCGACTCACTCCTCACTGAGCTAAGTCATGGGTGGCCCCGTGCCTACTTCCAGACACAACGACCACCATCGTGGACCAAAACATAAACGATCCCACACGGGCATCCGCCAGCTATAACAACTACGGGCACACAAGGTTATGCTCCGCCTACCTGATCAGGGTAGCGCGCGCCCATAACCTTCCCTCGTTGGAGGCTCCGACGAGAGGCACAACAATAGACCCAGTTAGGACCGTCCCATACTGGTAAGCGTGGTTGCACTGGTCAGCATCGATTCAGCGGCACCATGACTCAGCCAATAGTTGTTCAAGTTCATTTTAATCCGGTTAACTTGAATGCAAATATGCTGAGCCATGATAAAATGCATGAACATGATATCAACATCACCATGAGAGTATCACATAACTTTCCACCATATCAACAATAAATCATATCCACTGAGCATCGCATACTGACTAGCATGACCATCTCCAACATCAACATGTACTACTAACAAGCATAAACATATGAAAGGTAATACTAGCAGGTATAACATGATCACAGTGTATAAGACAACATAGCACAAAAGTGAACATGATAATCTGAACATCACCGGAACAATGATAACCATCTTTTCAACAAGCAAACATTTATTAAATATTCAAGTTGAAAACCATGGCTACTACATGACTATCATGCAAGTGGGTATTATGGCTTGCCTGGGGATGAAGGAAGCACCAGGGAGAAGTGCGGTGAAGCCGCGGAAAGATTCGCCAGAAAATGTTCTCTCTCGGAGGGGGCTGATTGAGGGTAGGGGTAAAATGGTCATTCTCAGTATGCCAAAACATAATGAAAGTGACACCAACAGAAAGGGCTCGATGAAACGAAGAAGTGGACATTGGATTCACTTCAAATGGAGTTATGGTTAAAAAGATATGGAAGTTTTTTCTGCCAGGGACCCATCTGTAATGAAAATGATTTCAACCAGGGGCCTGAACAGAAAAAGTGAAAACACATTCTGGGAAAATACGCTTTCACCTTATCCAAAGGAACGGTGGCGGGGCTGACGCGTGCGGGTCCCACAGGTGGGGCCTGTCACTTTTCCACGTGGGTCGGCCAGCTCAACGGGCTGAGGCCGACAGGTGGGGCCGAGAGAGGAGGCGGGGCCCACTAGCAAGGGCCAGGCTGGCGCTCGGTTGTCGTCTTTCTCCTCTCGCCATGTTCCTCGCGTGAGGCAGAGGCAGAGCAGGGGAGGGAAGCGGCGAGGGGGCCGGCCTGCTCCGGCCATCTCCGGCCAGACGAAGACCACCGGTGGGACCGCGAGGCAGAGGTGCCTCCGTTCTTGTGCAGGCCGGCCGCCGGGGATAAGTGGAGGATGCGGGGACGAAGGAGACCTGAGAGGCAGGGGCGTGCGGTGGTGGTGAAGGGCAGGGATCTCCGGCGGCGGGGAGGTGAGGTGGAGGGCTTGGGGAGGCTCGCCGGAGAGTAGTGGAGGCTCTGGTGGCGACGGGAGGGAGATAGGAGCACCGGAAGGGCTCGGTCGGGGTGGTGGCTGAGAACAACGGCGACGGCCAAGCTCCGGGAGGCGCGGCCAAGGGACTCTAGCGACAAACTGGTGGGGTGGGGAGACTCGCGGAGACGAGGGGAAGCTCGTGGACAGATCAGGAGGAGAGGAGAGGGGCTAGGCACACCGGAACCAAGGAGGAACCATGGCGGCCGAGGCGAACTCCGGCGGAAAGAAGAGGGGGTCGAGGACTCCGGTGGGCAAAAGAGGCGGGGGAGGGGCTTGTGAGCTGCGGGAGGACTCGGGGCACGGTTATATAGCCGAGGGGAGGCTTCTGGAGCTCACGGGCGAGCTCCCGACCAAGCTTTAATGGCGGCCAGAGGCGGGGGCACGGCACGGGCATGGCCTATGCGACGCATTTAAGGCGAACGGCGACGAACCATCAACGCAGAGCGACGCATGGCATCACAGGGGAGCTTCTAGACATGGATGGAGGTCAAGACGACGAGGGAGACGACGGGCATAGGGCCGAGAAGAATCCAGAGCACGCCATTTGCATGACATCAGCATGATCACCACGCGCACTGGAGCAAACTCCACATTTTGGGCCGGGCTAACCATGTCTTGTGGATGGACCTTGGTGCCCTAAGTCCAATTAAAGAAATAAATCTGTCCAAGGGCAAAGAAGAGATTTGCACTTAGCTCCAAAAGTAAATCAGTAAGAAGGTGTTTGTAACTTGCCATGGTTAAACCAGCTAGGTAAATCAGTAACTAGCTTGTCTAGGAGGTTTAACTATCGAAGGACATTCATCTTGGAGGTTTTGAGGGTAAAAGGATCAAGATTTACTGCAGTTGCTTCACAACTGCATACTTGGTCCAGAAATGAAGATCATGATGGTGAACTCATATGGAGTGTCCACTTGAGCTCACATTGGGCAAGTCTTAGTCATTTGGTCATATGATGATGTTGTAAAAAGCTCATGCCAAATGGACAAACCAAAATAGCACTTGCTTCACAAACATCTCCTCTGGACAGAAACTTGAAATAATTATGGTGGTCAAATGGATCAATGAAATGATGCCAAAATGGGTGGAGAGATGTTTTATGGGTATAATAATGATCTGATAATTTATCAGGATTTTTGAAGCAATATAAAGTATACTTGCTTCACAACCTGAAAATATTGCCAAAAACAAAGATTTGCTCCTGTGCTCACATAGATGATTTGATGGGGCTGCAAATGGGTGGAAGGTGTTAATATGAGCACATTAAAGAGTGTGCAAATGTTCAACTCATTTGGGTACTCCTAGCTAGTACTTCCTTCACAAAGCCTTCTGTCGGACAGAAACTTTGAAAATTCACTGAGGAAGGTTGGCTAGGCAAATAAATTTGAACTTGTGCATGGGGAAATTATTTGGACATATAAATATGCCCAAAATGGTTTGGAGTCAATAAGAGAAATATAAATGACACTTCCTTCACAAAGTGCCATTTAGGGCAGAATAGGAAATGAATTATTGGAGGATTATTTTTGAACATGGCAATGAAACGTTTTTCCATATTTGATCAAGATATGACCCCAAAAAAATTATGGGAATTATTTGGGAATTTTTGGAGTGAGGGAAATATAGGTTGCTTCACAACCTAGGGCAATTGGAGTTATTCCTTTAATAGAAAAGGAATATTCACAATAAAAAGAATATTGGGATTTGGGCTAGGATGGAAATGAAAGGGTCTAGGGAAAGATTTGGGAATGGCAAGCCACTCTGGAAGCAAAGAAGAGGGCATCTTCTTCAGTTTCCAGACCACAAAGCCATGGAAAAAAACTCAGGCAAAAACCTCGGAAAAACAAAAGAAAAAGAAAGGGACAAAAATCAGGCTGTCACATCTTCCTTGTTTCGACGTTTGTTTTTATTGCGCCATGGCTTCCCGTTGCCATCCCTTATTTCGGATGTGCCTGGATCGCTGGGGCCTCTACGGGCCAACTAGTTGTCTTCACCCGCGCAAAAGCGGGTCATAAGGCTTGTTAAGGCTGCCATTGTCCTCAGCTTTTCTTGGCCGAGGTGTCTAGCGAGCCACTCATCTCGGATACTGTGCTTGAAGGCCGATAGGGCTTCGGCATCTGGACAATCGACAATTTGATTCTTCTTGGTGAGGAATCTATTCCAGAGCTTGCGGGCGGACTCTCTGGGCTGTTGAATTATGTGACTTAAATCGTCGGCGTCCGGAGGTTGGACATAGGTTCCTTGAAAATTGGCCATGAAAGCATCCTCAAGTTCTCCCAACTTCCGATTGATTTTTCGGGGAGGCTTTTCAACCAGTGCCGAGCTGGTCCCTTCAACTTGAGAGGAAGGTATTTAATGGCATGGAGGTTGTCCCCACGAGCCATGTGGATGTGAAGGATAAAATCCTCATCCAGACCCCGGGGTCTGTCATTCCGTCATATGCCTCTATGTTCATGGGTTTGAAACCCTGTGGAAATTCATGGTGCAGTACCTCTTCGGTGAAGCACAGAGGGTGAGCGGCCCCTCTGTATCTGGACATGTTGTGGCGTGCTGTCGACTGTTGTTGTGTCCGGTGCTGATTCCAAACTGGTACTCGATCAGTCTGATCATTTTGGTGGCCATGATCCTGCACCGGAGCGTGTCCTCTAGATCCATAGATGGACCTGGTCATGCCGGCCTTTTTATCCAGGAGCTCACGTAAATCGTGTGCAGCGTCGGTAGCTGCTCTATTGCGGTTATGAAGTGGTTGATCCGGCCTACTGGCCGTATTGTTCTTCGGTGGAACGGCCTCATCGTCGAATTCTGGCAGCAGCTTGCGCTTTGGATAGCTCTTTGTGTGGCGATCATCACCGTATTTTTCTTCAGTGCCTAGCACTTTATTCCATCTGCGATTGAGCGTTTCCTGTGCGGCCTTAAGCCTTTGCTTCTGCTTCTTTAGACTTCTCGCAGTGGCCATAAGCCTTCTGTGGAGGTTATCTCATTCCAAACGTGTTTCCGGGATGATGAATGCGTCGTCGTCCGGACTGTGCTCCTGTCCCGGGGCAGTTTGATGAGTTCGGCCCTAGGGATCACTGTGATCGGGTGCCTGCTCCGGGTTGTGTTCGGCATGACCTGGCTCATCCTGCTCCATTGCTGGGTCCATATGGTCGTTGTTGTCTTCGGAGTTGACTGGGGTGTCGATCTTTCTAGCGCTGTTATCGCTGTTTTTGCTGTGGCTGGACTTAGAGCGGCGTTTGCGCTGTTGTTTTGGCTTTTGTCCGGGGGTTTTATCCTCCGTTCTATCGCCATCGTCCTCCTTAGGTGTGTCCACCATGTATATATCATATGATGAGGTGGTAGTCCAGCGCCCCGTAGGTGGTGGTTCGGAATCGTCCCCTGCGCCAACGTCCGTATCGTTGGTGTCATCGGAGTCGAAGTCAAGCATGTCTGTTACATCATCAACAGTTGCTATGAAGTGGGTGGTGGGTGGTGAACGAATTTCTTCGTCGCCTTCTTCCCCCTCAGGCCGGACATAGTTCGGCCAAGCATCTCCTGACAAAGAGAGATACTTTAGTGAATTCAGCATGTCACCGAGGGGCGAGTGCTGGAAGATATCTGCGGCGGTGAATTCCATTACCGGAGCCCAACCAGAATCAGGAGGCTCGGGGGCGCGCAATCTGGAACCTACAGCCGGACACCAGTCCGGGGGTCCAAAGACACGGGCTTCTTTGGGGGTGACGTCTGTGCTCGGCTCTACCGCTGATGAGTGTGTGGCCTCCGGGGCGGGGTCCATCCACCTGTCCTTGGACGACGCAATCTGCCCTGGATTTAGGTCCGGAGCTCCTGCAGGTGCGATATCCCGAGTATTGTCTGACAGCAGGTCTAAGCCGTGCTCGTCGTGACTGTTCGGCGCTCCTGGCGTAGGCCTAAATCCGCCGAAGATCAAGTCTCCATGGATATCAGACGTGTAGTTCAAATTTCCGAACCTAACCTGCTGGCCAGGGGCGTAGCTGTCGATCTGCTCCAGATGGCCAAACGAATTGGCACGCAGTGCGAAGCCGCCGAACACGAAGATCTGTCCGGGGGGAAAAGTCTCAACCTGGACCGCGTTGTTGTTGATGATTGAAGGAGCCATCGAGCCTTGCAGCGATGACACAGAGGAACTCTCAATGAAAGCACCAATGTCGGTGTCAAAACCGGCGGATCTCGGGTAGGGGGTCCCGATCTGTCTCATCATTTTGAGCAACTTCCATGTAGAAAACTTTTTCATCCGAGTTATGGATTATTTTCTATGAATTTCTAAAGTTTTAGATGTATTCTGAAATTAATTTAAATTCAAAAATAAAGATTAAAATGCTATGGGTACCCAGCCTTGTGTACACAGAGGCTGACAGTGGGTCCAGGGGGTCCCTGTTGACCAATCAACATTGACTGGTCAACAGGGGTGGCCCCCCTATTATGGGTGTCAAAACCGGCAGATCTTGGGTAGGGGGTCCCGATATGTGCGTCTAAGGCTAATGGTAACAGGAGGCAAGGGACACGATGTTTTACCCAGGTTCGGGCCCTCTTGATGGAGGTAAAACCCTACTTCCTGCTTGATTGATCTTGATGATATGAGTATTACAAGAGTTGATCTACCACGAGATCGTAGAGGCTAAACCCTAGAAGCTAGCCTATGATGATTATGATTGTCCCTATACGGATCAAACCCTCCGGTTTATATAGACACCGGAGGGAGCTAGGGTTTAGACAGAGTCGGTTGCAAAGAAGGAAATCAAATATCCGGATCACCAAGCTTGTCTTCCACGCAAAGGAGAGTCCCATCCGGACACGGAACGAAGTCTTGAGTCTTGTATCTTCACGGTCCAACAGTCCAACCAAAGTATATAGTCCGGCTGTCCGGATACCCCCTAATCCAGGACTCCCTCACCTGTCATAGGTTGTTTAACTAACTAAAAAATTAATTAGACTAATTAGCTTTAAGTTAACTAATTAACCTATTAATTAATTATATAACTTATTATTTTAATTATTTTTTTAAAACATAAAACATTTTTTGAAACATTTTTTACAAGGGAGGCCCGCCAGCTGCCAGTGGCACAAAGGCCACTGGAGCGGGCTTAACGGGCACAGGGGCATGGGCGCCCGCCCAAACGGGACACGGACGAGGGGATGCGCCAGGGCGTCGGCACAGCGCCGACGCCGAACGTCGGAGGTGGCCGGGGAGGGTGGTCGCCGGCGGGTGAGGGCACTGGACCCGGGCACAGGGCGGTGTGTGGTGCGGTGACGACAACACATAGGAACGGTAGGCGGTGAGCAGCGGGCAGCACAGCGGGGAGGGGAAGCCCAGGCGCGGCAACCAGAGTCGACGGGGCGACACCCGAAGGCGGCGGCTGGAAGCGGGCTAGGGTAGGGGAGGCAGAGCAGTGCGACAGCGGGGCGGCGGGCGTGCACAGCGGCGGGTGGCATTGGTCGGGCGCGAGCGGCTGCGAGGCACGCCAGGGCGCAAAGCAGAGGGCGGAGGCGAGGCGCGGTGGCTGGTGCGGGGCGCGGGGAGGGCAGCAAGGCGCGGTCGGACACACGGGGGAGCACGAACATGGGTGCGGCGAGCGTGTACGGGCACGAGCCCGGTGCGGTTGCGGTAGGGCTTCGGCCACGGCGGGCGCAGGCGAGTGGTAGCACGAGGAGCAGGACGCGGTCTCGGGATGAGGCATGGCGGACAGGCGCGGCCAGGAGCTCGTGGACTGGTAAGTGAAAGTTCCACTGGTTTACTTAGTACTAGTTACTATGCTTACCGAAAAAGGCTTTCGCCCCGCTTTACATATAAAGCAAACCGTCACAGAGCACACATACAAGCACTAGTCCATGATACGTCTCCAACGTATCTATAATTTTTTATTGTTCCATGTTATTATATTACCCCTTTTGGATGTTTATGGGTTTTGTTTTATACATTTATATCATTTTTGGGACTAACCTACTAACCGGAGGCCCAGCCCGTATTGCTGTTTTTTTTTGCCTATTTCAGTATTTCGAAGAAAAGGAATATCAAACGGAGTCCAAACAGAATGAAACTTTCAGGAGCATGATTTTTGGAACAAACGTGATCCAGAGGACTTGGAGTGCAGGTCAAGAAGCGATCGAGGCGGCCACGAGGGTGGAGGGCGCGCCCACCCCTACAGGGCGCGCCCCTATCTCGTGGGCCCCTCGGGCGGCCACCGACCTACTTCTTCCTCCTATATATACCCACGTACCCCGAAAACATCCAGGGAGCCAACAAAATACAATTTCCACCGCCGTAACCTTCTGTATCCGTGAGATCCCATCTTGGAGCCTTCGTCGGCGCTCCGCCGGAGGGGGAATCGACCATGGAGGGCTTCTACACCATAGACCCTCCGATGAGTTGTGAGTAGTTTACCACAGACCTTTGGGTCCATAGTTATTAGCTAGATGGCTTCTTCTCTCTTTTTGGATCTCAATACCATGTTCTCCCCCTCTCTTGTGGAGATCTATTCGATGTAACTCTTTTTGCGGTGTGTTTGTCGAGATCCGATGAATTGTGGGTTTATGATCAAGTTTATCTATGAGAAATATTTGAATCTCCTCTGAATTCTTTTATGTATGATTGAGTTATCTTTGCAAGTCTCTTCGAATTATCAGTTTAGTTTGGCCTACTATATTGATCTTTCTTGCAATGGGAGAAGTGCTTAGCTTTGGGTTCAATCTTGTGGTGTCCTTACCCAGTGACAATAGGGGTTGCAAGGCACGTATTGTATTGTTGCCATCGAGGATAAAAAGGTGGGGTTTATATCATATTGCATGAGTTTATCCCTCTACATCATGTCATCTTTCTTAATGTGTTACTCTGTTCTTATGAACTTAATGCTCTAGATGCATCCTGGATAATGGTCAATGTGTGGAGTAATAGTAGTATATGCAGGCAGGAGTCAGTCTACTTGTCACGGACGTGATGCCTATATACATGATCATGCCTAGATAATCTCATAATTATTCGCTTTTCTATCAATTGCTCGACAGTAACTTGTTCACCCACCGTAATACTTATGCTATCTTGAGAGAAGCCACTAGTGAAACCTATGGCCCCCGGGTCTATCTTTTATCATATAAGCTTTCAATCTACTTTATTTGCATCTTTACTTTTCCAATCTATATTATAAAATACCAAAAATAAATTTATCTTATCATACTATCTCTATCAGATCTCACTTTCGCAAGTGGCCGTGAAGGGATTGACAACCCCTTTATTGCGTCGGTTGCGAGTTCTTTGTTTGTTTGTGTAGGTGCGTGGGACTTATGAGGACCCTCCTACTGGATTGATACATTGGTTCTCAAAAACTGAGGGAAATACTTACGCTACTATTGCTGCATCACCCTTTCCTCTTCAAGGAAAACCAACGCAAGCTCAAGACGTAGCAAGAAGGATTTCTGGCGCCGTTGCCAGGGAGGTCTTCGCTCAAGTCAAGACATACCAAGTACCCATCACAAACTCATCTCCCTCGCATTTACATTATTTGCCATTTGCCTCTCGTTTTCCTCTCCCCCACTTCACCCTTGTCGTTTTGTTCGCCCTCTCTTTCCCAATCTCCTCATCTCTTTTTCGCTTGCCTTTTTCTGTTTGCTTGTGTGTTGGATTACTTGTCGCCATGGTGCAAGATAATACCAAATTGTGTGATTTCTCCAGTACCAATAATAATGATTTCCTTAGTACTCCGATTGCTCCTCTTAATGATGTTGAGTCTTGTGAAATCAATACTGCTTTGCTGAATCTTGTTATGAAAGATCAATTCGCCGGCCTTCCTAGTGAAGATGCTACTACCCATCTAAACAACTTTGTTGATTTGTGTGATATGCAAAAGAAGAAAGATACGGATAATGATATTGTTAAACTGAAGTTATTTCCGTTTTCACTTAGAGATCGTGCTAAAGCTTGGTTTTTGTCTTTGCCTAAGAATAACATTGATTCATGGAATAAGTGCAAAGATGCTTTTATCCCTAAATATCCTCCCGCTAATATTATCACTCTTAGGAATGATATTATGAATTTTAAACAACTTGATCATGAGCATGTTGCCCAATCTTGGGAAAGAATGAAATTTATGATTCGCAATTGCCCTACTCATGGTTTGAATTTATGGATGATCATACAAAAAATTTATGCCGGTTTGAACTTTGCTTCTAGAAATCTTTTAGATTCGGCCGCGGGAGGCATGTTTATGGAAATCACTTTAGGAGATGCTACAAAACTTCTTGATAATATTATGGCTAATTATTCTCAATGGCACACCGAAAGATCTACTAGTAAAAAAGTGCATGCTATAGAAGAAATTAATATTTTTAGTGGAAAGATTGATGAACTTATGAAATTATTTGCTACTAAGAGTGCTCCTTTTGATCCCAATGATATGCCTTTGTCTACTTTGATTGAGAATAATAATGAATCTATGGATGTGAATTTTGTTGGTAGGAATAGTTTCGGTAACAATGCTTATAGAGGAAACTTTAATCCTAGACCGTTCCCTAGCAATTCCTCTAATAATTGTGGAAATTCCTACAATAATTCTTGTGGTAATTTTAATAATATGCCCTCTTATTTTGATAATAGTGTGAAATAATTTATGATTTCTCAAAAGAATTTTAATGCTTTGCTTGAAGAAAAATTGCTCAAAGTTGATGATTTGGCTAGGAACATTGATAGACTTTCACTTGATGTTGATTCTCTTAAACTTAGATCTACTCCTCCTAAGCATGATATCAATGAGTCTCTCAAAGTCATGAGAATTTCCATTGACGAGTGCAAGGAAAGAACCGCTAGATTGCGTGCTAAGAAAGATTGATTTGTAAAGGCGTGTTCTTCTAGTTCCAATGAAAATAATGATGAAGATCTTAAAGTTATTGATGTGTCCCCTATTAGATCTTTGTTTTGCAATATGAACCTTTATAATACACTACTAGGGAAAAGCCTAGCAGCTGCGCGGGTTTTAGGCCTATCAGTAGCGCGGGAAGGAGCGCTACTGATAAGGCGCTACAACTAAAGCTTAGCAATAGCGCACCTAGATGCACGCTACTGCTAAATTGACTTAGTAGTGGCGCTTCTTCAGAATAGCGCTACTGGTAATTAGTAGTAGCGCTTCTCCTTTCCCGCGCTACTACTATTATTTAGTATTTTATTTCTTTTTTATTTCATGTCGTATTCATACACCTTTACACATGTTTTCATACAACAAGAATTTACAGATTGTTTTTACATCATAATGAGTTATTACATCACAGGGTGAAAGAACCGTGGACTAGTTTCAAGTGGATGTCCATCCACTTGAAACTAATCCGCAGTTCTTTCACCCAATGATATAATAATATCATCATCATGTCATATCATTAACAACTTATCATCATAATACATCATTGTCATACAACACCTCCTCAAGATCATCGTTTTCATCAATGACATCACATAGCAAATTGGTCACTAGTCGTAATCACAAGTACTCATTATCAACTCTAACACATTACCGCATAATAAACATATTGTACCTCATAGGACCTACTACATTCGATTAAGACCTACTACATTTTCTAAGGTAAAATAGCAAAAAACAAGATAGCCCCTGACTCTCCATTATGGAGAATGGAGATTAGCCTGTCTCCAATTCTTGCCTTTCGCTGAATGTTACTTCCAAGAACCTCCTTGCGAATGTCCATACATTTCTTCCATTCTTTGATGAACATGTGTTCACCGGTTTTAGAAATCCGATATGCACGGGTGAGCTCCCTAGATTTACCAGGCAGTATGTTCAGAACTGAGAGGCGACCATTCAGAGACATCAGATGAGGCACACAATCCATCGGGAGTTTCTGTTAAAAAACATAATAATAACTTTGTAGTTAGCAATGATGTACTAGTTTTTAGAAGTATGCAAAAGATGCACGAATGTCATAATAGTAAAAAATCTTACCAGGGTATCTCCAGAGAAGTTACCATGGTTCAACACATGCACTAGTGGCACATATTCACCATAATTTGGAGGAGTTCAATAATAGTTATTGTAATTCTCAAGAAGAGTACAAAATGCGATCAGATGATTTTTCTCCTTATACGTTAATTCGGTGCCATCGGTGTAGTGGGTTTTATCTACCATCTTCCGCATAGTCTTTGAAGAATCAAAATAAGCTGTCAATGGAAATAAGCTATCAACTATTTTGAAATAAACAATATAAATTAGTTAATAACTATGTTTGAGAAACTCACATAGCGGTACAATCGGAAGCGTATCAACAAGGACCCAAATGTCTATATTGTCTTGCTCGATGTCAGGATCACCAAGATCCATGGTAACAATCATACCCTCATAAAAACCATACATTTTGCAAAGTGCTTCCCAATTTTGGCAACCAAAATGGGTTACGCTCTGAGCATTGCACAGATTTACTTCAAAATCCATATTATGATGGGTCCTTAGGTGTATTTTCTTTGTTTCGAAATTTTCATGGTCTTCAAAACCCATCCTCTCCAAGACATAGCATCTTGCATGGCATGGGATAAGCTAGTCGAATTGTAAAATATGAATATTAGACGTTGAAATAGTTGAAGTCATGCTTAATTACGAAAAAAATACTTGTCGTTGTTGCGTACCGTTTCACAATCGAAGGTCTCCTCGAGCTTAATGCTGAAGCGCCGATCTTCGTCTAGCTCAACAAACCTGTCGCACATACCTCGATCATCGTGGCACCAGCTACACTCCCCCGAGAGACTGTCGTCGTCCGAGTACGACATTTCCTACGTTCATAATTCAAAGATTAAACTTGTACATATTCTAGCACAAGTCATGCCAGAATTCACGAAAAAATCCGGCATGACCTTTGCTAAAAAAGGACATATCGAGCGCCTGAAATTTGCCGGAATGGAAATTAATCAACACTCCGGCAAAACATAGGCCACTCGGAGATGTAAACTGAACATGAATGGGCATTTGGGCAACCACATATCCTATTTGAGCAACAACACAAGATATACAAGGATATTTGGCTGGTCTCACCTCGATGTCGGAGGGGGTCGGTGACTGGGACGACGACGGGGATGTCGGAGGGGGTCGGTGACGGGGACGACGGTGGTCACCTGAAACCGTATAAGTTATCACTAATACATCCCGAATAATTGCTTAAACTAAAAAATAACAACAAATATGACATGTTCAACTAGTTTTATTAATTCAACTAGTTCTTACTAAATATAAACTTACTATAAATAGAAAAAAAAAACTAGTTCTTTCTAAAAATAAAGTAGTTCAACTAGTTATATTAATTATCTTACTAAAAATACATTAGTTCTATTAATTCAACTAGTTCAACTAGTTTATTAATTTACTTACTAAACTAGTTCAACTACAACTAAAGTAGTTCAACTACAACTACTATTAATCATACTGCCCTAGTTAACTAGTACCATCACTACTAGTAATTAACATCTACTACTACTAAAAATCTAGTATTAACTAAGCAACATCTAGTACTAGCTATGAACCCTAAATTAACATCTACTACTACTAAATCTAGTACTAACTAGTGGCAAGGGGTGCGGGCGACGGAGAGGTAGCTAGGGGCGGCAAGGTCGAGGGCGATGGGAGGAGGGCTGCCGGCGGAGGAGGGGCGGCCGCAGGCGGAGGGGGGAGGGCGGCAGCGGTGGAGGGAGGGGAGGCCGCAGGCGGAGGGAGGATGTGCGAGGAGGAGGGAGGAGGGACGGAAGGAGGGGAGTACCTCGGCGGCGGACGGACGAAGGCAGCGGCGGCGGCGACGCACGACGACGGTTATCGGCACGCGGGCGAGAGTGAGAGTGTGAGTGAGGGTCGGTCGTGCGCGTGGGGATAAGGTAGGGATAGTTGTAGCGGTTTGCCAAAATGCGCTACAGCTAATCTGAATAGCAGTAGCGCTTTGCATATAAACTTCTACTGCTAAGTGTAACTATACAAAAAATACGTCAATGCAAAAATACATTGGACTCATATTGCAGCCACAAATTTTACACATAGAGTTCAGTGAAGACCAACTGGTTGTGGTAGTTTCAGAAATAACATATTTAAGGTGGTAAACACCCTGTTCACGGAGCGAGGTGGGACTAAACTTGTGGGCTGATCTTAGCAGTAGCGGTTTTCTTCGAAGTGCGCTGTTGCTAACTTCTATAGCAGTAGCGCGGTTCAGTATAGGGCGCTACTGCTATAACTAGCGGGGGGCGAGGTCATGGCAATTATAGCAGTAGCGCGGTTTGTGGTGGACGCGCTACTGCTATTTTCCTTTCAGCAGCGCGTTTTGATATCACACGCTGCTGCTAAATAGCAGTAGCGTGGTATTTTGAGGAGCGTTGCTGGTAAGATTCTATGTATAGGATTTTCCCTAGTAGTGATAATGGGACTGGAGATGAGTAGACTTTAGTTAGAAGGCGTCCCAATAATTCAGAGTTTTTAGATCTTGATGCTAAATTTGGTAAAAGTGGGATTGGAGAGGTCATGACTTTAAATAACATTGAACCCACTATCTCGGATTTCAAGGAATTTGATTATCATAATTGTTCTTTAGAAGGTTGTATTTCCTTGTTGCAATCCGTTGTTAATTCTCCTCATGCTTATAGTCAAAATAAAGCTTTTACCAAACATATCATTGATGCCTTGATGCAATCTTATGATGGAAAACTTAATTTGGAAGTTTCTGTACCTAGAAAACTTAATGATGAGTGGGAACCTACTATAAAGATTAAAATTAAAGATCATGAGTGTTTTGCTTTGTGTGATTTGGGTGCTAGTGTTTCCACAATTCCGAAAACTTTATGTGATATTCTAGGTTTCCATGATCTTGATGATTGCTCTTTAAATTTGCACCTTACGGATTCCACCATTAAAAAGCCAATGGGAAGGATCAATGATGTTCTCATTGTTGCAAATAGAAATTTGGTGCCCGTAGATTTTATCGTTCTTGATATAGATTGCAATCTTTCTTGCCCTATTATTCTTGGTAGATCTTTCCTTAGAACGATTGGCGCGATTATTGATATGAAGGAAGGGAATATTAGATTCCAATTCCCATTAAGGAAAGGCATGGAGCACTTTCCAAGAAATAAAATAAAATTACCTTATGAATCTATCATGCGGGCTACTTATGAATTGAGTGCCAAAGATGGCACTACTTAGATCTATCTTCGCTTTTATGCCTAGCTAGGGGCGTTAAATGATAGCGCTAGTTGGGAGGCATCCCAATTTTATTTGTGTTTTTGTTTTTGTTTATGTTTAGTAATAAATTCTGCATCTAGCTTCTGTTTAAATGTGTTTTTATGTTTTAATTAGTGTTTGTGCCAAGTAGAACCTATAGGATAACCTATGGTGATAGTTAATTTGATTTTGCCGAAAAATAGAAACTTTGCACGCACGAAATTAGTTTTGTTAAATCATAGAAACGTGATTGTGCGTTGATTCTTTTTGCTGATGATCAATAGACAAATTTTCCAGGACTTACTATTTTTTTAGGATTTTTAGAGTTCCATAAGTTTGCGTTAGTTACATATTGCTATAGATTGTTCTGTTTTTGTCAGATTCTGTTTTTCGTGTGTTGTTTGCTTATTTTGATGCATCTATGGCTAGTATTAAGTGGTATGAACCATATAGAACTCGAAATACAGTAGGTTTAACATCAATATAAATAAAGAATGAGTTCATTACAGTACCTTATGTGGTGGTTTTGTTTTCTTTCACTAACGGAGCTTATGAGATTTCCTGTTGAGTTTTGCGTTGTGAAGTTTTCAAGTTTTGGGTAAAGATTTGCTGAACTATGGAATAAGGAGTGGAAAAAGCCTAAGCTTGGGGATGCCCATGGCACCCCAAGATATTCAAGAATAGCCAAGAGCCTAAGCTTGGGGATGCCCCGGGAAGGCATCCCCTCTTTCGTCTTCGTTCATTGGTAACTTTACTTGGAGCTATATTTTATTCGCCACATGATATGTGTTTTGCTTGGAGCATCGTGTATGATATTAGTATTTGCTTTTTAGTTTACCACAATCATCTTTGCTGTACACACCTTTTGGGAGAAGCCCACTTGATTAGAATTTATTAGAATACTCTATGTGCTTCACTTATATCTTTTGAGCTAGATAGTTTTTGCTCTAGTGCTTCACTTATATCTTTTAGAGCACGGCGGTGGCTTAATTTTGTAGAAATTTCTAGTCTCTCATGCTTCACTTATATTATTTTGAGAGTCTCTTAGAACAGCATGGTATTTGCTATGGTTATAAAATTGGCCTAGAATGGTAGGCATCCAAGTTGGGTATAATAAAAAACTATCATAGGAAGTGAATTGGATGCCATGATCAATTTGATACTTGATAATTGTTTTGAGATATGGAAGTAGTGATATTAAAGTCATGCTAGTTGGGTGATTATGAATTTAAAGAATGCTTGTGTTGAAGTTAGCAAGTCCCGTAGCATGCACGTATGGTTAAAGTTGTGTAACAAATTTGAAACATGAAGTGTCCTTGGATTGTGCATCCTTATGAGTGGCGGTCGGGGACGAGAGATGGTCTTTTCCTACCAATCTATCCCTCTAGGAGCATGCGCGTAGTGCTTGGTTTTTGATGACTTCTAAATTTTGCAATAAGTATATGAGTTCTTTTGACTAATGTTGAGTCCATGGATTATACGCACTTTTACCTTTCCGTCATTGCTAGCCTCTTCGGTACCATGCATTACCCTTTCTCACCTTGAGAGTTGGTGCAAACTTCGCCGGTGCATCCAAACCCTGTGATACGATACGCTCTATCACACATAAACCTCCTTATATCTTCCTCAAAACAGCCACCATACCTACCTATTATGGCATTTCCATAGCCATTCCGAGATATATTGCCATGCAACTTTCCACCATTCCGTTTATCATCATGACACGCATTACTTTTGTCATATTGCCATTGCATGATTATGTAGTTGACATCGTATTTGTGGCAAAGCCACCATGCATAATTTTTCATACATGTCACTCTTCATTCATTGCACCATCCCGGTACACCGTCGGAGGCATTCATATAGAGTCATATCTTGTTCTAGTTTTGAGTTGTAATTCATATGTTGTAAATCAATAAAAGTGTGATGATCATCATTATTAGAGCATTGTCCCCAAAAAGAAAAAGAAAGAAAGGCAAAAAAAGGCCAACGAAAAAAAGAAAAAGAAGAAGAAGAAAAAGAGAAAAAGGAAAAAAAAGGAAAATAAATAAAAAGGGGCAATGTTACTATCTCTTTTTCCACACTTGTGCTTCAAAGTAGCACCATGTTCTTCATATAGCGAGTCTGATATATTGTGCTTCAAAGTAGCACCATGTTCTTCATATAGTGAGTCTCATATGTTGCCACTTTCATATACTAGTGGGAATTTTTCATTATAGAAGTTGGCTTGTATATTCCTACGGTGGGCTTCCTCAAATGCGCTAGGTCTTCGTGAGCAAGCAAGTTGGATGCACACCCACTAGTTTCTTTTGTTGAGCTTTCATTCATTTATAGCTCTAGTGCATCTGTTGCATGGCAATCCCTACTCCTCATGTTGACATCAATTGATGGGCATCTCCATAGCCTGTTGATTATTCTCATCAATGTGAGACTTTCTCCTTTTTGTCTTCTCCACACAATCCCCATCATCATATTCTATTCCACCCATAGTGTTATATCCATGTCCCACGCTTATGTATTGCGTGAAAGTTGAAAAAGTTTGAGATTATTTAAGTACGAAACAATTGCTTGGCTTGTCATCGGGGGTGTAGAATTTGGGAACACTTTTGTGTGACGAAAATGAAGCATAGCCTAACTATATGATTTTGTAGGGATGAACTTTCTTTAGCCATGTTATTTTGAGAAGACATGATTACTTTTATTAGTATGCTTGAAGTATTACTATTTCTTTTGTCAATATGAACTTTTGTTTTGAATCATTTGGATCTGAACATTCATGCCACAATAAAGAAAATTACATTGAGAATTATGCTAGTTAGCATTCCACATTAAAAATTCTGTTTTTATCATTTACCTACTCGAGGACGAGCAGGAATTAAGCTTGGGGATGCTTGATACGTCTCCAACGTATCTATAATTTTTGATTGTTCCATGCTATTATATTACCCCTTTTGGATGTTTATGGGCTTTATTTTACACATTTATATCATTTTTGGGACTAACCTACTAACCAGAGGCCCAGCCCGTATTGCTGTTTTTTTGCCTATTTCAGTATTTCGAAGAAAAGGAATATAATATCAAACGGAGTCCAAACGGAATGAAACCTTTGGGAGCATGATTTTTGGAACAAACATGATCCAGAGGACTTGGAGTGCAAGTCAAGAAGCGATCGAGGCGGCCACGAGGTTGGAGGGCGCCCCCCCTATCTCATTGGCATCCACAGACCTACTTCTTCCTCCTATATATACCCACGTACCCCGAAAACATCCAGGGAGCCAACAAAATACAATTTCCACCGCCGTAACCTTCTGTATCCGCGAGATCCCGTCTTGGAGCCTTCGCCGGCGCTCCGCCAGAGGGGGAATCGACCACGGAGGGCTTCTACATCAACACCATAGCCCCTCCGATGAGTTGTGAGTAGTTTACCACAGACCTTCGGGTCCATAGTTATTAGCTAGATGGCTTCTTCTCTTTTTGGATCTCAATACCATGTTCTCCCCCTCTCTTTTGGAGATCTATTCGATGTAACTCTTTTTGCGGTGTGTTTTTCGAGGTCCGATGAATTGTGGGTTTATGATCAAGTTTATCTATGAGAAATATTTGAATCTCCTCTGAATTCTTTTATGTATGATTGAGTTATCTTTGCAAGTCTCTTCGAATTATCAGTTTCGTTTGGCCTACTAGATTGATCTTTCTTGTAATGGGAGAAGTGCTTAGCTTTGGGTTCAATCTTGCGGTGTCCTTACCCGGTGACAATAGGGGTTGCAAGGCACGTATTGTATTGTTGCCATCGAGGATAAAAAGGTGGAGTTTATATCATATTGCATGAGTTTATCCCTCTACATCATGTCATCTTTCTTAATGCGTTACTCTGTTCTTATGAACTTAATACTCTAGATGCATCCTGGATAACGATCGATGTGTGGAGTAATAGTAGTAAATGCAGGCAGGAGTCGGTCTACTTGTCACAGACGTGATGCCTATATACATGATCATGCCTGGATAATCTCATAATTATTCGCTTTTCTATCAATTGCTCGACAGTAATTTGTTCACCCACCATAATACTTATGCTATCTTGAGAGAAGCCACTAGTGAAACCTATGGCCCCCGGGTCTATCTTTTATCATATAAGCTTTCAATCTACTTTTATTTGCATCTTTACTTTTCTAATCTATATTATAAAATAACAAAAATATATTTATCTTATCATACTATCTCTATCAGATCTCACTTTCGCAAGTGGCCGTGAAGGGATTGACAACCCCTTTATTGTGTTGGTTGCGAGTTCTTTGTTTGTTTGTGTAGGTGCGTGGGACTTTTGAGGAGCCTCCTACTGGATTGATACCTTGGTTCTCAAAAACTGAGGGAAATACTTACGCTACTATTACTGCATCACCCTTTCCTCTTCAAGGAAAACCAAAGCAAGCTCAAGACGTAGCAGTCCACAACACACACACACACACACACACACACACACACCAAGTCGCACAACAAGAGGTACAATAGGTTTTGCAGACGGCACAACTCAACAAGCCCAAAAAAACCAAAAAAGGAGAGGCCGACGGCCGGAGAACAAGTCCGGCCTCTAATCAGGCTCCGGCGGTGGCGGAGGGAGCGGCGGCCACAAGCGGACAGCCGTGGAGCAAAGGTCGACGATGAAGGCGGAGATGGCATCACGATCCTGGGGGCGGCTAAGCGGCCGCCAGAGCTGCAAGTAACCAGACAATTTGAAGAGAGCATCAGTAGCCCGTCGAAGAGGAATGCGCTGAATCAAATGTTTATTGTGGATCGTCCAGAGGGTCCAAGTGAGGTCCCCAGTCTCTAGCCACCTAATGTGGCGAGAAGGCAGGGGGGAGCTCTGGAGTTTGGCGAATAGGTCGGGGAAGTTGGTGTGACACCAGTTACCACCAACCACCTCTCTAAAGCAACTCCAAACAAATTGAACGGACACACAAGAGAAGAAGATGTGATTCGAGTCTTCGGGGACATCACAGAGCGGGCAAAGGCCAGATCTAGGGCCATTGCGCTTGCGAACCTCCACCCCAGACAGGGTCTGCCCGCGAATCCATTGCCACATGAAGATCTGTATCTTCAGCGGCAAGCGGATGGACCACACCATCGTAAGGGGAGGAGGGGCGATGGAGGGGGCAATGGCCTGGTAGAGAGACTTGGTGGAGAATTGGACTGACGGCTCAAGACGCCACCGAGCCAGGTCAGGGCCAGCGTCAACCACCGGCTCGTGAAGGGCGACGCATTCGAGCAGCTCATGCCAAGCGGCGGAGCCCGGAGGCCCAAATGGCCTACGGAAGGCGAGGTGCCCTAAGTCAATAAGGGCCCTCTCAACCGAGATCTGAGGATCAACGGCGATGGAGAAGAGATCGGGGAAGCGTGCAGCGAAGGAGGAGTCTCCCGCCCATCGGTCGAACCAGAACAGGGTCGCAGTCCCAGATCCAACCGAGATGGATGTCCCAATGCGAAGGACCAGGAGAAGCTGGATGATAGACTGCCAAAACTAGGAGCCGCCAGACCTCTGACAGAAGGCAAGGGGTTGCCCACACAGGTACTTGCTCCGGATGATGTCTAGCCAGAGGCCACCATGCCCTTGCGAGATGTGCCAAAGCCAGCGGGATAGGAGGGCGATGTTCATGCGCTTAGAGCACATGATCCCGAGTCCCCCTTGATCCTGAGGCTTGCAGATGTCCGGCCAACTAACCATATGGTATTTTTGCTTATTGTTGTCGCCAGCTCAGTAGAAGCAGGACTGGACTTTGGCGATCTCATGGTGTAGTGTCTCGTGAAGGCTATAGAAGCTCATGAGGAACAAGAGGAGACTGGAGAGGAAGGAGTTGATGAGAATCGTCTGAGCCGCCTTCGACAGCCACCTACCCTGCCAAGGCTCCATGCGCGTTTGCATCTTGGCCACAGTCGCACGGAAGCCAACGACGGTAAGCCGAGAGTCACTAATGGGCGTTCCCAAGTATGTTGTGGGGAAGGAGCCCAGACGGCAGTTAAGGCGGTTAGCAATGTCCAGGCATTCCGCCGGAGAGTAGACCATCGCCATTACATCACTCTTGTCAAAGTTGATCTTGAGGCCTGACAGATGTTGGAAACAGAGGAGGAGGAACTTGAGATTAGATATGTCCGTCTCCGAGCCTTCCACCATGATGATGGTGTCATCGGCGTATTGGAGAAGGGAGATCCCGGAATCGCCAGCCAGGTGGGGGTGATCCCACGAATATGGCTCGCCGCCTTAGCCTTGTCTAGGATAGCGGCGAGAGCGTCCACCACCATGTTGAACAAGAATGGGGAGAAGGGGTCGCCTTGTCTAACCCCACAAAGGGTGTGAAAGTAGGGACCGATTTCCCCATTGATGTTCACGGCGATGCAACCGCAGAACACCATCTGCATCACCCGGGTGATCCAACGGTCGTCGAAGCCCTTCCAGAGCAAAACTTCCCGAAGGAAGGACCAGCTGACAATGTCATACGCCTTATGGAAATCGATTTTCAAGAAGACCGCCTTGAGGTGCTTAGATCGGACCTCATGGATGACCTCATGAAGGACTAGCACCCCATCCAGGATATACCGCCCTTGAATGAAAGCGGACTTGTTTGGGGTGGGTAATGCGGTCCGCCAGCAGGGTCACCCTATTGGCATACCCTTTAGCCAGAATCCGGAAGATCACATTGATCATCGTGATCGACCGAAACTAGCGGGTGTCGGCGGCCCCAGGCACTTTAGGGATGAGTGAAATGATCCCATAGTTGAGGTGGCCGAGGTCGATGGACCTAACATAGAACTCGTCGAAGATGGCCATGATCTCAGGTTTAATCACATTCCAGAAGGTCTGGAAGAATTTAACCGGGAGGCCGTCGGGACCCGGGGCCGAGGTAGGGTTCATGCCTCTAATGGCATCCCAAACCTCGCCCTCGGAGAAAGGGGTCATAAGGGCCGCATTCTCCACAGCGGAGACTAGCTGGGGGCCGACCCAGCAATCATGGGCCAGAGATAAGCCGCTCCTAGGGACGGAGGAGAAAAGGTTCTTGTAGAACCCGTCAACATGGAGGCGAATGTCACTAGGGGACTGCAGAAGGGCCGCACCATCCCAAAGGAGGGGGATAGTGTTGCGTCTACGACGGCCATTGGCGATGGCCTGAAAGTAGGCCGTGTTCGCATCACCCTTCAATACCCATTTTTGGGAGCCCCGAGGACGCTAGTAGGCCTCCTCGTTGGTATAGATGACGGAAAGTTGGTCTTCTAGGTCATAATGGGAGAGCCACTCCTTGAGGGAGAGGTCGGACGTGTCCGCCCAGAGGTCCAGGGCCTGAATGGCGGTCAGCAGGGCCTTCTTACGTTCGTGGAGATCGCGCCCAAGGTTGGCGCCCCAGCCCTTCATGAACTGACGGCCCTATTTGGCACAGAACTGCCACGAGTCAATGGCTGAGGGGGGCGGGGCAGGGTGAGCACGAGCCTCAATCCAACGCGCACCCACGGCCTCCACAAATCCAGTTTGTGACAACCAGAATGTCTCGAACCGGAAGCAGGGGTTATCGACGGGCGCTCATCGGCAAATGATAGAAGGAGGGGGACATGGTCGGAGCCAATCGGGTGATGGCCCGGAGGGAGGCCAGCGGGCAGTGGAGGTCCCATTCCGGGGAAACTAGGACCCGATCCAGAACGGGTTGGGTCGGGGAGGCCTGGCGATTGGTCTAGGTGAACTTGGCACCAATCGGATCTATCTCGCGAAGCCTAAGCTCTGCAATACAGTCATTAAACATTTGCATCCGAGCAAAGTTGACATGTTAATTGCTCTTGTCTTCCGCGAATCGAAGGAGGTTAAAATCGCCACCGACTACCACCGGAAGAGTGGCGACCGAGATCTTCCGGTGAAGCTCCTCGAGGAAGGAGGATGACCTACTATGGTCAGCCGGGCCGTAGACGATGATCACCTCCCATTTGAAATTAAGGGCATGTTCATAGAGTTCCATGCTGACGAAGAATTGGCCCCGGTCCATACTGCCCACCTTGAAGGTGGCATCCTTAACACCTAATAGGATGCCACCCGAATGGCCGGCATTCCCACTAGAAGGGAGCCAATGCCAGGCAAAGAGGTGGGAGCTCAGCCGATCGAGCTCAGGCAGGGAAAATTCAGAGCGCATGGTTTCCTGGATGGCGACGATGTCAATATGTTCATCACGCATGTACTCGAGAAGTTGGCGGCGTCGGCCATCATGGCCGAAACCGCAGATGTTACTATGCTTCAAGACAACATATGGTTTCAGTTGGGGTTTGAAACAGATAAATGCGCTAATGTTGATTTAATCTGCATGCAACTTTGGTTGTTTGTTTAAGGATTCACCAAGAAAGAAAGAAATTACTTTCCATCACATGAATTAAATGTTAATGTTTATGACTTGTTAAGTTAACCAATGATTTTTGTATGATGAAATTGTGAGTAACAATGTCAGTTTATTACCACAATACTGATGAATGAAATCTTGAGATAGTATTCATTTTCATTATTGTTTTTGCAGAAATAACTTTCCATCACATGAATTAAATGTTAATGTTCATGACTTGTTAAGTTAACCAATGATTTTTGTATGATGAAACTGTGAGTAACAATGTCAGTTTATTACCACAATACTGATGAATGAAATCTTGAGATAGTATTCATTTTCATTATTATTTTTGCATAATCAAACTCCGAAGTAACTTTGTGCCAGGACCTTGTTTGTCCTCTTATATTATTAATTTTTCTACAGAACTTTGCATTAGAACTTCGGAAGGACTTTCACTATTAAAAATCAGGCTATAGATTGTGACTAGGACCAGTAGTTTAAACATAAATACACTTTTCATGCAGACTGAAAGATTCTGCACGAGTGCTTATTGTAGATATCTCTTGACGGGTTTTTATCAGTTCAAGTTTTGGCTAATATTGATGAATATGCTTTATTATCATGTTCCCATGACTTAAAACAGCCGTGAATGCTTTTGACCTCGTTGTTTACAACAGGTCTAATATCTTCAATCTCGTTCTCTCCTCAAAATGGGATGCTCGCAGTTGGCCCGCATAGCCAGACAACAGCTGTTTATGCGGAGGGTAACATGGAGCCATTATATGTTCTACATGGCCAGCTTGGGGGTGTTACACAGGTTTGTGAAGCAACACTACTTGCTTAGCTTTTGCTGTATAGATAGCAAATAACGGTGATGCAAATCTAAGGTGCTTTCTCGAAAGATGGAAATTATTTATATACTGGAGGGCGGAAGGTAACTAAAACTCCTCGTATTTTCAATAATTGATCTCAAGGTTCTTCATCACATATATCTTGGGACGATACAAACAACTGACCTGGCCATGATTTTTTATTAGGATCCATACATATTATGTTGGGATATTCGGAACACCGTGGACATTGTTTACAGGTAAGTATTTAAACACATTCTAGATTACTCCCAAAATTCAACATATTGCTTAGAATAAGTACAATTAGTTTGTTGGATTTGGGAAGTGGAATTGATAGGTTAATCTGTCTTATTTTATAGGAATCATATTCTTCTGACTTTTGTCAAACTCTTCCCCTTTTTTGTGTGTGGAATCCCTTCATTAGGTTGTACAGATCGTGTGATACTACTAATCAAAGAGTACAATTTGATATTGAGCCCTGTGGCAAGCATCTTGCCACTGTTGGGCAGGTTTGCTCCTCATGTTTCCGGTTCATTCTTGTCTTATTCCAAACCATTGAACCTTTGAAACATGATTTTTATGTTTCAACGGGACGACATGGTCCATATTTACGACCTTCAAGGTGGCCAATGGGTGACAGGCTTCCAAGCAGCTGCTGGCATATGTGTTTCTAAATTTCTGTCTACAGAGAAGTTTACATAACATATATGCAATTCTTTTATGGTACAACCCATGTGAAATTTTTATCTCCTTGATCTTAGATGCTGTCAACGGTTTCTCCTTCCATCCATACCTTCCTCTTGCTACAACATTGTCTGGGCACAGAAGATTTGGTATGCAAGATGAATTTGAAGAGGAATCGAGTTTGGCAGGTGTGTGTCAATGTTCTAGGCTTCAAGCATTTGTAATGTGTTTATGTTGCTTGAATGGCAGGTGCTCACGCTTCTTTATTATTTATTTTGCACATTTAGGTGATGAGAGCTGCTGCTCTGTCTGGAAGTTTTCTTGCTCACAAGAATCTTGAAACAACATCAAACCCTGAGTTGTGGTGGGAGTGGGACAGGTGAACATTTTGGGCAGCAGATGCTGGAAGTGCATGGTGTAATGAGATCGGGCTATAGCTGTGGGTGAACAAGAACTGGATGCAGACCGCTAAAATGCACACTGTACCGATGAGTTATCAGAGAATTCGCCAGCTTATCCTGTTCCAGGCACACAACTTTGCCGGGCTGGGTAACAAGCTGGTGAACCATGATAGTACGATTGTTTTTTGGGGGGTATGAGCTGGTTTTTTTTTTATTATGGCATGCACCGATGGGATTTGCGTGTATACACACCTTGTATGTTGGTCGATTAGGCCCCCATTCAATGCAAAGTGTTATTTACCAATGTCTTGTCATTTGCAAGTTTTCGCTGGGAACTTTGTTTGCTCTAACTTCCCATATGCCCATGGCCCACCTATGATCTTGTGTATACATTATGAATTTGGTTTTCTTTCAAGTTCCATGGCCGCAATACTACATTGTGTTTACTAGAACACCCATGACTCGAGCCCCAACTATCATGTTATCAGCCCCAACTCCATGCACAACTTGTAGAACAAAAATGGCATTAACATTTTGCTAAAATGGCACACCTTCGAAGATCACATTTCAGGCTTAGTTGAGTGCAATTCTAGGGATCAATATTTTCAAAATTATCAGGCAACTAAAATTTAGCAAAATCGAATTTTTTATAGCTGGACAGTAAGATAGAAAGTTCCCTAAAGGTAGAGTCAGTCATTGAATTGTGGACATCTTTATGTCAGTCCATGGTCAATAAAACAATGCAGAAAATCAAATGTTTTATAAGCTAACTCCATATATAGATTATCTCCAAAAGGTAACCTTCAAGTAAAATTTGTTATTCAATGAGATGGCATGCAACAACGACTTTTGACCTTTGAGATTTCAGTCTTCTTTGTTCTTGTTTAGCGGTTCTACTCTTCATTTTCCGGGAAAAAATGAAGGACTGGCCTCCTAGCATCCCCATCTTCGGATGCACACGTCCATGCCTTAATTGCTGCAAAACATGAAGACATAATTAATAGGTTGAAAAAACATGAGATCAACATATGATCTCATGACAACCGACATCTCGAAATGCTACCACAAACCTATCAGTGGAAAAAACCCACCGACGGAACTCCGAAGCCTAACAAAGGTAGCACTAAAGGACAGCAACTTAAATATGTAATCGTGTTTGTACACCGATGTAAACAGCGGTTGGTGTTCCACTAGCTAGACATTTCACCTAGCCTTCACTATCTTGCTTAAATCACAACAAAAATGACCATCAATAGAGATTTGACATGAATATCAATAGAAACCAATAGCTAGACAATAAACAATTTGACATATATCTTTGCTGGATCTCTCAATTCTGATAGCAATTAAAAAAGAATGTGTTCATCTAATTGGTCAGATTAAGCCAAATCTTAAACTAAAAAAATCAATACAATTTCTGAAATGTAGTGCAGTATTATAGTGCAAAATGGTCTTCAGACCAAACATAACCGATGCATGTAACACTCCATAAAAGAAAGGTAAAACCTTATAATCATTGTATGATGTGATTTGTTTTCCTTGAGAAATCATGTACTGTCCTGCTGTGAAAAAACTCCAACATGTGAGTAGCAAATACTTCATCCTACGCAGTTCCTTGATATCAGAATTTAATTTATGGTTACAACCAATAAGAAGAGATGGTTTCACAATTAAAAGAACCTGAACTATTTCTGGTTTTACAGTATAGCAGCTGATTGACCAAAGGTTTGTTAGTTATTCCTAGGAATATCTATGTCAGAACACCTAGAGTCCACTGCCTAGAAGCAAGAAATCGGGACTGGAGTGAGCAAGGGGAGAAGACTGAACTTGTGCAGAGAAAAGGTAAAGGTGGTGCATATCTTGCCATGGGAAGGACATAGTAGCACAAAGGAAATGAGGATGATCCTGTTAGGACAACTGTTTTTGCTGTAGGAACCTACGGCGGGAAATAGTTGGCCTGAAGCATTTTCAGGGCAAAATAAAAAATTAAATTCAAAGGAATTTAACAAGCAATCACGAGGTCATGGAAGTTATTATGACTAATGTTATGACCGGCGTCACTTATAGCCGGAGAAGACCCAATGGGCGCGTCTAGTTAGGGGCTTAGCCCAACTTATCTTATTTTTATTAGCAGCAACGATTATATAAACAATTGTAAGGCCACCTTTTGAACTTGAGCAATAAGTCATTACTATTGCCCGGCTCCCCTTAGGAGCCGGAACCCTAAACCCTAGCCGCCTCTCTCTCACCGCCACCTCCTCCTCCTCGCGCAAACACGACGTCGTCGCGCCGCCGGCCGCGCTCAACCTCCCGCCATCCACCCTTCCACCCCTACAACCTACGGTCTAGGCCTGGTAGAACCATAGTTCCTAGCAATCTGGTATCAGGTAGCTCTGGTTCAATCATGTCTGTGCCGTAGCCCACCCCGTCCCTCCCGCTGCTGACCACGTCGTCGTCTTCGCTGACCACCACGGCCGCCGCCCCGCTTCTGCCCGCGCCGGTCTCCTCCGGCGCGCCTGCCCCCGCCGTCCTCACACCGGAGGTGTCCGGGGCGCTGCGGGATCTCGCCCAGGCGATCCAGGGCATCCGGCTGTACCTGGCCGGGCCCTACGGGCCGCAACCAGCCGCTCCGCCCGTCGCCACCACCGGGCCGCCGTGGCAGCCGCCGCCCCTGGCGGCCTCCGCCGCGTTCGCCGGGCCGCTGCAGCTGCCGCCGCCACCACCTGCCAACTCCTGGCCAGCCCTTACCGCGGAGGCGGGGGTTTCGATCCGGCAAGTCAGGTCCCCCCCCCCGCCGTCACCGTTACCGGCCTGGTTGGACGGGTCTTTGCAGCCGGTCTACACGATGGCTTCGGGGCCGTCCAGTCGCCGCCGGCGCCACTTCTGCAGTACGGCGGGCCCTCCAGCTTTGTCAGCCCTTCCGCCGGCCTCGACGGTCCTCCGTTCCACGGGGGCCCTCCATGGCCACAGACCCGGCGCCGCCCCCCTCGCTGCTCCGCGCCGACGAGGCGTTCCCAACGGCGGCCATAACCACACGTTGCCGCGCTTCGCCAAGCTCGACTTCGCCACCTACGACGGCACCGAGGACCCTCTGAGCTGGGTCAATCAATGTAACCAGTTTTTTCGGGGGCAACGCACGCTCGTGTCGGACAGCACCTGGCTCACGTCGTATCACCCCTGAGGCGCCGCACAAACTTGGTTTTACGCTCTCGAGCAGGACGAGGGCGGCATACCCCCATGGAAGCGTTTTCGCGAGCTCTGCCTCTTACGCTTCGGGCTGCTGATACGCGGGAGCCGACTGGCGGAGCTTGGCCGCCTACCCTTCACCTCCACGGTGCAGGACTTCGCCAACCGCTTCCACGCCCTGGCGTGCCACGCGCCTGGCGTGCCACGCGCCCGGCGTGACGGCTCGCCAGCGGGCCGAGCTCTTCGTGGGCGATCTGCCAGATCATATCCACGTGGACGTGGAGCTGCGGAAAACTCAGGACCTCCAGACGGACATGTATTATGCCCGCGCCTTCGAGCGTCGCTCGCAGGCCTTGCAGCAGGCGTCGCCGGCTCAGGGCGCCCGACAGCTAGCCAGGCCGCTCCCGACACCACCAGTGCCGAGGCATCCGCCTCCGTCCTCTACAGCGACCAACGCCCCGGCCGCAACACGGACCTTCCGCCGGCTCACCTCGGCCGAGCAGCTCGAGTGTCGTCGCCAGGGGCTATGCTATAACTGCGATGAGCCCTACGTGTCGGGCCACGTCTGCCCGCGGCTCTTCTACTTGGAGGCGGCCGACTACATCGAGGAGGACACCGTTACCGACGGGCTCGACGACTTGCCCGCCCCAGCTGCTACAGAGGTCGCACCGGTGCCCGCTCCGGCGACGGCTCTCGTGGTCTCCCTCCATGCCCTTGCGGGTATACGAGCGGAGCAGACTATGCTCCTGCCGGTGATGATCAACAGGGAGCGCCTCGTGGCCCTCCTGGATACGGGCTCCACGTATAACTTCCTGCCCAAGTTGACCATGCGCCGCTTGGCACTTCACCCGACGGGCGGCGAGCAGCTCCGGGTCACAGTGGCTAACGACGACCGCCTCCGATGTCATGGGATTGCACGGAACGTCCCCATCACCATCGGCGACGGGCACTTCACCATCACGTGCGCCGGCATCGACTTGGGCTGCTCCGACTTCATCCTCGGCGTCGACTTCTTGCGGACCCTGGGTCCCATCCTCTGGGACTTCGACGCCATGACGATGATCTTCTGGCGCTTGGGTCACCGCGTCCGGTGGGAGGGCGTGGGTGACGCCTCACCAGCGGCGCCGCATCTGCAGCTGACGGCGACTACTGCAGGGCCCGAGCACCCCCTGTTGGATCATCTCTTGCAGCAGCACCGCGACCTCTTCGACGAGCCCCAGGGCCTTCCGCCAGCTCGGGCGTACGACCACCGCATTCACCTACTGTCGGGCACAGCCCCTATGGCGGTGCGTCCTTACCGCTACCCCTAGTTGCAGAAGGACGAGCTGGAGCGGCAGTGCGCGGTCATGCTCGCCTTGGGCATCATCCGGATCTCTACCTCGCCGTTTTCGGCGCCGATCCTCCTCGTCCGCAAGGCGGACGACACGTGGCGTTTCTGCATCGACTACCGTGCTCTTAATGCACAGACGCTCAAGGAAAAATTTCCCATTCCGGTCGTCGACGAGCTTCTGGACGAGCTACATGGGGCACGCTTCTTCACCAAGCTCAACCTCCGTTCAGGCTACCACCAAGTGCGGATGCACCCAGACGATGTCGCGAAGACGGCGTTTCGAACTCATCACAGCCACTTCAAGTTCTTGGTAATGCCTTTTGGTCTCTCCAACGCCACGGCGACCTTTCAGGCCTTGATGAACGATGTTCTCCGCCCCTACTTGCGCTGGTTTGTGCTCGTTTCCATTGATGACATTCTTATCTAAAGTGCCTCGTGGGCGGAGCACCTTCAGCACGTCGCCATCATCTTCAACAAGCTTCGAGCGCACCATCTTCACCTCAAGTGCTCGAAGTGCTTGTTCGGCACGCCTTCGGTCGCCTACCTCGGCCACGTCATCTCAGTCGAGGGTGTCGCTATGGATGCTGACAATGTGGTGGCTTTCGTGGCCTGGCCGACGCCGCACTCGCCGCGGGCCCTACGAGGCTTCCTGGGCCTCGCAGGGTACTACCAGAAATTTATCCGGGAGTTTGGCGTCTTCGCATCCCCGCTCACACGCATGTTGCGTCGCGACGCCTTCGCCTAGGATGCTGATGCGACCGAGGCGTTCGAGGGCCTCAAGCGGGCCCTCACTACGGGTCCGGTCCTCCAGATGCCCGACTTCGACAAGCCGTTCATATTGGACTGCGACGCCTCGGGCGTGGGGTTTGGCGCCGTCCTTCATCAGGGTGACGGCCCACTTGCGTTCTTCAGCAGGCCCTTCGCCGCGCGCCATCATAAGCTCGTAGCCTATGAGAGGGAGCTCATTGGCTTGCTGCAGGCCGTGCGCCACTGGCGGCCATATCTCTGGGGGAGGCCGTTCCGTATCCGCACGGATCACTACAGCCTCAAGTTCTTATTGGACCAGAGGCTTTCCACCATGCCGCAGCATCAGTGGATCAGCAAGCTCTTTGGCTTTGACTTCCCATCGAGTATCGTCCGGGCCGCCTCAACACCGTGGTCGACGCACTATCCCGCCGCGACGCCGACCACAACTCGGACGTCGTCGACTCCGTGGGGGCGGCCCTCTGCATTCGCTCGGGGCCCTCCTTCGCCCTCATTGACGACATCCGCAGGGCCACCGCGGATGCTCCGGGCGCTCAGCTCCTTCGGCAGCACCTCGACGCTGGCGACGTGGCGCTTGGCAGATGGCTTGCTCCTGCATAGGCGCCGGCTCTTCATGCCGGATCACGGCGACCTCCATCACCAGGTCCTGCTGCTGGCACACTCAGCCGGCCACGAGGGCGTGCAGAAGACCCTCCACCGTCTCTGCGGTGATTTCTACATCCCCGGCGACCGGGCCCTGGTACGAGATTGGGTGCAGTCTTGCCTGACGTGCCAGCGCAACAAGACGGAGACGCTGCGACCGACCGGGCTGCTCCAGCCCCTGGAGGTTCCCTCTCAGGTATGGGCCGACATCTCCATGGATTTCATCGAGGGCCTTCCCAAGGTGGGTGGCAAGTCCGTCATCCTTATGGTGGTCGATCGTTTCTCCAAGTACGCGCACTTCATCGCGCTCGGCCATCCCTACACTGCCGCATCCATGGCGCGTGCCTTCTTCGACGGCATCGTCCGCCTCCACGGGTTCCCCTCTTCGATCAACGACCGGGACCCGGTGTTCATGGGGCATGTCTGGTGTGATCTCTTCCAGATGGCAGGCGTGAAGCTGCGCCTGAGTACAGCCTTCCGTCCTCTGACAGACGGCCAATCTGAGGTGGTCAACAAGGTGATCGTCCCCGTGCTTGGGTGGACTGGCTCGCATGGGCTTATCCTGTTCCAGGCACACAACTTTGCCGGGATGGGTAACAAGCTTGTGAACCATGATAGTACGATTGTTTTTTGGGGGGTATGAGCTGGGGTTTTTTTATCATGGCATGTACCGATGGGATTTGCGTGTATAAACACCTTGTATGTTGGTCAATTAGGCCCCCATTCAATGCAAAGTGTTATTTACCAATGTCTTGCCATTTGCAAGTTTTGCTGGGAACTTTGTTTGCTCTAACTTCCCATATGCCCATGGCCCACCTACGATCTTGTGTATACATTATGAATTTGGTTTTCTTTCAAGTTCCATGGCCGCAATACTACTTTGCGTTTACTAGAGCACCCATGACTCGAGCATAACTGCAACACATTTACTAGAACACCAACTATCATGTTCTCAGCCCCAACTCCATCCACAACTTGTAGAACAAAAATGACATTAACATTTTTCTAAAATGGCACGCCTTCAAAGATCACATTTCAGGCTTAGTCGAGTGCAATTCCAGGGATCAATATTTTCAAAATTATCAGGCAACTAAAATTTAGCAAAATCGTATTTTTATAGCTGGACAATAAGGTAGAAAGTTCCCTAAAGGTAGAGTCAGTCGTTGAATCGTGGAGATCTTTATGTCAAACCATGGTCAATAAAACAATGCAGAAAATCAAATGTTTTATAAGCTAACTCCATATATAGATTATCTGCAAAAGGTAACCTTCATGTAAAATTTGTTATTCAATGAGATGGCATGCAACAACGACTTTTGACCTTTGAGATTTTAGTCTTCTTTGTTCTTGTTTAGCGGTTCTACTCTTCATTTTCCGGAAAAAAATGAAGGACTGGCCTCCTAGCATCCCCATCTTCGGATGCACACATCCATGCCTTAATTGCTGCAAAACATGAAGACATAATTAATAGGTTGAATAAACACAAGACCAACATATGATCTCATGACAACCGACATCTCGAAATGCTACCACAAACCTATCAGTAGAAAAAACCCACCGGCGGAACTCCGAAGCCTAACAAAGGTAGCACTCAAGGACAACAACTTAAAGATGTAATCATGTTTGTACGCCGATGTAAACAGCGGTTGGTGTTTCACTAGCTAGACATTTCACCTAGCCTTCACTATCTTGCTTAAATCACAACAAAAATGATCATCAATAGAGATTTGACATGAATATCAATAGAAACCAATAGCTAGACAATAAACAATTTGACATATATCTTTGCTGGATCTCTCAATTCCGATAGCAATTAAAAAAGAATGTGTTCATCTAATTGGTCAGATTAAGCCAAATCTTAAACTAAAAAAATCAATACAATTTCTGAATGAAATGTAGTGCAGTATTGGTGATAGTGCAAAATGGTCTTCAGACCAAACATAACCGATGCATGTAACGCTCCATAAAAGAAAGGTAAAACCTTATAGTCAATATATGATGTGATTTGTTTTCCTTGAGAAATCATGTACTGTCCTGCTGCAAAAAAACTCCAACATGTGAGTAGCAGATACTTCATCCTACGCAGTTCCTTGATATCAGAATTTAATTTATGGTTACAACCAATAAGAATAGATGGTTTCAAAATTAAAAGAACCTGAACTATTTCTGGTTTTACAATATTAGCAGCTGATTGACCAAAAGTTTGTTAGTTATTCCTAGGAATATCTATGTCAGAACACCTAGAGTCCACTGCCTAGAAGCAAGAAATCGGGACTGGAGTGAGCAAGGGGAGAAGACTGAATTTGTGCAAAGAAAAGGTAAAAGTGGAGCATATCTTGCCATGGGAAGGACATAGTAGCACAAAGGAAATGAGGATGATCCTGTTAGGACAACTGTTTTGCTGTAGGAACCTACGGCTGGAAATAGCTGGCCTGAAGCATTTTCAGGGCAAAATAAAAAATTAAATTAAAAGGAATTTAACAAGCAATCACGAGGTCATGGAAGTTATTATGACTACACTATGTTTACATTTTACGATCCTCGATGCCTTCTTATTTGATCCGGCCATGACTTTTAAGGTTTAACTTTCCCTTTGAATTTGATCAATTGAACTTGCACTACAACTTATTTCCCAAATTAGAGAACTTAAGCTTGAGCAGCCTATTCAAGTCATTTCTCTCTGACCTACTATAATTATGTAGAGCATTGCGGTTCTAAGTTTTCACATGCAGAATCGTCAGATGCAAGATGCCCGATCACCTCGACCTGAGAGGCGTATATGTGTGCATTAATTAAGCGCTTATGTGGAAGAAAGTTAAACTGGTAAAGCAAACCTACAGTTGAGAACATAAATTGAATCCCCTGATCCCTTTCTGTACCCAAAAAGACTCTTTCATCCAAGGAGATATAGGAACAAAATTTATCCTGATTAACGGGGAAGTCTATGTAAATAGAAAGACAGATTTATGGTAAACAGTAACAGTGGACACATGTTGTCGGGACCCAAACATCATCTTCATTCAGTAAAGTGGCTACATGACAAATCAAAGTCAAGAATCTAATGGGCCATCAGACTCAACTGCATAGGGGAAAAAATATGGACACCCATATTTATATTCCATTGAACATTAAAAAAATAGCATCAGGAGGCCATCAAAATTATTATGACTTCACTATGCATAGAAAAGGAACATCGAAAAAATATCAAGAAAAATCGCAGCCCAAGATATCACTTAAACCTGCATCACAACCAAAAAAGAGATGAATTATAGCATGCCAAACCTCCACATCATTAATTTGTTCACACGGTGGTGCTTCAAAAAAAGGAGGGAAATATATATCCATGTTTTGTTTAGTTCACAAAACTTGGCACCATATTGCTAGATTATTCTCTGTCAAGATTACGTCGCACACAATTTGAAATGAACATTCATTGTGTGCCTTTGGGTATTGCAGAGATTGATCTAATGAAATTGATCACCTTAAGTCTGATTTAAAGCTAACAAAAATCACAATAACACAACAGAACATAAGTTAGTGTGTCTCTGATTAACTTAGAAACAAACCTCAATGACCAGATCCATTTTTGTATTTTTAGTACAGTAATATTAGCCACAACACAAACACCAAAAAGGGTAGTTCTGGAAAGGCTTTCTAAGAATCAGAATTGTTTGGGAAACACCAAAATCTTTTTTGTGGCTGAATTTTTTTCTCAAATCTTAATAGATGTGTACTTTTCACCTTTTTTTAAGGAATTCATATTTGTAGTACAGCAGTAGCCACAGCCAAACAGCGAGCCAGTCATTATCAGAACATTCAGTCTTACACTACTTTGTAGAAGCAAAATTTCACCCATTTGGTAACTTATCGACTTTAATAAATGAATTGGACTCTGTCCTACAAGAACATGGCCCATCACTTGGCATAAAGCCATAAACACATCGAAACAGTTCTGGGCTGATTCGACTTGAACCGGAAGATAAACAGAGGAGAGGAGGAATTCTTTCTACAAGACTTGGAAGATTCAACTAGATGACAGCAAGGTAGAAGAACTCCTGGCCATCAGCACCTCATCTTCCCTGGCTTCGCCTTCCATGTGTGATTTAGCAAGAGTCGAGCAAAGGATCTGGTGTTTACAGAGCGGACAAGGTGAAAGGAGAGGTTTTTGGGTCTGCCGATGAACTGTTCATATCGTGGCAAGGCGCAAAGACGAGAGCAGAAAACATAAAGCTAAGGAAAGCCTTTAGTCCCAAACAAGTTGGGGTAGGCTAGAGGTGAAACCCATAAGGTCTCACAACCAACTCGTGGTTCTGGAAACAATGCAAGATAGGGAAAACTATGGTTTTATTCATATCGTGCCGCCCTCCACCCACTCTCCGGCTTACATACTGCCGTGAGCCACGATATTACAGGAAACAACTATAGTACTAAGCACTAACTGAAAATGACCAGGCTAGCTAACTGAAGAAACTGACTGACATGACCATGCTAGCTAACTGAAGAAAGTGAGTGACATTCCAGCACATCCCCCCTTGACTTCTGACTTGATTACTTGTGGTAGCCTCGCCTCCTCGACGCCGCAGTGTTCCGACATTACCAGAAAAAATAAGAGAAAATAGGTTATTCATATGATCTAGAAAGAATACTCTGCAATCCAATAGACACGAACAGGCTGACCTTCTTCAGAGACTTGGGCAAGCAGGCCTCAGGATTTAGCATCGATGGACTAGAAGATGGTGAAGTAAACCAGCTCCTCGACAGACAAAGCCTCGCGCTCCAGAATGCCTTCGTCTTCTTCCGCGGCAACCTGCTGAACCGCCTCCTCGGCACGGCAGTCCGGCGCCTCCGTCATCACGATGCAGCCGCGGCGGCAGGAAGAGGAAGCCGGACCTCGCCGGCGGCGCAGGGCGAGCCTGCGGTCGGAGACCGCCGACGACCATCCACGGGCCTCGGACTCGTCGGCGAGGACGAGATCCTCGTCGGCGGATCTCTTCTTCCCGGCGAGCGAGAGCTGGTCCACCAACGTGAGCGTCACGCTCATGCCATGGATGTCGACGCACGCCATATCCGGCACCGGCGGATGAATCGGCGAAATCGAAATCAAAAGTGGATCTTTGGAGCAGCAAAGGGCGCGGGAGGAAGAAAGAGCGAGGGAAAGGGGATTAGGTCAGGTATTTGGGATTTATCGATCTGAAATACGCCTCTTGCGTAGAATACAAGCTAATACGACTTCGTTATGCCGTATAAATTACGCGTCGAATACGACTTCGTTATACCGTACGCGCGTGAGGCTTATCCGCGGCCCGTACTTGGGCCGGCCGGCCCATATCGGATAGGCTGTTTCTTCGGTTTTTCTTTTTCTTCGTTTCCTTTTCCCTTTCTTTTTTATTTTTATTTTCTTTTTATATTATACTAAAAGTTCACCATGTGTTACGAAACTTTTTATCGTATATTAAGAAAATGTTCACCATATATTAAAAAAAGTTCATGTGCATCATAAAAATATTCATCATATGCTAAAAAATTCTTGAACATATTCTACAAAAAAGTTCAATATGTATTTTGAAAACGCTCAGATACCACTAAAAGATTGTCGGCGTATTTTTAAAAGGTTCAAAGCATATTTTCAAAATGTTCAGCGCACATTATGTATTGAAAACCGTTCACCGTACATGTTTAACAGGTCTTTGGAACGTATGCTTTGATGTCTACTTTTTCATATACATTGTACATGATTCATATACACCTGATATATTTTTTATGCCCATCAAATATTTTTCAATACCTGATTAACATTTTTCTTCAAACACATGGTTTTAAGTTTAGGTTTGAATACGATTAAACATTTTTTTCAAATACATGTTGGAATATATTTTTGAATGAGATCAAGTTTTTTCAGACTATCCTAACAGTTTGTATTGCATTAACATTTTTTCAAATATATTTGTTGATGTCTATCTTTTTATATAGGCTATACATTTTTCATATACATCAGAAACAGTTTTATATACATGTTTACATTTTTTAAATGCATGATTAACATTTTTTGCAAACTATATATGTTTGAATATGTGTTACTTTTTTCTTCAAATTCAGGGTTTTATTCATTTCAAGTAATTTTATTTTTAAAAATATGAACAAAAGAAAAAAAAACTCATGTAGTTGCACACCTGATGTATACATGTGTTGACTTAGATTTAGCTACGCACTGGAGGAGGGCGAGCCGCGAGTGAGGGAGCTTCCGGCGTTTTTTGACCGGGGCTATGTGTTGTACGGTTCAGGCGAGCGCCTCTTCCAACTCGCGTGAAGCGATATATAGGCATGCACATACCTGTGTCGCTCTACGATTCCATAACCAAGAGAAACGTGCTGGCAAGATGGGCTGCGACAGGGCCAAGATGCAACACGAGCAAAAAGGTAGGAAAACAAATCAGGCATCCACCCGTCATGGACTTTTCAGCCGGATCGCCTGGGTTGAGTCGTCCGGGCAGATCGGACGGCCCGAAGCCTCCCCGAGGCTCCCGCGGCTAGCCATCCAGCAACAGACGACAAGGAGGCTCTGCTCACGCGTGGAGAGCACAGGGAGGGGGGGTACTCCACCATCCTTTATAGGAGTAATGCCTTTCAGTTATGAGGTTCATAAGTTGAATAGAACACGACACTACATGATGTTGAAGTACAAGACATACAATAGGAGGCTAATCTTGATTTTAGCCTAATGTTGTGCTAATTCTATAGAGGTTTTATTTTAGGATAAAGTTTGTGAAGAGGAGATAAAAGGATATGATAAGAACACATGTTACTAGAGGATCCGATATGACACGGAGGCTAACCTTGATTTTAGTCTACTGTTGTGATAATTCTATAGGGGTTTTATTTCAGGATAAAGCTTGTGAAGAGGAGATAAAAGGATATGATAAGAACATATGTTACTAGAGGGGGATCCGATCGAGTGAAGTTATTAATGGAGTAAACGTTTGCTCCGCTATAGGTGGCCGCTGTTATGACCGGCATATTAGGGGCTTAGCCCAGTTAGTTGTGGCCTAGTTTATCTATGATAGCATGGCTCAATAGGGATGATAGACTACTCATATCAATAAGGAATTCCCTCTTTTCCAGGAGCCCATTCGGAAAGAAATCAAACGTTAAGCGTGCTCGGCTTGGAGTAATTTCAGGATGGGTGACCGACCTGGAAGTTGCTCCCGGGTGCGCATGAGTGAGGACAAAGTGCGTAGAAAAGACTAGTATTGATCTGTGGGGCCGGTCTAGATCCCGCCAGGAGTAACGACCACCGGCGGGTGTGTCCAAGGCGTTACAAGTTGGTATCAGAGCCAACCCTCATGGTTACACGGATGTTGGCGGACAGGTGCACGGTCATGTTGTTCATGACGTTTGTGACCCGTTGTGGCACACGGCATGGCACATGTATCGGACTGGATGCACAGATGTATGTGCCAAGAAGGAATGTTCCTGTGGCCTGACGAGGACGTCGGTTCTTCTGAGTGGGGGTGTATGTGATAGCCTGGCTTAATAGGGATGATAGACTACTCATATCAATAAGGAATTCCTTCTTTTCCGGGAGCTCATTCGAAAATAATTTCAAAGTTAAGCGTGCTCGGCTTGGAGTAATTTCAGGATGGGTGACCGACCGGCAAGTTGCTCCCGGGTGCGCACGAGTGAGGACAAAGTGCGCAGAAAAGACTAGTATTGATCTATGGGGGCAGTCTTGATCCCGCCAGGAGTAACGACCACCGGCGGGTGTGTCCGGGGGGTTACATTATCTTATCCTTATTAGGGGCTTAGCCCAATCATCTTATTAGGAGGATTATATAAACTCGTGTAAGGACCCATTTTGGGATTAAGCAAGAAGCAATCATATTTGCTCGGCTTCCTTAGGGAACCGGGAGACCTAACCCTAGCCGTCGCTGCGCTCTCTCTCTCTCCCTCTCTCTCTCGCGTGCGCGCGCACACGCAACGATGGCGCCCCAGCGCCGGTGACCACGCCTTCCTCCATGCCATCCCTCCTTCCGCCCCTACAACCTGAGACCACGCCCTGGTAGGGATCCGATTCCTACCAATTTGGTATTAGATAGCTTCGGTGCGATCATGTCCTTGTCGCCGCCCACCCCGACCCTTCCGCTGCCAACCGCGACGACCGCCCCGATGGCCACCACGGCCAGCGCCCTACTCTTGCCGGTGCCAGTCACCTCTGTCGCACCCGTCCCCGTCGCATTCACCCCGGAGGAGATGACGACTGCCATCCGGAATCTCACCCAGGCGGTCATGGGTATCTACACGTTCCTCGCGAGATCCTATGAGCCGCAGCCGCCTGTGCCCTTCGCCAGCGCCCCGCCGCCGCAGCAGCCGTCGTGGTAGCCGCCATGCAGCAGCTGCCGTGGCAGCCGCCACCAGCGATGAACCCCGGCGCCTCCACCATGCAGCAGGGGCAACAGCTACAGCCGTCGCCACCAGCGACCGCGGCCCTGGGCATCCCAACGACGGGCCCGGGGGTGCCCATCCACCAGGTCCAGTTTCCCCCGTAGTCGTCTCCGTTACCGGGCTGGCTCGCTGGGTCCCTTGCGCCGGTCTACACGATGGCCTTGGTCGGGCCACACATGCTGCCTCCGTCGGCGACGCACCCAGCCATGTAGTTTGGCGGGTCCTCGGGCTACGCTGAACCCTTCGCCAACGTCGATGGGCCCCTGTTCCAGGGCGACACCCTGATGCCCGCCTACTCGGCCCCGTCATCCTTGTTGCGCCGTGCTGACAAGGCGCACCCACCCGTCGTCCACTTCCAGACATCGCCGGGATTCTCCAAGCTGGAGTTTGCGACCTATGACTACACCGTCGACCCCCTGAATTGGCTCAACCAATGCGACCAATTTTTTAGGGGACAACACATGCTCGTGTCTGACCGCACCTGGATCGCCTCGTATGATCTCCGAGGAGCCGCGCAGACGTGGTGCTACGCCCTCGAACAGGACGAGGGCGGCATGCCACCATGGGAGCACTTCCGTGAATTGTGCCTCTTGCGCTTTGGTCCGCCTATACGCAGGAGCCGTCTGGCGAAGCTTGGACGTCTTCCATTCCTCACCTAGGCGCAAGACTTCGCCGACCGCTTCCAGGCACTGGTGTGCCATGCCCCGGGCGTTTTGGCTCGTCAGCAGGATGAGCTCTTCATCAGCGGCTTATCTAATCACATTCGCATGGACGTGGAGGTGTTGTAACGCCCCGGATACAACTTTCCATATTCGTAACTCCGACTCTTGCCATTTCCGGCTATGTGATTTATTATTTCCTCCGTGGTTGGGTTTTTGTCTGTTGTTTTGCATTTTGTTCTTATTATGCATCTCGTCTCATAGCATCATGCGCATTGCATCGGCATCGTTTTCATAAAACTTGCATCCGTCCGGGTTTCCCCGGTTCTCTCCGTTGTCCGTTCTGAGCCCGACCAGACTCGCACGCGCCCGCGGCACCTCCAAAATATTATTTTATAAGTGGCATAAAAATGTTCTCGGGATGGGTTGCAACTTGTCGTGCGGTCTTATTATGGTGTAGACAGGCCGCCTGCCAAGTTTCGTTGCATTCGGAGTCCGTTTGACTGCCCAACCGTTAAATATAACCGCGATATAGTCGGTATATTCGTCGGACGTTTCGGTCTCTGAAACAGTTGTCGGGCTGCATTTCTCCTCTCTCTCCTATCAGCCTAAGCCTCTCTCTCACACAGCCCACTAGCCCACCTATCTAACCCCCTCCGCTCCGGACCGTTGGATCGAGATACGATGTCCGAAAACGGATGGAAATTCCCCAAACCCTAGCCCTACCTATAAATGGAAGCCTCCCTTCCATTTTTGGCAGCCAAGCCCCCTCCTCGAGCCCTGCGCCACCAACCTCCCTCCGTTTCCGCGCCCGGCCAGCCATCCACCTCCACTTGGCCTCCTCCCGCGCCGCCACGTCGCCGCCCAGACGCGCCCGCGGCCAACCCGGACGCGCCATGTCGCTCCAGCCCCGCTCCCCGCCGCCGCAGTCCGCGGAACCCAGGCGCGACCCGCCCCGGGCCCGATCTGGGCCGCACCAGGGCCCGCGCGCGCCGCCGCTCGCCCGTCCTTGCGCCCCGCCGCCCGCTCGTCCCTCTGCTCCAGCACCTCCCCGCCGCCTCGCAGAACCTCCCCGGAGCGCCGCCGTCCGCGACCCCGTCGCCGGAGCGCCCGTGCCGCCCTGCGAGGTCGCTGCCTCCCTCTCTCTCCCGTCTCCTTCCTCTTCTTCTCTCTCTCTCAGATCCCTCTCTCTCCCTCTCTAGGAACCCCGCCGCACTTGGAGCTCCTCGCCGGAGTCGCGCATGTTGCCGCCGCCATCGGGAATGGTCCCCTCCGCCCCGGATCTGGAGGATCCCGGCCTCGTCCGCCCGTCCTCGACCCGCCTGCATCGCGCCGCCATGCCATTGACCCCTGCCGCCGCCATGCCCTAGCGGGAACGAGCAGAGGAGCTGCTCGTCCCGCTTGCACCGCGTCCGCGTGGGCCTCCCCAACGCTTCGAGGCCTAGCCGCGCCAGATCCAGCCCAGCCGGCTCCAGCCTCCTGCTCCACCGTGCCCTCCAGATTGGGCCCGAGCCAAGGCCCAGCTCGCTTGCTCCGCGGCCTGCCCGCACCGCCCTCAAGCCAGCCAGCTTGCTCGCCCTAGCCCAGCACCGAGCCGGCCCAAGTGCCGTGGTGAGCAGCCCCCCCCCCCCACTGTTAGCCCAGCCGGTTTCAGCCCATGGCATGTTTTTTTTCATCTGGACGATTTTAGCAATTATTCAATGTTTAACAAATTTGCAGAAAACCCCCTGTTGTTCATGCATTTAATAACACAAAATATGCATCATATGTAAATAATTTATATATGTAAAATGCTCAGAAAATTGTGTAGATTAATAATATGCCACTTTCATCCATGTTTAAAATGTTTAAAATGATGTTTGTGTTAATTTGCATAAATGCCATGTTAAAATGATTTATTTCGTAACTAAATAACCGTAGCTCCGAATTTAATAAACTTTATATGTAAATGGGATGGAAAAATGCCTAGTTTAACATGGTGCACTTTATTTTGCTGTTTAACAACATTAAAATTGTGTTTAGGGCAGAACAGTACCGAATCTAAAATATGCACATGGGGATTTTCCGGAATTATTGGTTGTTGTTTCCGGCCTCATTTAAACTTGCCTAGATAGGTAGTTTCATTATGTTTCACCCCCTTACCATGCTAATAACATTTAATATTGTTGGGTACATAACCGAGACCAAACTAAATAATTGTTGTGGTGTTTCGTCAATATGCAACTCGTTGCATATTGAGCTCCACTTAATTTGTAGTGATGTTTGTTGCACTTTGCCATGCCATGCCTTATTAAACCAGACATGCATCATACTTGGTTGTGCATCGTGCCATGTCTATGTGATGGTTGTTTATCATGTTGTTTGTTTCTTTCCGGTGTTGCTTCTTAGTTCCGGTAATGTTGCGTTCGTGAGGATTCGTTCGACTACGTTCGTCTGTCTTCTTCATGGACTCGTTCTTCTTCCTAGCGGGATTTCAGGCAAGATGACCGCTACCCTGGATCTCACTACTATCATTGCTATGCTAGTTGCTTCGTTCTATCGCTATGCTGTGCTACCTATCACCTGTTTATCAAGCCATCCCAAATTGCCATGAACCTCTAACCTTTGACACCTTTCCTATGCAAACCGTTGTTTGGCTATGTTACCGCTTGCTCAGCCCCTCTTATAGCGTTGCTAGTTGCAGGTGAAGTTGAAGATTTCTCCATGGTTGACAGGATTTTGGTTGGGATATCACAATATCTCTTATATTATTAATGCATCTATATACTTGGTAAAGGGTGGAAGACTCGGCCTTATGCCTGATGTTTTGTTCCACTCTTGCCGCCCTAGTTTCCGTCACACCGGTGTTATGTTCCCAGATTTTGCGTTCCTTACGCGGTCGGGTGATTTATGGGACCCCCTTGACAGTTCGCTTTGAATAAAACTCCTTCAGCAAGGCCCAACCTTGGTTTTACCATTTGCCTCACCTACCCCTTTTTCTCTTGGGAGTCGCGCATCCCGAGGGTCATCTTTATTTTAGCCCCCCCCGGGCCAGTGCTTGTCTAAGTGTTGGTCCAAACTGAGCTGCCTGCGGGGCCACCTCGGGGCAACTTGAGGGCTGGTTTTACTCGTAGCTAGTCTCATCCGGTGTTGCCCTGAGAACGAGATATGTGCAGCTCCTATCGGGATTGTCAGCGCATCGAACGGCTTTGCTGGTCTTGTTTTACCATTGCCGAAATGTCTTGTAAACCGGGATTCCGAGTCTGATCGGGTGTTCCTGGGAGAAGGTCTATTCCTTCGTTGATCGCGAGAGCTTGTCATGGGCTAAGTTGGGACACCCCTGCAGGGTATAATCTTTCGAAAGTCGTGCCTGCGGTTATAGGCAGATGGGAATTTGTTAATGTCCGGTTGTAGATAACTTGACACCAGATCCAATTTAAAACGCATCAACCGTGTGTGTAGCCGTGATGGTCTCTTCTCGGCGGAGTCCGGGAAGTGAACACGGTTTCTGGGTTATGTTTGACGTAAGTAGGAGTTCAGGATCACTTCTTGATCATTGATAGCTTCACGACCGTTCTGCTTGCTCTCTTCTCGCTCTTATTTGTGTATGTTAGCCACCATATATGCTTAGTCGCTGCTGCAGCCTCACCACTTTACCCCTTCCTTTCCCTTTAAGCTTTGCTAGTCTTGATACCCATGGTTATGGGATTGCTGAGTCCTCGTGGCTCACAGATTACTACAACAACAGTTGCAGGTACAGGTTTATGCGATGATCATGACGCGAGAGCGATGCTTGCTTGCATTAAGTCTTCTTCTGCTTCTTCTTCGATCAGGGGATAGGTTCCAGGTCGGCAGCCTGGGCTAGTAGGGTGGATGTCGTTTGAGTTTCTGTTTGTGTTTCATCCGTAGTCGGATGATGCTCTGATGTATTGTGATGTTGTATTCATGTGGCATTGTATGCCTTATGTATGTATCCCCATCTATTATGTAATGTTGATGTAATGATATCCACCTTGCAAAAGCGTTTCAATATGCGGGTCTATCCTTGGTGGGACCTTCGAGTTCCTTTTGGATAGGGTCGCATATTGGGCGTGACAGGTGCGTAGGCCACGGGACCTCCAGACGGCCATGTACTACGCCCGTGCGTTCGAGCATCGCGCGGTGGCCATCCAGCAGGCGCCACCGCCCCGGGCCGCTGAGTCGCCACCCTGGCCGAAAGTTCCCGCGCAGGGTCGGTGATACGTCTCCGTCGTATCTACTTTCCCTAATGCTTTTCCTCTTGTTCTGGACTCTAATTTGCATGATTTGAATGAAACTAACCCAGACTGGCGCTATTTTCAGCAGAACTACCGTGGTGTTGTTTTTGTGCAGAAATAAAAGTTATTGGAATGGAACGAAACTTTGCGAGGATTTTTTATACAATAAAAGAGAATTTCTGGAGCCAAGAACCACCGGAGGGGGGCACCTGGGTTGGCATGACCCACCAGGGCGCGCCATCCCCTCCAGGCGCACCCAGGTGGGTTGTCCCCACCTAGTTGCCCCGTAGACCCTGAAACCGATGCTATAAAATCCTATTTTTCCAGAAAAAACGGGGAGAAAGAATTATCGCGTTTCACGAGACGGAGTTGTTGCTGTCTCCTGTTCTTCATTGGGAGGCCAGATCTGGAGTCCGTTTGGGGCTCCGGAGAGGGTGATCTTTGATCTTCATCATCACCAACCCTTCTCCATCGTCAATTCCATGATGCTCCCTACCTGGAGTGAGTAATCCCTTTGTAGGCTCGCTGGTCGGTAAGGAGTTGGATGAGATTCATCATGTAATCGAGTTAGTTTTGTTAGGGCTTGGTCCCTAGTTTCCATTATGTTCTGAGATTGATGTTGCTACTTGCCATTCTTAATGCTTGTCACTTTGGGCCCGGGTGCCATGATTTTAGATCTGAACCATTTATGTTATCACCATTATATCTATGTTCTAGATCCGATCTTGCAAGTTATAGTCACCTACTACGTGTTATGATCCGGCAACCCTGGAGTGACAGTAGTCGGTGTGACGCCCCCGATTCAATCGTACATTAATCATGCACCTAAACATGCACGATCAAGATCAGGGACTCACGGGAAGATATCACAACACAACTCTAAAAGTAAAAAAAATGTCATAAAGCATCATATTACAAGCCAGGGGCCTCGAGGGCTCGAATACAAGTGCTCGAACATTAACGAGTCAGCGGAAGCAACAATATCTGACTACAGACATAAAGTTAAACAAGGTGCCATAAGATGGCTAGCATAAACTGGATACAACCCGAAAGAGGCACAGGCCTCCTGCCTGGGATCCTCCTAAACTACTCCTGGTCGTTGGCGGCCTAAACATAGTAGTAGGCACCCTCAGTGTAGTAGGGGTCGTCGTCGACAATGGCATTTGGCTCCTGGGCTCTATCATCTGGTTGTGACATCCGAGAAGAAGAGGGAAAGGGGGGAAAAGAGGGAGCAAAGCAACCATGAGTACTCATCCAAAGTACTCACAAGCAAGGATTTACACTACATATGCCTGGGTATCCGTGTAAAGGGGGAATATCGTTGGACTGAACTGCAGAATGCTAGAATAAGAGGGGGATAGCTAGTCCTATCGAAGACTATGCTTCTGGCAGCCTCCATCTTGCAGCATGTAGAAGAGAGTAGATGGTAAGTCCACCAAGTATCATCGCATAGCATAATCCTACCCGGGGATCCTCCCCTCGTCGCCCTGTGGGAAAGCGATCACCGGGTTGTCTCTAGAACTTGTCTGGGTGTGTTTTATGAAGTATCCGGTTCTAGTTGTCTTATGGTCGAGGTACAACTCCAGGTCATCCTTTTATCGAGGGACACGACTATTCGAATAGATAAACTTCCCTGCAAGGGTGCAACAACTTTCCTAACACGCTCGATCCCTCTGGCCGGACACACTTTCGTGGGTCATACCTGGACTCGGGATATCAACACGTCACAGCCCTACCTAAACACAACAGAGAGGTCAGCACGTCGGTCTAAATCCTAAGCGTGCAGGGGTCTAGCCCCATCGCCCATTGCACACCTACACATTGCGTACACGGCCAGTGAGCAGACCTAGCAACCTCCATTACAAACACTACAAAAAATACACTTCTGTGATGATACGTGTTTGTCATAGTAGGTCTCGTTTTCTGTCATGCATGTACATCCATGACGATTTTATGACAGAATCAAGATAGTCATACTTGTGTTGTCGTAGAAGTGTTCCATGACATTACCAAAATTATCATCACGGAAGTGTCCACTTCCATGATGATAAATGTTGAGTCATGGAAGTGCTTTCGTCAAGGGTGACCGACACGTGGCATCCACCATAATGGCTCGCCATTAAGCTACCGGGTCCGGTTTTGGATCCGATAACACGCTAACAGCCACGACCAATGCCCATTTTCCATGTGTAAAATTCTCATTGGCCAACAGAACCACGTGTCAGCTCCGCGTGGGCACAAGTGTCACTCATCCAGTGGTCGAGATGTGACTATGATATGTTGACACATGGACTGGCCCAAAAGTGGCCCAAAAAGTTTAAATGGGTTGGCCCAACTAAAGGACCACAAGATTTAGCAGACCATAATGGGCCGGCCCAGCTAAAGGCCCACAAGATTTTGCAGACCATAATGGGCCAGCCCAGCTAAAGGCCCAACATTCTCAGTTAAGGCTCGCACGACTAGTGTCAAATCGGCCCGTCAACGGCCCGTCCTAAACTTGTCATCATCGTGGCCCATGGTCACTTCTGGCCTGTTAACAGTCCGCTAAGTATTTGGGCCGAATTACGGCCCGGTCTATTTCCGACATGTTAAAGGTCCCGCTTCATTTGGGCCCATTTACAGGCCATTGAAACTTTCGGCCCATAAATGACCCTGAAGGATTTGGGTCATATTCGGCCATGTCTGACATTCGGCCTGTTAGAGGCCCACTATAGATTTGGGCCACTTTCAGCCTGTTGTGATTTTCAGCCTATTAACGTCGGACGAAATCCATGGGCCGTATGTGGCCCAACGTCACATCGGGCCTATTAACGGCCCATATAAAAATGACACTAATCAAGCCCGACCGAACTTCCGGCCTGTTAAAGGCCCATGTAGTATGTCGGCACATTTACGGCCCGTCCGAATTTTGGCATGTGAACGATCCGCATTGTAAATGGGCCACCATTTTGGCCTGCTAAGACCAGTGGGTTATTTGGCATAATCAGGGCCCAATCTCACTTTCGGCCTATTAAAGGCCCATCTTTTTTATGGGCTCGAGATATTTACACATGTAAACGGCCTATTGTTACTAAGGGCCCAAATTATGTTTAGGCCTGTTAAAGGCCCACTATGGGCACAGGCCTACCAGAAAAATATGAAAGCTTATGCTGATTTAGGCCCAGATATTTTTAGTTGGCTACATGCAAATTTTGACCCATAATCATTTTTAGCCCAATTGGAATGGGCCCGACGAATGTTGGCATGTTGGGCTCCTATGAAGCTTTCGGCCGAATACATTACTAAGATAAACCTACACTGTACAAAAATAGCGTCGTAATTACTGCAGCCTTTGGCAGCATCATAAATGATGTATCACAACAAAATAAATTCCAACCATACAACAAAAGGCTTGTTGGCATAAAGTTTACAGTCCTTGCAGATAAAAGCACCATCAGATGTATAGAAGTACAAATCATTTGACCTGAGTGCTAATGTTTCAGGTTGTAGAATCTGATGGAGCAGCACGATCTTCACCTTTTTCCGCCATTGTTCTTGAACAACGAAGTGAAAGTCTATAGTCTAGTTTCAAAATCATTCATATCTTGACGACATTTCTCATCCACTATTCTTGTTTCTGAAACAACGTCCATCAGGGATTGGACTGTCTGTAGCACAGATATATCACTCTGTCTAGCCAGAAGATTTTTTTCAGTAGGCGATTTGGACGAGGTTACCTTGACAACCAACCCGGAATTACGCAGGAAGGTGCTTTTTGCATTGTTAGTGGAGAGATACTGATGCACTGCAGCAAGAGGTGACATTGTGCCTATGGTAGCCTCGCCACCTTCAGGTGGTTGTGGTTGTTCAGTTATCTATTCCATAGCTTGCTGAAAGTTTGAACTTGTAGATTAGTGTATCAGATAAGTTACTAATGAGATAAAAACAAACAAAGTAGGTTACACGTTTATACATAACTTATTTTGGTGAACTACTGTAATACATTAACATGTATTGTAGTGCCAACTACATAATAAAATCACTTTCGGAACATATGTCCATGTAGCATGCCTACTGTATTGTCTATTTCCTCACATTCGTTGACATATAAGGATAAAGAGACATGGTTTAAAGTAGGATGAACATAGTATGACATCATTCATATCATGGGCAAATAGATATAAAACAATCAGGCTATTTTATCAATGTGTCCGCACGTGAACATCACAACTAGATTATAAATCAAGACCAAAAGAATATCCTTCATCTCTTTTAAACCATGTAAGGTGAAATGATACGTTAGGACAACTGTGTATAAAAGTGAACAGAGTAACTGACATTGGCTGCAAACCAAGCAGTTAAATGAACACATCACAATACCAATCAGTTCAAAGGCAGGGGGAGTAAGGACTTACAAAAGCGGCTTGAACTGGTGTGCTCATGCCCTTCATCTTGCTGGTGTGGCAATCCTTGAAGATTTGCACTGCATTCGGTTCAGGTTCTTTTTGGTTCGCACGGGCTTTCCTCTGTATTTGGAACAAGTCAATATAGATACGATAATATGGCATGGAAAAAAGAAGGAAGTAACAGCTATTTACAAGAGCCTTGCAGTGTGCAATATAGCTACGAGATCCTATTGTCTGTTGGAATTTCACTTTAGAACGGTTGGTCTTATTCTTTAAACAGTTAGCCTAGAAAAAGATACACTTGTAAGGCACATACATAAATACAAGTTCAATATGTGGTCTGATCAAATACATATAGCCTACCTGATACTTTGGTCAGACCAGTGTTTAACAAGGGTTGTCCAGTCTTCATCTGTAATATATTCCACTGGAGATGTTTGGGCGACTTCATTGTTAGCCTTGCCTTCGAAGTGAGATTTTCTAAGGTGGTACCGATACTGTCATAGAGCAGACTGAAAAACTTGAGTGCACGCTTGTTTAGTTGCATCATCTTTCGGATCCAACTTGAACCTCATCTGTTGAAAAAAGAATGTGAGTCTTATTAGGAGAAAGCTAGAAAGTATGGGACAGAGCAAGACAATATTACTAATTGCGATAAATAACAATACTTACGGATAAATAGTCAAGGAAAGTGTTAAACTAGGTATTGTCTTTCTCATTCCTGTACTGGATCCACATTGGGAGGATACGTGCATGACACCTAACGGCAACATGTGCCTCTGATACTAACTTGGCTGACTCTGTAGCATCACATGGCCTTTTTAAACCTACCTCAAAATGGATCTCCATTCTCCCTCCTTTAGATTTTGTTAATTTGTCAAGCATTATCCCTGATGTCTGTTTCCGCTTGCGCCGTGGTGCTAGTTCAACAACGAATATGGAAAGTGTTAGTGTACATCAAATTGTGAGAGTACATATAAAGGAGCATGCAACTGCAACTTGACTCGGTAAGGTACCGTCTTGGTGTTGATGCTCATGAGGTTCATCTGATCTTGCCAAGTCATGTTGTGTTAGCAGTACTTCGGAAGTAGTGTTAGGTGTGAAGGCAGCTTGGGAACTGGCCAGTTCCGGAGCAAACAAACGAGTAACTCGTTGAAATGCTGATACAGTTGAAGCGGATGCTGCAGCTGGTGGAGCAGGTGATACTGTGCTTGTAGATTTAGCGGGTGGACTTGGACCTTCTACTGCACTATAAGTACCAGCAGAATCTCGAGGGCAGGTCCTTTTCCGTTTCACTGACGAATAACACCATTCCCTACTATATTCTTTTCCTTGCTCTTTTTTGACTTTGCCATGTCAAGCCGTACCCACAACACAAAAGAATAAAATCGCTCTTCAGAACTCATTGATGCATGATACAGACAAGCAATACTTTGATGTAAGACAATCGTATGAGGATGGAATATGTAAGAAAAACATGACTGCATGACATATTCACAGCTACGATGTGTAAACTAAGCAGAAGGATCTTCAAGAAAATAGAAGTGATGCAAGCTAGACACCATATAAAGATGCAACCAATATTACTCTGCCAAGTTAAAAGTGTCTTGTCATAAGTGGCAATTCAAAAAATTAGAGTACAATGTAGAAATCAATGCAAGATGCAGCCACTATCAAACTACCATGTTAAAAGCGTCCAATCATGAGTGACTGATGCGGGATACACAACAACAGTACTTTGATGTAAGAACATGGTATGATAGATGCAGTGTATTCTAGACACAGAAAGCCATGTCATATGCACATGTATAACGTATAAACTTAGCCGGTGCAATTTAATTAAAATAGAAGAAATACATGCTAGACAACATATGAAACATGAAACCAATTATCACACTGTCAACTTAGAGTAAGCACCTGTGATGGTGGAGTACAGGAGATGAACTCATCATGTAGACTTGGGACTTCAACTTGATTAGCAGTAGCAGTGGCAAATCTTGAGAGTCTCTATTTGCGTCGGTGCGGAGGACCACCAACATCCCCTAACTTACTCTTTTCCTTCCTATTTTCTGATATTGCCTTATGAAGTCAAAACCACAAGAAGATGAATAAAATTAGCTCTGCATAACTGGTTGATGCATGATACAGATGAACACTACTTTGATGTAAGGCAAGCGCAGGATAGGATGATGGAATATATACAAAAAGGACAACATTGCATATTCACACGTACGATAGGAGGATGGAATATGTATGAAAAAACAATAACCAGAAGGCATTTCAACAAAATTAGAAGAAATGAAAGCTAGGCACCATATGAACATGCAACCAATATCACTCTATCAGGTAAAAAGTGTGTCGTCGTTAGTGCCATTTCAAGAAATTAGAAGCAGTACAAGCTAGAAGACAATGCAAGATGCAACCTACATCACAGTCCCAAGTTAAATGTGTCTTGTGGGTAAGTGATCATTGCAGGTATAAGTTGTAAGCTACGCAGATGCAATTCAACATAATCAGAAGCAATACAAACTAGACATCATACGGAACACGCAACCACATATAACAGTTCCAAGTTAGAGCAAGCACGTGTGATGGTGAAGTAGGGGAGATGTGCTCATCATGTACACGTATGTTCTAGAAACAGAACACGTGTCATATTCACAGGCATTATGTGTAAAGTAAGCAGATGCAATTCAATAAAGTTAGAAGCAATACAAGCTAGACATTCATACGCAACATGCAACCACATATAATAGTGCCAAGTTAGAGCAAGCACCTGTGATGGTGGGGTAGGGGAGATGTGCTCATCATCTACACAGCTACGTTGACTGTCTAGCCTTGTGTTGTCTTACGAATCTTGTTGGGAGAATGGCGGAGTAGAATATGTAGAGACCCCCTGTTTGAGTTGCTCCGAAGGACCACCATCATCCACTGCCGGACTAATTTCCTTCAGTTGTAATGATTTTGCATTGTGAAGTCAAACTGATAAGAAAAATGAATAAAATTCGCTCTTCAGAACTCATTCATGCATGATACTGACGAACACTACTCGGATGAAAGGCAAACACGTGATGCGAGGATGGAATATGTAGGAAAAACAGGATGACGTGACATATTCACACCTATGATGTGGTAACTAAGCAGAAGGCATTTCAACAAATTAGAAGCACTGTAAGCTAGACACCATATGAAAGATGCAACCAATATCACTCTGCCAAGTTCAAACTGTATGGCATTTCAACAAATTAGAAGCAGTACATGCTAGAAATCATATGCAAGACACAACCAATATCACAGTGGCGACTTAAAGGTGCCTTATCATAAGTGACTAATGCAGGATATGCAAGAACAGTAGTCTGATGTAAGAACATGGTGTGATCAGATATAGTATGTTATAGAAACAGGAACACGTGTCATATTCACAGGTATTATGTGTAAAGTAACACTACAAAAAAAATACACTTCCGTGATGATACGTGTTTGTCACAGTAGGTCGCGTTTTTTGCCATGCATGTACATCCATGACAAATTTATGACAGAATCAAGATAGTCATGCCTGTGCTGTCGTAGAAGTGTTCCATGACATTACCAAAATTATCATCACGAAAGTGTCCACTTCCATGAAGTGCTTTCGTCAAGGGTGATCGACACGTGGCATCCACCATAACGGAATGCCGTTAAGCTATCGGGTCGGATTTTGGATCCGATAACCCGTTAACAGCCCCGACCAATGGGAAATTTCCATGTGTAAAATTCTGATTGGCCGAAGGGAACACCTGTCAGCTCATAAGTGGGCCAGATGTCGCCCATCCATTGGAGGAGACATGCCTATGGCACGTCAACACGTGGCTGGGCCCAACAGAGGCCCATATAGGTTAAAATTGCCGGCCCAGTCAAAGGCCGTAGAACTTAATCAGGTAATAGTTGGCCAGCCCAATAACGGCATGCTTAATAAAGGCCCATTTACGGCCCGAAACCAGATCTGGCCCGTTAATTGTTCGCCCAATATTTGGGCCCATTTACGGCCCGAAGCCAGATCTGACCCGTTAATTGTTCTCCCAATATTTGGGCCCATTTGTGGCCCGAAGCCAGATCTGGCCCGTTAATTGTTCGCCGAATATTCAGGCCCAACTACAGCCCAGTGACTTTCGGCCTGTTAGAGGCCTGATGTAGACATGGGCCCATTTCAGCCCGGTGTGACTTTTGGCCTGGGAATGGCCTGTGCTGCCCATGGGCCATATATGGTCCGATGGGACATCGGGCCCACTAACGGCCCGTGCTAAAGGTGGCAACAGTTAAGCCCAACGTGACTTTGGGCCTGTTAAAGGCCTGTCGCGTAATTCGACTTGTTGATGCCTGTACTAAGCTTTCGGCCTCTTAAAGGCCCATGATATCAGTGGGCCAACAAAGGCCCGAGATATGTTTTGGCCTGGTAACGACTCGTGAGCTAACTGAGCCCATAACGGCCCGGTCTACATTTTGGCCTGCTGAAGGCCCGTCAACGACTAGTGAAAATTGAGGCCCAACATGCATTTTGGTCTGCTAAAGGCCTGTGGTTTCATCTTGGCCGTAACAGGCCAGTACAATATTTAGCTTGTTAATGGCCCAACGCTACCTAGGCCAAACTAAGCAATGGGTCGACAAAAGGCCCAACTAAAATATAGGCCGGTGTAAGTTTGGGCCTGACGCAATGTGTAAGGCCCCAATCATTCGGGCCCAAGAAAGACGCAGGCCGGCCCAATTGTGGCCCACTAAAAACCTAGCCCGTTAGAGTCGAATTTTTCGGCCCGGTCGACTACATCTGATTTTTTTTTCAGATAGCGAATGATGGCAGTAACTAGTAGGAATTAAGAACAAACCTACACTATACAATAAATAAATTACGGCATAGTAACTAAGAATAAACCTACACTATACAATAAAGGGTTTAAGGTATATTACATCCACTGGGCATCGAAGTTCGCCACCAGTGATCATAAAGCGCAATGAAGAAGCAGATTACAAAAACTGGGCACCATTGCAGCGTAACAAAATAATACTGAACCGAGACCACTTCCAAGACAGTTCAAGAAAGGTTAGCCTTGCGTGGGAACTGTTGCGCAAGCTGCTAAGCAAGCCTGTGAGACCATCCTAGCATGTCGGTCATAGCTTCCAGGTGTGGCTGTTTAGTGATGAGGTTCTCATTGGTGTTCTCCACAATCTTTCTTAGAGATAGGACTTCAAGTCGAAGTTGAGTTGTAGAATGCCTTTCTGCTAGAACATGGGACTGAAGAAGTCGAACTGATTCAGACAACGAATTCTGTGAGCTTGTCTGACTGTTAGTCTCAAGTAACTTGAACACTGCATCAAGACAAGACTTTGGGGTTGTCTTGCTATCTTCAAGATGTTTTGCCTTCTTTGCTACAATATATGTTGGGTTTGTCTCACAGCCTTCAGCAGACTTGTGCATGCCATCAGGCATATCACCGTGAAACAAAGCAGAGAGATGACAACTTTTGCACGTGTATAAACAAAGATGATAATTGTTCTGTCAATTCTATCCAATTTCAAATTAGAAAATAAAGAGTAAGTTCAAAATATCAATAGCATAATTTGGCATTGTTCATAATGCGGGGAGCTTCACCACACTACTGGATTACCATGTCAACATAACAAGCATAGATGAAGGGCAAAGAAAATTATTGTATCTATTTTGGATAATGTGCATGACATGTTGTTCATATCATTAGCCACATCAGTAAGATAAAACAGGAGATGACAAGGTGCAAACATGGGCTGCTTCACCACACACTGGATTATAGATCCACAAAACCAAGCATACATATAGGGAGTATTAAGTAATGTGCATGGTATGAATAAGAAATTTGGTTTTACAAGTAAAACTTAGAACTTATGGTTCTTATGAACATGCATTTTGGTAGAAACAGCAAACTAAATAGTAGTAAACGATAGGGAGTATGAGCAAATTAAACAGTAGATGAGGATAAAGGCTTTAGAAGGACTGACTTACATTAACAGTTAACACCGCCTTTATAATGCCCTTCTCCATGTCAAGGGAAGGATAACTCAAGAATTTCAGCACAGAATCTTCTTCATAAGCATTGCCTGTACTCTACATTTTGTTGAGAGTAATTATAGATATGATAATATTGGAAGGGATAGAGGATAATGAAGATAAGATGCAGATTGATGCTACATAATCAACTATCAATCCCTGGAAGTACAAGCGTTACAGGACAAAATGTACTGACAAGAGCAATGGGCTACACTTCTGCACTGGCATTGTCTGTGTATTCTACTTGTTGGTAGATTAAATATAGATCTGATCTTTTTTAGTAAATGGTGGGCGAGGGAGATAAGATGCAGAATGCTACAAAATGAACCAATCCATCTTCCCATAATACAATAGTGTTTTGAACACTGCTGTACTGTACAAAATGTTCTTATATTATGGGATGGAGGGAGTAGCTGTTAATGTAAGTACAGTGATAGACCACGTCCAGTCCTTACAAGAGGACTGCAGAGCTAAACCTCTTCAAAAGCATTGGGTTGATTCTAAATTTGTGTAAGAGTCCATACGGATCTTATAATGTCCACCAAATGGACGATTACGAGGCTAACATGTGCAGTGATGCTACATAATCAAACAACTATGAAAGTAAGTATGGTCATACAGGGCAAGAGGTACTCACAAGAGCAATGTAGTGTGCACTATAGTTGCGAGATTCTGTGGTCCCTTGAGAACGAATGTTCTTCTGCTAATAGTTTTCGTACAAGTGAGACATTAAGGCAAATGCAGAAATGTAGTTCAAATTGTGATGTGATATCATAGGCAGTACCTTATGCTGCAGCCGAGACCAATGTGTAACAAGATTATTCCAGTCACCATCGGATAAATGTAGCACCGGAGACTTTACAGAAATTTCATTCAGAGGCTTGCCATCGAAGTGCGCTTGCCTCAGGTAGGAACGATACTTCATCAACGAGTGCTTGAAAAGCGAAACCAACTCTTGCTCGTCACCACAATCCAGTTTGCTCCTTGCATATTTAAAAGAATGAAATCTTGTGTCTTCTGTCAGCAGAAACATATGCAGTAATGACCATGAATAACATTAGTACATTACTTACATGTAAGTTGCGGAGGAAGACTGGAAATTGTTCTATGTCGGCGGTATAATCTTTCCATGAAGGAAAGATGCACACAAAGTTCCTGACAACAACATAAGCTTCGTCTTCTAAACTGGGAAGAAATGGAACAGGGGTCCTATTTGCTGCAATTGGGGCTCTCTCTGGTTCAAAAAGGGATTTGGCAACTGGATTTGGTGTACTCTTTGCTGGAATGGGGGTTTTGCGTCGTACAACTGGTGCTATGTCAACTGGCATAATCATACTGTTTGCTGCAGTTGGGGTCTGCTGAGTTGGGGCATCAGAAATGACCAGTGTAGTAGGGCTAGAGTCTGCTAGAGTTGGGGTATTTTGTGGGTCAGGTGATATTGCAACTACACCTAATGGGCTATTTGATTTATCAGGTGCCACTACCTTTTCCAAATACTTTGCTTGTGCTCCTCCACGATCAGCAATCGCCCTCTTCCTTTTGAACGTCTGATACACAAGAACAACATTTGAATGGATAAATATGGTATGATGACAGATGGAATATGTACTGAAAATGGATAGGCAGGGCGTATTCACATACACGATGTGTAAACTAAGCTAATGGCAGTTCAACAAAGTAGAAGCAATGCAAAGCATCAGTTGCAAGATATGTGCGAGCAATGTAACCTTGGAAAGTTAGAGCAAGTACCTTGATGGGTGAATAAGATAGGGCATCTTCCTCTGACTCCTCCACTAGGGAGCTACATTGACTTAGGTCTCCCTCTAGCTCAGAATCACTGTTAGGATCATATTCTGAGCATGAATCTGTAGGTGGAGAGCGTTTGCATTGCATTGCATCCAGACTTGATTTCAGTCCCTTAATGCCAAGTTTGACAGCCATGGCATTGTTCTGCTTTATTCTTTTCATGCGCGCAAGCTCATAATCATTATGATGCTGTTCAGAATCTGAGATTCATGAAAACATAAAAAGTAGTCAGATTATCTATGGAATGCATTGCGGATTCAACTCGGAGAGTGTCTCCCTATAAACCCCTGCATATGCAAAGTTCACCTCCCCAACCGTGCTGACCAGACCACACACAGAAATACAAACCCCTTATGTCTCTATAACAGGCAGGCACACATTTCAAAACTGAAGTAGGAACATTAGAATCATATGAAATTCGTATTTGAACAAATAAACTAAGCAATTATGAGTGGCGTAATGTTTAGCTTCAAGGGTGGAGTGTTGGTAGTGCGACACAAAGCAAGTAGGCAGATTGTATTCCATGTAAAAGATCGAAACCTATGTAAAAGCTGGAAATGACACTTTCTTTCTATACAATGCAGTGTTCGTTATCCACACATGATGGAAGATATCACATAGAGAAATACTATTCACTCATGTCTACGGTTCCAGTATTTAGAAACAGGGTGGTCCACCCTAAAAGAATATTGGCAACAAATATGACAAGGCAAGCATAGATGTAGTGAATCAATCATTTACTTGTGAGCTTATTAGGACAAGTATGCAGAATTGTAACTACAGTAAGAGACCGTCCAAAATCTGAATGAAGAAGTTTGTCTAGCACTTATTGTTTGCAACTAATCAACGTGAATAATTGGATATTATATCGAATGAGTAAGAAAGACAAGTAAAATTGTCAACAAACCTGGCTTGCAGTAGTAATCTGGGTCAATGTCACTATGACCAACAATCCAAAATGACTAGTTTCTATTCCGAGGGCCAGAATTTTGAAAACCCTGTGAACTTTAGAGGTACTAAAGATTACCGAAATACATCTGAACCATTAAGTGTAGGTAGCACTGAGCACACAACAAACCCTAATGACAATCCTGCCTAATGAGTCATGAATCAATTAGAAAAGGGGTGATGAGGAGTGGCTGCTGAGTGTTGAGGATGTATCTCAGGATAAATCGGGTTGGCTTGGTGGGTGCTGCACGCCTGAGCCCTGAATGGACTGGGAAGGTAGGCACGGCGGCACGCCCGGGCAGCGGTGATGCTGTTGGGCGAGCGGCTCCTGGCCTCCTGTTAGTCTGGCATCTCCTCCTAGATTCATGTCGTCCGGGGACGGCAAGTCGCCGGCGAGGCAGGCGGCTGGGGGCGAGTAGAGATCGGAAGCGCGCAACAGAACAGAGGGAAATCGGGGCCTGGGACGACCCAAAATCCCAGGGTAGGCCAGCCCACCGTGGGCACCCTGTAGAGATACACACCCGAGCAGCGAACATGCATTTTCAAAACTAATTTAGGAACATTTAGCTGACCAATTAAACAACTCTGTTTTAATAATATCAGATTCGTATTTGAACATCTAAGCTTGTTTAGCTTGATGGGTGGAGCAGTGTTATTATGACACGAAGCACGTATTCTGATCGTATAGTGATCATAAAAGGGGGAAACTCTAAGCATATTTTTTTTAGCAAAAGAGGGTTTCCCCTCCGATTTCTATTAAAGAAACCACCACGGAACCAACATGATCAATTAAACCCTAAGCATGATCAATTAAACTGTATTATGGCTGTGCCATGGTAGATTTGAAGCTGCAAACCGGAGAAATGATATTTAGCATCCATTGTTTGCTTTGAAGTAAGAACTAAATTCTAAGAGCTGAAAAGAAAGTAGAGTAACCAAGTTAAGATCTATTTTCTGGTTGAGATCAAAAAGTTGAGGAGATATGAAGTACCACCTCTCTTGCGGCGCCGTGTAGGCATCGGGGGTGCGATGGCTGTCGGTGGCGTTGAAGCAGATCTGCGATGGTAGATGGGTGCATCGGGGAATAAGTCCCGTTGCGGTGGAAGAGAAGGTCATGTGAGCGGCCCCGGCAAAGAGGACAACGGCGCCGATGAAGTGAGAGGACGCGATGCAAGGCTATTGGTCCGTCGCCGTGGATGAGAAACGTCCATCTCTAGCAGTGGACGACGCAGTCTTGGTAGGCGCTCCGGCATGGTGGAGGACGGTGGCGATGGATGTGGTGGAGGACGGCGGCGATGGATGGGGTGGCGGACGGAGGCTGGTGTGGGGATGGGGTGTTCTAGCACGGATGGTGTATGAATGGGAAAATGGAGGGAGAGGTACGGGGAACCATGTTTTTGGGACGCGCCTGTCTGAAATATGGGAAAGTTACGAACTTAGCCACTGTTTAAAATTTGGACGTCTCGTCGGTTGGGGATAGCACGGTAATCTCGCATCTCGCCAATATTTGCCCAGAGCGAATTCGGGCAAGGAGAGGGTAGTTGGCGCCCACGGTGTATGAACAGGGCTGACAGGTAGGGTGGTTGTGTCACGTCTGAGTGAAATTACAAACCTGCCCCTATTGAAAATATTTGCCTACATCGATTTCGGCCGAGTCGAGTTTGTTTTGCCGCCCACCGTGTATGAATGGGGAATGGAGGGAGAAACAGAGGTCTTTCGGACAAGCTTGAATCAAATGTGTTTTACCGCCCATGTTTGATGCCCACCGTGTCGGAATGGGCTCATAGGCGGTCGTGTCACGTCTAATTGAAGTTACTAACCTACCCCTATTTAGAGCAGTGGAAATCGGGCCGATGGATTGTCCGTGTAATGGGTAGACAATAATTTCCATCTCCCAAACACTTGGCTTCGGGCAGCCGACGTGGAAGTGGACATTTTGCTGCTTCTTTCGAATTTCGGGACAATAAGCATCCATGTTTACCCTGGCAACTAAATTCGAATCCACTTTGTATTCCTATATGAATCTTTATAAATCATTCTATGTGTTTTTATATATCTTCAAAAGGACGACAAAGATGTATTCCACTGTCATATATGAATATGGTTTACAAATGCCGATACTCAAATTCAGAAACTAGAATCCAGTTTAAGGTGAATTCGAATATTTGGAACACTTCATGTCCAACTCAAATGTCACACGCAGCATAATGTGTACTCCCATTTAGATATGTACAGAAGCGCTGTATCAAGATTTACCGAGTCAATCAACCAAGAATGTACAGAACTAACAGACATATAAACACTTATAGAGTATATGGATCAATAATATCAACTAACATACATAAGCCAGGCCGATGTGCTTTTTTTTTGCTACAACAACATCCTTTTTTAGCCAGCATCTTGGCCCTTTCCGATGCATGCCACTTATGGTCCATCTATACTACTTCTATTGCTGAATGCACATTCAGCCCGATTGGCATATTTGTAGGTCTGGCATAGCAATCCAAATGAAATGTCTCTGAGTCTTATCAATTAATACAGACTTGTGCTCAAATAAAATTACAAACCAAAAAACAAAAAAAATTATTACATGATCTCTAAAACAAATGGTTTGATTGATTACATGAACAGACAACACAAAGGTTATTCAACTATGGAAAGAACATTTCACCTATGATTTACCAAGTAGGAATTTAATTTCCTTTTTTCCTTCAGGACCTTAACAATCTAGTCAGTCTCAGCTTGCTTAAATCCACCAAATATTTAATGGTTGTCTTGAGTACTGCTTGTGATTGTGCTGTTTGCTTCCTCAACATGTCAACTTCATCTCTAAGTGCAGAAGCAGAATCTCTTTCTACCACTAGTTTAGCCTCTAGAGCATCAGCAGTTGGCAATTCATAATGCACGATTGGGCCGGTGCCACTGCTGTGGGATGATGCAACGTCCATGGGGACCTCGCTCTTTGATCTTGGGCTAACCAGTTTTGCCATTAAAGTTCCGATTGGATTCAGAAAAGTTGAAGTTAGCAAAACATCTCAACTGGGAGTTATAACAGCAAACCAGTTAAACAAATAAGAAATTAAAGAGTTTCAATTGGATGCTGAAAAGTACAGTAGTGATTAACATCATTGTAACCCGCTGTTGCAGCAACAAAGCAGTTAAACAAACAAGTAGATATTTAAGTTAAGGCAAACAGGTAATTCTTAATAGTAAGTATCAAACACATAGATAGGCGCAGTACAATATGATTAACAGGTTGTGCCATTATGTAATCAGTAGCAAACTAAATTAAGCCAAGCAACATAATTGAACAATTTTGCAATAAGTGGCTAACTAAAATTCCGAGAAGCAGGTAACTGAACTTATGCTAGTTCTTTGTATAGGCACACTGCAACTTCTTTTTCGCTTACAAGGTTGTACAAAGGAGTCCATGGCATCAATTGCTTGGATACACAGTCCCAATAATTCTTTCTTCCCACACTGCATGGGTAAGTCGAATGGTTAATCTGGTAAGATGGTGCATCCTTGATATGTTATATGAGGACATGTAGTCAGACTAGTTGTAGCCAAACACATCACACTGGCTTTTACTGTATATTTCATGTGATTACTTTTGGCATATCGAGATCTAAGCAATCTACAATAGGATGAAAAGACTGGCATCCTTCACATTATTGGTGAACTCAGTTCATAGAAACAAGCAATTCAACCATTCTGTGGGTAAATCAAAAGCGCCACTGGAATATTTTTCACTATCCAATCATACACGCAAAAAGGGGCGACGCCACCATAGGGGCTGGTATGGGCGGCCGCCTCAGGTGGCTGGAAAGTGTGCACCTAGTTTGAGTCGTCCAGGTTGGCCCACGCTAGTTTTGTTTGTCCCAACGCACGAGCAGGCAATGTAAAAAATGAAGAAAAATGTTTCAATTTGGATGGGCCAATAACATAAGTGCAAGGCAGGCCCTATAGCAGGCTCGCGGCCCATACGAGCGCCTCCCATATCGATCGACAGCAGGAAAAATCCCAATTCATTCGCTCCAGCCTCCAGTCTGGTTTGCTCCTAACCTAGCCGCCGCTGGACAGACCGACACATCACTTCCTCGCGCCCTCGTTGGAGGCGGTCGCCGGGCTTCAAGCGAATGGAAGGACAAGAAGATGAAGATCCAACCCTGGGTGTAGCCTGCGTGGGAGGCAGCATCGGCAGCACGGGCATGGCATCGAGCTTGCGCAAACGGACAGTCGCAGCTTGCAAGAGTAGCATGCGCAACGAGCCAATAGTTAAACCTGACGGTGTTGTAAAACTGCTTGTATGTAGGGAATCTATGAGAAAATGAAACCAATTTCTACTTATTTTATAACTCCCCCAATCAATACTGAACTGACTGAATCTGATGTATCTAATCAAGTTTCCGGTGCAAACATACAAGCTCATGTTGTTCTTGAGCCTCAAGTGTCTAATGTACAGACTGCTAATGAAGGATTTGATGCAAACATTTTACATGCTCCTCGTGATGAACATATAGTGTCTAATGAGGGATCGAATGCAAGCATTTTGCAAGCTCATTGAAGGATTTAGTGTCTAATGATGATCTACTATGTTGAGAGAGACAGAGATTTGCAGGCATTGATGACAAGCAAATTATAGTGCATTTTCATAGCTTGAGGAAACGTCGAGGCCATCTACCAGAAAGTCCCCGTATCATGACAACATATCATAAATACTTTTCTAATATGTTGTTTGAAACTATTGGCATACTTGTGCCGGATAGATATATTGATATGCAGTTTGCGCACTGGTTATACGTGCAATTACACTTCGATATTTTCAGCCAGAGAACGAATAATTCAAGCAGGTATAGACCATGTTTGTAGTCCTTGTACACCATGTTGCATTTTGTGTTTTTTGGTGCTTGCATCATTTAGTGTTTATAATCTGAACTACTTTGGATCATTAGCTGGTTTTCAAAGTGCATGTAGCTTCACATTTCTCAAGTTATGTTGATTTCTGGAGTGCAAGTGCCTTCGTATTTTTTAAGTTAAATGTTCGCCCCTGGTAACTTGAATTCGTGGATCAGCCACTGCACACAAATCATACATGAATGCCAGTAGGAATTAAATGAAATGCAGGGACTTACGCTAGCTCGTTGTACAGGCTCACTGCAGCTCTGCTTGCGCTTGGGATGTTCCATGTACAAGTCCATGTTACCACTTGCTTGGATGTGCAGGCCTTGTGCTCCTTGCATCCCCCTCTGCATTTTTGACACGGCGAATGGTTGATCAAATAAGAGGAATCGACCTTGATGTTGTACCGGAGGACAGATACTTACAAGGTTATACGGGTGTGCAGGATGTGTACCAGATCCTGTAGCTCCGTCATGCTTCGCTAAAAAATGGATTTGCTTGTTTTAGATGATATCTCCAGAAGAAATAAGAGTTAATGTCAGAGTTGCATAGGCGTGTAAGCTAAGAGAGCAGTGAAAGGATATCCAAACATCGTCGGAATAGTGCACAAGGGAGTGATGTGTGGATACCTAGTTTGGGCCGGCGTTTGGGCATGCTCGCCTAGCTAGAGTGCGGGTCACTTCAGAGCCGTTGAGGGTGATGCACTGGCTGGGGTGATGCGCTGGCTGGCCGCGCATGGATGCAGATCTTGAGTGGCAGCGGAGCGCTACGATGCGGTGGACGAGACCGTTGGTGAAGCCCCAACGGCCTCTGGGGGCGGAGGTGCGACAATGTGCTCGGTGAAGTAGCCCCAGTGAGCTGGGAGACGGCGTCGGTGAAGCGCACCTGTTGCGGTGGAACTCAGTGTCTGTGAGGCACGTCGGTTGTGGCGGCCGACGTTGTCGGTGGACCACCCGGTGCGGTGGACGAGGGCGTAGATGAGGTAGCTCCGGTGCGGTGGTGAAGCGCGACCGTCGTCTTCGTCATCGTTGTCTGGCATAGAGGTGGGGAACGGTGGGGAAAGAGACAGTACGAGGGGCGATTCGAGGGATGGCGGCGAATTAGGGATTTGAGCAATCTGGGCGCGGAAGGGGATGGTGGAGAAGAGAGATTTTGCAGGGCTGGAATTGGGGCCGCCAGATATTTCAATCCGAAACATGGAAGCACGAACTTATATTGTCATCGTCCTTTTTTGGGGGGGGGAGGGGGGTGGGTGGCTGGGTGCTACGCGTCCGTCCGACACACGCGACCACCCCGACAGGACTATGCTTCGGTGCCTTAAGGCACCTGCCTTTGTGTCCATGACATGTGGGCCCAACAGGTGGCTGGCCCACATGTCAGTCACCCAAGGGCAGTTGCCTTTAAGGCACCGAAGCAGCGTCCACCCCGACACGACCCTGGTCTGCCTGGTGCGCCTACATTTGAGAATGCAAACAAATCTTCTTTCATTTGCAAACGAATCTGTATGTATTACCATGCCCGTGTTTTCCTTGCAATAATTAGTCATTCGAAACGAGATACTCCATCCATTCACTTTTGTAAGTCGTTTCAGACAACTTAAAATGAACTGTTTTGCACATTGTCTGAAATGTCTTCAAGGTCTTATAAAAGTGAACAGAGGGAGTACTATAAATTAATTAATGAGGAGTTATTTGAAAAAAAAATCGAAACGGTACCCACGCTAACGTGGATTAGAGTGTGTCACATAATTAGTTATTTGAATTAGAGTGTGTGTCACGTAGTTAGTTATTTGAATTAGAGTGTGTGTCACGTAGTTAGTTATTTGAATTAGAGTGTGTGTCATGTAGCAATCTCCAATTCTAACGTGGATTTCGCATTTCACTGTATCCATGCTACTTTTTTAATACAAATTCATATGTATATGATGAACACCATGGTAGTGAGAAAACTTTTGGATGGATTCAAACATATGAACTACAAAATAGCACACCAAATTGAGTCAATGTCAACTTTTCGAAACTTAGTATGGCACGAATTCGAAATAATTACCCGTATGCCTGGTCCTCGGTTCAAATCTTACAATGTACACCGAATTGAAACATCGATATTAAGTCTCGTACTATGTACATTCAAATGTTGTTTTTAGCCCCCTCCCCACCCCGCGCGCACAAACGCTACATACTTCCTGTATCGGTCAATCTTCCTCTCCTAACCACCTTAGCAAGCTATCGGTTGCTAACACACGTTCATTCTTTCTCTCCATGTTTCGATCTCTAAGTCTCTCAACTACACAACCCCTTTTTCCACTCCTGTTACCAAATGTATTTACCTCACACACCCACCATTGCACCCCATGCCGAGCTCTCTCTCTCTCCCCCTCTCCCTCTTACCCTCTCGCGTTAAATACATGCATTGCCTATCTAGCCCCCCAACCTCTCGTGCGCATGCACGCACGTTGTATATCTAGGTCACTCCCTCGAGACTGTCTCACTCTTTCTTCCGCACGGCGGGCCACACTCGCTCAATCTCGCTCTCTTTATCTGAGTCTCATTTAACCTCGTTTTCTTTCACACACAAATGATATATCTCTCTGTTCGGGCCTCGATCGACACACTCTATACTCTCTCACGCAGATTGTCTATCTAGGTCGGTCCATCCAAGCCGCCGCCACTCTTTCCACCTCATGGTGGGCCACGCTCACTCAATCTCTCTCTCTCTCTCTCTCTCTCTCTATATATATATATATATATATATATATATATATATATATATATCCGTATGTCTCGATTGACCTTGCTCTTTCTCGGACAAAAACAACATATCACCATGTTTGAGCCCAATTCGACCTATTCACATTGTATACTCTCTCACGCACATCGTCTATCTAGGTCACTCTCTCCAACCCGTCTCACTCTTTCAATCGCACTACCCCTATGTGATCGGTTGACCTTGCTTCCTGCCACGCACAAAATATATCTACATGTCTGTGACTGGATCGTCTCTCAAGCTCTATCTTACAGCCCTCACCCTTACCAAAAGCTCAATCGGACAATATCTCTCCAGAGCATATATATTTGTTCAATGAATGTCGGACCACACTCACTTTGTCTCTCTATCTATATGTCTCTCGATTGACCTCGCTTTCTCACACCGCATCTTCCACGCGTTGAAGCCACTACCTCTCCATCCCTCACAAAGCCAGAGCTATTTACATTGCGAGGGGCACTCCAACCTTGGATTAATTTGTGTAGGCATTTATTCCGGTCGGTTTAGATTATATTTTCATAGCATTCGGCCCACAACTACTCCAAACACCGTTGCAACCCACGCAACTCCCCTAGTTGATTTCCCTCTGGCTCGGTCATCGCTCTCTCGCACATCCTTTCTCGCCTTCAACGTCGCACCATGGTATTATTGAAAAAACTATGTTATTCTCTTTAATTATTATAAATAAGCTACAAAACTACACATCGATAGTCCACTTGGAATGGAACAAATTTCGACCCACAAATTAAAGTGCTACAAACTACACATTGAGGGGTCCACATGTCATGAAACAAATTTGGACCCATATACAAATTAAAAAATAAAGGACGAGGATCGAACATGCGACCGGGCCTTCAAGCCGCACGTCAATAGGCAACATACGTAGAATAGCAATGTTTGTTGTACCCCCTTTGTTCACATATTGTTTTTATATTACCACATCCTAATTAATGGATAACATGTAATATTATTTTTAGTACTATTCACCTTCACTTACTGGTGGGTTCCATGTGTGCTCTCTCTCTTTCCTCCCCTTCTGCGTTTAGACGCACGGGCAAACAGGAAGAACTCGCGGGCGATGTTGCCATTGACCATATCTGGACGCGTTCACAAGTCATGGCACCAGTTTCACGTACTAGTAGCACTAGTCAGTGTGTACGTGCAATGCACGTTAATTTGGAAGTATATTAAGTGCATGCGGATATTAACTACTAGGATATTATTTGCGTGTTGTCATGTGATTAGCACTATTTTTGGCATGAAATTAACTGCACGCTAAACGTGTTGAGCGCTCAACATTGAAGCAGTCTAGGTCGTTGGATGACAAGGAATACATGTGGCTTCATGACGTTTTATATTTAATTTGATACGGCTCTAGCAGAACATTCAATCGATCAAACCATACATTTCGTTCAGTCTGACTCCGACTTTAAATTATACGACGATCGATATAAAATAAACGGAAATGATAAACGTTCGGATTTTAAGCATGGCAATTCGAACGTTTTTCATGGCAAATTTAGATTACGCGGCGGCGGCAGGGGCGTCTCGCGGTGGGAAGCGGCTCCTCTGCCGTGCTCTGTGTGTCGTCGGGCCACTGACCAACGGCGACGGCGGCGTCTTGCGCCGTTGTTGGCGTACTCCTGGACGTTGGCCTAGCTTCAAGGAAGGCCAAAATGTTCTGGACTTTGGAGCGAGTCAACTGGCGGGAGGAGGCGATTGGCGTTGGTGCAAGGAAGCGGTCGACAGAGGCCATCCATGCCGCGGAGGGGGGCACTGGCACCCGCGCGAGGACAGGCGCTGTCAATGGCGTGGCAGAGACATTCGTGTGCACAGGCACCGGCATGGGCACGCACGTCAGTGCACGCGCACGCGCATGCGCTGGCAGGTGCATGGGCACCTGCACGGGCGTGCGCGTCAGTGCATGCGCAGGCGCATGCGCTGGTAGGTGCACAAGCGTGTGAAAGTCGGCGGGGACCTCGTGGAACCCTGTGGCATCAAGCTCGGCGACAATGTGCGGCTCCCAGCCCATCAAAGCCACGGGGATGGGCGTTGGCGCAGTAGGGGCGACGGGAGCCGGAACGGGAGCGGGGCAGGCGCGGCGTCTTCCCACAAGGCCAGTTCAAGCTCGTCCCAAAGTGCCTTATGTTCTTGAGACTCCGGCTGGGTGTCTTCCTCATGAAACTGGAACACTAAGGGTAGACCATCGTGATGCGGCATGGCGTACGTTTAGGTTAGGCTAGTTGGAGGTAGACGACAGGAGAATCGGAGAGGAAGTGAGAGGATTGTAGCGATACCGGGTAGTGCAGGGTTGATTTTAAACTGCGATGCCAGCGACATTAAAAGTGGGAGCAGTTGGGACGATGGTGGGCGGCGGAGCCTGGTCAAAGGGCTTGCCTCCCGGTGAGTCTGCACAGCGGTCTGCTCGCACGCCTCCTTGACAGCCGGCGCAGCGGTCTGCTCGCACACCTTCCATCGACTCACACGCTTGCTGGGACGGCACCTGCCGATGAGAAGCGGGGACTCGTTGCGGCACGTAAACGCCCACGGTTTCAATAGTGAAAGCGTTCACCTTAACGTGACATGTCTTTGTTCCAAAATACCGTGGCTCTTCATTTGTGCAACTTGTCATAAGCAACTTGTCTCGAATTAAAGAAAAAACTTATAGAGTAATATTTGTGCCATATCACGTGACAATGCTCAGTTTCAAGAATTTATGCTCACTTTTGGATTTTCTGAATTTTAAGATCCAGGATTCGAAACAATATCATAACCTGCATGATGCAATAAATTTTTAAGCCGTACATTTGTCCTGTTGTATTTCTTAAGAATGGATTTGGTCAAACATTTTTCTTAGTTAAACCTCCTTTCTGGTTTATAGGGCTCAATTCAAAAATCTCACCAACCAAGGTAGATGGTGAGTGGTGGAACAATTGTTGTAGTTTACAAAACCACTCAATTAATGCGCTTGTTTTCCTCAAAAATTGTGTTTACGAATGCATTAATTGCAATGCATGCATGCATAAAGTACATGCATTGGTCAATTTTCTCTTAATTCTTGCATGTAGTGATTTATTGCACCTTGAAATCTGAACATGTGATGGGGAACAACCAAATTGAGACTTATAAAATGGGAAAACTCAAATTTTGAGATAAGCCCTATAAACCAGAAAGGAGGGAGTAAAAGGATAATCCCTGCGTACCAGTGCATTGCCTGATATATTAACTCAAGTACTAGGCACGAACAAACGGGCTCAATTATGTGCTCACCCTGGTGTAGTAGTAGTACTAGGCAATGCAGTTGACGGGTGACCTTGACGAGCGGCGACCGAGGGAATTGAACCGTGCTCGCACGGTAGGTAATGTTGTCTAGTTACTAAAGCATCCCTCCGTTGTTCATTGGTAGTCATTATGGACCGGGAACATGAGGGGAATTTCCTAGGGCTAGAATTCTGGCCGCCAGATATTTCAACTTGAAACGTTGAGGCTCGACTGGTTGGGGTTGCCTAATGTGCGTACCACGCACGCCACCGAAGGACACGGGCCCATTTTATTTAGGACCAACACGAGCCAAGGTCAGGTTGGTACGCCGTTGGGTCCTACCATTCGAGAATACGAAAGGAACCTTTTAAATTGCCGAACGAATCTATGTGTATTACAATACCCATATTTTCCTTGCAAATACTAATCTCAATGTGGTAATTGATTTATGACGAGTTGTTGAATTAGAGTGAGTTTGTGATATAGTGATCTCAATGTGGATTTCACATTTCATGGTATCCCTAGTAAGTTTTCCCATGCAAATTCAAATTTAAAAGATGAACATGAAAGTGCTAGTATCGACTAGAGGGGGGGGATGAATAGGCGATTTTTATGGAAGTCTTCAAAACTTGGAAGTTTCGAAGACAAACAATAGAAATGACCTAGTTGATATGCAGCGGAAGATAAACTACCATAAGCAAACCATAGTCAAGTATGTAATGATGTGAAAGTACAGGACTAATAGCAGCTAAGTAGTAAGGATCAGGATGGAAGATAGTATGAAGCCAATCAACAGTAGTAGTCAAGCAATGAAGTCAAACAGATACACAGATAGGCAATGACTTCACGAAGACATACTTAAGTAAAGGAAGGAAGAGGATAGAACCAGTCACTTGTTGAAGACACATGATTTGTTGGACCAGTTCCAGTTGCTGTGACAACTGTACGTCTGGTTAGGGAGGCTGAGATTCAACTCAGAAGACCGCGTCTTCACCTTATTCCCCTTGAGCTAAGGACACACAGTCCTCGCCCAATCACTCTGGTAAGTCTTTAAGGTAGACTTCCGAACCTTCACAGACTTCGTTCACCGGCGATCCACAATGACTCTTGGATGCTCAGAACGCGACGCCTAACCGGCTGGAGGATACACAGTCCTCAAGTGTAATAAGTCTTCAGGTCACACAGACAGAAAGACTTCAGTGATGCCTAACACTCTTTGGCTCTAGGTGTTTGGGCTTGGTCCTCGCAAGGATTTCTCTCTCAAAGGGTTCGAGGTGGGTTGCTCTCAAAACGACAAAAGCCGTAAACTAACTCTGAGCAGCCACCAATTTATGGTGTAGGGGGTGGGCTATTTATAGCCACAGGGCAACCCGACCTGATATGTCTGAAATGACCCTGGGTCACTAAGGAACTGACACGTGTTCCAACGGTCAGATTTCAAACACACGCGGCAACTTTACTCGGGCTACAAGCAAAGCTGACTTATCCAGCTCAGGATAAGATTTGCTCTCATTGTCTTCGCTCGAAGACATAGGATTTGGGTTGAGCATCACTTCAGTCATTCTGACTTAGTTCACTTGGACCCCACTTAACAGTACGGTGGTTCCTATGACTCGACAAAGAAGAAAAGGAAACAGCGAAACAACACAGTCTTCGCGCTCCATAGTCTTCACTCAATGTCTTCTCATGTCATAGTCTTCAATACGAATATCTTAACATACCACCATTGTCTTCAATGTCTTCATACATTTTTAGGGGTCATCTCCGGTAGGTAAACCGAATCAATGAGGGACACTACCTGCGTTATCCTGCAATTCTCACAAACGCATTAGTCCCTCAACCAACTTTGTCGTCAATACTCCAAAACCAACTAGGGGTGGCACTAGATGCACTTACAATCTCCCCCTTTTTGGTGATTGATGACAAACTGGTTGAAGTTTTCAACGGGGATAAAGTATGTGAAATTGTAAAGGATAGGGTATTGTCTTCATAAGTAGCAAGGGCTCCCCCTGAAGATGTGCATATAAGTAATTTGCTTTTGGAATGCAAATGCACATGGCAGGTTGTACTTGAGGAGATCCACTTCAACTTATGAAGATAATTCATCATGCATGAAATGATATAGCAAATAGAATGGCATGCATAATGAAAAATGGACGTCTGCAGAATGATCTAAGTGCGGAAGTTATCATCACACATGCGGAATTTATCATCGCATAACAGTAAAGCAAATAAGTAGCAGACGACCATCGAGTTTAAGTGTTACAACTCAAAGAACCAAATGTTTCAAAAGCGAGAGTTGTAAACACGAGGCAAAATATAAAGCAACCGCCCATATGAACCCGCTTGAAGTCTATCAAACTCATATGCTTCTCCCCCTTTTGTCAGTAAGGACCAAAAAGGTTTGAAGACATAGAGCATCTACTCGTCCTCATGAGTAGGTGAAGCAGCAGGGTTGTCATTGTTGCTTGGCGGTGTAGACGTACTTGGTGTAGTGTCAATGCATGCAGAAGTAGGAGGCGGTGAAGTAGCATCATCTTCATCATCGATCACTCTTGCATTCACAGTTGCCGCAGAGGAAGAATAGTTAGAGTCTTCAAGTGATGGAGTTCGACGTAGGACAGCAGTCCGTGGAGGAGTGGAGTCAAACTTGAATCTTTCAGTGAAGCCATCGTCTTGAAGATCTGCTTCAGCACTAAGCAGCGTCAAACTCTTCCATGATCGCCGGCAAGTATCATGAGCAACAAATGCATTCTTGGTGGCAAGATTTCGAATACGATTGACGTCCACCAAGAGGCTTTGCATCTGTCTCTTGAGCCAATAGTGATGCTTATCTTGTTTCTGATGAAGTGCCACAAGAAGTTATCGGTCATTTAGAACACGAGAGCGCTTCTTAGGCCTTTGGGCAATGGTGCTTTCAGTGGCTTCAGTTTGCGCATGATGAGGCAGATGAGTATTTCCAGCCATTGGATAGATACGTGATACTGCTTGAATGCCTTCCATGGACTGAGTGAAGCTTTGGCGATCAACATTTTGAAGACAAAGAGGCTCCTTGGCAGGCTCAGGGTATATAGCTTCAACTGACATATCAACCTCTGGTAGAAAGATCAGATGATTGCGAGCAGAGGGCTGATAGTTGACAGAAGAGTGTCGCTTGATGAGGCGCATGACCCATGGAGCATAAAACTTCAGACCAAAAAGGTCAGATCCAGAAGCAGCAAGTTGCCTGATGAAGAATTCTTGGGAATTGAAGCTGATGCCATTGAGGATGTAAAAGACCAAAGTCTTCATGGCTCCTTCAAGTTTAGCAGCTGATGAATGTCCTTTGATAGGCCATAGAGTCCACCTGATGATGTGATATATGGTGCGAGGCAGATACTCAAGGTCATCAACAAAGAACTCCGTTGGATATTCAGCGTCAGATGGCAAGGGCTTCATCATGCTCAACATCTGGCTCATATTGGGTTCAGGCTTGTGGAAGATGCTCTCCAGTGCATTGCGGTGTAGTTGACAGTCAGGTTCATAGAGCTCTCCGGGAGAGGATAGGCCTGTAAGCTCGATGACATCAAGAGCTTTGGCTTCATGATGAACATTTCCGGTCATCCACTCAAGAACCCAGGTCTTGATATCTCTGTTGTAGCCGCGAATGTGGAGGGTAGCATAGAATTGAAGCAAAAGTTCTTCATTCCAATGTTCTTTGTCAGTCACAAAGCTGAGCAGACCGGCATCACGAAAACAGTCAAGTGCTTCTTCTAAGCACGACAGTCCAGCAATGGCTTCAGTGTCGAGGCGCATATGAGGGAAAATGCGCCCTTGATCATACAAAACGTAGGAGTAATAGCTTCGTTGTTGATAGCTCCAGAAATGATCTAATGATATCCTTGGCTTTGAGTAGGGATTCTTGGCGCTGTCAAAGAAGGTATTGTGGCTTTTGAAGCCATTTGCATTGAAGGACCCTATAGAATTAGCAGTGCCTGGGAACCTTGGCAGTCTTGGCCTTGGTTTCTGGACCCGAGGTGTATGCTCAACATGATAATCAAATTTAGGTCCAGTGGCAGTAGGCGGAGGTACCAGAATGGGCCATCAGACAGTGGTTAGCTGACCATGATTGTATGCTTGCTCAATTGTATAGGGCCTTGGTGGCGGAACAGGAGCAGTGGCAGCAGTTGAGGCTTCAGGCTGCACAACAGGTGCTTCAGGAGCAGTTGCCTCATTGGCTTCAGGCACACTGGTTGGTTCAAGCTCCACATTAGCTTCAGCCATGACTACGTCATTGGCTTCACTTGCGTTGGTAGTGGCAGCTTCAGGATTTTCAACCTCCACTTGACGAGCTGGAGGTTCAGGCACTAGCACGTTCACATCAGGAACAACTTCTTCAATAACTGGGGGAGTAGGGACGCGTACGTCTTCTTGTCTTTCATCGGCTGATGCAGCCGGATTGTCTTCAGCAGCTTGGGCTTCAGATGTGGAGACATTCTCAGTTGGAGTTGCTTCAGGAAACACTTGACGTGCAATAGGTTGATGATGCACTTCTCCTTCTGGAACGCTCGAAAGAGGGACTTGAGGCTTTTGTCCTTTGCGAAGCCTGCGAAATGCTGGCAACGCCTTTGGAGATGGAGTTGGCTGGGCCAATGACATTTGGTTCCACATCATGTGAGTCGTCAGCACGGGGAGCAGAGGGACCAGGGTTGAAGTCTTATCCCAATGACTTCTTGTTTTCCTTGGCCGAAGCCTTTGCATGCTGGAAGTTGCGCTTGAAGAGAGCATCATCACGACACCAGAGTAATGATGAGGGATCGGCATTCTCAGGCTGAGGTCCTCGGACCATGCAGGGATAGAAACCTTGTGCAATAGCTTCAGCTCTGTTCTTGGGTTGAAGGCCTCGATAGAGAATATCACCCCTAGGACTCTTGATAGCATTCTTCTCTGCATATTCCTTGGTTACAAACTTGTACTTGAACCATTCTTCAGCCCAATAGCGTCGAATCCATTGGATTCGTGTCTTGCGCTGATGATAATTCTCTTCAGGATCTGTCTTGTAGAGCTCTGCTAGGTCATCAGGCAGATCTTTTGATGTACCCCCTCGACGTTGTCTGCCACCCTTCCTTACTGATTTCTCTGCAGCCATGAACTTCAAACTGAATGGCTTCAATACGCTCAAAGGCTTCAGAGACTTACGCTTGCTGGTCAAGCAGGAGCTGGCTTCAGGAGAATTAATGTGATGCTGTAAGTATTCTGCAAATGAATGCAGACTATGAGAACCAAGGGATTCTCCCACGGACATGTACCGGTGACAGCATTAGAGATGCGAGGGAAGGGGAAGAGGTCATATGCATTCTCAGAAGATTTTGAAGATAAATCAGTTTGAAGACATTGACCTCATGTTGCGAAGACATTCACTTATATGTTGAGAGTTGGTTCCAGATTTGTACGAATCCGTGAATGAGTACAAGTGAGGAATCTAACTAGATATGAAGCTTAAGTGAATATACTAGGCAGTATGAGATGCAGACAGAATAGATCTAACTTTGTGTAGACAAAAACCACTTTTGGTAAATAGGATGAATCATTGCGGATCAAAAAGATGGTAAAAATAGAGTTATATTTACCACACGAAGAACTGCTAGATGGGATGAATTGGAGACCGAGCAGTTCAATCCACCGTGCCCTAACTTGGCGACGGAGGACACCTACAGCGGCGGTGGAGAGGACGATGCCCGCGGCCGGTGTGAGGACGGCGTCGGAGAAGTCGCGGCAGCTAAGCGCTTCATCGCCGGCATCGTCGAGAGCTAGCAGTGGCGCTAGGGTTTTGACGAGGTGGAGAGGTGGAAGAAGGATTTCTTTACCGTAGGGGACAAGTATTTATAAGTAGGTGTGCGGCACAGCGCAATTACGCTGGTGCCCCTGGCGGTTCACATCTGAGGGGCACGTGGCAAGCATGCAACATACTTAGAGTTGTCCCACGTTCCCACGCCCGCCAGGCATGTCGGATGGTTGTTCCGGCTTCTCCGGATTTCAAAAATAAAGATGAGTTATTTAAAACAGACTTAATGTTTTGTCTCTGTGCCTTCTACTGACTAGGACGCAGAGAAGACATTCGACAGTTTCAATAGAATGCATATGATTTGGACAGATAGAGTTTGAGATTGAAAGCATAGAGAGGTTAGGGTCCGATCACATTCACTTAGTTCAAAAGATTCAACTTGAAGACATAGCTATAAGTGAATGATGTAGAGGACAGAACACTAGTATATATATATATATATATATATCAGAAAACAATCAAATCATCATAGTGAAGAAAATCATGAAGATAAATTGAAACTGAAGACAAACCAAATGCGAAGTCATTGCAAAAATAATGCCATGAGTGAAACACTTCAAACAGAGAAATTTTGGTGGTGGCATTACCCACCGTATAGGAAGTATTAGACCCAGACACGGCGCACAATTATCGTGGCGCTCCAAAGTCAAATTCCATGTTAATGTATTCACACTCAGAGTGTAAGTCTTCATTGATTGAAGATATACATTACTTTGTGTGTTGCACATCTAAGTCATCAACATGCATAAGTGTTAGGATGTGTGCCTGATCAAAGGACATTAGAGGATTCCAAGATATTTAGCTCACACCGTAACTTGCAAAACCTTTTCTCATCCAAGGGCTTTATGAAGATATCTGCCAGTTGCTCTTCAGTGTTGACATGAATGATGTCGATATCTTTCTTCATGACATGATCTCTGAGAAAATGGTGATGAATTTCAATGTGCTTTGTCTTCGAGTGCTGAACTAGATTGTTGGCTATCTTGATGGCACTTTCGTTGTCGCAGAAGAGAGGTACTTGTTTCAGATTGATGCCATAGTCCTTGAGAGTTTGCTTCATCCAGAGAAGCTGAGCACAACAAGATCCAGCAGCAATGTATTCAGATTTAGCAGTTGAGAGTGATACACAGTTCTGCTTCTTTGAAGACCAACAGACAAGTGATCGACCCAGAAAGTGACATGTGCCTGATGTAGACTTGTGATCCACCTTGTCACCAGCATAATCAGCATTCGAGAACCCAACCAAATCAAATTTTGAGCCCTTGGGATACCATAATCCGAGTGTTGGGGTGTAAGCCAAATATCGAAGAATTCGCTTCACAGCTAATTGATGCGATTCCTTTGGTGCCGCTTGGAATCGAGCACACATGCAAACACTAAGCATAATATCTGGCCTAGATGCACATAGATAAAGTAAAGAACCAATCATGTAGCGGTATACCTTTTGATCAAATTCTTTACCATTGTCGTCAGGACCAAGATGGTGTTTGGCTGGCATTGGCGTCGTGTAACCTTTGCATTCTTCCATTCCAAACTTCTTCAGACAATCTTTGAGGTATTTTTCTTGAGATATGAAGATGCCATTCCTTGGCTGACGAATTTGAAGACCAAGGAAGAACTTCAGCTCACCCATCATGGACATCTGATATTGCTCTTGCATCATGTATCCAAACTCACCAGTATACTTCTGGTTGGTGCAGCCGAAGATAATGTCATCCACATATATTTGGCACACAAACAGTTCACCATCATATGTCTTCGTGAAGAGTGTGGGATTGAGGGATCCAGGTTTGAAGCCTTTGCTCTTCAGGAAGTCTTTGATTGTATCATACCGGGCGCGAGGAGCTTGTTTGAGGCCATACAGTGCTTTGTTTAGTTTGTACACCATATCAGGATGTTTTGGATCTTCAAAGCCAGGTGGTTGAGCGACATATACTTCTTCTTCAATCTTGCCATTGAGAAATGCACTCTTCACATCCATTTGATATAGCAAGATGTTGTGGTGATTAGCATAGGCTAATAGTATGCGAATAGCTTCAAGCCTTGCTACAGGAGCAAATGCTCATCGAAGTCAATTCCTTCAACTTGAGTATATCCTTGAGCCACAAGACGTGCTTTGTTTCTGACGACTTGACCATGCTCATCTTGCTTGTTACGATATATCCATTTAGTGCCAATAGTGTTATGTTTGCGAGGGTCAGGGCGCTTGACAAGTTCCCAAACATTATTCAGCTTGAACTGTTGAAGTTCTTCTTGCATGGCTTGAATCCATTCAGGTTCCATAAAGACTTCAGCAACTTTCTTGGGTTCAGATATTGATACAAATGAAAAATGCCCATAGAAATTTGCTAACTGTGTTGCTCTTGAGCGAGTAAGTGGACCAGGTGCATTGATGCTATCAATTATCTTCTCAATTTGTACTTCATTTGCAACATGAGGATGAACAGGACGAATACTTTGCTCTTGCTGATCATTGTCATCATTGGGAGGATTATCTTCAGTCTGAGCATTGTCTTCAGGTTGGTTAGGTGCAGAAATGATAAGTTCCTCTTCATGCTGTGCTTCAGAGGGCATGATTTCACCAGTTCCCATCAGCTTGATAGATTCGCTTGGAGGAGCTTCATCAAGTGTACTTGGCAGGAGTTCTCTTTGTGAACCATTGGTTTCATCAAATCTCACATCCACAGTTTCGACGATCTTGTAGAGATAGAGGTTGAAGACTCTGTAGGAGTGCGAGTCCTTTCCATAGCCAAGCATGAAGCCTTCATGAGCCTTAGGTGCAAATTTCGACTTGTGATGGGGATCCTTGATCCAGCATCTAGCTCCAAATACTCTGAAGTAGCTTACATTTGGCTTCTTGCCAGCGAGGAGCTCATATGATGTTTTGTTCAGAAGCTTATGGATGTAAACACGGTTGATGATGTGACATGCTGTATCAATAGCTTCAGGCCAGAACTTTCTAGGTGTCTTGTACTCATCGAGCATTGTTCGAGCCATCTCAATGAGAGTTCTGTTCTTGCACTCAACGATGCCATTTTGCTGAGGTGTGTATGGAGCAGAGAACTCATGAGTGATTCCCATTGTATCCAGATAAAGATCAAGACCGGTGTTCTTGAATTCAGTGCCATTGTCACTTCTGATATGCTTGATCTTCACGCCATAATTGTTCATTGCTCGATGGGCGAAGCGTCTGAAGACATCTTGCACTTCAGTCTTGTAGAGAATTATATGCACCCATGTGTATCTTGAGTAGTCATCAACAATGATGAATCCATAGAGACAAGCAGTTGTTGTGAGGGTAGAGTAGTGAGTAGGGCCAAATAAGTCCATGTGCAACAGCTCAAAGGGTTGAGAAGTCGTCATGATTGTCTTCGAGGGGTGCTTTGCCCTAGTCATCTTTCCAGCTTCGCAGGCACCACACAAATGATCCTTCTTGAACTTGACATCCTCGATGCCTATGACATGCTTCTTCTTGACGAGTGAGTGTAAGTTCCTCATGCCAGCATGCCCCAGCCTTCGATGCCAGAGCCAGCATTCTGAAGCTTTTGTGAGAAGACATACGGCAAGTTGTGGACCTGCTAAGAAATCTACCATGTATAGATCATCTTTTCGATACCCTTCAAAGACTAGAGACTTGTCAGATTCCATTAGTACAAGGCAGCGATATTTTCTGAATAGCACAATCATGTTCAAGTCACAAAGCATTGAGACAGACATTAAGTTGAAACCAAGGGATTCAACAAGCATCACTTTATCCATGTGTTGATCCTTTGAGATTGCAACTCTACCTAGACCCAATACCTTGCTTTTACCAGTGTCAACAAATGTGATGTGACTCTTGTCGGATGGACATAAGGTTGAGTCCATGAGAAGACTTCGATCACCAGTCATATGATTTATGCATCCGCTGTCGATAATCCATTCTGAAGCACGAGGTGTCATACCCTACAGTGCAGTTAGGAGGATAGGCTTCACAAGGTATGTTGTGAAGCATAAGCATTTGACGCACACTAGGATTATCACAGCTTAGATCAAGATTAGAACACACAGTATGACAGGTAAGCGATTCATATGTGGAATACATAGTAGTCATTTTATCATGCGTCCCTTTGTGTTTTAGGTCCCCAGCAATAATATCAGACGCCTTTGATTGCTGGCTGGAGACCATATTCTGCAAAAGAGAGTTAATTCTTCTTCACCACCCACATCTTCAGGGGTGGCTTAGAAGCAATGAGTCTAAGTGTAGCATCTGAGAATTTCGGCTTTGAAGCCCTAGCAAATAGCCTTGCAGGAGATGAATGATACTCATATGAATAAGTAGAAAAGTTCTTAGTCCTATGAACATGGCGGTTTGAGGACACACATTCATATTCATAAGTTTGAGCACGATTTCCCTGCAAAACATTGGCGTTAGGGTGACTAAGGTGAGTCCTGTATCTGTATGAAGCCTTTGGGCCATATGAAGCCATAGGTCTGGGGTTTGCCTTATTCCTTGGTGGTGTCATGACGACATTCACGGGAAGATTCTCAATGTACTATTTAGGTACCCAGATCTTCTTCATAGGTGGTCCATTCCTGCAGTTAGTACCAATATACCTGGCAAACACTTCACCATTCTGATTCTTGAACAACTTATAGTTTGCATCAAAGGATTCATCAATGATAATAGGATTAGCACAGGTAAAGCCAGATAAAGTGGATGGATCTACTGAAGGTTCCTTTGCAGCAACCCATGTGGTTTTGGGGTACTGCTCAGGCTTCCAGTACGAGCCATCAACATTCATTTTCCTCTCGAACCCAACACCCTCTTTCCTAGGGTTTCGGTTCAGAATCTGCTTTTTGAGAACATCGCAGAGTGTCTGATGTCCCTTCAAACTTTTGTACATCCCTGTTTCAAGCAATGTCTTCAACCTAGCATTTTCATCAGCAATAGTAGTGGTATCCTCCGCAGAGGGGTTAGTTGCCACTTCAGCAGTTGAAGACAATGAAACAGTAGCAGCATTGGAACATTCAACAACAGATGTAGCGTTATCACGCTCCATGCATTTTAGACATGGTGGTTCAAATCCATCCTGAGCGGGACTGATCTGTTGAGCGCGAAGTGACTCATTCTCTTTTTGAAGATCTTCATGAGCCGCTCTCAATTTCTCAAGCTCTTGTTTCCTTTGAAGATAATCATAGGAAGAGCCTTTCATAAGTAGTTGAGAGCGTTTCATGACGACTTTCAAGTTCTTGGTACTTAGCATGAAGATTTTTTATGTCTTCAACTAAGGACTGTGAATGTGTCATTTCCGCGTCCAACATGTCATCGCTTTTGTCTAATAGTTTTTGAGTATGTTCCATAGCCTTTTGTTGTTCAGTTGCAATTTTAGCAAGTGTTTTGTAGCTAGGTTTGGATTCACAATCAGAGTATTCATCACTTGATGTTTGAAAGTAAGCATCACGTGATTTTACCTTGGCACCACGTGCCATAGGTGGGAGTAGGATCGTCTTTGTCATCAGCTTCAGCGTTGGTGTGGAAGTCATTGTCTTCAGTGTTGAAGATGGACTTAGCAACATAGGCTGTGGCTAGAGCCAGACTTGCAACGCCAGGGTCGGACTCCTCTCCAGACTCCACCTCCGCCTCCTCAGAAGCGGACTCCTCCTCTGAATCCATTTCCTTGCCAACGAAGGCACGAGCCTTGCCAGATGAGCTCTTCTTGTGTGATGAAGACTTGGAAGAAGACTTAGAAGAAGACTTTGAGGATTTCTTCTTCTTCTTGTCATCAGAATCATATTCCTTGCTCTTCTTCTTCTTCTTCTCATTGTCCCACCGTGGACACTCAGATATGTAGTGACCAGGTTTCTTGCACTTGTGGCAGGTTCTCTTCTTGTGGTCATGGGTGGAAGCTTCATCATTCCTTGAGCTGGATCGAGAAGAATTTCTGAAGCCTTTCTTCTTAGTGAATTTCTGGAACTTCTTCAAAAGCATAGCAAGTTCCTTTCCAATGTCTTCAGGATCACCAAAACTGCAGTCAGATTCTTCTTCAGATGAGGAAACAACTTTTGCCTTTAATGCACGAGTTCGACCATAGTTGGGACCATAGATATCTCTTTTCTCAGAAAGCTGGAACTCATGTGTGTTGAGCCTCTCAAGTATATCAGACGGATCGAGTGTCTTGAAGTCAGGACGTTCTTGTATCATGAGGGCAAGGGTGTCAAAGGAGCTGTCGATCTTAGTAGTGTCTTGATGATTTCATGCTTGGTAATCTCAGTTGCGCCAAGAGCTTGAAGCTCATTTGTGATGTCAGTGAGGCGATCGAATGTGAGCTGGACATTTTCATTGTCGTTTCTCTTGAAGCGGTTGAAGAGGTTGCGAATAACACTGATCCTTTGATCTCTCTGGGTTGAGACGCCTTCATTGACCTTGGATAGCCAGCCCCAGACTAGCTTCGACGTTTCTAGAGCACTCACACGGCCATACTGTCCTTTGGTCAGATGTCCACAGATAATGTTCTTGGTAGTAGAGTCCAGTTGAATGAACTTCTTGACATCAGCAGGGGTGACACCTTCACCAGTTTTGGGAACGCCGTTCTTGATGACATACCAGAGGTCGACATCAATGGCTTCAAGGTGCATACGCATCTTATTCTTCCAGTAGGGATATTCAGTTCCATCGAAAACGGGGCAAGCACAGAGACTTTGATTATCCCTGCAGTCGACATAGCTGAAACTCCAGGTGGTTAAACCGAATCACACATAACAAGGGAGTACCTTGCTCTGATACCAATTGAAAGTGCTAGTATCGACTAGAGGGGGGTGAATAGGCGATTTTTATGAAAGTCTTCAAAACTTGGAAGTTTTGAAGACAAACAATAGAAATGACCTAGTTGATATGCATGGAAGATAAACTACCATAAGCAAACCATAGTCAAGTATGCAATGATGTGAAAGTACAGGACTAATAGCAGCTAAGTAGTAAGGATCAGGATGGAAGATAGTATGAAGCCAATCAACAGTAGTAGTCAAGCAATGAAGTCAAACAGATACACAGATAGGCAATGACTTCACGAAGACAAACTTAAGTAAAGGAAGGAAGAGGATAGAACCAGTCACTTGTTGAAGACACATGATTTGTTGGACCAGTTCCAGTTGTTGTGACAACTATACGTCTGGTTAGGGAGGCTGAGATTTAACTCAGAAGACCGCGTCTTCACCTTATTCCCCTTGAGCTAAGGACACACAGTCCTCGCCCAATCACTCTGGTAAGTCTTCAAGGTAGACTTCCGAACCTTCACAGACTTCGTTCACCGGCGATCCACAATGACTCTTGGATGCTCAGAACGCGACGCCTAACCGGCTGGAGGATACACAGTCCTCAAGTGTAATAAGTCTTCAGGTCACACAGACAGAAAGACTTCAGTGATGCCTAACACTCTTTGGCTCTGGGTGTTTGGGCTTGGTCCTCGCAAGGATTTCTCTCTCAAAGGCTTCGAGGTGGGTTGCTCTCAAACGACAAAAGCCGTGCACTAACTCTGAGCAGCCACCAATTTATGGTGTAGGGGGTGGGCTATTTATAGCCACTGGGCAACCCGACCTGATATGTCCGAAATGACCCTGGGTCACTAAGGAACTGACACGTGTTCCAACGGTCAGATTTCAAACACACACGGCAACTTTACTTGGGCTACAAGCAAAGCTGACTTATCCAGCTCAGGATAAGATTTGCTCTCATTGTCTTCGCTCGAAGACATAGGATTTGGGTTGAGCATCACTTCAGTCATTCTGACTTAGTTCACTTGGACCCCACTTAACAGTACGGTGGTTCCTATGACTCAACAAAGAAGAAAAGGAAACAGCGAAACAACACAGTCTTCGCGCTCCATAGTCTTCACTCAATGTCTTCTCATGTCATAGTCTTCAATATGAATATCTTCACATACCACCACTGTCTTCAATGTCTTCATACATTTTTAGGGGTCATCTCCGGTAGGTAAACCGAATCAATGAGGGACACTACCTGCGTTATCCTGCAATTCTCACAAACACATTAGTCCCTCAACCAACTTTGTCGTCAATACTCCAAAACCAACTAGGGGTGGCACTAGATGCACTTACAGAACAATATGGAGGTGAGAAAACTTTGTATGTATCAAGCATATGACCACACACACACACACACACACACATAGACACACACGCACGAACACAACAACAATCCAATAAGTATAGTGCATCTATTTTTCCAACCCATGCATGTATGACACGAATTCAAAAATACTCCTTCTATTCCTACATATTAGTCTTTTAGAGAGTTCAACAAGTGAGTACATACAGAGCAAAATGAGTGAATCTAGACTCTAAAATATGTCTATATACATCTGTATGTGCCAGTCCATTTGAAGCCTCTAAAAAGACTAATATTTAGGAACGAAGGGAGTAAAATGTAAGACATCCATGGTCCTCATTTCAATATTTAAAATGAACATGAAACTGAAACATGAATATTAAGTCTAGTACTACAGTACATGCAAATGTTGTGTTTAGGTGGAGCTATGATTGTCGGGGGTCAACCCCTCGACCTTAGATAAAATTGTGGAGCTCTATTTAGGGTTGTTTAGATTATATTTGTCCCCACCCTCCCAGCCACCGATTGGTTGTGCACGCCCCACCCCTCCTCCCCGGGAGAATATCATGTGCCCCATACCTTAGATGCTATATGCCGATACGAGTTGCTTGGAGCTTGTAGATCTGAGATATAGCAGCTCACATGATGTGTCTTAATTTTTTTGCAGGAAACCTTGATGAGTTTGAGAATTGCACACAATTTGTACAAAAACTACTTAGATGCCCTTTGATCCCATATCCAACAACCTCAAAGCTCGTATCACCGTAGCATCTAAGATGAAGGAGGACATCATATTCTCCTGTATGTAAGAATATCATGTGCTACCACACCTTAGATGCTTTGGTGATACAAGCTCTTCGGAGGCGTTGGATTTGTGACCCAACACCATCTCGGTGGTTCAAATGTTTTTTTGCAGAAAAGCCCCAAAAGAGTTCGGCCACTGCTTACAAGCACAAAGACTGCTCAGATGCCATTGGATCTCAGATCAAATGACCTCCAAGCTCCTATCACCGTAGCATCCAAGCTGCGATAGCACCTTATGTTTTCTCGCACAGGAGAGTATGAGGTGCTCCCGCACCATAGATTCTATGGTGATACAAGTTCACTGAGATCTAACATCCCACAGTAGGAGGTTTGAATGTTTTTGCAATATACGGCTAATAGAGTTTGGGAAATGCGCAGAAAGTACAAGTACTATGCATATGCCATCTGATCACTGATCATACGACCTAGATGCTCATATCACCGTAGCGGGTAATTAAGCTATGGGGAGCACCTTATATGAGCACCGCGGAGCCGTTGGATCGAAGATGCAGCAGCACACACGAGGCCTGAATGTTTTATTTGCAAAAAAAACCTTTGGAGAGTTTGGAAATTGCGCATAATCACAAAGACTACTCCCAAGCCATTGGATCTCACTTCCAACGGTGTAAAACCTCGTATCACCATAGTATCTAAGCTGCGGGGTGGATGTGATATTCTATGCCGCTATCATTCTTGTTCGTAAACTTGCAAAATACGTGTAACTCGTGCCGTTACTTGTCTAACCGCGCAAAGTGTTTGTTCAAAAAAACCATCCTACACTGAAATATCGGAACAACACACGGGGGTCCCACTTGTCATTAATCAAGTTTGGACCTAAAACTAACAAATCTGAAAGACGAGATTCGAACTGGCAACCTGGACTATAAAGCGTAAGTCGATAGCCTGAAAAAACGAATGGTTGTTGGCTTTGTCCCATAACTTGATTTTATACAGTACTTGCGTTGAGTAGAGTAGAGGGAGTGCCTCGTCAACACGTGCATGACCGTTGTCTCACTTACTGGAGGGTCCCAGGTCTGCGATCTCAATCTCTCTTCTCTCCATCGTCTAACCTTTGCATGGGCACACACAAAGAGCGGCGCTAGCTTGCCATGGTGTTATTACAACTAAAAAAAGTTTGGAATATAGAAGAATCGCCTAGAACAAGAGACGTTGTGGCTGGTCGAGACGGAGCTAACCGTGCCACGTTTGCATGATGAAGTTGTGTGGCTAGTGGGGTGTTTTCGACCGACTGGCTGGGTCCCGAGGTCGAACCATAGGTACTATGTCTGATACAGTATATTTTTACACGCACATTTTTCCTCCGTGCCGAGACATGGCACACCCTACCGCGCGGTTTCGAGGTCCTCCCGGGTGGTGCACGCATATATTCTTCCTGATGTGGGACGCCCTACCGCGCATTTTCTGGGTCCTCCTCAGTCGTAGCGGCGAAGCAAGTAAATGAGTCGTCAAATCACGAAAGACCACCTTTCCCGCCGAGTACATCAGTGAAGCACGGTGGCTAGCTAGTTGGGCTAGTTCGACCAATTAGCTAGGCCGCTGCCACATTTGTTTTTTCACCCCTTTTTTATCTACTTGCCGGCATGTAAATTTAAATATCCACCGCGGCGTTGCTCTGGTGTTTGGGTGCGGTAGGATTTTAATTTTTTTGATTGACGGGAGCAGGCGCGGCAGGATTTTAAATTTTTTGATTGACGGGAGCAGGCGCAACAGCAATTAGTCACGATGACTCCGCTTGTAAAAACCCACTGCTCCCTAATGTGAGAAGTCGTTGACCGGTGTTTTACCGTGGTGAAAACCAAAAGATTTCCCGCTCCTCGGCTGGCTCTCTCCGCCTTCCCGTAGATTGCATTGCCTTTCAGCCGTTTCGCCCCCTTTGCTTCCTCTCCCCATTGCTTCTACCTGGTGCTATGGCGGCGCAGCAGATCACGGAGTCCGAGGTGAGGCGCCTGACACAGGAGCTCCATGCCAAGGATGCGGAGCTCAGGGCCAAGGACGTGGAGCTCCGTGAGCTCAAGGAGGAGAGGAGTGCCATGCTCCTCCGTTATGTGCGGGAGTTGACGGAGCTTCAAAAGCGGCAGGCGTCCACCACAAAGATGCTCGAGGCGTCGGCAACATTGCTGCAAAAAGCGGGAGATACGATAGGCCGTCAGGGGAGCCGGCTGGAGCGCGAGCAGGCCAATCGTGACGAGGTCCAGGATCGCCTCAGCCACTTGGTGAACCAAGTTGCCACGCACATGTTGCGGCTGCGCGATGCCTACCGTCGTGCCAGCGCAACGATGCCGGCCGTCGGACTAAACCCATTCGACCACCCGGTCGACTTCAACGAGCTGCGGCATCCTAACCTGGTCTCCTTCTTCACCTATATCTCTAAGGAGCTGAGACGTCTCCGCATGATGGTGGGGGCTGAGCTGGACAAGGAGGGGTTGCGGGTTGCCGTCGTCGTTGCCGGGCGAATCCTTTCAGGGCTCCGTCACCGGAATCCATTCGTGCCATTGGACGCCATCTTTGACGAGCTGGCTCCCGTCAACCGGGAGCGGGCTCTGCGGGCGGTTGCACCCTGCATCACCAACGTCGTGCGCCTCGAGAAGTAGAGGGACTTCGATGGTGTTTAGGCGCCCTCTGCATGGGCATGTCCATGTCTCGGTGCAAAATGACCATTGGATCAAACTCAGACGGTGCAGATCAGTCACTGTAGCACAAAGCGTGTGGGTGTATTTGGTTGCATTCTCATCTCAATATAGTTGTTTCCTCTTCGTGTATTTTTGTCAACCTACTAGTGTGGACTCATGCACCCTTCATGGTTCATGCACTCTGCCAAACACCCAAAAGTGGGTCGAGAAGGGAACTTTTGCTCCCATCCCGTGCACCCTTCATACACCCTGTCTAACACTATAGGATGTGCTTCATATGGTTCATGTTTTGTGGAGTACTGTAGCACCGTACTCTCCGTGCGCTGTGGACCTAGTTCTGTTAACATTGATCTCACCGTTCATTCTCGACCGGATAGTCGAAAAAGCGGTACTATGTTACATATAGGAGTAGTTGACATGCGCACAACATCATTTGTTATCGTCATATCTTACTACACTAGCAACAAGATTGTGTAGTACTGACGTATGAACCACTGCACATGCCTAGTAGTAGGAGCACTGTGTATGTTCAAGTGGCTGCCGTGTTTCGCACTCCTCCGTCGTAAGAGTGGAAACGCTTGTTGTAATCATTTTTTTCTTCAGAATGAAAAACAGTGGACACGCTCTACCATGCGGATCCTCCTCCAGCCATGCACTAAATTACTCACTTTCGCCGACGTGTGGGACAGCCAGCACCTGGGTCCACCAGCCATGCACTAAATTACTCCGTAGTAGAGTGACGGTAGACTACCCCGATCGAACCGCCGCAGTAATGCCCAATGAGCCGTCAAATCACAAAACCCCCTCCTTTCCAGCAGTAAGTTGGACGGACGAAGCAACCATCATTTCACTCTTCTCTCTCAGCTTCCTCTCTTGAAGAAAACCCCCACTCGCTTCGCTTCTCCCTCATCTCGTTCCTCCTTTCACTCTTCTCTCTCAGCTTCCTCTCTTGGATGGACGCCGGAGCACCGGCCGACGTGATGTCTATGGCTCTGGCCAAAACCGTCGAGGCTCATGGTACGAAGAAGCGCAAGCACCCCGCCGAGACTACCGCAGACAAGCTCAAAGCCATCGCCCTGTCCAAGCCCCCCTCTCCGGGATCCCTCATTAAGCAAGTCCAGGTAATGTCTCTTGTTGACGATCTTTTTCTCGATCTTGATCGTGTTTTTTCATCTAACACGCAGTACTAGTACTGGTAGTACAACTTTCTGGGTGATCTTGCATGTGATTTTAGTGTGCCAAATGACGGTTCTAAATTCCTCTTTTGACCAAAACATGCGAGAGGTTGACACTGATTTCTTATAGATTACTTTCAACTACTCCCTCTGTCCCAAATTTCTTGTCTTAGATTTGTCTAGATACGGATGTATCTAATACTAAAATGTGACTTGATACATCCGTATCTAGACAAATCTAAGACAAGAATTTTGGGACGGAGGGAGTACTTTATGAACATCAATGCTACCTTTTAAGAGGGTATATTTGCCTCAGTAACTTGTGTTATGGATATTGCATGTAATCCCTCTGCTCTCATGCCTTTGAAGACATGTTCTAGTGTCTTTGTTCACTCATTTCTGTGCGTATATGTAGTCATATATGGAGTATAATATCGAAAATCATCTTATATTTCTGAACGGAGGTAGTAATAAAATATGGTTTCTGTTTGAATTAGAACCAGGTCCGCGGTGGAGATGAAGTTCTCAAAGTCATGCCGTGTGAACTGGAAGACCTGATGATGAGTTCTACTGCTGAACTATCCAGCTGTTGTGTCCTTGTCGCCACGTGTCCTGAACTAGTGTTTTCCTGTAGCATTGTTGTCAGGCGTGTTCTCGAGGCTGTACTTGACCACAACAATTTCCTGGCTGTGCCTTCGATTACGAAGGGTGTGGTTCTTGTAAAGCTTCCCAACAAATCTGATGCGGCCTGTCTTCATCATCATGTTTATGAGTGGAAAGACCACTCTGTTAGGTTCTCCAAGGTTGACAAGATGGTGATGGTGCATGTAGACATCTCACACGAAGTCCATGGCCTAGTCAGTTATGCGGGGTTCATCCCGTAGGTCGGTGGCAAGAAATAGTCTGCAGAGTTTAGTTAGTGCAACTTTGCTTGTCTGTAGTAAGTACTATTGTTCAGTACTTGATTTGTGTTTGTGAACCCTGTATTGTTTATTAGTACTGCCGCTTTTGGTGTGTGGTCAGTCCTGAGAACGGTCTATGTTAATGTCTGTCCACTCAATTCAGTCTGTACATTTTGAAGTATCCAGATCATATTTTTTGTGAGGACGGTTTATCAATTATGGTTACACTCCAATATCTGTATGCATTGCAGGGTTTATCGCACCCACCAGGATTTCCAGTCCCATGGATGTTCGGTCCATACGATTTGTCACGACCTTTGGACTGTCCTGCTTGTGGGAGTAGGCAGGGCCCCTGCATGCCACGCGTAGTTGGACGATCAATATTCTGTTTAGTACTTCAACATAGTGATTTCCTGGTAAGGATTCACTCGTGTCACATCAAGTAAATCTTATTGATTTACTGTCTAAATCTTATTGATTTAATGTCATGTTTTCTTTCTTTTCCTGCAATTTTACGATGCAGGTTTTGCCATGTGACATTCATCACAGAATAAACCATTTGGTTTGCTCTATGATGGTTATTTTTGCAGGTTTCACTTCTTATGTCGTGTCAGTAATGAAGGCACTGTCCATCACTTATATTACTGGAAAAATTTGGATCAATCTGTTGTCTGAGTACAAGCTGAATCCCTATGATGAACTGCAGTTTGGTTTAACAAAAACGCCACAACTAGTCCTTCTCGCGTTTAAAAGAAATGAAGAAAAAAACTGGATCATGGTCACGGATCCTAGTCAAGTTAGAAAGCTGATCATAGCAGACCAGACACGATCGCCACTGTCTCACAGATCAAGCACCGGCAGTTGCTCTAGCACTAACAGCGGCAACAGCTCAGTCTGATCCAGTTGAGGATTGGGCACCAACCGCGTCAGCGGATCAGTCTGATCTACCAGAGGATCGGGCATCGACACCGGCACCAGCTCTACAGGAGCACCATCTTCGGCAGCAGCAGCGGCTTCGGCACCTGCACCAACACTTGCACTTGCATTTGGTCCGGCCCGTGCAGTTGCACCGGCAATAGACTGGGCTGTAGTTCGCACTTCATATACCAAAGTCCTTACAAAAACCGATATGTCCACCTTCTTGGTAAGCATTGGCCGCCCAAGTGCTTCGTTCTTTTTTCTTTCCATGTTGTTTCACATGATTCACTGTGTTGATCTAACTGTTTGGGTATGTCTTCTTGTTTGCAAACAGAGAATTCCTAGAGCAACGAGGGAGTCGTTCAACAATCTGGGTGACCACGGCCAAGTTTCTCTTACCATGTGCAGCCTTGGTGTGAATGAACGTGCTCAATATACCGTAAGTACAAAGGATGGTCGCATGATGATTGATGCTAAAGGATGGTCAAGGTTCAAATCTAAATCATATCTTGCAGTAGGGGATGACGTCAAAATCGAACTTTCTCGGCAAGGAGAGCTGGTCCAAATCAACTTTGAAATTCTTCAGTAGCAGCACGCAACTACCGAACTGATCTATCCTCCGAGAGATTTTGATGTAATAATCTGGCATGGTGAAACAAGTGTACTGTGTGTATAAGTAGTACGACAGTATTATTTATCACATGGTATATTGTTGATAGATTTGCAACTCTGATTGCTGATTAGGAACTGTCGTTCGATTTCATTCTAACAACTGCCTTGCTTTATTCAATTTTGTGTATTCGCCTTGCGACAGCATCTAAAACCAGCGCAGTACCGGTCGCTTGCAATATGAAAAGCGCTGAGGTAAAACACATGGGCCCCCAAACATGCAGGGTCGGCCTACGGCCCAAAGTCCAGAACCGTGAGCCTATCTGAGTATTATATTCTCAGCTGAACCCCCATAATGCCCGTGCATTGCAGAGGGAGTATATTTCTCGGCAAGGTGAGCCTGTGATATAAAAGATTTGTATATTTCTTTACAGAGGGAGTATCTCTTTGTCAAAAAATATATTTATGTGTAACTAGTTACTCGTGTCTTTCTACTTCCTTTCGCTGATATGTGGGGCAATCGACAACGGGGTCCACGTGCCATATGCACAAATTAGAGTGCACAACTTCACGGTAGACACACCCTGGTCGTAGCACCACAGTAATGCCCAATGAGCCGTCAAATCACAACCCCCCTTTCCAGCTTTAGCAGTAAGCTGGATGGACGAAGCGGCAATATTTCACTGGGCCTGAATCCCCTTCTCCCTCGTCTGCTTGTTCAGAGAAAACCCCCGCTCGGCGATTGCATAGGTTTTCTCATGGAGAACCAGGTACGAATTCTTCATCCATCCCTGATAAATCCAAGTCCCTTGGTCGCAGGTAATCCTAGGATGGCAGCCGCCGCCGTTGATGCATTTTTCTTCGTACTGAATCTAGTGTGTTTCAGTTGCAGTGCCCAAAGTGCGAGTACCCTACAGATTTCTGCGCCCTCGGCGAGACGCCACACTTGTTCCTTCTCATCCTACCACAACATTTTGAAACGCGCACAGAGGGTGGTTTTTTTTGAACATGCTGTGTTCTCATATTATTTTTCCTGCAGTGTATTATTTGCTCTGCCAGAACACATGTACTCAAGATGCTCGGCCTTGCCATAACTGAATACACTAGTTTAATGGTCACAGTGAAGACAAGCCATGGATATTACTTCCGAGTTGGGTTCATGAACCAAGAAGATCGCTGCTTTTTTATGGCCGAACTTGGATAAACTTTCTCAAGTGTTACGGACTGAAAGTTGGCGCACGAATGTTGATGGAAATAGCAGAACCTGGTCTCATCTTCACTGCGATCTTCCACCCCGACGTCGTTCCAATTGTTCATCCATGTTAGTTTTGTATCTGGTTCTTGCTTGTTGCCTCGATTACTTCTTAATCCACCTATTCTGTCTAACTAATCACAATTTAACTTTAGAAGTAGCAACGAATCTCTCACGAAGATGCTACTTCTAACTAATATTTTCTTATAATTGGTGGCACGTGTAGGTTTTTTCAGAGTTAAGCAGTCTGCTTGTTTGTTACTCTGTGATAACTCGGCTGTTACTAATGGCACTGAAGTTGACTGGATCGACATCCACAAGTTCCTACACTTTATTGATCGTCTTGAGGTCCTTGTGGGGCGTTTCAATGGTGGAAGGCCACGTGGGATATGTGTGCCACTGCTGCACTCGTTGAACAGGTCCAACTGTGTTGAGAAACTTATGGTACGAGCTGTTTTCTGTTATATATGTTGTTCATAAACTATTGCTTATACACAGTTTTACAACTGTGATCTTCTTGAAACAGGAACTGTCGAGTTCTATTGTTCCTATACAGATGCCTGACCATGGTCGGGTCAAACTTGCGCTTGGTCACAGCATGATGTTTATGTCGACCTACTCAATTCCCCTTGGAGGTGAAAATATACTTATTCGTGGGTGGTCTCAAATAATGAAGGCCCGTCCATCTTGGAGAACAGGACAGAAGATTATGTTCATGCTTTTCCATGGCTCTAAAGCGAATATCCTGTTTATTGACCACGTTGCGAGATGAAGCCGCTTTCAGAAGGTTGTGGATGCGCGGGGTGGCACCTGGGCCTTGTCCTGGGGCTTGGCGGCCTCACCCTTCATTAACTGTAGGCAAAGTAGCACTGTTCGAGGCGTGCTTTGTACGGTTGAACCTATATAAGTACTCATACTGCTTTCAGCTTTGGTTGTTAAGTGCCCCTATTGGTTTCAGTTAAGGTTGTTAAGTACTCCTGCTGCTTTTAAAGTCTGTCGTGTTTCTTCAGTCCTGTCTTCCTCCAGCCGCCAAAACCAAACCAGCGCCGGCGGGGCCGCCTGCTTCGCCGCCCCACCGTCTCCTAAATCGTTAACGCCGATGTCCTCCGCGCGCTTTGGTGCGCTCGCCGCGGCGCCGCCCTCTCGCGTTGTCAACATGGTCAACAAACAACAGGAATCGGCATAAGTATGTGGAGAGGATGACAGTAGGGGCCCACCACGTCAGTGTATGGAAAAATAAAATGCTTCCTCCTAGTGTTTTCCTGACATCTGGGACCCACGACATTGTGAGCGTATATAGTCAATAGACAAGAGAACAACACAAGATCGGCTGACACCTGGGACGTAGCTACTCGAGCAGTATTTTTTTGTTTGGTATTGTTGAGACGGAGCAGGGTTTGAACTGGGTTGTGGCCCGTCTAGCCCAGGCTTATATTTTATGTTCACCATGTGACCAGCCCAGCTATTTTTTCTTTGTGAAAATGAGCCCAGTTTATTTTTTCTGAAGAATACCCAATCCAGGCCTACTTATTTTTCTACGCCCTGATGGGCTGCAACTCTTTCAAGACGCCTGCAAATCTTGAAAGTAATATGAAATGGGTTGTAAATATAAAAACAGATGACAAATTGGCAATTACTTTATAATTTCTGATTTTTTCACATTTTCAGATTCCTATTTCACTGGGCATTAACCTAATTTAAATATATCTTCAAAGTACTTTAAATCTGGCTCGACATTTCGGTATTAAAAATAGTTTGGAACCCACAGAAATATGCGAAATTGGCCCTGGCCAACCAAAAAAAATGACTGCAATAAATTGCATAAGAAGTTGCCATGAGCTATATATAAATTATTAACAAAAAGAGGGAGTGGTCTGACTTGTGGGCCTGTTTAGTTGACACGTATGCAAGATTTTTTTAGTTATTATATACTACGTCAACAAACGATTCTAGCAGACGTAACCGTTGGATGTCAATCCAACGGCCGTCGTGTTTCTTCAATCTCAGATCTTCTTGCTCCAGCCGCCAAAGCAGTGCCGGCGGGACCGCCTCCCGCTTCCCATGGCCGGCTATGCTGCCGCGCAGGCCTCAACGCCCCCTACTACTCCCACCGCTGGCCAGGGCATCCCTCTACTCACCCACACCCCCTGTTATTCTGCAGCGACGGCTGCCTCACACCGCAGCCGAACCGGTGAACCCTCGTACTCCTTTCCGCGTGGGCTTCCACTGTCGCGTCTTCCCCGGCTCCGCGTCGTCCCCTTCCTAGGCCTCGCCATCGTCCACCACCGTGGTGCTCTCGGCGCGGCATGGTCAATGTGGTCAACGACCGACTTCCATCGGAAGAGTACTATACGTGGAGAGGCTGACAGCTGGGTCCACGGCAGCCGCAAGGAAGTGCCTCCTTATTACGCGGAAAATAATTATTCCTCCACCTGACAGCAGGGACCCACCGGATGGGCCACCAATATTTCGCGAAAAAAATGTTTCCCCCTGACTGTTGGGACCCACAGGATGGGCCATCGTATTTCTCAAAAAAACGTTCCCCCCGCTGTCAGCTCGGACCCATCGGAAGTGCCTCCTTATTACGCACAAAAAAATGAATACCCCCTGCTAGCTGGGACCAACCTTGGTGGGAGCCTGACTTGTGGGCCTACTAAGTTGACTGGGACGGAGGCCTTTGTCAACTTTAGTCAATATATGAACGATTCTAGCTCCAGTGACCGTACGATGTCCATCCAACGGCCATAGTGCTTCTTCAACCTCTGGCCTTCTTGCTCCAGCCGCCCAAAGAAGCGCCGGTCGTGTCGCCTGCTCCTGCCGCCCGTGGCCGGCTGTGATGCCGCGGAGGCCTCAACGCCCCCTACTACTCCCACCGCTGGCTATGCCATCCCTCTACGCACCCACACCCCCTGTTATTCTACGGCGACGACAGCCTCACACCGCAGCCGAATGAGTGAACCATCATACTCCTCTACGCGTGGGCATCCACTGCCGCGTCTTCCCCAGCTCCACGCCATCCCCTTCCTAGGCCTCACCGTCGTCCACCGCCCTGGTGCTCTCGGCGCGGCGTGGTCAACGTGGTCAAGGAATGGCTTCCATCGGACGTGGACTGTATGTGGAGAGGCTGATAGCTAGGTCCACGGCCGCAGCAAGGAAGTGCCTCCTTATTACGCGCAAAATAATTATTCCTCCACCTGACAGCGGGGACCCACCGGACGGGCCACCGTATTTCATGAAAAAAACGTTTCCCCCTGTCTGCTGGGACCCACCAGCTACATCTTCGCACGCAAGGAAGTGCGTTCGAAAAAAACGATTCGCCCCACTGATTGCTGGGACCCACCAGCTACATCTTCGCATGCAAGGAAGTGTGTCCGGGCAAAAAAACGATTTGCCCCCCTGACTGCTAGGACCCACCAGCTACATCTTCGCATGCAAGGAAGTGCGTCTGGGCAAAAAAAAACGATTTGCCCCCCTGACTGCTGGGACCCACCAGCTACATCTTCGCAGGCAAGGAAGTGCCTGATAGTCGGGACCCACCTGGTCGAAGCGTACATAGCATTGTTATTCTGGTCGCGAATGTGTACGTACATACTGGTCGATGTAGAGGCGCGCACGTGTCGTAGTAGAGGCGCGCACGTAGCATGTACACGTACGTACAACGGCGAGGGTGCAAGAAAGAAAATACGGCCACGTGTGTACATACAGGCAGGGTCTCGAACGCCTACTCGCGCATACGTACGGCCAGGGCTTGTGTAGATGGCTGGGTCAGAACGAAGGAACATCGTCGTCATCATGTTCATGGGGAGGCAACGGAATGCGTCGTGTTCATGGGGAGGCAACGAAATGCGTCGTGTTCATCGGGAGGCAACGGAACGCGTGGGAGCCAACCGGCTGGGTCGGAACGGAATGCGTGTTTGTGTTCATCGGGAGGGCTTGGACGGAACAGGCGATGGAAACGAGGCCTGGCGTACCGCACAACGGAGGAAACGGACCTCCTACACTCGGAACGGGGTCCTGTTGATCGGGAGGGGTGTGGCGTACCGCAAAACGGAGGAAACGGTCCTCCTATGGTCGAAACGGGGGTCCTGTTGATCGGGAGGGGTGTGGCGTACCGCAAAACGGACGAAATGGACCTCCTACGGTCGAAACGGGGGTCCCGTTGATCAGGAGGGGTGTGGCGTACCGCAAAACGGACGAAACAGACTTGTGTTGGAGCGCTACGGTCAAAACGGGGGTCATGTTCATCGGGAGGGGTGTGGCATACCGCAAAACAGGACTCCACGGGATATTGTTCATCTCCACCGTCGACCTCCTCCAGCCTCCACGGGCTACGGTCGACCTCCTCCAGCCTCCACGGGCTCCTGTTCATCCAGCCTCAACCGCGCGCTACTCCACCGTCTACTATTCAACCACCCCTCCACCGTCTACTGTTCATCCAGCCCTTCACCATCTACTATTCATCCAGCCCTCCACACCACGGGGTCCTGTTCAACCACCCCTCCACGGCCACCCCTCCACCGTCTATTGTTCATCCAGCCCTCCACACCACGGGGTCCTGTTCATCCAGAGGCAACGCCATCACTCACTATTCATCCAACCCCCCCCCTCCCGCGACACTCACTATTCATCCAATCGATCGGCTTCAGTTAGCAGCAGTAGCGAAGGAATCGCTCCATCGGGTTCAGTTAACAGCCATCGATCGATCGGTCGGGTTCAGTAATGCGTAGCCTGCAGTGCAATCGCTCGGGTTCAGTTAGAGCCCAACGCCTCGCTCGAGTTCAGTTAGAGCCAATGCCTCGCACACACGCGCGTACGTGTACGAGAGAAACGCGCATCGCTCGGCCCCCGACCTCCCACCGTAACTGGCAACTCCCCGAAATTTTCCTCCCCCTCACTTCTACCACAGTTTTTTCTGTCATGGACGGCCCAAAGAATGTCATGCAGCTGCGTCTCCGGCCCGCCCAGGACGAAAATCCCATTTTCTCTCATGATTTTTTGTCATAGAAGTAGGAGCCCATCACATCTATGATGATACTGGGTTTTGTCACAATTATCGTCATAGAAGTGTCATATGTATGACAGAAAAAAAATTCGTTCGGCTCAAAATGTCACGGATGTGTCTTTTTTTGTAGTGTAAGCATATGCAATTCAACAAAGTTAGATGCAATACAAGTTAGACATCATACGCAACATGCAACCACATATAATCGTGCCAAGTTAGAGCAAGCACCTGTGATGGTGGAGTAGGGGAGATGTGCTCATCATCTACACACCTACGTTGACTGTCTAGCCTTGTGTTGTCTTGTGAATCTTGTTGGGAGGATGGCGGAGTAGAATCTGTAGAGACCCTCCGTTTCAGTTGCTCGGAAGGACCACTGCTACCTCTTGAGCACTGCTTTGGTTTTCCCCTGAAGAGGAAAGGGTGATGTAGCAAAGTAGCGTAAGTATTTCCCTCAGTTTTTGAGAACCAAGGTATCAATCCAATAGGAGGCTCCTCAAAAGTCCCTCGTACATACACAAACAAACAAGAACCTCGCAACCAACGCGGTAAAGGGGTTGTCAATCCCTTCACGGTAACTTGCAAAAGTGAGATCTGATAGAGATAATAAGATAATATAAATATTTTTTGTATTTTTATGATATAGATTGGAAAGGAAAGATTGCAAATAAAAGATAGATCGGAAACTTATATGATAAAAGATAGACCCGGGGGCCATAGGTTTCACTAGTGGCTTCTCTCGAAATAGCATAAGTATTACGGTGGGTGAACAAATTACTGTCGAGCAATTGATAGAAAAGTGCATAGTTATGAGAATATCTAGGCATGATCATGTATATAGGCATCACATCCGCAACAAGTAGACCGACTCCTGCCTGCATCTACTACTATTATTCCACACATCGACCGACTCCTGCCTGCATCTAGAGTATTAAGTCCATAAGAACAGAGTAACACATTAAGCAAGATGACATGATGTAGAGGGATAAACTCAAGAAATATGATATAAACCCCATCTTTTTATCCTCAATGGCAACAATACAATACGTGCCTTGTTGCCCCTGCTGTCACTGGGAAAGGACACCGCAAGATTGAACCCAAAGCTAAGCACTTCTCCTATTGCAAGAAAGATCAATCTAGTAGGCCAAACCAAACTGATAATTCGAAGAGACTTGCAAAGATAACCAATCATACATAAAAGAATTCAGAGGAGATCCAAATATTTCTGATAGATAAACTTGATCATAAACCCACAATTCATCGGATCGCGACAAACACACCACAAAAAGAGTTACATCGAATAGATCTCCAAGAAGATCGAGGAGAACTTTGTATTGAGATTCAAAGAGAGAGAAGAAGCCATGTAGCTAATAACTATGGACCCGAAGGTCTGTGGTAAACTACTCACAACTCATCGGACAGGCCTTGGAGATGATGTAGAGGCCCTCCGTGGTCGATTCCCCCTCCGGTGGAGCGCCGGTGAAGGCTCCAAGATGGGATCTCGCGGATACAGAAGGTTGCAGTGGTGGAAATAGTTTTTCGTGGTGCTCCTGGATGTTTTCAGGGTACATGGATATATATAAGAGAAGAAGGTAGGTCAGGGGAGCCACGAGAGGCCCACGAGGGTGGAGGGCGTGCCCTCCTGCCTCATGGCCACCTCGGCTGCTTCTTGACGTCCACTCCAAGTCTCATGGATTGTGTTTGTTCCAAAAAGATCGCTCCCGAAGGTGTCATTCTGTTTGGACTCCGTTTGATATTCCTTTTCTTCGAAACACTGAAATAGGCAAAAAAATAGCAATTTGGGTTGGGCCTCTGGTTAGTAGGTTAGTCCCAAAAATGATATAAAAGTGAAAAGTAAAGCCCATAAACATCCAAAACAGGTAATATAATACCATGGAACAATCAAAAATTATAGATACGTAGGAGATGTATCAACCACCATCATCCAATGCCTTACCAATTTCCTTCTGCTTTATTGATTTTGCATTGTGAGGTCAAATCGACAAGAAAAAGGAATATAATTCGCTCTTTAGAACTCATTCATGCATGATACTAACGAACACTACTCTGATGAAAGGCAAAGTCATGATACAAGGATGGAATATGTACGAAAAACTGGATGGCTTGACATATTCACACCTATGATGTGGTAACTAAGCAGAAGGCACTTCAACAAATTAGAAGCACTGCAAGCTAGACACCATATGGAAGGTGCAATCAATATCACTCTACCAAGTTAAAACTGTCTCGTCATCGGTGGCGTTCATCAAACTAGAAGCACTACATGCTAGAAATCATATTCAAGACGCAAACCAATATCACACTGCCAACTTAAAGGTGTTCCATCATAAGTGATTGATGCAGGATACACAAGAAGAGTAGTTTCACTTAAGAAAATGGTGTGATAGACAGATATAGTATGTACCAAAAACAAAAAAGCGTGTCATATTCACACATATCATGTGTAAGCTAAGCAGATGCAGTTTACACTAATTAGGAGCAATACAAGCTAGACACCATATGCAACATGCAACCAGATATCACACTGCCAAGTTAGACCAAGCACCTTGGATGGTGGAGTAGGGGAGTGGAGACTTGGACCTTGTAATGCACTAGCAGTACAAGGAGAATCCGTACAGATGCTCCCTTTACATTGCTACAGAGGACCACCATCATCGCCTTCCTTACTCTTTTCCTACCTCTTTCTTGATTTTGCCTTGTCAAGTCAAACCCACAAGAAAAAGGAATAAAATTTGCTCTTCAGAACTCATTGATGCATGATACTGACGAACAACCGCATGATAGGCGGATGGAATATGTATCAAAAACAGGATGGCGTGACATATTGACATGTATGATGTATAAAGTGTAAACTAAGCACAAGGTGTTTGAACTTGTTAGAAGCAATACAAGCTAGAAACCATATGAAAGATGAAACCAATATCACTCTGCCAAATTAAAAAGGGTGGCCTAACAAATGTATTTGACCAAATTAGAAGCAATACATGGCAACAGGCTAGAAATAACATGCAATATACAACGAATAAGTTAAGGTGTCTCATCGTAAGTGATTGGTGCAGGATACAGAAGAGAGGTAGTTTCATGTAAGAACATGGTTAACACATAGATGTAGTATGTACCAAAAATAGAAGGCATGTCATATTCACAGGTATAATGTGTAAACTAAGCAGATGCAATTTACCCTAATTAGAAGCATTGCAAGCTAGACACCGTATGCAACATGCAACCACATATCACACTGCGAAGTTAGAGCAAGCACCTGTGATGGTGGTGTAGGGGAAGTGCGGTCTTCAAGTACAGAGCTACATTCAATATCTTCATTTAGGCTTGTTGTTTCTTGGGAATCATGTGGAGAGGATGAAACTACACTCTTTATAAGTGTAGCGCGTCTCATACTAACCCACGGGCGTGACCGTCTCATCATAAGCGATAGATGCAGGATACACAACAACAGTAGTTTGATGTAAGAACATGGTGTGATAGGCAGATGTAGTATGTACCAAAAACAGGAAGGCGTGTCATATTCACATGTATAATGTGTAAGCTAAGGAGATGTAATTTAACAAATTAGGAGCAACACAAACTAGGCACCATATGCAACATGCAACCAGATATCACACTGCCATGTTAGAGCAAGCACCTGGGGTTGTGGAGTAGGGGAGATGAGATTTGGAACTTGCACTGCAGTAGGAGTAGCAGGAGAATCTGTAGAGATCATCTATTTCGGTTGCTCCAGAGGACCACCATCATTCCATGCCTTCGTCCTTTTAGATTTGCCTTGTCAAGTAAACACACAAGGAAAAGGAATGAAATTCACACTTCCAAATTTATTGATGCATGATACTGACGAACACAACTTTTATGTATGGCAACCACATTGTAGGAGGATGGAATATGTATGAAAAACGCTAAGCGGAAGGCATTTCAACAAATTGGAAGCAATGCAATCTAGACACCATATGAAAGATCCAACCAAAATCACTCTACCAAGTTAGATGTGTCTCATTATAAGTGGCACTTCAACAAATTAGAGGCAATACATGTTTGATATGCAAGATGCAACCAATATTACACTATCAACTTGAAGGTGTATCATCAGAAGTGATTGATGAGGGTACACAAGAAAAGTAGTTTGACATAAGAACATGGTTAATAGAAAGACGTAGTATGTACCAAAAACATGAAGACATGTCATATTCACAGGTATAATGTGTTAACTAAGCAGATGCAATTTATCCTAATTAGAAGCATTACAAGGTAGACACCATATGCAACATGCAACCACATATCACACTGCCAAGTAAGAGCAAGCACCTGCGATGGTGGTGTGGGGGAATTGTGATCATCAACTAGAGAGCTACGTTGACTATCTTCATTTAGCCTTGCTGTTTCTTGAGAATCATGTGGGGAGGATGACACTGTACTCTTTAAACGAGTAGCGCATCTCACAGTAACCCACTGGGGTGACTGTCTCATCATAAGTGATTGATGAGGGATACAAAAGAGCATTAGTTTGATGTACGAACATGGTTAATAGACATATGTAGTATGTATCAAAAATAGGAAGGCATGTCATTATCAAAGGTATAATGTGTAAAGTAAGCAGATGCAATTTAACCAAATTGGAAGCAATACAAGCTAGACACTATATGCAACATGCAACCACATTTGACAGCACGAAGTTAAAGCAAGCACCTGGGATGGTTGCGTGTTGCAATTGAGATCATCAACTGCAGAGCTACGTTTACTGTCTCCATCTGCTCACACTACACCCTTTAGAGCTGTAAGTGCATCTAGTGCCACCCCTAGTTGGTTTTGGAGTATTGATGACAAAGTTGGTTGAGGGACTAATGCGTTTGTGAGAATTGCAGGATAACACAGGTAGTGTCCCTCATTGATTCGGTTTACCTACCGGAGATGACCCCTAAAAATGTATGAAGACATTCACGACAATGGTGGTATGTGAAGATATTCATATTGAAGACTATGACTTGAGAAGACATTGAGTGAAGACTGTGGAGCGCGAAGACTGTGTCGTTTCGTTGTTTCCTTTTCTTCTTTGTTGAGTCATAGGAACCACCGTACTGTTAAGTGGGGTCCAAGTGAACTAAGTCAGAATGACTGAAGTGATGCTCAACCCAAATCCTATGTCTTCGAGCAGAGACAATGAGAGCAAATCTTATCCAGAGCTGGATGAGTCAGCTTTGCTTGTAGCCCAAGTAAAGTTGCCGTGTGTGTTTGAAATCTGACCGTTGGAACACGTGTCAGTTCCTTAGTGACCCAGGGTCATTTCGGACATATCAGGTCGGGTTGCCTTGTGGCTATAAATAGCCCACCCCCTACACCATAAATTGGTGGCTGCTCAGAGTTAGTACACGGCTTTTGTCGTTTGAGAGCAACCCACCTCGAAGCCTTTGAGAGAGAGAAATCCTTGCGAGGACAAAGCCCAAACACCCAGAGCCAAAGAGTGTTAGGCATCACTGAAGTCTTTCTGTCTGTGTGACCTGAAGACTTATTACACTTGAGGACTGTGTATCCTCCAGCTGGTTAGGCATCGCGTTCTGAGCATCCAAGAGTCATTGTGGATCGCCGGTGAACGAAGTCTGTGAAGGTTCGGAAGTCTACCTTGAAGACTTACCAGAGTGATTGGGCGAGGACTGTGTGTCCTTAGCTCAAGGGGAATAAGGTGAAGACGCGGTCTTCTGAGTTGAATCTCAGCCTCCCTAACCATACGTACAGTTGTCACAGCAACTGGAACTGGTCCAAACAAATCATGTGTCTTCAACAAGCGGCTGGTTCTATCCTCTCCCTTCCTTTACTTAGTGTTTGTCTTCGTGAAGTCATTGCCTATTTGTCGTACCTGTTTGACTTCATTGCTTGACTAATATCGTTTGTTGGCTTCATACTATCTTCCATCCTGATCCTTACTACCAAGCTGCTATTAGTCTTTGTACTTTCACATTATTGCATACTTGACTATGGCTTGCTTGTTGTAGTTTATCTTCTGCTGTATATCAATTAGGTCATTTCTATTGTTTGTCTTCGAAACTTCCACATTTTGAAGACTTTCATAAAAATCGCCTATTCACCCCCCTCTAGTCGATAACTAGCACTTTCAATTGGTATCAGAGCAAGGTACTCCCTTGTTCTATGTGATTCGGTTTAACCACCTGGAGTTTAGCTATGTCGACTGCAGGATTGAGGAATGTATCTTGCCCCACCTTTGACAGTCATGAGTATCCTCGATGGAAGGCCATGATGAAGAAGCGACTCATGGCTATGGATAGAAAACTGTGGTCCGTCACTGAGATTGGTCTTATCGATCTATGCAAGATGGCGGATGCTGATGACGTTCGCAAGTACACTCTACTGAACCTCACGGCGAAGGATGGCATCTGCTCTTGTCTGTCCCGAAATCAGTTCAGGAACGTCATGCACCTCAATCACGCGAAGCTAATCTGGGACCGGCTTTCTGAGGTCTATGAAGGTCATCGTACTCGTCATGCTCCTTGGTTTGAGGACTACAAGGAGTCTCTTAAAGAGATGACCTTTGCACCTGAATCGTCTTCATCTTCACCATGCCTCATGGCAGGGGGTGATAAGGTAACTGAATGCTACCTCTCTAAAACTAGTGATGATGAATCAGGTGATGAATTTGGCCCCAGCTATGTCAAACTTGCTTCCCTTGCCACTAAACAACAAAGAGCCTTGGAAAAGGTTCAAAACATGCTTAGTAAGAGCGATGATATGTTGGGTGAAGAAATGGATCAGTCAAAAGCATTGGCTGAGAGTCTTCAGAGACTTCATTCCAAGTTTGACGCCCTTCAAGATCAACATAATGCTCTCTTGTCTGATCACGAGAAGCTTTCTTCTGAATGTCTTCAAAGAAAGCAAGATCTTGAAAAGATAAGAGTGGACTATGAAGATCTTCAGCAAGAGCGCGATTCATTACTTGCTCAACAAATCAGCATTACACAGGATGGATTTGAACCACCATGTCTAAAATGCATTGAGCGTGATAACTCTACCTCTACTGTTGAATGTTCCACTGCTGCTACTATTGCATTGTCTTCAACTACTGATGTGGTAACTAACCCCTCTGTGGAGGATACCACTACTATTGCTGATGAAAATGCCAGGTTGAAGACATTGCTTGAAACAGGGATGTATAAAAGTCTGAAAGGACATCAGACACTTTGCGATGTCCTCAAAAAGCAGATTCTGAACCAAAACCCCAGGAAAGAGGGTGTTGGGTTCGAGAGGAAAATGAATGTTGATGGTTCCTACTGGAAGCCTGAGCAGTATCCCAAAACCACATGGGTCGCTGCAAAGGAACCTTCAGTAGATCCATCCACCTTATCTGGCTTCACTTGCACTAACACTATCATCATTGATGAATCCTTTGATGCAAACTATAAACTGTTCAAAAATCATAATGGTGAAGTGTTTTCTAGGTATATTGGTATTAACTGCAGGAATGGACCACCTATGAAGAAGATCTGGGTACCTAAGCGGTGTATTGAGAATCTTCCTATGAATGTCATCATGACACCACCGAGGAAGAAGACAAACCCCAGACCTATGGCTTCATCTGGCCCAAAGGCTTCATACAGGACTCACCTGAGTCACCCTAACGCCAATGTTTTTCAGGGAAATCGTACTCAAACTGATGAATATAAGCGTGTGTATTCAAACCGCTATGTTCATAGAACTAAGAACTTTTCTGCTTATTCATATGAGTATCATTCATCTCCTGCAAGGCTATTTGCTAGGGCTTCAAGGCCAAAATTCTCAGATGCTGCACTTAGACTCATTGCTTCTAAGCCACCCCTGAAGATGTGGGTGGTGAAGAGGAATTAACTTTCTTTTGCAGAATAAGGTCTCCAGCCTGCAATCAAAGGCGTCCAACATTATTGTTGGGGACCTAAAACACATTATGGGACGCATGATAAAATGGCCTTACTATGCATTTCACATCTGAATCGCTTACCAGTCATACTATGAGTCCTGACCTTGATCTATGCTGTGATAATCCTTGTGTGCGTCAAATGCTTATGCTTCACAACACTTGTGAAGCCTATCCTCCTAACTGCACTGTAGGGTATGACACCTCATGCTTCAGAATGGATTATGGACAGCGGATGCACTAATCATATGACTGGTGATCGAAGTCTTCTCATGGACTCAACCTTACGTCCATCAGACAAGAGTCACATCACATTTGCTGACACTGGTAAAAGCAAGGTATTGGGTCTAGGTAGAGTTGCAATCTCAAAGGATCAACACATGGATAAAGTGATGCTTGTTGAATCCCTTGGTTTCAACTTAATGTCTGTCTCAATGCTTTGTGACTTGAACATGATTGTGCTATTCGGAAAATATCGTTGCCTTGTACTAATGGAATCTGACAAGTCTCTAGTCTTTGAAGGGTATCGGAAAGATGATCTATACATGGTAGATTTCTCAGCAGGTCCACAACTTGTCGTATGTCTTCTTGCAAAAGCTTCAGAATGCTGGCTCTGGCATCGGAGGCTGGGGCATGCTGGCATGAGGAACTTACACACACTCGTCAAGAAGAAGCATGTCATAGGCATCGAAGGTGTCAAGTTCAAGAAGGATCATTTGTGTGGTGCCTGCGAAGCTGGAAAGATGACTAGGGCAAAGCACCCCTCGAAGACAATCATGACGACATCTCAACCCTTCGTGCTGTTACACATGGACTTATTTGGCCCTACTCACTACTCTACCCTCACAACAACTGCTTGTCTCTATGGCTTCGTCATTGTTGATGACTACTCAAGATATACATGGGTGCACATAATTCTCTACAAGACTGAAGTGCAAGATGTCTTCAGACGCTTCACCAATCGAGCCATGAACAATTATGTCGTCAAGATCAAGCATATCAGAAGTGACAACGGCACTGAGTTCAAGAACATCGGGCTTGATCTTTATCTGGATACAATGGGAATCACTCATGAGTTTTCTGCTCCATACACACCTCAGCAAACTGGCATCGTAGAGCGCAAGAACAGAACCCTCATTGAGATGGCTCGAACAATGCTCGACGAGTACAAGACAACAAGAAAGTTCTGGCCAGAAGCTATTGATACAGCATGTCACATCATCAACCGTGGTTACATCCACAAGCTTCTGAACAAAACATCCTATGAGCTCCTTACTCGCAAGAAGCCAAATGTCAGCTACTTCAGTGTATTTGGAGCTAAGTGCTGGATCAAGGATCCCCATCACAAGTCAAAATTTGCACCTAAAGCTCACGAAGGCTTCATGCTTGGTTACGGAAAGGACTCACACTCTTACAGAGTCTTCAACCTCTATCTCTACAAAATCGTTCAAACTGTGGTCGTGCGATTTGATGAAACCAATGGTTCACAAAGAGAGCTCCTGCCAAGTATACTAGATGAAGCTCCACCCAGCAAATCTATCAAGCTGATGGGAACTGGTGAAATCATGCCCTCTGAAGCACAACCTGAAGAGGAATTTATCATTTCTACACCAAACCAACCTGAAGACAATGCTCAGACCGAAGACAATCCTCCCAATGATGACAATGATCAGCAAGAGCAAGGTCTTCGACCATTTCATCCTCGTGTTGCAAATGAAGTACAAATTGAGAAGATACTTGATAGCATCAACGCACCTGGTCCACTTACTCGCTCAAGAGCAACATAGTTAGCAAATTTCTGTGGGCACTTTTCGTTTGTGTCAATATCAGAACCCAAGAATGTTGCTGAAGCCGTTATGGAACCTGAATGGATACAAGCTATGCAAGAAGAACTTCAACAGTTCAAGCTAAGCAATGTTTGGGAACTAGTCAAGCGTCCTAACCCTCGCAAGCATAACATTATTGGCACTAAATGGATATATCGAAACAAGCAAGATGAGCATGGTCAAGTCGTCAGAAACAAAGCACGTCTTGTGGCTCAAGGATATACTCAAGTTGAAGGAATTGACTTCGATGAAACATTTGCTCTTGTGGCTAGGCTTGAAGCTATTCGCATACTGCTAGCCTATGCTAACCACCACAACATCTTGCTACCTCAAATGGATGTGAAGAGTGCATTCCTCAACGGTAAGATTGAAGAAGAAGTATACGTTGCTCAACCACCTGGCTTTGAAGATCCAAAACATCCTGATATGGTGTACAAGCTAAACAAAGCACTGTATGGCCTCAAACAAGCTCCTCGCGCTTGGTATGATACGATCAAAGACTTCCTAAAGAGCAAAGGCTTCAAACCTGGATCCCTCGATCCCACACTCTTCACGAAGACATATGATGGTGAACTGTTTGTGTGCCAAATATATGTGGATGACATTATCTTCGGCTGCACCAACCAGAAGTATACTGATGAGTTTGGATACATGATGCAAGAGCAATATCAGATGTCCATGATGGGTGAGCTGAAGTTCTTCCTTGGTCTTCAAATTCGTCAGCAAAGGAATGGCATATTCATATCTCAAGAAAAATACCTCAAAGATTGTCTGAAGAAGTTTGGAATGCAAGATTGCAAAGGTTACACGACGCCTATGCCAGCCAAACACCATCTGGGTCCCGACGACAATGGTAAAGAGTTCGATCAAAAGGTATACCGCTCCATGATTGGTTCCTTACTTTACCTATGTGCATCTAGGCCAGATATTATGCTTAGTGTTTGCATGTGTGCTCGATTCCAAGCGGCACCAAAGGAATCGCATCACTTAGCTGTGAAGCGAATTCTTCGATATTTGGCTTACACCCCAACACTCGGATTATGGTATCCAAAGGGCTCAAAATTTGATCTGGTTGGATTCTCAGATGCTGATTATGCTGGTGACAAGGTGGATCACAAGTCTACATCAGGCACATGTCACTTTCTGGTCTTCAAAGAAGTAGAACTATGTATCACTCTCAACGGCTGAATCTAAATACATTGCTGCTGGATCTTGCTGCGCTCAGCTTCTATGGATGAAGCAAACTCTCAAGGACTATGGCATCAATCTGAAACAAGTACCTCTCTTATGCGACAACGAAAGCGCCATCAAGATTGCCAACAATCCAGTCCATCACTCGAAGACAAAGAACATTGAAATTCGTCATCACTTTCTCAGAGATCATGTCATGAAGAAAGATATTGACATCATTCACGTCAACACCGAAGAGCAACTGGCAGATATCTTCACAAAGCCCTTGGATGAGAAAAGGTTTTGCAAGTTACCGTGTGAGCTAAATATCTTGGAATCCTCAAATGTCCTGTGATCAGGCACACATCCTAACACTTATGCATGTTGATGACTTAGATGTGCAACACACGAAGTAAAGTATATCTTCAATCAATGAAGACTTACACTCTGAGTGTGAATACATTAACATGGAATTTGACTTTGGAGCGCCATGATAATTGTGCGCCATGTCTGGGTCTAATACTTCCTATACGATGGGTAACACCACCACCAAAATTTCTTGGTTTGAAGTGTTTCACTCATGGCGTTATTTTTGCAATATCTTCGCATTTGGTTTGTCTTCAATTTCAACTTATCTTCAAGATTTTCTTCACTATGTTGATTTGATTGCTTTCATCTATATGTACTAGTGTTCTGTCCTCTACAGCATTCAGTTATAGCTATGTCTTCCTAGTTGAATCTTTTGAACTAAGTGAATGTGATCGGACCCTAATCTCTCTATGCTTTCTATCTCAACCTCTATCTATCCAAATCATATGCATTCTATTGAAACTGTCGAATGTCTTCTCTGTGTCCTTGTCAGCAGAAGACACAGAGACAAACATCAAGTCTGTTTTAAATGATTCATCCTTATTGTTTGAAATCCCGAGAAGATGGAACAACCATCCGACAAACCTGGCGGGCGTGGGAACGTGGGACAACTCTGAGTATGTTGCATGCTTGCCACGTGCCCCTCAGATGTGAACCGCCAAGGGCACCTGCGTAATTGCGCAGTGCCGCACACTTCCTTATAAATACATGCCCCCCTGTGGATAAGAAAACCTTCTTCCACCTCTCCACCTCGTCAAAACCCTAGCGCCACCGCTAGCTCTCGACGACGCCGGTGACGAAGCGCTTAGCTGCCGCGACTTCTCCGACGCCGTCCTCACACCGGCCGCGGACATCGTCCTCTCCGCCGCCACCGTAGGTGTCCTCCGTCACCAAGTTAGGGCACGATGGATTGAACTGCTCGGTCTCCTATTCATCCCATCTAGTAGTTCTTCGTGTGGTAAATATAGATCTTTTTTTACCATCTTTTTGATCTTTAATGATTCATCCTATTTACCAAAATTGGTTTCTGCCTATACAATGTTAGATCAATTCTGTCTGCATCTCATACTGCCCAGTATATTCACTTAAGCTTCATATCTAGTTAGATTCCTCACTTGTACTTATTCACGGATTCGTACAAATTTGGAACCAACTCTTAACATATAAGTGAATGTCTTCGCATCATGAGGTCAATGTCTTCAAACTGATTTATCTTCAAAATCTTCTGAGAATGCATATGACCTCTTCCCCTTCCCTCGCATCTCTAATGCTGTCACAGGTACATGTCCGTGGGAGAATCCCTTGGTTCTCATAGTCTGCATTCATTTGCAGAATTCTTACAACAACACATTAACTCTCCCGAAGCCAGTTCCTGTTTGTCCAGCAAGCGAAAGCCTTTGAAGCCTTTGAACGTATTGAAGCCATTCAGTTTGAAGTTCGTGGCTGCAGAGAAATCTGTAAGGAAGGGTGGCAGACAGCGTCGAGGGGGAACATCAAAAGATTTGCCTGATGACCTCGCAGAGCTTTACAAGATAGATCCTGAAGAAGATTATAATCAGCGCAAGACACGAATCCAATGGATTCGACGATATTGGGCTGAACAATGGTTCAAATACAAGTTTGTGACCCAAGAATACACTGAGAAGAATGCAATCAAAAGTCCTTGGGGTGATATTCTCTATCGAGGCCTTCCACCCAAGAACAGAGCTGAAGCTATTGCACAGGGTTTCTACCCTTGTATGGTCCGTGGACCTCAACCTGAAAATGCCGACCCATCATCATTGCTCTGGTGTCATGACGATAATCTCTTCAAGCGCAACTTCCAGCATGCTAAGGCATCGGCCAAGGAAAACAAGAAGTCATTGGGGTTAGACTTCAACCCTGGTCCCTCTGCTCCCCGTGCTGACGGCTCACGTGTTGCAAAACCCAATGTCATCGGGCCCTTCTCCAACCTTGATGGCCTCATCACTTACATCTTGGTACAAGGTGCCAAAGTGGATCATTCTGATAATGATGCTGACACTGATGAAGCCCCAGCTTCTCCTCCAAAACTGCAGAACCTAAAGAAGACTAAGGCTTCACGATCAGCTGCTCCTTCAAATGCTTCACGTGTGAAGCCACTGGCCACTGTACCTCCTGAAGTCAGTGTACAGTCTGAAGATCTATCACGTATCTCCAAGAAGATGGAGAAGCAAAAGACAGTCGTCAAAAATACTGATCAGACATTGACTCCTGCTGCCATTCTGCGAGAAGAGCACATTGATCTGTCCAGCGATGAAGATCTTGCATATTATGCTCTTGAGCAACTGATCAAGAGCAAGGAAGAAACAGAGATCTTCAATGATTTGCCTCTCTTTGATGTGGTAATCATCCATAACTTCATTTATGAGTGGTTTGACACCCCAAATCTTAGCTTTGATGATCTGCAACTTCCCATTGGCCTCAGCGTCTCCTTCAATGGCGCCATTGCTTCTGAGCTAGCTCTTTCTTAGCGCATCGTTGAACTGAAGCACAAGATCGACTATGAGAAACCTCAGTTCAAGAAGCATGTGGCCAAGCTCAGCGTGCAAGATGTCAAAAACTTCAAGATCATGTTGCACGAGCTCAAAGAAGCCTTTCACACGAAGCGCGAAGAAGCTAGAGGCTCTCGTGAGCACATGAAGAGTCTGGCTGACAAATGTGTGCTAGCCTACAATGAGGCTGAGAAGCGCAAGGCTCTTGGTCGTCCTGGCATTGACCCCAGAATGGCTGCGAAGAAGAAGAAACTATTAACTGACCAAACTGCACCTTCAAGGTAGGAAGAACCTCGCATAGTCTTCCCAAGCAGCATGACTGGCTCGAAGCCAAAGGTAAAGCCAACCGCTTCAGAACTGAAGAAGACGAGGGCTGCCGAGGCTCAAGCCAGAAAAAGGAAAATCTTGAAGCCTCTGATGTTGCTCCCTCCAAGAAGCGCAAGACCAAGAAGAATCAGGCTGCTCCCATAGAGCCCTTAGTTGTTGAACCTATCTCAATGGTTCGCCCTGCATCTGAACACCAAGAACAACGGATGATAGTTCATGAGCCTGCTTCCATAGAGGCTTATGAAGCTGAAGACATTCCAGCAGTTGATCCCACCGCTGCTGAAGACATTGGTCACCATGACAATGTTGAAGATGATGTAGTTCTTCCTCAGATTGAACACAACTTGGTATCATCGCCTGTTCTCACGAACAGCGAACTCATCAGCATTGGTCGTCCTCTGACGCCAATTGCTCAGGATGCATCATGGGCTGATCGCCCACAACAACAAGACTCCCCAAGTACTCCCCAACAACAACAAGTCACACCACCTGTACAAGAAGAAGAGGATGAGGCCCAGGCTACTCCATCTCCAAAGGCGTCGCAAGCATTACGCAGGCTTCGCAAAGGACCAAGGCCTCAAGTCCCTCTTTCGAGCATTCCAGAAGGAGAAGTGCGCCACCAATATGTTGCACGTCAAGTGTTTCCAGAAGCCACTCCGACTGAGAATGTCTCCGTGTCTGACGCCCAAGCTGCTGAAGACAATCCGGCTGCATCAGCCGATGACAAACAAGAAGACGAACGTGTTCCTACTCCCCCCATTACTGAAGAAGTTGTTCCTGAAGTGAACGTGCCAGTGCCCGACCCTCCAGCTCATCAAGTGGAGGTTGAAAATCATGAGGCTGCCACCACCAACATAAATGAAGTCAATGACGCAGTCATGACCGAAGCCAGTGTGGAGCCTGCACCAACCAATATGCCAGAAGCCAATGCTGCAACTGCTCCTGAAGCTTCTGTTGTGCAGCCTGAAGCCTTTGTTGTTGCCACTTCTCCTGTTCCGCCAACAAGGCCTCATACAATTGAGCAAGCATACAACTATGGCCAGCTTATCACTGTCAAATGGCCTGTTCTGGTCCCTCCGCCTACTGCCTCTAGTCCTCAGTTTGATTATCATATTGAGCATAGGCCTAAGGTCCAGAAACCAAAGCCAAGATTGCCAAGGTTCCCAGGTACTGCCACCTCCACAGGGTCCTTCAATGCAAATGGCTTCAAAAGCCACAACACCTTCTTTGACAGTGCAAAGAACCCCTACACAAGGCCAAGAATATCATCTGATCGATTCTGGAGTTATTAGCAACGAAGCTATTACTCCTGCGTTCTGTATGATCAAGGGCGCATTTTCCCTCATATGTGCCTCGACACTGAAGCCATTGCTGGACTGCCATGCTTAGAAGAAGCACTTGACTGCTTTCGTGATGCTGGTTTGCTCAGCTTTGTGACAGACAAAGAACATTGGAATGAGGAACTTTTGCTTCAATTCTATGCTACCCTCCACATTCGCGGCTACAACAGGGATACAAAGACATGGGTTCTCGAGTGGATGACAGGAAATGTTCATCATGAAGCCAAAGCTCTTGACATCATTGAGCTTACAGGCCTACCCACTCCCGAAGAGATGTTCGAACCTGATTGTCAACTCCACCGCAATGCACTGGAGAGCATCTTCCATAAGTCAGAGCCCAACATGAGCCAGATGTTGAGCATGATGAAGCCTCTGCCACCTGACGCTGAATATCCAAAGGAGTTCTTTGTTGATGACCTTGAGTATCTGCCTCGCACAATATATCACATCATCAGGCGGACTCTATGGCCTATCAAAGGACATTCATCAGCTGCAAAACTTGAAGGAGCCATGAAGACATTGGTCTTTTACATCCTCAATGGCATCAGCTTCAATACACAAGAATTCTTCCTCCGACAACTGGCTGCGTCTGGATCTGACCTTTTTGGCCTGAAATTCTATGCTCCATGGGTCATGCGCCTCATCAAGCTACACTCTGCTATCAACTATCAGCCCTCTGCTCGCAATCATCTGATCTTTCTACCAGAGGTTGATATGTCAGTTGAAGCCATATACCCTGAGCCTGCCAAGAAGCCTCTTTGTCTTCAAAATGCTGAACACCAAAGCTTCACTCAACCCATGGAAGGAGTCCAAGCAGTAACTCGTGTCTATCCAATGGCTGGAAACACTTGTCTGCCTCATCGTGCGCAAACTGAAGCTACTGAGAGCACAATTGCCCAAAGGCCTAAGAAGCGCTCTCGCGTCCTAAATGACCGAAAACTTCTTGTGGCACTTCATCAGAAACAAGACAAGCATCACTTTTGGCTCAAGCGACAGATGCAAAGCCTATTGGTGGACGTCAATCGCATTCGAAACCTTGCCACCAAGAATGCTTTTGTCACTCACGAGACCTGTCGGCGATCATGGAAGAGTTTGACACTGCTTAGTGCTGAAGAGGATCTTCAAGACGATGGCTTCACAGAAAGATTCAAGTTTGACTCCACTCCTCCACGGAATGCTGTCCTACGTCGAATTCCATCCCTTGAAGACTCTGACTATTCTCCCTCCGCGGCAACTGTGAATGACAAAGTGATCGATGATGAAGACGATGCTACTTCACCGCCCCCTACTTCTGCACACATCGACACTGCACCAAGTTTGTCTGCGCCACCAAACAACAACGACAACCCTGCTGCTTCACCTACTCCTCATGAGAACGAGTAGATGCTCTATGTCTTCAAACCTTTTTGGTCATTGCTGACAAAAGGGGGAGAAGCATATGAGTTTGATAGTCTTCAAGCGAGTTCAAATGGGCGGTTGCTTTATATTTTGCCTAGTGATTACAACTCTTGCTTCTGATGCATTTCGTTCTTTGAGTTGTAACACTTAAATTCGATGTACCAAAAACAAAAAAGTGTGTCATATTCACACATATCATGTGTAAGCTAAGCAGATGCAGTTTACACTAATTAGGAGCAATACAAGCTAGACACCATATGCAACATGCAACCAGATATCACACTGCCAAGTTAGACCAAGCACCTTGGATGGTGGAGTAGGGGAGCGGAGACTTGGACCTTGTAATGTACTACCAGTACAAGGAGAATCCGTACAGATGCTCCCTTTACATTGCTGCAGAGGACCACCATCATCGCCTTCCTTACTCTTTTCCTTCCTCTTTCTTGATTTTGCCTTGTCAAGTCAAACCCACAAGAAAAAGGAATAAAATTTGCTCTTCAGAACTCATTGATGCATGATATAGGCAGTTCCCAAACAGAATGGTAAAGGTTTATACTCCCCCAACCACCAACAAGCATCAACCCATGGCTTGCTCGAAACAACGAGTGCATCCAACTAACAACAACCCTGGGGGGGGGGGGTTTGTTTAATTATTTTGATTTGCTTTGATCTTTTTGGATCATGGGACTAGGCATCCCGGTTACCGGCCCTTTCTCGTGAATAAGGAGCGGAGTCCACTCCTCTTGAGAATAACCCACCTGGCATGGAAGATATAGGCAGCCCTAGTTGTAACATTAGCTGCTCGAGCATACAAAACAGAATTTCATTTGAAGGTTTGGACTTTGGCACATACAAATTTACTTGGAACGACAGGTAAATACCGCATATAGGAAGGTATAGTGGACTCATTGGAATAACTTTGGGGTTTATGGAGTTTGGATGCACAAGCAGTATTCCCGCATAGTACAGGTGAAGGCTAGCAAAAGGCTGGGAAGCGACCAACTGAGAGAGCGACAACAGTCGTAAAGATGCATTAAAATTAATTCACACCGAATACAAGCATGAGTAGGATATAATCTACCATGAACACAAATATCATGAAGGCTATGTTGATTTGATTCAACTACATGCGTGAACATGTGCCAAGTCGAGTCACTCAATTCATTTAAAGGAGGATACCATCCCATCATACCACATCATAATCATTCTAATAGCATGTTGGCACGCAAGGTAAACCATTATAACTCATAGCTAATCAAGCATGGCACAAGCAACTATAATCTCTAAATGTCATTGCAAATATGTTTACTTCATAATAAGCTGACTCAGAAACGATGAACTTATCATATTTACAAAAACAAGAGAGGTCGAGTTCATACCAGCTTTTCTCATCCCAATAAGTCCATCATATATTGTCATTATTGCCTTTCACTTGCACGACCGAGCGATGTGTATAATAATAAGAGTGCACGTGCATTGGACTAAGCTGGAATCTGCAAGCATTCAGCTCAAAAGAGAAGACAAGTAATATGGGCTCTAAGTTAAATAAACAATCATGCATATGAGAGCCACTAAACATTTGCAATATGGTCTTCTCGACCCCCAAAGGAAAGAAAAGAAAAGAAAACTATTTACACGGGAAAGTTCCCAACAAGTAAGAAGAAGAACTAGAAATCTTTTTGGGTTTTCATTTTAATTTTACTACAAGCATGGAAATTAAACTAACTAATTTTTTTTGGTTTTTCTTAAGGTTTATCAAACACACAAGAAGAAAACTAGAAAAAGAAATTTAAACTAGCATGGATAATACAATGAAAGAGTATGAGCACAGATGACTAGTGTGTGAACATGAATGTAAAGTCGGTGAGAAATACATACTCCCCCAAGCTTAGGCTTTTGGCCTAAGTTGGTCTAGTACCAAGGACCGCCTGGCTGATATCCGTAAGTGAAACTGGGGTCGTACTGAGGTGCAGCGGCAACTGCCTCCAGAGCTGCAGCGTGTTGGCGAGCTGCCTCCACTCTCCCCTCGTGTTCAGCTGCTTCCTCCCTGGTGACAACATATCTTCCTTTTGCCTGATAATCAAAAAGGTACGGAGCAGGAAGAGTAACAGGGACGACGTTGCGTCTGTCATAGGTTAGTCGATATTGGAGGACTTGTTCATTCCTCCCAAGAAATTGATGATTAACCATAGCTCCAGAATCCAAATAAACAGGAGGTAAAATCATATCCCCCTCTCGTGGGGCTATATTAAGATAATTAGCCACACAGGTTGCATAAATTCCTCCAAATAAATTTCCCTTTCTACTATTATTCTGCAACCTACGTGCAACTATTGCCCCCAAGTTATAACATTTATAACCTAACACAACACTCTTGAGGACACAAAGATCAGGGACACACATGTGACATGCTTCATCCTTACTGTTAATGCATCTACCAATAAAGAGAGCAAAATAATGTATAGCAGGAAAATGAATGCTCCCTATGGTAGCTTGTGCTATGTCCCTAGATTCTCCCACAGTAATACTAGCAAGAAAATCTCTAAATTCAGATTTGCGAGGATCATTAATATTACCCCACTGCGGGAGTTTGCAAGCAGTTGTGAAATCCTCTAAATCCGTGGTATAAGATGTATCATAAATATCAAATATGACACTAGGGGAATTACACGCACAGTTATATTTAAACCTCCGCACAAAAGAAACAGTCAACTGATAGTACTGCGGACACTTATCTTGTAAGAAGTCCTCCAGCTCGGCATTACGCACATACGCGTCAAATTCCTCCTTGAAGCCTGCTTCGACCATAAAATCATCGGATGGCCACTCACAAGCTCGTACATCCATCCCTCGGCAATTCAACATCTTGCTCACGTATAGCAATCCTGGGCCCTTTCTTTGCCGAGGAACCACCTTGGTACATTCTTCTAAGCATAATTCTTTTTCTGAAATAATTCTGAAATTTTAGTAATTCAAAATAGAAGTGAATAAAACTAAACAAGATTGGTGGCAACTACTCCTACAAGTGCCTAGAGCCTATATCATGCATTAGAATTGCTTGGGACCTCATAAATTTAACATGCAAGCTCAAGAACATGGTCACGTATGCAGCAACAATTTGCAATGAATAAAGCACTAGAACAAAAAACTAATTGGACGAATGGAGGAGTCACATACCAAGCAACAATCTCCCAAAGTAGTTTTGTAAATGGAGCTTTGAGCAAGGAGATCGAAAATCACAGCAAAATGAGCTAGAACTCGTGCTTGAGCTGGATGGGGATTTTTTTGGGTAGAAGATGAAGTGTGTGGGTGCTGGCCTAAGTGGAGGGGGGCCACCAGGGGCCCACGAGACAGGGGGGCGCCCTATAGGTGGGGGGGGGGGGGGCGCCCTCCACTCTCGTGGCCTGGTGCTTGCCTCTCCTACAGTGTTTTTAGTGCCTAAAATCCTCAAATATTCCATAAAGAAATCATACTAAATTTGCAGGGCATTTGGAGCACTTTTATTTTTGGGATATTTTTTATTGCACGGATAATTCAGAAAACAGACAAATAATACTATTTTTGCTTTATTTATTCTAAATAATAGAAAGTAAAAAGAGGGTACAGAATGTTGTGCCTTCTAGTTTCATCCTTCTCATGATCATCAAAATGAATCCACTAACAAGGTTGATCAAGTCTTGTTAACAAACTCATTCCGAATAACACGGAACCGGAGAAATTTCGAATAACACTGAGTTACCTCAACGGGGATATGAAAATCCCCAACAATAAGAATACCATACTTTTTCTTGACAGTAGGGAGAGGAAATTCAAAACCTCCAATAATAATAGTTGGAATTTTTCCAATAGAATTGATGCTATGAACTTGAGATTGTTTCCTTGGAAAGTGTACCGTATGCTCATTACCATTAACATGAAAAGTGACATTGCCTTTGTTGCAATCAATAACAGCCCCTGCAGTATTAAGAAAAGGTCTACCAAGAATAATAGACATACTATCGTCCTCGGGAATATCAAGAATAACAAAGTCCGTTAAGATAGTGACATTTGCAACCACAACATGCACATCCTCACAAATACCGACAGGTATAGCAGTTGATTTATCAACCATTTGCAAAGATATTTCAGTAGGTGTCAACTTACTCAATTCAAGTCTAGGATATAAAGAGAGAGGCATAACACTAACACCGGCTCCAAGATCACATAAAGCAATTATATCATATATTTTTTAATGGAGCATGGTATAGTTGGCACACCCGGATCTCCAAGTTTCTTTGGTATTCCACCCTTAAAAGTGTAATTAGCAAGCATGGTGGAAATTTCAGGTTCCGGTATCTTTCTTTTATTTATAATGATATCCTTCATATACTTAGCGTAAGGATTTACTTTGAGCATATCAGTTAAGCGCATACGTAAGAAAATAGGTCTAATCATTTCAGCAAAGCGCTCAAAATCCTCATCATCCTTTGACTTGGATGGTTTAGGAGGAAAGGGCATGGGTTTCTGAACCCATGGTTCTCTTTCTCTACCGTGCTTCCTAGCAACAAAATCTCTCTCATCATAACGTTGATTCTTTGATTGTGGGTTATCAAGATCAACAGCAAGTTCAATCTCTACATCATTGTTTTTGCTAGGTTGAGCATCAACATGAACATTATCATTAACATTATCACTAGGTTCATGTTCATCACCTGATTGAGTTTTAGCATCAGAGATAGAAATATCATTGGGATTCTCAGGTGTGTCTATAGTAGGTTTACTAGAATCATGCAAAGTCCTATCGTTTTTCTTTTTCTTCTTTTTAGAAGAACTAGGTGCCTCTAAATTATTTCTCTGAGAATCTTGCTCGATTCTCTTAGGGTGGCCTTCAGGATACAAAGGTACCTGAGTCATTCTACCAGTTCTAGTAGCCACTCTAACAGCAAAGTCATTTTTATTATTTAATTCATCAAGCAAATCATTTTGAGCTTTAAGTACTTGCTCGGCTTGAGTAGCAACCATAGAAGCATATTTGCTAATGAGTTTAAGTTCACCTTTAACTCTAGCCATATTATCGCTCACGCGTCCTATCTCGAAAGCATTATTCTTTAACTCTCTACCAACATAAGCATTGAAACTTTCTTGTCTAGCCATAAAGTCATCAAATTCATCTAAACAAGGGCTATGAAATTTAGTAGAGGGGATTTCAACTTTATCATATCTATAGAGAGAATTTACCTTTACTACCTGTGTCGGGTTATCAAGAAAATATGGTTCTTTGACAGGCGGTATATTAAGACCATGTATTTCTTCAATAGGAGGTAAATTCTTAACATCTTCAGCTTTAATACCTTTTTCTTTCACTGATTTCTTTGCCTCTTGCATATCTTCAGGACTGAGAAATAAAACACCTCTCTTCTTTGGAGTGGGTTTAGGAATAGGCTCAGGAGTTGGCTCAATTGGTTCAGGAATTACTTCAGGAATTGGCTCAGGAAGAGTCCAATTATTTTCATTAGTCAACATATTATTCAATAGTATTTCAGCTTCGTCGACTGCTCTTTCCCTGAAAACACAACCAACACAACTATCCAAGTAGTCCTTGGAAGCATCGGTTAGTCCATTATAAAAGATATCACGTATTTCATTTTTCTTTAGAGGATGATCAGGCAAAGCATTAAGTAATCGGAGAAGCCTCCCCCAAGCTTGTGGGAGACTCTCTTCTTTGACTTGCACAAAATTATATATTTCCCGCAAGACAGCTTGTTTCTTATGAGTAGGGAAATATTTAGCAGAGAAGTAATAAATCATATCTTGGGGACTACGCACACAACCAGGAGCAAGGGAATTATACCAAGTCTTAGCATCACCCTTTAATGAGAACGGAAATATCTTAAGGATATAATAATAGCAAGACTTCTCATCATGAGTAAACAGGGTAGCTATATCATTCAACTTGGTAAGATGTGCCACAACAGTTTCAGATTCAAGGCCATAAAAAAGATCAGATTCAACTAAAGTAATAATCTCAGGATCAACAGAGAATTCATAATCCTTATAAGTAACACAAATATGTGAAGTAGCAAAAGCAGGGTCGGGTTTCATTCTAGCATTTAGAGACTGCTGCTTCCATTTAGCTAATAATTTCTTAAGATCATATCTATCATTGCAAGCAAAGATAGCTCTAGCAGCTTCTTCATTCATAACATAACCCTCAGGAACAACAGGCAATACATAATCATTGGGAGAATTTTCATCATCACTATCATCAATAATAGCATCTTCAAAATTTTCATTCCCCCTAACTCTAGCAAGTTGTTCATCAAGAAATTCACCTAATGGCAAAGTAGTATCACGCACAGAAGTAGTTTCATCATGCATAGCAGAAGTGGCATCATCAATAACATGCGACATATCAGAATTCATAGCAGTAGCAGGTTTAGGTGTCGCAAGCTTACTAATAACGGAAGGACAATCTAGTGTAGAGCTAGATGGCAGTTCCTTACCTCCCCTCGTAGTTGAGGGATAGATCGTAGTTCTGTCGTCTTTCAAGTTCTTCATAGTGATCAACAGATATAAATCCCAAGTGACTCAGAGAATAGAGCTATGCTCCCCGGCAACGGCGCCAGAAATTAGTCTTGATAACCCACAAGTGTAGGGGATCGCAACAGCTTTCGAGGGTAAAGTATTCAACCCAAATTTGTTGACTCGACACAAGGGGAGCCAAAAAATATTCTTGAGTATTAGTAGTTGAGTTGTCAATTCAACCACACCTGGATAACTTAGTATCTGCAGCAAAGTATTTAGTAGCAAAGTAGTATGATAATAAAGGTAACGATAGCAAAAGTAATATTTTTGGGTTTTGTAGTAGTTGTAACAGTAGCAACGGAAAAGTAAATAAGCGAAGAACAATATGTGAAAAGCTCGTAGGCAATGGATCAGTGATGGATAATTATGTCGGATGCGGTTCATCATCTAACAGTTATAACATAGGGTGACACAGAACTAGCTCCAGTTCATCAATGTAATGTAGGCATGTATTCCGTAAATAGTCATACGTGCTTATGGAAAAGAACTTGCATGACATCTTTTGTCCTACCCTCCCGTGGCAGCGGGGTCCTAGCGGAAACTAAGGGATATTAAGGCCTCCTTTTAATAGAGAACAAGAACAAAGCATTAGCACATAGTAAATACATGAACTCCTCAAACTACGGTCATCACCGAGAAGTATTCCGATTGTTGTCACTTCGGGGTTGTCGGATCATAACACATAATAGGTGACTATAGACTTGCAAGATAGGATCAAGAACACACATATATTCATGAAAACATAATAGGTTCAGATCTGAAATCATGGCACTCGAGCCCTAGTGACAAGCATTAAGCATAGCAAAGTCATAGCAACATCAATCTCAGAACATAGTGGATACTAGGGATCAAACCCTAACAAAACTAACTTGATTACACGGTAAATCTCATCCAACCCACCACCGTCCAGCAAGCCTACGATGGATTTACTCATGCACGGCGGTGAGCATCATGAAATTGGTGATGGAGGATGGTTGATGATGACGACGACGACGAATCCCCCTCTCCGGAGCCCCGAACGGACTCCAGATCAGCCTTCCCGAGAGAGATTAGGGCTTGGTGGCGGCTGTGTGTCGTAAAACGCGATGAAACTTTCTCTTTGATTTTTTTCTACCCGGACATGAATATATGGAGTTGGAGTTGAGGTCGGTGGAGGTCCAGGGGGCCCATGAGATAGGGGGGCGCGCCCTATAGGGTGGGCGCCCCCCTGTCTCGTGGACAGGGTGTGGGCCCCCTGGTGTATTTCTTTCACCCAGAAATTCTTATTAATTCCAAAAAGTGCCTCCGTGGATTTCCAGGACATTCCGAGAACTTTTCTTTTCTACATATAAAACAACATCATGGCAGTTCTGCTGAAAACAACGTCAGTCCGGGTTAGTTTCATTCAAATCATGCAAGTTAGAGTCAAAAACAAGGGCACAAGTGTTTGGAAAAGTAGATACATTGGAGACGTATCATGCAACAATGATGATAAACCTCAGATCACGGACCCAGTCTGCATCATTGCTACTATTATCTTTCCACTTAGTTTTCTCTAGGAACATATAAAAAACATAGGGTAGCTACAACTCGAGCTATTGATCTACAACATAATTTGCAAATACTATCAGGACTAAGTTCATGATAAATTAAAGTTCAATTAATCATATTACTTAAGAACTCCCACTTAGATAGACATCCCTCTAGTCATCATAATGATCATGTGATCCATATCAACTAAACCATGTCCGATCATCACGTGAGATGGAGTAGTTTTCAATGGTGAACACACTATGTTGATCATATCTACTATATGATTCATGCTCGACCTTTCGGTCTCCAGTGTTTCGAGGCCATATCTGCATATGCTAGGCTTGTCAAGTTTAACCCGAGTATTCCGCGTGTGCAAAACTGGCTTGCGCCCATTGTATGTGAACGTAGAGCCTATCACACCCGATCATCATGTGGTGTCTCAGCACGAAGAACTGTCGCAACGGTGCATACTCGGGGAGAACACTTATACCTTGAAATTTTAGTAAGGGATCATCTTATAATGCTACCGCTGAACTAAGCAAAATAAGAAGCATAAAAGATAAACATCACATGCAATCAAAATATGTGACATGATATGGCCATCATCATCTTGTGCCTTTGATCTCCATCTCCAAAGTACCATCATGATCTCCATCGTCACTGGCATGACACCATGATCTCCATCATCTTGATCTCTATCAAGGTGTCATCACATGGTTGTCTTGCCAACTATTGCTTTTGCAACTATTGCTATCACATAGCGATAAAGTAAAGTAATTACATGGCGCTTGCATCTTATGCAATAAACAGACAACCATAAGGCTCCTGCCAGTTGCCGAGAACTTTAACAAAACATGATCATCTCATACAACAAATTATATCACATCATGTCTTGACCATATCACATCACAATATGCCCTGCAAAAACAAGTTAGACGTCCTCTACTTTGTTGTTGCAAGTTTTATGTGGCTGCTACGGGCTTCTAGCAAGAACCATTCTTACCTACGAATCAAAACCACAACAATTTTTTTCAAGTGTGCTGTTTTAACCTTCAACAAGGACCGGCCGTAGTCAAACTCGATTCAACTAAAGTTGGAGAATCAGACACCCGCCAGCCACCTATGTGCAAAGCACGTCGGTAGAACCAGTCTCATGAACGCGGAATCAAAGTAAGATGTTGGTGGTAAGCAGTATGACTATTATCGCCCACAACTCTTTGTGTTCTACTCGTGCATATAACATCTACGCATGGAGCTGGCTCGAATGCCACTGTTGGGGAACGTAGCATGTAATTTCAAAAAAATTCCTACGATCACGCAAGATCTATCTAGGAGATGCATAGCAACGAGAGGGGGAGTGTATCTTCATACCCTTGAAGATCGCAAAGTGGAAGTGTTTATCAACGCGGTTGATGTAGTCGTACACCTTCACGATCTGTCCCTATCAAGGACCTTACGTATGGCACCTCTGCGTTCAGCACACGTTCAGCTTGATGATGTCCTCGCCTTCTTGATCTAGCAAGACGTGCAAAGTAGTAGATGAGTTCCGGCAGCACGACGGTGGGGTGACGGTGTTGCTGAAGAACAATCTCCGTAGGGATTCGCCTAAGTACTACGGAAACTATGATGGAGGATAAACTAGAGGGGACGGGGTTGCCGGCACACGGCTTGGTGTTTCTTGATGTGTCTTGGGTGCTAGCCCTGCCCCTCTATTTATATGTTGAGCCTTGGGGTCGTAACTCGGAGTAAAAGCCTCCACAAAGTCGGTTTCACCCGAAAGGCAAGAGTCCTTCTCGGAATCCAGGGCTAGACGCCAGGGTTCCCGGCGTCTGGACCCAGAAACCACGGACCCTGGCGTCTGCCCCCTGGACTTCGCAAAACTTCCTTTTGCACTTTCCAAAAACCTTGTGGGCTTTCCCTTTTGGCCCAAATAAAGTGTTCTCGTACCCAAACATTTCGGGAAATATCCGGAACCCCTTCCGGTGAATTCCGGAACCCTTCCGAAGATCAAACACTATTATCCCATATATCAATCTTTATCTTCGGACCATTCCAGAGTTCCTCGTCATGTCCGTGATCACATCCGGGACTCTGAACAACATTTGGTTACCAACATACATAACTCATATAATAATATATCGTCAACGAGCATTAAGCATGCGGACCCTATGGGTTCAAGAACTATGTAGACATGACCGAGACACCTCTCTGGTCAATAACCAATAGCGGAACCTGGATTCCCATATTGACTCCTACAAATTGTATGAAGATCTTTATCGATCGAACCGTTATGACAACATACATTATTCCCTTTGTCATCGGTATGTTACTTGCCCGAGATTCGATCGTCGGTATCTTCATACCTCGTTCAATCTCGTTACCGGCAAGTCTCTTTACTCGTTTCGTAATACATCATCCCGTAACTAACTCATTAGTCACATTGCTTGCAAGGCTTATTATGATGCGCATTATCGAGAGGGCCCAGAGATACCTCTCCGATACTCGGAGTGACAAATCCTAATCTCGATCTATGCCAACCCAACAAACACCCTCGGAGACACATGTAGAGCATCTTTATAATCACCCATTTACTTTGTGACGTTTGAGCACACAAGGTGTTCCTCCAGTGTTCGGGAGTTGCATAATCTCATAGTCCGAGGAACATGTATAAGTCATGAAGAAAGCAGTAGCAATGAAACTGTAACGATCATAATGCTAAGCTAACGGATGGGTCATGTCCATCACATCATTCTCCTAATGATGTGATCCCATTCATCAAATGACAACACATGTCTATGGTTAGGAAACTTAACCATCTTTGATTAACGAGCTAGTCAAGTAGAGGCATACTAGGGACACTATGTTTTGTCTATGTATTCACACATGTATTAAGTTTCCGGTTAATACAATTCTAGCATGAATAATAAACATTTATCATGATATAAGGAGAATTATTTTGGAATATTTGTGATTTTTTAGGAGGTGGAATCAACGTAAGCGGAGGCCCAAGGGCACCACAACCCACCAGGGCGCACCACCAGTCCCAGGCACGCCCTGGTGTATCGTGCCGTCCTTGAACATCGCTTGGAGCTATACTTCGGGCGCAAGGAAGCTTATATCTAGACAAAACATTGTGTAAAAATATCAGCGCAAATCGGAGTTACGGATCTCCGAGAATTTAAGAACCCGTGAAGGGCCAGATCTGGGGAACGCGAAACAGAAGAGGACAGAGAGACAGATCCAATCTTAGAGGGGCTCTCACCCCTCCACAGCCATGGAGGCCATGGACCAGAGGGGGAACCCTCCTCCCATCTAGGGGGGAGGCCAAGGAAGAAGAAGAAGGAGGGGAGCTCTCTCCCCCTCTCTCCCGGTGGCGGCGGAGTGCCATCGGGGCTAGGATCCTGACGGCGATCTACATCAACAACCTAGCTACCGTCAACACCAACTTTCTCCCCCTCTATGTAGCGGTGTAACACCTCTTCCCCCGCTGTAATCTCTAATTAAACATGGTGCTCAACTCCATATATTATTTCCCAATGATCTATGGTTATCCTATGATGTTTGAGAAGATCCATTTTGTCCTATGGGTTAATTGTGATCTTGGTTGGTATGATTGTATATTTTATTTATGGTGCTGCCCTACGGTGCCCTCCGTCTCGCGCAAACGTGAGGGCCCCCCGCGCTGTAGGGTGTTGCAATACATTCATGGTTCGCTTACAGTGGGTTGTGAGAGTGACAGAAACTTAAACCCGAGTAGGTGGGGTATGACGTATGGGAGTAAAGAGGGCTTGATACTCAATGATATGGTTGGGTTTCACGACCTTAATGATCTTTAGTAGTTGCGGATGCTTGCTAGAGTTCCAAGCATAAGTACATATGATCCAAGTAGAGAAAGTATGTTAGCTCATGCCTCTCCCTCATATAAAATTACAAGAATGATTACCGGTACTTGTTATCGATTGCCTAGGGACAAATGACTTTCTTGTTGAGAAAAGCTATCTACTTTTATTACCTTGCAATTTATTCTTAGTTTTATTCTCGCAAAGTACTCGTAGTTTTATTCTCGCAAAATAGTTTCATACTTGTTTTACGTAAAGCAAACTTCAAGCGTGCGTAGAGTTGTATCGGTGGTTGATATAAGTTGAGGGAATCTTTGTTCTACCTTTAGCTCCTCGTTGGGTTCGACACTCTTACTTATCGAAAGAGGCTACAATTGATCCCCTATACTTGTGGGTTATCAAGACCTTTTTCTGGCGCCGTTGCCAGGGAGCAATAGCGTGAGGTGGATATTCTCGTGTGTGCTTGTTTGCTTTATCACTAAGTAGTTTCTATTTCATGTTCTAAGTTTTTCTCTATCTTTAGTTATGGATATGGAACATAACACCCAAAAAATTAGTTGTACTTGCTACTCATGGAGATGGGGAACCTCCTAAAACCCTCGATGCTCGTTATGTAAAAGATATTATGCACTACTTTGATAATCCTGAGAAAGCCCCATTCAACTATATAATGGGAGTAACGTTGGATCAACGTGAATACTTTAGGTATTATCGCCTGACACAAAAAGGGAAACTTTTATGGGATCAAATTTATATGTTGCATTGGTATGCTCGATATTTATGCTTGAGATGTGATTTTACTTGTTGCTCTAGGATGAATGCTTCACACCTTCCCTTTTCATGTGAATTTAATGATAATGAAACCTTGGCTTCTTACGCTAGAGGTATATATGATTATTGTGATGTGGAATGAATAGAAGAATTTGTTGCTTTTAAGGGTGCTTATGAAATTGAATCTTTGTTTGAAAAGTTTGAAGCTTTTGATGATGATGTTTATAGGCCTGAAAATTTTGCCATCCTTAAATATTGCTATGATAATTATAAATTCAATTCCGATATTGATGCATTTATTGAGAAAGTCTCCACTGTCCAAGAAGAGATTAATATTTTACAGGAGTCTATGGAAGAAGGAATTGATGAAACTGTGAGCTCATTGGATGAAAAGGATGATGAGGAGAGCGAAGAACAAGTGGAGGAAGAACGGATTAGCTACCCATGCCTACCTTCTAATGAGGTAACCCTCCAACTCATACATTATTTAATGCCCCTTTGTTCTTACCGAAGGATGAATGCCACGACAATTGCTATGATCTCGTTGATTCATTTGAAATATCCCTTTTTAATGAACTTGATGATTGTTATGCTTGTGGCCAAGTTGCCAATATGAATTATGCTTATGGAGATGAACTTGCTATAGTTCCTTATGTTACGAATGAAATTGTTGGTATTGCACCCACACATGATAGTCCTATTATCTTTTTTAATTCTCCAAACTACACTATATAGGAGAAGTTTGCCCTTATTAAGGATTATGTTGATGGGTTGCATTTTACCGTTGCACATGATGATTTTGATGAATGTAATATGCATGTGCTTGCTGCTCCTACTTGCAATTATTATGAGAGAGGAACTACATCTCCGCCTCTTTATGTTTCCAACACGATAAAATTGCAAGAAACTGCTTATGCTATGTATTGGCCTTTACTTGATGTTCATGAATTGTTCTTGTATGACATGCCGATGCATAGGAAGAGAGTTATACTTCGTCATTGATTGATATATGTTTATTTGTGCTCACTACTAAATGCCAAACCATTGTTAATTAAAATTGGCTTTGATATACCTTGGGATCCGGGTGGATCCATTACTTGAGCACTTTATGCCTAGCTTAATGGCTTTAAAGAAAGCGCTGCGGGGGAGACAACCCGGAAGTTTTAGAGAGTCATCTATTTCTGTTTAGTGCTTTTATAAAGTTTAAAAAGAAAAAAATATAGAGGGGAAACTTAAAACTTCACTAAAAGAAAAGTGAAACTGAGAGGGACGAGCATTGTGAAAGTGGGAGCTAGCCTTGAACTTTGTTCATGCCCATGGAAATTTTGTCAATCTCAAATTACAGAAACTTTTCAACAAAAATAATTATCCCCTTGTACAATTCCATTGTATTATAAAAATAATGTGCCAAGATTTTCCTTTAGGATGGGTAGATTGCTTGTTGGTTTGTGTGGTGCAAAACAAAAACTTTGGCTGTAGTGCGCGATTTTACATTTTTTATTACTGGAACGTTAAACGGTTCTGAAACTTTTTGCATTGTCTTTCTATGCAATTTTTTTCCTAATTTTCTCAGAATTTTTAGAGTTACAAAAGTATGGTAGATGTTCAAATCTTTAAAGACTGTCCTGTTTTCACAGATTGTTGTTATAGCTTCATTATTTGCGTATGTTTGAATTCTTGTTGAAGCCTCCTTGACTTGGGGCCATAGAATTGTGATAGCATACAGTGGGTAATGTTTTTTTATAATTATACAATAATGTTACAACAGTACATGATGGGATTTCATTGCCATTTTCACTAACCCCACCACTAAAAGTTCGTTTAAGTTTTGTGTGGATGAAGTGTTCGAAGATCGAGGAGGTCTCGGTATGAGGAGAAGGAGGAGAGGCAAGAGCTCAAGCTTGGGGATGCCCAAGGCACCCCAAGTAAATATTCAAGGAGACTCAAGCGTCTAAGCTTGGGGATGCCCCGGAAGGCATCCCATCTTTCTTCAACAAGTATCAGTATGTTTTCGGTTTCGTTTCGTTCGCGTGATATGTGCAAATCTTGGAGCGTCTTTTGCTTTTAGTTTTCGTTTTTCTTTTATGCACCATGATGGTATGAGATAGTCCATGGTTGATTTATAGAATGCTCATTGCACTTCACTTATATCTTTTGAGTATGGCTTTATAGAATGCTTCATGTGCTTCACTTATATCATTTGAAGTGTGGATGGCCTGTTTCTCTTCATATAGAAAACCGATGTTCGTAGAATGCTCTTTTGCTTCACTTATATTTGTTAGAGCATGAACTTTTGTATAAACAATTAAAATCTCATGCTTCACTTATACCTATTTAGAGAGTCAACAAGAATTCGTCAATTGCATGGTTAGTCATAAAATCCTACATAAAACTTATGGATCACTGAATATGATATCTTTGATTCCTTGCAATAGTTTTGCGATATAGAGGTGATAAATATGTGGGAAGTACTAGTAAACGGTTGCGGTTAAGTAAGAATATTGGTGTTAAGGTTTGTGATTCCCGAAGCATGCACACATGGTCTCTCGTTATGTTATGAAAGTTGGAGCGCAATTTATAATTGATTGTCTTCCTTATTAGTGGTGGTTGGGGATGAGTGATGGTCTTTTCCTACCAATCTATCCCCCTAGGGGCATGCGTAGTAGTACTTTGCTTCAAGGGCTAATAAACTTTTGCAATAAGTATATGAGTTCTTTATGACTAATGTGAGTCCATGGATTATACGCACTCTTACATTTCCGAAATTTTCTAGCCTCTACGGTACCGTGCATTGCCCTTTCTCGCCTCGAGACGTGGTGCAAACTTTGTCGGTGCATCCAAACCCCGTGACATGATACACTCTATCACACATAAGCCTTATTATATCTTCATCAAAACAACCACCATACCTACCTATTATGGCTTTTCCATGGCCATTCCAAGATATATTGCCATGCAACTTCCACCGCTTTCGTTTGATGACTTGAGCATTCATTGTCATATTGCTTTGCATGATCATATAGCTAACGTAGTAGTTGTGGCTCAGCCACCGTGCATAATTTTTATACATGTTACGCTAGATCATCAGTCATAGGCATTCATATAGAGTCATATTTTGTAGGTATCGAGTTGTAATTTTTATTTCTGTTGAGTTATAAGTAAATTGAAGTGTGATGATCACCATTTTTAGAGCAGTGCCCAGTGAGGAAAGAATGATGGAGACTATGATTCCCCCACAAGTCGGGATGAGACTCCGGGCATTGAGAGAAAAAAAATAGAAAAAGAAAAAAAAGAAAAAAAAGAGAAGGGGCATTGTTAGTATCCTTTACCACACTTGTGCTTCAAAGTAGCACCATGTTTTTCATATGGAGAGTCTCATATGTTGCCACTTCCATATACTAGTGGGAATATATCATTATAGGATTAGATGCATACCCACTTAGTTTTCATATGGAGCTTTCATACACTTATAGCTCTTAGTGCATTCGTTGCATGGCAATCCCTACTCCTCACATTGATATCAATTGATGGGCATCTCCATAGCCCGTTGTTTAGCCGCGTTGATGTGAGACTTTCTTACTTTTTTGTCTCCTTTATATTTACCCCTATCATCATACTCTATTCCACCCTAGTGCTATATCCATGGCTTGCGCTCATGAATTGCGTAAGGGTTGAAAAAGCTGAAGCGTGTTAAAAAGTATGAACCAATTTCTCGGCTTGTCATCGAGGTTGTACATGATTTATACTTTGTGTTAAGAAGACAGAGCATGATAAGACTGTATGATTTTGTAGGGATAGCTTTCTTTAGCGTTGATATTATGAAAGACATAATTGTTTGTTGGGATGCCAGAGTATTGATGTCTTTATGTCAAATTATAGACTATTACATTGAAACACTTATGTCTTAATATTCATGCCATGACTAGACATATGATCAAGTTTATGTTAGGTAGCATTCCACATAAAAAATTATCCTTTTTATCATTTACCTACTCGAGGACGAGCAGGAATTAAGCTTGGGGATGCCGATACGTCTCTATCGTATCTATAGTTTTTGATTGTTTCATGCCAATATTATACAAGTTTTACATACTTTTGGCAGCTTTTTATATGATTTATTTGGACTAACTTACTCATCCAGTGCCCAGTGCCAGTTCCTGTTTGTTGCCTGTTTTTGTATCTTAGAAAATCCATATCAAATGAAGTCCAAACGTGATGCAACTACACGGAGAATTATTTTGGAATATTTGTGATTTTTAGGAAGTGGAATCAACGTAAACGGAGGCCCGATGCACCACAACCCACCAGGGCGCGCCACCAGGCCCAGACGCACCCTGGTCTATCGTGCCATCCTTGAACGTCGGTTGGAGCTATACTTCGGGTGCAAGGAAGCTTATATCCGAAAAAAATCATGTAAAAAGATCAGCGCAATCGGAGTTACGGATCTCCGGGAATTTAAGAAACCGTGAAGGGCCAGATCTAGGGAACAAGAAACAGAAGAGGACAGAGAGACAGATCCAATCTCGGAGGGGCTCTCGCCCCTCCACAGCCATGGAGGCCATGGAACAGAGGGGGGAACCCTCCTCCCATCTAGGGGGGAGGCCAAGGAAGAATAAGAAAGAGGGGGGCTCTCTCCCCCTCACCCCGGTGGCGCCGGAGTGCCGTTGGGGCTAGGATCGTGAAGACGATCTACATCACAACCTTGCTACCGTCAACACCAACTTTCTCCCCCTCTATGCAGCGGTGTAACACCTCCCCCCCCCCCGATGTAATCTCTACTTAAACATGGTGCTCAACTCCATATATTATATCCCAATGATCTATGGTTATCCTATGATGTTTGAGTAGATCCGTTTTGTCCTATGGGTTAATCGTGATCTTGGTTGGTATGTTTGTATATTTTATTTATGGTGTTGTCCTACGGTGCCCTCCGTCTCGCGCAAACGCAAGGGCCCCCCGCTGTAGGGTGCTGCAATATGTTCATGGTTTGCTTATGGTGGGTTGCGAGAGTGACAGAAACTTAAACCCGAGTAGGTGGGGTATGACGTATGGGAGTAAAGAGGACTTGATACTTAATGCTATGGTTGGGTTTCACGACCTTAATGATCTTTAGTAGTTGCGGATGCTTGCTAGAGTTCCAATCATAAGTGCATATGATCCAAGTAGAGAAAGTATGTTAGCTCATGCCTCTCCCTCATATAAAATTACAAGAATGAATACCGGTACTTGTTATCGATTGCCTAGGGACAAATTACTTTCTTGTTGACAATAGCTATCTCCTTTTATTACCTTGCAATTTATTCTTAGTTTTATTCTCGCGAACTACTCATAGTTTTATTCTCGCAAAATAGTTTCATACTTGTTTTAGGTAAAGCAAACTTCAAGCGTGCATAGAGTTGTATCGGTGGTCGATAGAACTTGAGGGAATCTTTGTTCTACCTTTAGCTCCTCGTTGGGTTCGACACTCTTACTTATCGAAAGAGGCTACAATTGATCCCCTATACTTGTGGGTTATTAGCGCTCCGGTGGCTCCGAGCTTGAAGTCGAGGGTGCATACGATGTAGCAGAGCTCGGCGCAGTTCCTGGGCACGACGAAGGAGCACGGGCGTTCACTGGCCGCGGGATCGAATGACGCACGGTGACGGCAGCATCGAGCGGCAGGGGGGAGAGGGAGTGAGTGAGGGAGAGTGGGGATCGGGCCTAGGGTTTGGGTGTAAGAGTGGGGTTCTATGGGTTGTTAGATGGGCCAGTGATACGTCTGCAACGTATCTATAATTTATGAAGTATTCATGCCATGTTTATAATATTTTTACATGATTTTGGTACGATTTGATTAGAACTAACCCAGACTGACGTTGTTTTCAGCAGAACTACCGTGGTGTTGTTTTTGTGCAGAAATAAAAATTCTCGGAATGCGCTGAATATCAACAAAGAATATCTGTGGAAAATATAAAAAATACTGGAACAAAAAGCTACCGGAGGGGAGTCTCGAGGACACCACGAGGGTGGAGGGCACCCCCCTAGGGTGCGCCCCTGCCTTGTGGACTCCCTATGGGGCCCCCTAACATGAAACCAATGCCAACCCCTCCTATAAATCCAGAAAACCCCAGAAGAGAAAGGATATCGGAAGTTCCACTGTCGCAAGACTCTGTAGCCACGAGAAATCAATCTAGGCCCTCTCCGGCATCCTGCCTAAGAGGGCATCATCACCGGAGGCCATGGGGGAGGATCTCGGAGGGGCCATCATCGCCATGGAGGCCAAGGACCAGAGGGAGAACCTCTCCCCATCCAGGGGGGAGGCCATGGAAGAGGAAGCACAAGGGGGACAACCTCCCCTCCTCTCTCTTGGTGGGGCCGGAGTGCCATCGAAAGGGGAATCATCGCCACGGTGATCGTCTTCATCAACATCACCATCCTCATCTCTTTTACGCAGTCCACTGATACGTCTCCAACATCTCTATAATTTGTTATTGTGCCATGCTATTATATTATCCATCTTGGATGTTTTATATGCATTTATATGCTATTTTATATGATTTTTGGGACTAACCTATTAACCTAGAGCCCAGTGCCAATTTCTGTTTTTTCTTTGTTTTTGAGTTTTACAGAAAAGGAATACCAAACGGAGTCCAATTGACCTGCCAATTTTTGTGGATTTTTTATGGACCAGAAGAAGCCCCCGAAGCAAAAGAGTTGGGCCAGAAGAGTCCCGAGCCAACCACGAGGGTGGAGGGTGTGCTCCCCTACCTCGTGGCTGACTCGGAGACCCCCCTGACTTGTTCCCGATGCCAAAAATTCCTATAAATACAGAAACCCCCGAAAAGAAACCTAGATCGGGAGTTCTGCCGCCGCAAGCCTCTGTAGCCACCAAAACCCAATCGGGACCCTGTTCCGACACCCTGCCGGAGGGGGGGTCCATCACCGGTGTCCATCTTCATCATCCCGGCGCTCTCCATGACGAGGAGGGAGTAGTTCACCCTCGGGGCTGAGGGTATGTACCAGTAGCTAGGGGTCGGCACACGTTTTTGTCTTGACTCTCCGGTAGAAACTTTGGGGCACTCTTTGAAGTTCTTTGTGTTCGTTTGAATAGATGAATATGAGATTGTGTGATGCATATCGTATAATCAGACCCGCAGATACTTGTGGTGACATTGGAATATCTAGGTGACATTAGGGTTTTGGTTGATGTGTGTCTTAAGGTGTTATTTTACTTTGAACTCTAGGGTTGTTTGTGACACTTATAGGAATAACCCAATGGATTGATCCGAAAGAATAACTTTTTGAGGTGGTTTCGTACCCTACAATAATCTCTTCATCTATTCTCCACTATTAGTTACTTTGGAGTGACTCTTTGTTGCACGTTGAGGGATTGTTATATGATCCAATTATGTTATCATTGTTGAGAGAACTTGCACTAGTGAAAGTATGAACCCTAGGCCTTGTTTCGAAGCATTGCAATACCATTTTTGCTCACTTTTACCACTTGTTACCTTGCTGTTTTTACAATTTCAGATTACAAAAATCCATATCTACTATCCATATTGCACTTGTATCACCATCTCTTCGCCGAACTAGTGCACCTATACAATTTACCATTGTATTGGGTGTGTTGGGGACACAAGAGACTCTTTGTTATTTGGTTGCAGGGTTGTTTGAGAGAGACCATCTTCATCCTACACCTCCCAAGGATTGATAAACCTTAGGTCATCCACTTGAGGGAAATTTGCTACTGTCCTACAAACCTCTGCACTTGGAGGCCCAACAACGTCTACAAGAAGAAGGTTGTGTAGTAGACATCATCCACTCTCCCGCACCCCGCTGTAATCACCTACTTGAACATGGCGCTTTATGCCACATATTATGATCCAATGATGTGTTGCCATCCTATGATGTTTTGAGTAGATTTCCTTTGTCTTTGGGTTGATTGATGATCTAGATTGGTTTGAGTTGTATGTTTTATTATTGGTGCTGTCCTATGGTGCCCTTTGTGTCGCGCAAGCATGAGGGATCCCTGCTGTAGGGTTTGCAATATGTTCATGTTTGCTTATTGTCTGCATTGCGTGAGTGACTGAAACACAAACACGGATAAGTGGGTCATGGCGTATGGGAATAAAGAGGACTTGATACTTTAATGCTATGGTTGGGTTTTACCTTAATGATCTTTAGTAGTTGCGGATGCTTGCTAGAGCTTCAATCATAAGTGCATATGATCCAAGAAGAGAAAGTATGTTAGCTTATGCCTCTCCCGCATAGGAAATTGCAATAGTGATTACCGATCTTGTTAACAATTGCCTAGGACAATTCCGCACACCGACCCATCATTATTCCACACTCGTCATTTATAATACTTAAGTAATATATTCTAACTTTATGATAACAACACCTACTTTTATATTTTATCTCTCCGATATCATGCAAAGTTATCCTCTTCATACCCAGCATAGTTTTATTTCTCGTTTCTAGTTGGAAGCAAACATTCGGTGTACGTAGAGTCGTATCAGTGGTAGATAGGACTTGAGAGAATATTGATCTTACCTTTAGCTCCTTGTGGGTTCGACACTCCATACTTATCACTTCCACCTTTGGAAATTGCTACGATGATTCCTTGCACTTGGGGATTATCAGCCAGTTGGGCTGGCCTGGTGATACATCTCCAACATATCTATAATTTTTTATTGTTCCATGCTATTATATTACATGTTTTGGATGTTTATGGGCTTTACTTTACACTTTTATATCATTTTTGGGACTAACCTATTAACTGGAGGCCCAGCCCATATTGTTGTTTTCTTGCCTATTTCAGTGTTTCGAATAAAAGGAATATCAAACGGAGTCCAAATGGAATGAAACCTTCGGGAAAGTTATTTTTGGAAGAAAGCAATCCAAGGGACTTGGAGTGCAAGTCAGGGAAGCTTCGAGGAAGCCACGAGATAGGGGGGCGTGCCCACCCCCCTAGGCACACCCTCCACTCTCGTGGGCCCCTCGTGGCTCCCTCGACCAACTTCTTTCGCCTATATATTCCCATATACCCTAAAACCATCGAACAACACAATAGATCGAGAGTTCCGCCGCCACAAGCCTCTATAGCCACCAAAAACCTCTTGGGAGCCCGTTCCGGCACCCTGCCGGAGGGGGAATCCATCACCTGTGGCCATCTTCATCATCTCGGCGCTCTCCATGATGAGAAGGGAGTAGTTCACCCTCGGGGCTGAGGGAATGTACCAGTAGCTATGTGTTTGATCTCTCTCTCTCGTGTTCTCTCTATGGCACGATCTTGATGTATCGTGAGCTTTGCTACTATAGTTGGATCTTATGATGTTTCTCCCCCTCTACTCTCTTGTGATGAATTGAGTTTTCCTCTTGAAGTTATCTTATCGGATTGAGTCCTTAAGGATTTGAGAACACTTGATGTATGTCTTGCCGTGCTTATCTGTGGTAACAATGGGATATTCACGTGATCCACTTGATGTATGTTTTGGTGATCAACTTGCGGGTTCCGCCCATGAACCTATGCATAGAGGTTGACACACGTTTTCGTCTTGACTCTCCGGTAGAAACTTTGGGGCACTCTTTGAAGTACTTTGTGTTTGTTGAATAGATGAATCTGAGATTGTGTGATGCATATCGTATAATCATGCCCACGGATACTTGAGGTGACAATGGAGTATCTAGGTGACATTAGGGTTTTGGTTGATTTGTGTCTTAAGGTGTTATTCTAGTACGAACTCTATGATAGATTGAACGGAAAGAATAGCTTCGTGTTATTTTACTACGGACTCTTGAATAGATAGAACAGAAAGGATAACTTTGATGTGGTTTCGTACCCTACCATAATCTCTTCATTTGTTCTCCGCTATTAGTGGCTTTGGAGTGACTCTTTGTTGCATGTTGAGGGATAGTTATATGATCCAATTATGCTATTATTGTTGATAGAACTTGCACTAGTGAAAGTATGAACCTATGCCTTGTTTCCTAGCATTGCAATACCGTTTACGCTCACCTTTATCATTAGTTGCCTTGCTGTTTTTATATTTTCAGATTTCAAAAACCTATATCTACTATCCATATTGCACTTGTATCATCATCTCTTCGCCGAACTAGTGCACCTATACAATTTGCCATTGTATTGGGTGTGTTGGGGACACAAGAGACTTTTTGTTATTTGGTTGCAGGGTTGTTTGAGAGAGACCATCTTCATCCTACGCCTCCCACGGATTGATAAACCTTAGGTCATACACTTGATGGAAATTTGCTACTGTCCTACAAACCTCTGCACTTGGAGGCCCAACAACGTTTACAAGAAGAAGGTTGTGTAGTAGACATCACATGGCTACCAGCTGGGCCGACTGGCCTAGTGGGGGGATTTTCTTTTCTGTTTTCTGTTTTTTTGTCCTTTTCTTTTTACTTATTTTTCCTTTACTGTTTTCTATTTATTTTAACTGCCAAATGATTTTTGAAAACTATGAAACTTTGCACATAATTCCTAGTCAACACTATAAGGTTGCACAAAAAGTTTGGTGCCAATTGGAACTGTTCAAATAGATAGTTGAATTAAAATGCTTTTATTTAATCTTGTTGTTCCACTAAATTAATTCCATGGGCAAATCGGGAAACCAAATGAGGTTGGTTCCAATATGTTCATTACTTAGTGAATATTTGCCACCCATCAAACATTTTTATTTGATAGTTTGAAGAAATAACTATTTGACTTGTATTTGAAATTTGATTTTGACTCGGTTTTGGACTAACGCGAGATCAACAACAGTGACAGCGGTGACATGGCATCGTTAGTATGTGATTACTTTAGCCTAATTATCCGGGCATCACAATCAAGTATACATAGTATGGAAGTACATTCCATGAGAATCTAGGACATGTTTGGTAGCTTGCACTATTTTTTGCCCCCTTGCATGTGTGACTTAACTGGGATGGGTTAAGCTAATGCAGGCTCAAAACCATGTTGTGCGCATGGTTTGGTAGCCTATATTGTGCCAGTGATTGTATTATGTCTGGTGTTTGGTGATGACCCACAAGTATTGGGGATCAATCACAGTCCTTTCAGTAAGTACGAGTGTCGAACCCAACGAGGAACAGAAGGAATCAATAAGCGGTTTTCAGCAAGATATTCTTTGCAAGTGTTGTAAGACAGTTGTGATAGATAGCTTGATAGTGATATAAGTTGTACTCCCTCCATCCTACAATATAATAGCGTTTTTCAAGCTAGCAAGTAATAGTTAACCAAAGTAGTAAGATGCAGTGGCTCAGTCCTTATTATTGCTAAGGATGGGCCGGAAGTACTTCTTACAGTAATTTAAGCATTCTTAAGGACACACAGAAATTCGTCTCGTTGCTTTCACCATGATTCGTCGACTTATGTTCACTGCTTTGATAAGTTGTTATGTGGGTGGACCGAAGCTAAGGTATTGTTCTTACTTGAACAAACAACCTACTTATGATTAGGAACAAAAGGAATCAATAAGCGGTTTTCAACAAGATATTCTTTGCAAGTGTTGTAAGACAATTGTGACAGAGAGCTTGATAGTGATATAAGTTGTACTCCCTTCGTCCAACAATATAAGAGTGTTTTTCAAGCTAGCAAGTAACAGTTAACCAAAGTAGTAAGATGCAGCGGCCCAATCCTTATTATTGCTAAGGACGGGCCCAAAGTACTTCTTATAGTAACTTAAGCATTCTTAAGGACACACGGAAATTCGTCTAGTTGCTTTCACCATGATTCATCGGCTTACGTTCACTGCTTTGATATGTTGTTATGTGGGTGGACCGAAGCTAAGGTATTGTTCTTACTTGAACAAACAACCTACTTATGATTACCCCCTCTCACAAACATCCGCAAATACAAAAGAAGAATAAGATAAATCTAACCATAGCATTAAACAAAAGGATCCAAAACAACTCCTTACAGAACAGTTCATAAATCAGGGTTTAGGTTTCCGTCACTCCCGCAATCCATCATCTACAAACTGATCCCACAATGTCTTCCCCTATGCCCAAAAAAGGTGAAGTGTAATCTAGTCGACGTTCACATGGCACCACAAGAGGAAGAACAACATAATGTATCATCAAAGCATTGTACAAAACCCAACTTCACATGATTACTTATAACAAGACTTCTCCCATGTCGTCAAGAACAAATGGAACTACTCACAAAGCATAAGTGTGTTCATGACCAGAGGATAAATATGTAATTAACAATCTGAACATATAATATTCCATCGAGTAAACCAACTAGCATCAACTACGAGATGTAATCAACACTACTAACACCCCCAGGTACCAATATGAGGTGTTTGGGGGAGAAATGTCATTGTCCGGACTATCCACCATGTTATCTTCAACACGCGGGCCCAGCAAAAAAAACCACCCCACGATGCACCCTTCTCTTTTCCTGTAGAATGATGGCATGTAAGACACACATGGTAGCATAACACCTTCGTGTAAGTATCACAAATAGTAATAGTTCCCAATGAAGAGCGGAGGAGAGTATTTATAAGTAGTGTTTCTGTCACACAAAAATTGTCACGGTTCTTATTTGAAGTAATTGCCTATGATTCTGCAGAAGTTATTAGTGTCCCAAGAGGCAAATGGACCAGAATAGTGAATAAGATGAGTTTGCAGCAGCAAGATGATAACCCACAAGTATAGGGGATCGCAACAGTTTTCGAGGATAGAGTATTCAACCCAAATTTATTGATTCGACACAAGGGGAGCCAAATAATATTCTCAAGTATTAGTAGTTGAGTTGTCAATTCAACCACACCTGGATAACTTAGTATCTGCAACAAAGTATTTAGTAGCAAAGTAGTATGGAAGTAACAGTAACAGTAGCAAAAGTAATGGTAGCAGTTCTGTAGTAATTGTAATGGTAGCAACGGTAAAGTAAATAAGCAAAGCACAATATGTGAAAAGCTCGTAGGCATTGGATCAGTGATGGATAATTATGTCGGATGCGGTTCATCATCTAACAGTTATAACATAGGGTGACACAGAACTAGCTCCAGTTCATCAATGTAATGTAGGCATGTATTCCGAATATAGTCATACGTGCTTATGGAAAAGAACTTGTATGACATCTTTTGTCCTACCCTCCCATGGCAGCGGGGTCCTAGTGAAAACTAAGAGATATTAAGGCCTCCTTTTAATAGAATACCGGACCAAAGCATTAACACATAGTGAATACATGAACTCCTCAAACTACGGTCATCACCGAGAAGTATCCCGATTATTGTCACTTCGGGGTTGTCGGATCATAACACATAATAGGTGACTATAGACTTGCAAGATAGGATCAAGAACTCACATATATTCATGAAAACATAATAGGTTCAGATCTGAAATCATGGCACTCGGGCCCTAGTGACAAGCATTAAGCATAGCAAAGTCATAGCAACATCAATCTCAGAACATAGTGGATACTAGGGATCAAACCCTAACAAAACTAACTTGATTACATGGTAAATCTCATCCAACCCATCACCATCCAGCAAGCCTATGATGGAATATGAAATTGGTGATGGAGGATGGTTGATGATGACGACGGCAACGAATCCCCCTCTCCAGAGCCCCGAACAGACTCCAGATCAGCCCTCCCGAGAGAGATTAGGGCTTCGCGGCGGCTCCGTGTCGTAAAACGCGATGAAACTTTCTCTCTGATTTTTTTTCTCCACGAAAGCAAATATATGGAGTTGGAGTTGTGGTCGGTGGACCTCCAGGGGGCCCACGAGGCAGGGGTGCGCCCCCACCCTCGTGGACAGGGTGTGGGCCCGCTTACATTGATTCTTTCGCCAATATTTTTTATTAATTCTGAAAAGTTGCTCCGTGGATTTTCAGGTTATTCCAAGAACTTTTATTTCTGCACAAAAATAACACCATGGCAGTTCTGCTGAAAACAGCGTCAGTCCGGGTTAGTTCTGTCCAAATCATGCAAGTTAGAGTCCAAAACAAGGGCAAAAGTGTTTGGAAAAGTAGATACGACGGAGACGTGTCAACTCCCCCAAGTTTAAACCTTTGCTTGTCCTCAAGCAATTCAGTTGACAAACTGAAAGTGATAAAGAAAAACTTTTACAAACTCTGTTTGCTCTTGTTGTTGCAAATATGTAAAGCCATCATTCAAGTTTTCAGCAAAGATTGTGAACTAACCATATTCACAATAACACTTAGGTCTCATGTTTACTCATATCAATAGCATAATCAACTAGCGAGCAGTAATAATAAAACTCAGATGACAACACTTTCTCAAAACAATCATAATATGATATAACAAGATGGTATCTCGCTAGCCCTTTCTGAGACTACAAAACATAAATGCAGAGCACCTTTAAAGATCAAGGACTGACTAAACATTGCAATTCATGGTAAAAGAGATCCAGTCATACCCAATATAAACTAATAGTAATGCATGCAGATGACAGCGGTGCTCTCCAGCGGGTGCTTTTTAATAAGAGGGTGATGACTCAACATAAAAGTAAATAGATAGGCCCTTCGCAGAGGGAAGCAGGGATTTGTAGAGGTGCCAGATATCGATTTTGAAATAGAGATGAATAACATTTTGAGTGGTATACTTTCATTGTCAACATAACAACTATGAGATCTCGATATCTTCCATGGTACACACATTATATGCGGTTCCCAAATAGAATGGTAAAGTTTATACTCCCCCACCACCAACAAGCATCAATCCATGGCTTGCCCGATACAACGGATGCCTCCAACTAGCAATAATCCTGGGGGAGTTTTTTATTATTATTTTGATTTGATTTGAGCATGGGACTGGGCATCCCGGTGACCATGCTTTTTCTCGTGAATGAGGAGCGGAGTCCACTCCTCTTGAGAATAACCCACCTAGCATGGAATATACAGACAGCCCTAGTTGATACATGAGTTGTTCGAACATACAAAATAGAATTTCATTTGAAGGTTTGGAGTTTGGCACAATCAAATTTACTTGGAACGGCAGATAGATACCGCATATAGGAAGGAATGGTGGACTCATATGGAATAACTTTGGGGTTTATGGATTTTGGATGCACAAGCAGTATTCCCGCTTAGTATAGGTGAAGGCTAGAAAGAGATTGGGGAGCGACCAGCTGAGAGAGCGACAACAGTCATGAACATGCATTAAAACTAATCAACACTGAGTGCAAGCATGAGTAGGATATAATCCACCATGAACATAAATATCGTGAAGGCTATGTTGGTTTTGTTTCAACTACATGCGTGAACATGTGCCAAGTCAAGTCACTCGAATCATTCAAAGGAGGATACCACCCTATCATACCACATCACAAATATTTTAATAGCATGTTGGCACGCAAGGTAAACCATTATAAGCTCCTAGCTAATTAAGCATGGCATAAGCAACTATAATCTCTAATTGTCATTGCAAACATGTTTATTCATAATAGGTTGAATCAGGAACGACGAACTAATCATATTTACAAAAACAAGAGAGGTCGAGTTCATACCAGCTTTTCTCATCTCAATCAGTCCATCATATATCGTGATTATTGCCTTTCACTTGCACGACCGAACGGTGTGTATAATAATAATAGTGCACGTGCATTGGACTAAGCTGGAATCTGCAAGCATTCAATTCAAGGGAGAAGACCAGGTAATATGGGATCTTGGTTAAATGAACAATCATGCATATGAGAGCCACTAAACATTTTCATTATGGTTTTCTCCTCTCGACCCCCAAAGGAAAGAAAAGAAATAAAACTATTTACATGGGAAAGCTCCCAACAAGCAAAAGAAGAACAAGGAATCTTTTTGGGTTTTCTTTTTAATTATTACTACTACAGACATGGAAAGTAAGCTAACTAATTTATTTTTTTGGTTTTTCTTAAGGTTGTTCAAACACACAAGAAGAAAGCTAGAAAAAGAAATTAAACTAGCATGGATAGTACAATGAAAAAGTATGAGCACGGACAACTAGAATGAGTGTGTGAACATGAATGTAATGTCGGTGAGAAATACGTACTCCCCCAAGCTTAGGCTTTTGGCATAAGTTGGTCTATGCCCATGGATCGCGGCTACTCTCTCTAGTGTACTGAGGAGTGTCATCATATTGCCACTGGCTGGCGATCTCCTCCGGATCCCACTGATAACAGGATGGTCGATAAGGGTCAAGTGGTGGTTCCGGCTCAGGCTCTGGAGATGATGTTTGGCCATGGAGCGTATAGACGGCGTCCGGCAAGATGAGGTAAGGGCCTGCAGTTAAATCAAACAAAGAGGGCGCAGGCAAGATAATAGTCTCACTGTGTTTCTTATGAAATCTCAAATTGTACAAGAGCATCTTATCATCATTTTTAACAATAAACTCATGTGCTACCATGCTCTTATAATCTAGAAACATAGGGGGTAGCAGTTTTTCCTCTTTCTCAAAATGCCTAATAGGTATCCTGAAATGTTTAGCAAGGCGTGAAGCATAGATACCTCCAAAGATGGGACCCTTTGTACAGTTTAGACTTAATCGTTTAGCAATAATAGCGCCCATACTAACAGAGTTATCACGAAATAAAGCATGGAACAAAATAATAATATCAGGGACACTAAGGTTTCCACAGTTTCCGTGACCAATTAAGCATCGACTAGCAAATATTGCAAAGTAGCGTAAAACAGGTAAATATATGCTAGTAATTCTTGCATCGGAAACCTTCCTCGTTTCCCCTACAGTGATAGTATCAATAAATCCATCTACATCTTTACGATGTGGTTCCTCTAAGCTGCCCAGAATGGTATCTTGCAAACCGTGCAAAATTCATATAGCGACATCTCCCTAGCCACATCATATAAATGAAACTCTACTAAAGGAGGTGATTTCTTAGGATAAAAGTAGAAATTTTGCACGAAACTATTGGTGACTAAGAGATACTGTTCAGCCTGGTCGTGGAGGAAGTCGGTGAGGCCCGCATTATCAGCCAAAGAATAAAAGTCATCATAAATCTCGGCTGCTCTCAAGAAATCATCACAAGGCCATTCACACGGCCGTACTTCCGCCACACGAGGAAGATTATACTTGGGCTTTTCATTCTCCGTAGCTTGTTTATCCTTAGAGCCTTGGCTAGAAGAGCCCCTCAAGAAAAATCTCTTCATCTTTTTCTGAAAATTTCTGAAATTTTTAGTAACTCAAAATAAAAGTGAATAAAACTCAACAAAATTGATAGCAACTACTCCCACAAGTGCCTAGAGCCTATATCATGCATTAAAATTACTTGGACCATACAAATTTGACATGCAAGCTCAAGAATAGGGTCGCCAAAGAACAATCCCCCAAAGCAGTTTTGTGAATGGAGCTTTGAGCAAGGAGGTCGAAAATGGCAGTAAATGAGCTAGAACTCGTGATTGAGCTGGATGGTGATTTTTTTGGGAGGAAGAAGTGTGTGGGTGCAGTAATAAGTGGAGGGGGGCCACCACGGGCCCACGAGGCAGGGGGCACGCCCTGTAGGGGTGAGCGCACCCTGGACCCTCGTGGCCAGGTGCCAGCTCCCACTGCTGTGTTCTCAGTGCCAGATATTCTCAAATATTCCAGAAAAAATCATATTAAATTTGCAGGGCATTTGGAGAAATTTTATTTTCGGGTATTTTTTATTGCATGGATAATTCAGAAAACAGATAGAAAATACTATTTTTACTTTATTTAATCTAAATAACAGAAAGTAAAAGGAGGGTACAAAAGGTTGTGCCTTCTAATTTCATCCATCTCATGATCATCAAAAGGAATCCACTAACAAGGTTGATCAAGTCTTGTTAACAAACTCATTCCGAATAACATGGAACCGGAGAAATTTCGAATAACACTAGGTTACATCAACGGGGATATGCACATCCCCAATAATAAGAATATCATATTTCTTCTTGATAGTGGGAAGAGGAAATTCAAAACCTCCAATAATGGTAGTTGGAATTTTTCCAATATAATTGATGTTATGAACTTGAGGTTGTTTCCTTGGAAAGTGTACTGTATGCTCAGTACCATTGACATGAAAAGTGACATTGCCTTTGTTGCAATCAATAATAGCCCCTGTAGTATTCAAAAAGGGTCTACCAAGGATAACCGAAATACTATCGTCCTCGGGAATATCAAGAATAACAAAGTCTGTTAAGATAGTGACGTTTGCAACCACAGCAGGCACATCCTCACAAACACCAAGAGGTATAGCAGTTGATTTATCAGCCATTTGCAAAGATATTTCAGTAGGTGTCAACTTATTCAATTCAAGTCTATGATATAAAGAGAGAGTCATAACACTAACACCGTCTCCAAGATCACATAAGGCAGTTTTAACATAGTTTCTTTTAATGGAGCATGGTATAGTTGGTACTCCTGGATCTCCAAGTTTCTTTGGTATTCCATCTTTAAAAGTATAATTAGCAAGCATGGTGGAAATTTCAGCTTCCGCTATCTTTCTTTTATTTGTAATAATATCCTTCATGTACTTAGCATAAGGATTTACTTTAAGCATATCAGTTAAGCACATACGTAAAAAGATAGGTCTAATCATTTCAGCAATGCGCTCAAAATCCTCATCATCCTTTTTCTTGGATGGCTTAGGAGGAAAAGGCATGGGTTTTTGAACCCATGGTTATCTTTATTTACCGTGCTTCCTAGCAACAAAGTCCTCTTATCATAACGTTGATTATTTGATTGTGGGTTATCAAGATCAACAACAGGTTCAATCTCTACATCATTATTATTGCTAGGTTGAGCATCAACATGAACATTATCATTAACATTATCACTAGTTTCATGTTCATCACCAGATTGTGTTTCAGCATTAGAAATAGAAATATCATTGGGATTCTCAGGTGTGTCTACAATAGGTTCACTAGAAGCATGCAAAGTCCTATCATTTTTCTTTTTCTTCTTTTTAGAAGGACTAGGTGCATCTAAATTGTTCCTCTGAGAATCTTACTCAATTCTCTTAGGGTGGCCTTCAGGATACAAAGGTTCCTGAGACATTTTACAAGTTCTAGTAGCCACTCTAACAACAAAATCATGTTTATTATTTAATTCATCGAGCAAATCACTTTGAGCTTTAAGTACTTGTTCTGCTTGAGTGGTAACCATAGAAGCATATTTACTAATGAGTTTAAGTTCACCTTTGACTCTAGCCATATAATCACTCAAGCGTCCAATCATGTAAGAATACTCTTTAATTCTCTACCAACATAAGCATTGAAATTTTCTTGTCTAGCCATAAAGTCATCAAATTCATCCAAGCATTGGCTAGCAAACTTAGTAGACGGGATTTCAACTTTATCATATCTATAGAGAGAATTTACCTTTACTACCTGTGTCGGGTCATCAAGTGTGATGCCCGGATAATTAAGCTACCGTAACCTCTACTAATGATGCCACGTTACCACGTTTACAGTTGTTAAAACTCGCGTTGGTTCGAATCCGGTCCAAATTCAAAATTTAAAATAAGGTAAAACAAATTATTTCTTCAAGCAGTAAACTAAAATGTTCATCTTGTGCCAAATAATCCATAATGAATATTTGTGGTGAACCTATTTTTTGTGTGTTTAAATGGCCTAAGTTATTTGAAACTGATGCTTAAGAAAAAGAAAAGGGAGAGAGAGAGAGCAACCCCCTCCCTGGATCGAACCCACCTGGGCCGGCCCACCTAACCCACCCGAGCCAGCCCAGTTGCCCCCCTCGCACTGGTCTCTCCCCCTGTTTCTCGGTCTCAGACCACAACAGGGGCGTCCCTGCCGAACCCACCTCGTCGGCCACGCCGCTACAGGCGCTGCGGGGAGGATAAGGACGCCAACATTGACCCCCTGCCCCCCTGAGAGATCTTTTCCCCCCTTCCCCACGAGCTGTTGCTTGGCCTCTCCGCCTCTCCCATTCCCCACCGCATCCGAGCGCCGCCGTGGCCCCGCCGCCGTAATGCACGCGATCCCCGACACTGCCCCGCCTTGCCTCTGCGCCAAGAAGGACCACCTCGACCTCCTCTTCCTCCCCGACGAATCACCCAAGCAGGAGCGCCTCTGCATCGTCCCCTACATCGCCGTCTTGCTCCTCTGCTCCGACGAGCTTCTCCGACGAATCTGCCACACCGAGCCCTCCCCGAGCCCACTTGAGGACACCTACAGGACCAACGTGAGCACGCGCCTCTGTCCCCTCTCTTACCCGCGTGTTTCCGCCGCCGTAGCTCCTCCTCCCCGTCGTGTCCGAATGCGGCTCCACCTAAGCTCGTCGTCGGCGATGCTCCGGCGACCAAATGGCCTCGGCCCCGTGCACAACTCGCTTGCAACATCGCCTAGATCCCAACGCGCACACGCACGCGACTCGCCGTGCCCCATAGACCCCTATTCGTCGCTCACCGGAAACCCACCACCACCTGACTCGCCGCCGGCGACATTCCCGGCCGGCCCCGGCCACGCCACCACCTCCATTCGACGCGGTGTGGACTGGCCGTTCGAACAGACCAAACCACGGCCCCGGAGATGCCCTGTCGGTGAAACCCAAAGCTCACCCGCGCCTCGCCGCCGCGTTGGAGCTCGCCGGAGCAACTCCGACGAGGCCAGCCAGCCTAGGGCCACCCCCTGGGTCGCTGACCCATGGGCCCGAGGGGCCCGACCGGCCTGTTGACCCGGTCCACCATGCTGACTGGACCGGCCAGTGCAACTGACAGATGGGGCCCATGCCCCCTAATTAATGAAATTAACTAAGCTAATTTAGTTCATAATTGGACACTGACATGTGGGCCCAGTAGTTTAACTAACTATGTTTAGATTAGTTTTTTTAACTCTGTTTAACCCACTGTCTATGACTGGTGGGACCCAGCCACCAGGTTTGACTAGGACTGGCTGGGTTGATTGTTGACGTCGTGATGGCGTCAGGATGGCATCATATTTCTGTTCTTTTTGAGTTAAGTTAAATAATAACAATTGCAAAATATTGTTTAAACTTTGAAAATTCATAGAAAATAATCCGTAACTCGGATGAAAAGTTTTCTACATGAAAGTTGCTCAGAACGACGAGACCAATCCGAATGCGTGGTTCGTTCGTCTGCCACATGTCCCTAGCATAACAAACATGCAACAATCCCCCTCCGTTTCATCTGTCAGAAAATTTCAAACTCTGGGAAAACTTTCCCGAATGTTATCCCACTTCACCGGTATCGCGTAGCACTGCGTTAGAACACCTCTAGCACCTCTTATTGTCTTGTTGTGCATATATTTGCATGTATTTACTGTTTCTTCCCCCTCTTCTTCTCCGATAGACCTCGAGACCGCTGTTGATGTCCCTGTGATCGACTACGTCGATGATGACCTTCCTTCTTGTCTGAGCAACCAGGCAAGCCCCCCTTTTATCATCCCGATATCGCCCATTCCATTCTCTCATGCTTGCATTAGATTTTGCTACTGTTATTGTTTGCTCCTATTCTGATGCATAGCCTGCTTTTGTAACCTGCTCATTGTACCTTACCTGCTTATCCTAAACTGCTTAGTATAGGTTGGTTAGAGATCCATTAGTGACCCCCACCTTGTCCTTGTTGCCCCTGCTTCATCTTCGATGACTCGATCAACGTGATCGATGACCAGAGCCTGACACCTCACATCACATCACGCTCCTTTAGTTGCTCGACTCTGCAGAGCCACTATCGAGTGCCGAGGGTAAGACCTCACAACACATTCCCGATGAGAACTCTGTAGTGTAGCTATTCGGTCATGGTCAACAAGGGTGGTTCCTCTTTCACCATTCCCGATATGGCTCTGTCATGCAACCCATCAAGTGTGAACCTCGGGGGTGGTTCCTCTTACGTTCACCTTGATGATTACATTGAGTGGAATCCTCCGTGGGTGATTCCTCAGGTTTTCCACTTGATGTTTGGACACACGGTTACCTTGACTTTAATTGAGACCTTTGGGAAAGTCGGGCGGGCCTGGAGAGCACCCGCGAGATGGTTACGAGGCACGGCCGGGCCGGCAGGCCGCCCCCGAGTGGGCTGGGCTAGCCCTTGTCGTATTTCCTCAAGACGGGGTGACGGGGTCACCTTATCGTGAGTCTCTGCTCGTCTCCGCAAGCTAATAATACTCTATGGTTTGGGTATTCATTCTAAGTTGGCCTTTGGCCTTTACGCACCAACCACCACGCGAGAATAGTTATGGGCCTCGGCGTCGTGGTATCAGCCGAAGCTTTGTCAGACGTCCAGTTCAGCATTGCAGCATGGCCTAGTCGGCGCCCCAGTGGAGGTGGCCTGGATCGCCCTGCGCGCAACGATCCGGAGTACAACGAGCAATGGGCCCAGACCCCGGAGTGCTTAGGATGTAGACCGGCAGGGACCTCTCTACTGATCCTAGGTAGGGCTGCGACGTGTTGATCTTCCGAGGCTGGGCATTGACCCAGAAAAGTGTGTCCGGCCAGAGTGATCGAGCGTGTTGGAAAACGTGGTGCACCCCTGCAGGAAGATTATCTATTAATAGTCGTGTCCATGGTAATGGACGTTCAGACTTATATCCTGATCTTATACAACTACAAATGGATACTTGAGATATGTGGCTCCGAGATTGCTTTCTCGCCGGGAGTCGAGGAAGGATCTTTGGGCATTAATGTTACAACATGCTTGTTAAATATTAAACTACTATTTTTTACTCTTCTACATGCTGCAAGATGCTTTGAGCTTCTTGAAGATGCTAGTCTTTGTTAGGCTAGGCCTTCCCCTCTATTCTGGCATTCTGCAGTTCAGTCCACAGATACCAACCTTCCATTTTGATACCAATGCATACTTAGTATAGATCTGATGATTGCGAGTACTTTGGATGAGTACTCACGGTTCCTTTGCTACCCCCCTTTCCCCCTTCTTTCTTCTTTTCGGTTGATCCGACCAGATGGTGGATCCCTGGAGCCAGATGCCACCGTCGACGGATATTACTATGTGGAGACTGCCGACGACCAGGAGTAGTTAGGAGGTCCCAGGCAAGAGGCCTTGCCTCTTCGATCGTTGTTGCTTTTGTGCTAGCCTTATTAAGGCATCCTTGTTTAACTTATGTTTGTACTTAGATATTGTTGCTTCCGCCGACTCTTGTGTATCGAGCTATGTATTCGAGCCCTCGAGGCCCCTGGCCTGTAATATAAAGCTTGTATTATTTTGATTTGTGTCTAGAGTTGTGTTGTGATATCTTCCCGTGAGTCCCTAATCTTGATCGTACACATTTGCGTGTATGATTAGTGTACGATTGAATCAGGGGCATCACCAGTTGGTATCAGAGCCGACTGCCTATAGGATCCCCCTTTCCAACTCCTTGGCGAAGTTGAATCTAGTCTTTGAAAAATTGTTTTACTAACATGGCTGTGTGGCTTACAGGCCCACGCCGCCATTGGGTGGTAGTAGGATCTTTTATTCCTCGTCCTTACTCTAGGAATCTGATCTCACTTCTATTCTGGTTAAATGATTTTGCTAACTCTAACTCTAGGTTCTCGTAAACACGTTCTCCCGGAGAGCCCCTCACTCCAGATGATTGCTTGGTGCACCAGAAGATCTTGAAGATACTCTCCGATGTTTTACCGAGTCCCTTGTACCCTTCGTCGTTGCGATCCCTACCACCGATAAATCATTATGCGTAACTACATGTTGTCGTTCGTACCTTCATACCCAGTTGCCCTTGTTATTACAAGATGTCCTGAAATATTCTTTGATGTTCCGGGAATTCTTTATGCTTATTGCCCTGCAGTTCCTTGTCACGTGAATATCCCTATGGATAATTACTCGCTCTTATCGAGTATACATTCATCCCCCATTATTATTATGCTTCATAAGATACTTTTTAATACAATCCGAGCTTTCGATGACCTCTATCGCCTATTGCTCTAGAAGGTCTTACCTGCCTACACTCTGGTTAATTCCATATGCCTAGCAGTATCCATTGACGTCCTTTGTCATTTTGATCTTGAGTCTTTCGATATGATATGTATGTGTTGCAATCATCAGTTGATCCTTATAGATTATCTTTCTGGCTCAGACATCTTCCCGAACATGAGCTAGTTCTCGGCTAATCAGATTACCATCGATTGTGCCCTAAGTCTATTCAACTTAACCATCCTTGGTCAGAGCATTTGCTTCTGATCCCTTGGTTTTGGAAATCGTAATTCCTTTGCATTTGAACTCTGAATTAGTCAGTTGCTTCTATAATCTGATATCCTTGCATTCTTTCTACCTCTGGTTGAGTACTGATGCTCACATCAGATCCCTTGTGAACCACTAGATCCTTTATGGGGTTCTATCCGACAGCGTCCTTCATATATAGTAGCCTTGTGAGCTTTTCCTCGTATACATAATGCCTTTGGTAAATTGTATCTTCTGCTTCCTCAACCATGCTATACTCTCGGGATTGAGTTAATTACTCGTGAAGGTTGTGGTATATGTTCCTCAGATGCCCCGATGGGTTGAATCTTTGTCTTACCTAAATCCGTGTGAACCCGAAGATTATGCGAGTTATATCTACTGGTGTTTCTTCGGATAAATTTTCAATTCTACAACTTCTTCGAACACGAGAGGTGAATGGAAAGTTGTGCATTAGAGAAGTGGGAGTCGACCTTGAACCTTTGTATTCATGCCCATGGACCCTATGTGGAACTTACCATGGAGGTTTCTTGTAATAATAATCCCCTTGTGATGAGTTCTTATTGTATCTATGCTTGGTCCTTGCCAACCATGGTTCCGACCATGACTGTTATCCTTCGATTGCATTTCTAGGACGAGTTAAAGTACTTGTCTTCTTCAGATCATTTCACCTGTCAAGCCTCTACTTTGATCCACCTTCGAGTGTTACCCTCTGGTATCTCGAGAATATCACGGAACTACATAACTTCTTATGAGTTTGTTTCATCAACTATTATTCTCGCCGATTCAAATTTTCCACGGGCTTTGAGTTTTTAGACACCCGAGAACACCGGTAATTGATTCAGGTCTCCATTGCTTTGTTTAACCTTTCTTGTAACCTAACATATTTGAGTAGTGATAATTCCCTGCTTATGTAAACACCTCGGTGTACAAACTCTGTCAGTAAGACCTTGTTACTATTGATTGATGACATTCCGGTAGCCACCGATGGACGAGAACCTTGCCTATTGGTCCGCCTCGTCTTAACGAGCAGGAAAATGGTTATCTTCATCCCTCGCCCTTGATACCAACATTGTTGCCAACATAACTAACATGCTATCCTATGACACACCTTGCTATCATGACCGTGCAAATGTTAGCACCCTTTCTGCTTTTAAACCCACATCATGGGCCCATAACCCACAGTTCCACAGGATCGAAACCTGACTCTCCTATACATCCTTGTTTTCAAAGTTACCCCTCGCGCTTGGCTTCGTATGTAATTCACAGGCCACCTTCCTTGTGATCTGTTCTGGTATCAGACGCAATACTTATTCCCATTGCTCTGAACCCCTTTCACCATCTGTTTCAGGCAACAAATGATCACCTACCCGGTTGAAGATTCTTATTGCACCTTCTTACCTTGCTCTCGATGACTTTCTCGAATTTCAACTTGAGAGATGCCTCTATGCCACATCCAATGAGATAGCCCCCAGGTACCTATCATGTGATGAGATCCGTCCTTCCCGAGTCTTTCCCCTTACTCCACCCCTTAAACCTCGGGACGAGATTTCTTGTAGTGGAGGAGAATTGTGACGCCCGGATAATTAAGCTACCGTAACCTCTGCTAATGATGCCACATCACCGCGTTTACTGTTGTTAAAACTCATGTTGGTTCGAATCCGGTCCAAATTTAAAATTTAAAATAAAGTAAAACAAATTATTTCTTCAAGCAGTAAACTAAAATGTTCATCTTGTGCCAAATAATCCATAATGAATATTTGTGGTGAACCTATTTTTTGTGTTTAAATGGCCTAAGCTATTTGAAACTGATGCTTAAGAAAAAGAAAAGGGAGGGAGGGAGAGAGAGAGAGAGAGAGAGAGAGAGCAACCCTTCCCTGGACCGAACCCACCTAGGCCGGCCCACCTAACCCACCTGAGCCAGCCCAGTTGCCCCCTCGCACCGGTCTCTCCCCCCGCCCTGTTCCTCGGTCTCAGACCGCAACAGGAGCGTCGCCGCCAAACTCACCTCGCCGGCCACACCGCTATAGGCGCCGCGGGGAGGATAAGGACGCCAACGTAGACCCCCTACCCCCCCGGGAGATCTTTTCCCCCTTCCCCACGAGCTGCTGCTTGCCCTCTCCGCCTCTCCCATTCCCTACCGCATCCGAGTGCCGTTGTGGCCCCGTCGCCGTAACGCACGCGGTCCCCGACACTGATATGTCTCCAACGTATCTATAATTTTTGATTGATCCATGCTATTATATTACCCTTTTGCATGTTTATGGGCTTTATTTTACACATTTTTGTCATTTTTGGGACTAACCTACTAACCGAAGGCCCAGCCCATATTGCCTGTTTCAGTATTTCGAGGAAAAGGAATATCAAACGAAGTCCAAACAGAATGAAACCTTCGGCAGCGTGATTTTTTGGAAGATTATGATCCAGGAGACTTGGAGTTCATGTCAGAAGATCCCAGACGAGGCCACGAGATAGGAGGCCGCCCCCCTACTGGGCGCCCCCCCTATCTCGTGGGCCCCTCGAGCACCTCCCGACCGACTTCTTTCGCCAATATATGCCTACGTACCCTAAAAACATCAAAAATCAAGATAGATCGGGAGTTTCGCCGCTGCAAGCCTCTGTAGCCACCAAAAACCTCTCGGGAGCCCGTTCCGGCACCCTCTCGGAGGGGGAACCCATCACCGGTGGCCATCTTCATCATCCCGGCGCTCTCATGACGAGGAGGGAGTAGTTCACCCTCGGGGCTGAGGGTATGTACCAGTAGCTATGTGTTTGATCTCTCTCTCGTGTTCTCTCTCCTGTTCCCTCTATGGCACGATCTTGATGTATCCCGAGCTTTGCTATTGTAGTTGGATCTTATGATGTTTCTCCCCCTCTACTCTCTTATGATGAATTGAGTTTCCCCTTTGAAGTTATCTTATCGGATTGAGTCTTTATTTGAGAACACTTGATATATGTCTTGCCGTGTTTATCTGTGGTGACAATGGGATATCACATGCCACTTGATGTATGTTTTGGTGACCAACTTGCGGGTTCCACCCATGAACCTATGCATAGGGGTTGGCACACGTTTTCTTGACTCTCCGGTAGAAACTTTGGGGCACTCTTTGAAGTACTTTTATGTTGGTTGGATGAATCTGAGATTGTGTGATGCATATCGTATAATCATGCCCACGGATACTTGAGGTGACAATGGAGTATCTAGGTGACATTAGGGTTTTGGTTGATTTGTATCTTAAGGTGTTATTCTAGTACGAACTCTTTTATAGATTGATCCAAAAGAATAACTTTGAGGTAGTTTCGTACCCTACCATAATCTCTATGTTTGTTCTCCGCTATTAGTGGCTTTGGAGTGACTCTTTGTTGCATGTTAAGGGATTGTTATGTGATCTATCTATATTATTATTGTTGAGAGAACTTGCACTAGTGAAAGTATGAACCCTAGGCCTTGTTTCCTATCATTGCAATACCGTTTACGCTCACTTTTATCATTAGTTGCCTTGCTGTTTTTATTATTTCAGATTACAAAAACCTATATCTACTATCTATATTGCACTTGTATCACCATCTCTTTGCCGAACTAGTGCACCTATACAATTTACCATTGTATTGGGTGTGTTGGGGACACAAGAGACTCTTTGTTATTTGGTTGCAGGGTTGTTTGAGAGAGACCATCTTCATCCTACGCCTCCTACGGATTGGTAAACCTTAGGTCATCCAGTTGAGGAAAATTTGCTACTGTCCTACAAACCTGTGCACTTGCAGGCCCAACAATGTCTACAAGAAGAAGGTTGTGTAGTAGACATCAAGCTCTTTTCTAGCGTCGTTGCTGGGGAGGTTAGCGCTTGAAGGTATATCTTTAGATCTTGCAATCGAATCGTTTTGTTTCTTGTTTTATCACTAGTTTAGTCTATAAAAGAAAACTACAAAAAATGGAATTGATTTTGTCTCGTACGCTTCGTCTTTTTAATATCTTTTGTGAGTATGATGGAAAGGAAAATTGTGCTCAAGTGCTAGAAGAAGAATGCATTAAAATGCTTTGTACTAAATCTTTGAATGATGAGCATGATTGCAATGTTGTTAGTATGAACTCTTTGAATATCCATGATGCTAATGATATGCAAAGCCACAAGCTTGGGGAAGCTATGTTTGATGAATATGATATATTTTGTCCTCCAAGCTTTGATGAGCAAATTTATTTTGATGATAGCATGCCTCCTATTTATGATGATTATATTGATGAAAGTGGGTTTGGAAGAGTGTCAACTTTAGGAAGTAGTGATCCCACTATTTTGGAGGATGTTGAATCTTATTGTGATGAACACGAAAGTGGATTTGGAAGAGTGTCAACTTTATTTAGTGATGATTCCACTATTCCGAAAGAGGTTCCAATTGATTATGAGAACAAAGTTGCTATCTATGATGATTATTGTGATGACTTGTATGCTATTAAGAATAATGATAACCATGAAACTTGTCATCATGATTTTAGTTTTCAATTGGATTATGCCTCACATGATAATTATTTTGTTTAGTTTACTCCCACTATTCCGAATGAGAAGAATTTTGCTTATGTGGAGAGTATTAAATTTTCTATGCTTGTAGATCATGAAAATAATGCTTTAGGTGCTGGTTATATTATTGAATTCATTCATGATGCTACTGAAAATTATTATGAGGGAGGAATATATGCTTGTAGAAATTGCAATAATGTCAAGTTTCCTCCCTATGTGTTGAAAATCTTGAAGCTATGCTCGTTTTACCTTCCTATGCTTGTTGATTATTGTTCCCAGAAGTTGTTTGCTCACAAAATCCCTATGCATAGGAAGTGGGTTAGACTTAAATGTGCTAGTCTTATGCTTCATGATGCTCCTGTTATGTTTCAATTCTTATCTTTTATGTGAGCATCATTGTCATCATCATGCCTAGCTAGAAAGGAATTAAAGAAAAGCTCTTGTTGGGAGACAATCCAATATTTATCCTTACTGTTTTTGTGTGTACCCATGATTATGCTACTTTAGTAATCATTTTTTATAGCTTTTGTTTCAATAAAGTGCCAAGTAAGACCTTTAGGGTGGCTTTTGGTGATAGTTGTGTTGATCCTGCTGAAAATCAGAAACTTTTGCACCCAGTAAATTAGTTTTGTTAATTCACAGAAACGTTCTCTTGATATGATTATTTTTGCTATGGATTTGTACACGAATTGCTTAGGACTTCCTAATTTGGTAGGATTTTTGGAGTTCCAGAAGTATACGTTTGATACAGATTACTATAGACTGTTCCGTTTTTGACAGATTCTGTTTTCTATGTGTTGTTTGCTTATTTTGATGAATCTATGGCTAGTATTAAGTTGTATGAACCATAGATAAGTTGGAGTACAGTATATATTACACCAATATGAATTTAGAATGAGTTCATTATAGTACCTAAGTGGTGGTTTTATTTTCTCATACTAACGGGGCTTACGAGTTTTCTGTTGAGTTTTGTGTTGTGGAGTTTTCAAGTTTTGGGTAAGGATTTGATGGACTATGGAATAAAGAGTGGCAAGAGACTAAGCTTGGGGATTCCCAAGGCACCCCAAGATATCCAAGAATAGCCAAAAGCCTAAGCTTGGGGATGCCCCGGATAGCATCCCCTCTTTCGTCTTCGTTCATCGGTAACTTTACTTGGAGCTATATTTTTATTCACCACATGATATGTGTTTTGCTTGGAGCGTCATTTTATTTTGTTAGTATTTTCTTGATGTTGTTTAGATTAATGTTTTGCATCTTTAGTTTCAATAAAAAAAGTCAAGGATAGCCTTTGACATGCTTATTTTGCTAGTATACATGTTGCTGTTTGAAAACAGAAAGTTTACCACTGTTGAAATAATTCCCTAGAAAAGTCAGAGCATGATATAATGTTGAAACTTTTTGCATAATGAGCTATTATAAATATACTACAGTGGGAATTTTATTTCATAATTTTTGGAGTTAGGGAAGTATGTTGAATCTTGCATTCTTTTCAGACTGTACTGTTTTGGCAGATTGCTGTTATGTTTGCATTGTTTGCGTATGTTTGCTTGTTTAATGATTCTATTTGAGGATAGAAGTATTAAATATGCAGAGGCATTTAGTATGCAATGTTGAATAATAATTTTAGTTATTTGTTACAGTAGAAAATGATAAGGTTTTGCATTGGTTTATATTAACCTATCTCACGAGTTCTTGTTGAGTTTGGTGTGGATGAAGCTTTTGATAAAAAGAGAAACCATGATATGAGAGGAATTAAGGAGACACCAAAGTTCAATCTTGGGGATGCCCAAGGCACCCCAGTATAAGATTTCAAGAAGTCTCAAGTATCTAAGCTTGGGGATGCCCCGGTAGGCATCCCACCTTTCTTCTTTAACAACTATCGGTTAGTATCGGTTGAGCCTAAGTTTTTGCTTCTTCACATGAGTTGTGCTATCCTTGCAATGTCATTTTATTTTGTTTTGCTTGCTGTTTGATTAGAGTACAAAGATCTGAAATTCTTTAATGAGAGAGAGTCTTCGCATAGTTACATAATTATTAGCTACTCATTGATCTTCACTTATATCTTTTCGGAGTAGTTTGTCATTTGCTCTAGTGCATCACTTATATCTTTTAGAGCACGGCGGTGGTTATATTTTGAAGAAATTACTAGTCTCTCATGCTTCACTTATATTATTTTGAGAGTCTTTTAGAACAGCATGGTATTTGCTATGATCTTAAAAGTTGGTCCTAGAATGATGAGCATCCAAGTTGGGTATAATAAAAACTATCATAGAAAGTGAATTGGATGCTATGATCAACTTGATGCTTGATAATTGTTTTGAGATATGGAGGTAGTGATATTAAAGTCATGCTAGTTGGGTGATTATGAATTTAAAGAATGCTTGTGTTGAAGTTCGTGATTCCCGTAACATGCACGTATGGTGAACCGCTTTGTGATGAAGTTGGAGCACAATTTTATTTATTGATTGTCTTCCTTATGAGTGGCGGTCAGGGACGAGCGATGGTATTTTCCTACCAATCTATCCCCCTAGGAGCATGCGCGTAGTGCTTTGATTTTGATGACTTCTAAATTTTTGCAACAAGTATATGAGTTCTTTTGATTAATGTTGAGTCCATGGATTATACGCACCCTTTCACCCTTCCATCATTGCTAGCCTCTCTTGTGCCGCGCAACTTTTGCCGGTACCATACACCTACCATATACCTTCCTCAAAACAGCCACCATACCTACCTATAATGGCATTTCCATAGCCATTCTGAGATATATTGCCATGCAACTTTCCACCGTTTCGTTCATATGACACGCATTACTTTTGTCATATTGCTTTTTGCATGATCATGTAGTTGACATTGTATTTGTGGCAAGGCCACCCTCATAATTTTCATACATGTCACTCTTGATTGATTGCATATCCCGGTACACTGCCGGAGGCATTCATATAGAGTCATATCTTGTTCCAGCTTTGAGTTGTAAATCCATAATAGTGTGATGATCTTCATTATTAGAGCATTGTCCTAGTGAGGTAAGGATGATGAAGACTATGATTCCCCCATAAGTCGGGATGAGACTTCGGACTTTACAAAAAGAAAAAAGAAAAAGAAAAAAAAGGAGAAAGGCCAAAAAGAAAAAGAAAAAAAGGAGAAAGGCCAAAAAAAAAGAAGGCCAAAGAAAAAAATGAGAGAAAAAGAGAGAAAGGGCAATGCTACTATCTCTTTTTCCACACTTTTGCTTCAAAATAGCACCATGATCTTCATGATAGAGAGTTTCATATGTTGTCACTTTCATATACTAGTGGGAATTTTTCATTATAGAACTTGGCTTGTATATTCCAATGATGGGCTTCCTCAAAAATGCCCTAGGTCTTCGTGAGCAAGCAAGTTGGATGCACACCCACTTAGTTTGTTTTGTTGAGCTTTCATATATTTATAGCTCTAGTGCATCTGTTGCATGGCAATCCCTACTCACTCACATTGATATCTATTAATGGGCATCTCCATAGCCCGTTGATACGCCTAGTTGATGTGAGACTATCTTCTCCTTTTTATCTTTTCCACAACCACTATTCTATTCCACATATAGTGCTATGTCCATGGCTCACGCTCATGTATTGCGTGAAAGTTGAAAGAGTTTGAGATTATTAAAGTATGAAACAATTGCTTGGCTTGTCATCGGGGTTGTGCATGATTAAATACTTTGTGTGATGAAGATAGAGCAACAGCCAGACTATATGATTTTTTAGGGATAACTTTCTTTTTCCATGTTATTTTGAGAAGACATGATTACTTTGATTAGTATGCTTGAAGTATTACCATTTTCATGTTAATATGAACTTCTATTTTGTATCATTTGGATCTGAACATTCATGCCACAATAAAGAAAATTACATTGACAGTTATGCTAGGTAGCATTCCACATCAAAAATTCTGTTTTAATCATTTACCCACTCGAGGACGAGAAGGAATTAAGCTTGGGGATGCTTGATACGTCTCCAACATATCTATACTTTTTGATTGATACATGCTATTATATTACCCTTTTTGGATGTTTATGGGCTTTATTTTACACATTTTTTATCATTTTTGGGACTAACCTACTAACCGGAGGCCCAACCCATATTTCGAGGAAAAGGAATATCAAACGGAGTCCAAAGGGAATGAAACCTTCAGCAGTGTGATTTTTTGGAAGATTATGATCCAGGAGACTTGGAGTTCACGTCAAAAGATCATTGAGGAGGCCACGAGATAGGAGGCCGCACCCCCCCCCCCACTAGGCGCGTCCCCCTATCTCGTGGGCCCCTCGAGCACCTCCCGACCGACTTCTTTCGCCTATATATGCCTACGTACCCTAAAAACATCAAAAATCAAGATAGATCGGGAGTTTCGCCGCCGCAAGCCTCTGTAGCCACCAAAAACCTCTCGGGGGCCTGTTCCGGCACCCTGCCGGAGGGGGAACCCATCACCAGTGGCCATCATCATCATCCCGGCGCTCTCCATGACGAGGAGGGAGTAGTTCACCCTCGGGGCTGAGGGTATGTACCAGTAGCTATGTGTTTGATCTCTCTCTCTCATGTTCCCTCTATGGCATGATCTTGATGTATCCCGAGCTTTGCTATTGTAGTTGGATCTTATGATGTTTCTCCCCCTCTACTCTCTTGTGATGAATTGAGTTTCCCCTTTGAAGTTATCTTATCGGATTGAGTCCTTATTTGAGAACACTTGATGTATGTCTTGCTGTGTTTATCTGTGGTGACAATGGGATATCACGTGCCACTTGATGTATGTTTTGGTGACCAACTTGCGGGTTCCACCCATGAACCTATGCATAGGGGTTGGCACACGTTTTCTTGACTCTCCGGTAGAAACTTTGGGGCACTCTTTGAAGTACTTTTATGTTGGTTGGATGAATCTGAGATTGTGTGATGCATATCGTATAATCATGCCCATGGATACTTGAGGTGACAATGGATTATCTAGGTGACATTAGGGTTTTGGTTGATTTGTATCTTAAGGTGTTATTCTAGTACGAACTCTTTTATAGATTGATCCGAAAGAATAACTTTGAGGTGGTTTCGTACCCTACCATAATCTCTACGTTTGTTCTCCGCTATTAGTGGCTTTGGAGTGACTCTTTGTTGCATGTTGAGGGATTGTTATGTGATCTATTTATGTTATTATTGTTGAGAGAACTTGCACTAGTGAAAGTATGAACCCTAGGCCTATCATTGCAATACCGTTTATGCTCACTTTTATCATTAGTTACCTTGCTGTTTTTTATTATTTCAGATTACAAAAACCTATATCTACTATCTATATTGCACTTGTATCACCATCTCTTCGCCAAACTAGTGCACCTATACAATTTACCATTGTATTGGGTGTGTTGGGGACACAAGAGACTCTTTGTTATTTGGTTGCAGGGTTGTTGAGAGAGACCATCTTCATCCTATGCCTCCTACGGATTGATAAACCTTAGGTCATCCACTTGAGGGAAATTTGCTACTGTCCTACAAACCTGTGCACTTGCAGGCCCAACAATGTCTACAAGAAGAAGCTTGTGTAGTAGACATCATACACCGCCTCGCCTCGACCTCCTCTTCCTCCCCGACGAATCACCCGAGCAGGAGCGCCTCTGCATCGTCCCCTATATCGTCGTCTTCCTCCTCTGCTCCGACGAGCTTCACCGTCCAATCCGCCACACCGAGCCCTCCCCAAGCCCACTTGAGCACACCTACAGGACCAACGTGAGCACGCGCCTCTTTCCCCTCTCTTCCCCGCGCGTTTCCACCGCTGTAGCGCCTCCTCCCCGTCATGCCCGAACGCGGCTCCGCCTGAGCTCATCGCCGGCGAGGCTCCGGCGACCAAATGGCCTCGGCCCCATGCGCAACTCGCTCGCCACTTCGCCTAGATTTCAACACGCACACGCACGCAACTCGCCGTGCCCCACAACCCCCTGTTCGCCACTCACCGGAAACCCACCATCACCTGACTCGCCGCCGACGACGTTCCCGGCCGTCCCCGGCCACGCCACCACCTCCATTCGATGCAGTGTGGACTGGCCGTTCGAACGGACCAAACCACAGCCCCGGAGATGCCCTGTGGGCAAAACCCGAAGCTCACCATGCCTCGCTGCCGTGTTGGAGCTCACCGGAGCAACTCCGACAAGGCCAGCCAGCCTGGGGCCATCCCCTGGGTCGCTGACCCATGGGCCCGAGGGGCCCAACCGGCCTGTTGACCCGGTCCACCATGCTGACTGGACCCGCCCATGCAACTGACAGATGGGGCCCACCGCCCCCTAATTGACAAAATTAACTAAGCTAATTTAGTTAACATAATTGGACACTCACATGTGGGCCTAGTAGTTTAACTAACTATGTTTAGATTAGTTTTTTTAAACTCTGTTTAACCCACTGTCTATGACTGGTGGGACCCAGCCGCCAGGTTTGACCAGGACTGGTTGGGTTGACTACCGACATCATGATGACGTCAGGCTGGCATCATATTTCTGTTCTTTTTGAGTTAAGTTAAATAAGAACAATTGCAAAATATTGTTTAAACTTTGAAAATTCATAGAAAAAAATTCGTAACTCGGATGAAAAAGTTTTCTACATGAAAGTTGCTCAAAACGACGAGATGAATCCGAATACACGGTTCGTTCGTCTGCCACATGTCCCTAGAATAACAAACATGCAACAATCCCCCTCCATTTCATCTGTCCGAAAATGCCAAACTCCGGGAAAACTTTCCCGGATGTTATCCCACTTCACCAGTATCGCGTAGCACTGCGTTAGAACACCTCTAGCACCGCTTATTGTCTTGTTGTGCATATATTTGCGTGTATTTACTGTTTCTTCCCCCTCATCTTCTCCGGTAGACCTCGAGACCGCTGCTGATGTCCCTGTGATCGACTACGTCGACGACGACCCTCCTTCTTGTCTGAGCAACCAGGCAAGCCCCCCTTTGATCATCCCGATATCGCCCATTCCATTCTCTCATGCTTGCATTAGATTTTGCTACTGTTATTGTTTGCTCCTATTCTGATGCATAGCCTGCTTTTGTAACGTGCTCATTGTACCTTACCTGCTTATCCTAAACTGCTTAATATAGGTTGGTTAGAGATCCATTAGTGACCCCCACCTTGTCCTTGTTGCCCCTGCTTCATCTTCGACGACTCGATCAACGTGATCGATGACCAGAGCCTGACACCTCACATCACATCACGCCCCTTTAGTTGCTCGACTCTGCATAGCTATTATCAAGTGCCAAGGGTGAGACCACACAAAGCACTCCCGATGAGAACTATGTAGTGTAGCTATTCGGTCGTGGTCAACGAGGGTGGTTCCTCTTTCACCATTCCCGATATAGCTCTATCGTGCAACCCCTCAAGTGTGAACCTCGAGGGTGGTTCCTCTTACGTTCACCTTGATGATTACATCAAGTGGAATCCTCCGTGGGTGATTCCTTGGGTTTTCCCCTTGATGTTTGGACACACGGTTACCTTGACTTTACTTGAGACCTTTGGGAAAGTAGGGCGGGCCCGGAGAGCACCCGCAAGATGGTTACGAGGCATGGCCGGGCCGGCAGGCCGCCCCCGAGTGGGCTTGGCTAGCCCTTGTCATATTTCCTCGAGACGGGGCGACAGGGTCACCTTATCGTGAGTCTCTGCTCGTCTCCGCAAGCTAATAATACACTATGGTTTGGGTATTCATTCTAAGTTGGCCTTTGGCCTTTACGCACCAACCACCATGCGAGAATAGTTATGGGCCTCGGCGTCGTGGTGTCAGCCGAAGCTTTGTCAGACGTCCAGTTCAGCATTGCGGCACGGCCTGGTCGGCGCCCCAGTGGAGGTGGCCTGGATCGCCCTGCGCGCAACGATCCGGAGTACAACGGGCGATGGGCCCAGACCCCGGAGTGCTTAGAATGTAGACCCGCGGGGACCTCTCTACTGAGCCTAGGTAGGACTGCGAGGTGTTGATCTTCCGAGGCCGGGCATTGACCCAGAAAAGTGTGTCCGTCCAGAGTGATCGAGCATGTTGGAAAATGTGGTGCACCCCTGCAGGGAAGATTATCTATTAATAGCCGTGTCCATGGTAACGTACGTTCAGACTTATATCTTGATCTTATACAACTACAAATGGATACTTGAGATATGTAGCTCCGGGATTGCTTTCTCGCCGGGAGTCGAGGAAGGATCTTTGGGCATCAATGTTACAACATGCTTGTTAAATATTAAACTGCTATTCTTTACTCTTCTGCATGCTACAAGATGCTTGGTGCTGCTTGAAGATGCTAGTCTTTGTTAGGCTAGGCCTTTCCCTCTATTCTGGCATTCTGCAGTTCAGTCCACAGATACCAACCTTCCATTTTGATACCAATGCATACTTAGTATAGATCTGATGCTTGCGAGTACTTTGGATGAGTACTCACGGTTGCTTTGCTACCCCCTTTTCCCCCTTCTTTCTTCTTTCTGGTTGATGTGACCAGATGGTGGATCCATGGAGCCAGATGCCACCGTCGACGGATGTTACTACGTGGAGACCGACGACGACCAGGAGTAGTTAGGAGGTCCCAGGTAGAAGGCCTTGCCTCTTCGATCGTTGTTGCTTTTGTGCTAGCCTTCTTAAGGCATCCTTGTTTAACTTATGTTTGTACTTAGATATTGTTGCTTCCGCTGACTCTTGTTTATCGAGCTATGTATTCGAGCCCTCGAGGCCCCTGGCTTGTAATATAAAGTTTGTATTATTTTGATTTGTGTCTAGAGTTGTGTTGTGATATCTTCCCGTGAGTCCCTAATCTTGATCGTACACATTTGCGTGTATGATTAGCGTATGATTGAATCGGGGGTGTCACATCAAGACCATGTGTTTCTTCAATAGGTGGTATATTAATACCATGTATTTCTTCAGCAGGAGGTAAATTCTTAACATCTTCAGCTTTAATACCTTTTTCTTTCATAGATTTCTTTGCCTCTTGCATATCTTCAGGACTAAGAAATAGAACACCCATCTTCTTCGGAGTTGGTTTAGGAGTTAGCTCGGGAATTGGCTCAGGAAGAGTCCAATTATTTTCATTAGTCAACATATTATTCAATAGCAATTCAGCTTGATCGACTGTTCTTTCCCTGAAAACACAACCAGCACAGCAATCCAAGTGGTCCTTGGAAGCATCGGTTAGTCCATTATAAAAGATATCAAGTATTTCATTTTTCTCAAGAGGATGATCAGGCAAAGCATTAAGTAACCGGAGAAGCCTCCCCCAAGCTTGTGGGACACTCTCTTCTTCAATTTGCACAAAATTATATATTTTCCTCAAGGCAGCTTGTTTCTTATGAGCAGGGAAATATTTAGCAAAGAAGTAATAAATCATATCCTGGGGACTACGCACACAACCAGGATCAAGAGAATTAAACCATGTTTTAGCATCACCCTTTAATGAGAACGGAAATATCTTAAGGATAATAGTAGTAGCGAGATTTCTCATCAGTAGTGAACAGGGTGGCTATATCATTCAATTTAGTAAGATGTGCCACAACAGTTTTAGATTCATAGCCATAAAAAGGATCAGATTCAACCAAAGTAATTATCTCAGGATCGACAGAGAAATCATAATCCTTATCTGTAACAAAGATAGGTGAAGTAGCAAAAGCAGGGTCATATTTCATTCTAGCATTCAAAGTTTTTGTTTCAGTTTAGCTAATACCTTCTTAAGATCAGATCTATCGTTGCAAGCAAGAAAATCTCTAGCAGTTTCTTCATCCATAACATAACCCTCAGGAACAACATGCAATTCATACTTAGGGGGAGAACCTTCATCATTACTATCTTCAATAATTTCATTTTCTCTAACCCTAGCAAGTTGTTCATCAAGAAATTCACCTAATGGCACAGTAGTTTCAAGCACAGAAGTAGTTTCATCATAAGTATCATGCATAGTAGAAGCGGCATCATCAATAACATGCGACATATCAGAATTAATAGCAGAAGCAGGTTTAGGTGTCTCAAGCTTACTCATAACAGAAGGAGAATCTAGTGCAGAGCTAGATGGCAGTTGCTTACCTCCCCTCGTAGTCGAGGGATAAATCTTAGTTCTTTCGTCTTTCAAGTTCCTCATAGTGATCAGCAGATATAAATCCCAAGTGATAAAAAGAAAATAGTCTTGATAACCCACAAGTATAGGGGATCGCAATAGTTTTCGAGGATAGAGTATTTAACCCAAATTTATTGATTCAACATAAGGGGAGCCAAAGAATATTCTCAAGTATTAGTAGTTGAGTTGTCAATTCAACCACACCTGGATAACTTAGTATCTGCATCAAAGTATTTAGTAGCAAAGTAGTATGGAAGTAACGGCAACAGTAGCAAAAGTAACGGTAGCAGTTTTGTAGTAATTGTAACAGTAGCAACGGTAAAGTAAATAAGCAAAGCACAATATGTGAAAAGCTCGTAGGCATTGGATCAGTGATGGATAATTATGTCGGATGCGGTTCATCATGTAACAGTTATAACATAGGGTGACACAGAACTAGATCCAGTTCATCAATGTAATGTAGGCATGTATTCCGAATATAGTCATACGTGCTTATGGAAAAGAACTTGTATGACATCTTTTGTCCTACCCTCCTGTGGCAGTGGGGTCCTAGTGGAAACTAAGGGGTATTAAGGCCTCCTTTTAATAGAGTACCAGACCAAAGCATTAACACATAGTGAATACATGAACTCCTCAAACTAGGGTCATCACCGAGAAGTATCCCGATTATTGTCACTTCGGGGTTGTCGGATCATAGCCACCCACCGCCGCCGGTTTTTGTTAGAAAACCATTTTTTTTGAAAACCCTAGTTTTTTTATTTAGATCGGTTTATTTTTTCCGGTTTAGTTAAATGGCGGACGTTCATCCGTACGTTCGTTTTAACGAATGGTGTTCACCCATTAGCCGCAGACAGCGAATGTTCGTTCGTTAGCCTGTTCGTCAGTCTTCTTTTTCTAGGGTTTTTCCACGATTATTTTCAATCGTGATTTCTGCCTTGATTTTCATTTTAGTTTATCTTTTCGCTCATTTATCGGAATCAGGCGATTCAAGCGCCTAGATCTTCATCTTGAAGCCCTCTTTCTGTTTAACCAACTTAAACAAGATTTTGGTACTCTAAAATTTGACTTTAGTCCATATTAGTAAATGGATCTCGTTTCTTTTGCAGTTTGAGTTTTGTTGTTTCATTTGATTTGTTTCTTTTTGCAAACCGGAGTTCTTAAGTTGAACTTTCTGGTTAGATGTCTTATTTGAGTTTTATCCGTGCTTCTAGTTGAGTGCTTATGTATGTATTTGTTTGTTTGCGATAGAGTACCCGGAGTGCTAAGCGTGCTACTACGAGTCTCTAGGTTTCACGGATCATCAGCAAGGCAAGTAACACTTTGATCATACCTCTTTACTACCCAGTTTTATTGCATTAGATCAACCCTCAAACAATTGCATGGTTAGGATCTGTTTAACATGTGGGTTTTGGGAAGTAGATGATGAGGTAGTACCTATTGCCCTGTTTATTATCAAACCTTTGGGAGTTACTTCTATGTTATGTTTATATTGCTCTGCTATGCTCGTAGAAATGGTTTAAGTGAGTGTATCCATGACATGTGTGATTATTGCTTATTAATGGTTAACTTAAGATGGCTACTTAAATACACATCTGGGTGGATTGCTTGAGGCACCCTAGAGTACCCGGTGGTTGTCAGGGCACCTCGAGAATCCAGTGTTGTCCTAGGATATCCCAGAGTACCCGTGTGATCATCCTACGGTCGGCCACCCAGGCTTAAAGGGATCATAAGATTAGTCATGCTGGAAACTTCCATGTGCAACCACAAGCTATTATGGGATCTAGCATAGTTGAGTATGTTGCATGACCTCTTTCAGTGGTGGGCTAGCAGATGTAGGGGAAAGTAGGTGTAACTGTCCATCAAGAGTAAAGAGTTATTGTTTCAGAAAGACTGTGTCTCGAATCTCTGACCATGGATGTATTCGAGTCTTGTGGGGAAAAGTGCACAAACCTCTACAGAGTGTATAAACTAATCATGGTTAGTCGTGTCCCCGGTTATGGACATCTTGAGTATCTGGTTCTTGGATTATCATGTTGATCTCATCACTCTAAATATAATTTGATTGGGTTAATGATGATGTTTAATTGGGATTGAGTTGGAGGAACCTTCTCAATGTTTAACAACCACCATGATAGTTAAATAAAATTTATTCTTTTGTTGTAGGGAAAAATTGGCTTTATGCAAAACTGTAACCATAGAGCTTTCCACCAGCCATATATGCATGTAGTGATAGCATTTATTCTGTTCATTACTCTATGTGTTACATTACCAGCATATTCCATGTGCTGGCCCATTTCGGGCTGCAACGTTCATGTTGCAGACTTTTCACACGACGAGTAAGGTGCCATAGGTCATTGTCTTTCACTTAGCTATGCCGTTGGAGTTGATGGACTCACTTTATCTTCCAAGCCTTCCGCTGTTATTGTTGTTAGATGGCCTTAAGCCATATTATTGTCATAAGTTCTCTTTTGAGACATTCGATGTAATAAGTGTGTGATTGCTACTCTGTTATAAATCCTCGAGTACTGTGCATGTCAGCATTACCGATCCACGGATGACACTGATGCACAGAGATCAGATTATTTGAGGTCTGGTTGCTACAAGATGGTATCAGAGCACACGTTGACTGTACGACACGACCACTAAGCTAAAACCCTAGATCACTACTCTCTTCTCATTTCTGACTCCTCTCCTTTTCTACTCTATAGGATGGCGGATGCAAGGAACAAGTTCACACAACCGGATGAATTTACACCTTTTGGACGGCACTTGAAGGAAGTTACTAGGTACCTGAACATCGGAATACCAAGCTTCACCGGGACCTACATCGCCACTTTACCAGAAGAGGAGCATTGGATGATTCGAGTTCAAGTTCCGGGAAGGACGTTTATGCCAGTCACTGAGCCCATAGAGTTTTCCTTTGATGCACCAACCTGGAGTCTAGGAAAGAGCATGGCAGCCCACATCACCATGGGACGCATTGGAGAAGTTTACCACAAGGATCTCAAGGATACTATCTATCAGATTTGTGGGCACTGAGATGAGCAATGGGAGATGATCAGCACCAGGAGGGATAGGTCCATTGCAGCTTTCATCCAGGAGTTAAACCAACACATTCGTCGCCAGGAGAACCAGATGTGCGCAGGCATGATAGATCTGAAGAAGGCAATGAACAGGATCACGGAGCTGGAGGAAGAACTCAAGTCTACACGCGATGGATATGAGGAGGAAATGATGATACTCGTGGAGAAGAATGACGATTTGACGAAGAAGCTAGGAGTATTCATGGGAGACCCCGCGCCAGGAGGAGAAGACGATGATTCCACTTGTCCGGAGAACTACATCATCAACGACGACACCGACTTAGACCCCGATGATAGCGATGATGACTATGTTGATGAAGCTGGAGCAGATATCATGGGGTGTTCCACCAATTAAAACTTCTAGTCGACCACCATATCAGTAGTAGTATTCCCCCATGTATATAGTATAGTCCGAGCACTCTTGTAATGATAGTTAGATCGATGTATGCCCTTGTTTGAATTGATTGGAGTGATGTGTTTGTGTTTGTCTCATGTGCATATGGGTAGTGTTTTCCCTCTAGATCTCATTCTATTCTGTTTTCTCATCTTTTCTAAAACCCATCAGATGCCTCTGAGACGCGACAATGGATTTGCTTTCCCACCGGAGCTCACTCAGTTGATCCAGCAATAGAATACCCTGATGTAGCTACTAGTCTAGAACCAGAACCAGGGGAACAACAACAACAACAACCCACCACCACCACCACCTATTGATCACTTGGCCTGTTTTCCAAGGCTGAATCCACCGGTGTTCTCCAGTAGCACCAAGCCGATTGTTGCAGATGATTGGCTCCGCAAGATTGGAAGGGAGTTGACCACTGCAAGAAGCACAGATGCGGAGAGAGTGTGCTTTGCCGCACATCGGCTTGATGGACCCGTAGCATCATGGTGGGAGAATTTCACAGCCACTTACCCCATCGACACTGTCACATGGGACTAGTTTCAGCAGGCTTTTCGCACTGCCCATGTTTCAGCAGGAGCTATGGCCATGAAGAAGCGCGAGTTTCGCAACTTGCGCCAAGGAGGACGCACAGTGGGCCAGTATGTGGATGATTTTAGTAAATTAGCACGTTATGCCCCGGATGACATTGCTACGGATGCAGCTAAGCAAGAGAAGTTTCTGGAAGGACTGAATGATGAGCTGAGCATGCAGTTCATGGTGGCAACCTTCAAAAACTACCAAGAGTTGCTAGATAGATCCCTCATGATTGAAGGGAAGCAGTAGTAGATAGACAACCGCAAGAGGAAGTATGGACAAGGGAAGTACAATTCAGGAGCTCAGTAGAGGCCCCGTTTTACCCCGAACTCGGGAGGACACATTCACCATAACCATGGAGGTCATAATTCCAATGGAGGGAGTTCGCATAACCATAGTGGCCCCAAGAATGGGAATGGGAATGGAGGAAGCAACGGCCAGAACCGTTCCAACCCAGCAACGCTCGCCAAGAAGGATCTAAGTCACATTACTTGTTTCAAGTGCGGGAAGAATGGACATTATGCCACGGAGTGTTCTGAAGCCAAGAATGGAAACGACAATGGAAGCTCTGGGAAGAAGCCCAACCCTTTCAACAGGGGACAAGTGAACCACGTTAATGTGGAGGAGGTTGAAGTGCAACCAGTTGCAGTAATAGGTAAGTTTTTGGTTAAGTCATTTACTGCAATCGTTCTTTTTGATACTGGTGCATCGCATTCATACATATCAAGGGGATTTGTGGATAAGTATAAGTTGCTCACCAAAGTTCTTAGAACACCGATGTTAGTAAGTTTGCCAGGAGCAGAACATATGGCAAGCCAAGGATGTTTTCAGATACCATTGCCATAGGTAGGCATATTTTCCCCTCAGACCTGATAATTTTGGAGTCGCAAGGTTTGGATGTGATTTTGGCTATGGATTGTCTATCGATGTATGGAGGGGACATTGACTGCGCCAATAAGTCGATTATGCTCACCACCCCAGAAGGAAGAAGGATTAAGTATGTATCCCGTCATGTGCCGAAGAGGACTCAAGTAAATTCCTTATCAGGAGTTGTACAGGAGGAAGTACCAGTGGTGAAGGATTTCCCGGATGTATTTCCAAAAGAGTTGCCAGGCATGCCACTGGATAGAGACATTGAGTTTTTGATTGAGCTTTTTCCAGGCACAGGACCAATATCTAAGAGACCGTACAGGATGCCCGCAAAGGATTTGGAGGAAATTAAGAAGCAGACTAAGGAGTTACTGGATAAAGGCTATATTCGCCCAAGTTCGTCACCTTGGGGATCACCAGTGCTCCTAGTGGAGAAGAAGGATGGATCATTGAGGATGGTTGTTGATTATCATGGATTGAATGAAGTGACAATCAAGAACAAGTACCCACTGCCGATGATCAATGATTTGTTTGACCAGTTGCAAGGAGCTAAAGTATTTTCCAAGATTGATCTACGATTAGGATACCACCAACTGAAGATTCGAGAGCAGGATATACCTAAGACAATTTTTACCACAAGGTACGGGCTATATGACTATACCGTTATGTCATTTGGTCTGACTAATGCACCTGCCTATTTCATGAACATGATGAACAAAGTGTTTATGGAGTTTTTGGATAAGTTCGTCGTGGTGTTCATTGATGACATATTGGTCTACTCGAAGAATGAAGAGCAGCATAAGGAGCATTTGCGTTTGGTACTTGGGAAGCTTAGAGAACATCAGTTATATGCCAAGTTCAGCAAGTGTGAGTTTTGGTTGAAGGAAGTTGGATTCCTCGGACATGTTATATCCGGAGAAGGAATAGCAGTAGTGAAAGTGCAACTATCCCTAGGTGGTTTTGGTAATTCATAACAACATATAGCTCATTGAGCTAATGCTATTCCAAGAATATTATTTCAAGAAAGCTCAATGAATGGCATGGCATGGATGATGAAAGTGGACCCCTCAAAATATCAAGGACAAAGGATTGGCTCAAGCTCAAAAGCTCAAGACTCTTCATTCTACATTTTAGTGATCCAAGATCACATTGAGTCTATAGGAAAAGCCAATACTATCAAGGAGGGATGAGGTGTTGCTTAATGAGCCTCTTGCTTCATGTGCTTGGTGATATGCTCCAAATACCCTCAACTACTTTCTCACAGCCACAAATGACCTAAGCCTAAAGCCAAAATCGGTCACACCGATTCTTTCTATCCGGCGCCACCGAGTTCTAATGCCATAGCCACTACCACAAACCCTAGGCAAATCGGTCTTACCGATAGGGATCTTGGTCTCACCGAGATGGGATTGTAATCTCTCTGTTTCCCTTCGTAACGTTTCGGTCTAACCGAAGTGAGCGATCGGTCCCACCGAGATTGCAATGTAAACTCTCTGTTTCCCTTTTGTAACATTTCGGTCTCACCGAAAAGAGCAAATCGGTCCCACCGAGTTTACCTGACCAACTCTATGGTTAGCTAATTACCAAAATCGGTCTCACCGAGTTTGTGTAATCGGTCTCACCGAGATTACGTTATGCCCTAACCCTAACCATATCGGTCCTACCGAGTTGCATTTCGGTCCCACCGAAAACCCTAACGGTCACTAGGTTTACTAAATCGGTCTGACCGAGTTTATTGACTCGGTCCCATCGAGTTTGGTAAATTGTGTGTAACGGTTAGATTTTGTGTGGAGGCTATATATACCCCTCCACCTCCTCTTCATTCGTGGAGAGAGCCATCAGAACAAACCTACACTTCCAACTTACCATTTTTGAGAGAGAACCACCTACTCATGTGTTGAGGCCAAGATATTCCATTCCTACCATATGAATCTTGATCTCTAGCCTTCCCCAAGTTGCTTTCCACTCAAATCTTCTTTCCACCAGATCCAAATCCTATGAGAGAGAGTTGAGTGTTGGGGAGACTATCATTTGAAGCACAAGAGCAAGGAGTTCATCATCAACGCACCATTTGTTAATTCTTGGAGAGTGGTGTCTCCTAGATTGGATAGGTGTCACTTGGGACCCTCCAACAAGATTGTGGAGTTGAACCAAGGAGTTTGTAAGGGCAAGGAGATCGCCTACTTCGTGAAGATCTACCGCTAGTGAGGCAAGTCCTTCGTGGGCGACGGCCATGGTGGGATAGACAAGGTTGCTTCTTCGTGGGTGGAGCCCTCCGTGGACTCGTGCAACCATTACCCTTCGTGGGTTGAAGTCTCCATCAACGTGGATGTACGATAGCACCACCTATCGGAACCACGCCAAAAACATCCGTGTCTCCAATTGCGTTTGAATCCTCCAAACCCTTCCCTTTACATTCTTGCAAGTTGCATGCTTTAATTTCCGCTGCCTATATACCCTTTGCATGCTTGCTTGATTTGTGTGATGATTGCTTGACTTGTCCAAAGATTGCTAAAATCTGCCAAACTCTAAAATTGGGAAAAGGTTAAGTTTTTAATTGGTCAAGTAGTCTAATCACCCCCCCCCCTCTAGACATACTTCAAGGTCCTACAAGTAGACCCCACCAAGGTAGTCACTGTGACAAATTGGGAAGCACCCACAACAGTTGGAGAGATCTGGAGATTTCTTGGACTCGCAGGATACTACCGGAGGTTCATTGAGAATTTCTCGAAGATTGCAAAGCCCATGACGGATTTGTTGAAGAAGGACACCAAGTTCAAATGGACTGAGAAATGTGAGGCCAGTTTTCAGGAGTTGAAGAAACGTTTGGTTACAGCCCGAGTGTTGATTCTTCCAGATCAACGCAAGGATTATCAAGTGTATTGTGGCGCTTCTCGTCGAGGACTCGGAGCAGTGTTTATAGGAAGGAAGAGTTGTTTCCTACGCCTCACGACAACTTAAACTCCATGAGTTAAATTATGCTACACACGATTTGGAGTTAGCAGCCGTAGTGCATGCATTGAAGACATGGAGACATTTTCTCATCAGAAACCATTATGAGGTGTACACAGATCACAAGAGTTTGAAGTATATCTTCACGCAGAAGGAGTTAAATCTCAGGCAGAGGAGATGGTTGGAGCTCATCAAGGATTATGATATGAGGTTGCATTATCATCCCGGAAAGGCTAACGTAGTAGCCGATGTGTTGAGCCGCAAGAGTCATGCCAATACACTCATGACCGGAGAATTACGCAAGGAGTTAGCAGAGGATCTTCGTGAGCTATGTCTGGAAATAGTTCTGAGAGGCTATGTAGCAGCATTGGAAATTCAGTCTACTTTGATGGATAAGATCAAAGAAGCCCAAAAGATGGACAAGGAGATTGCCGAGATAAAGGAAAGGATGAGCAAAGGAAAGGCCAAAGGATTTCATGAGGATGAGCATGATACCTTATGGTTTGAGGATCGTGTATATGTGGCTAATGACCCCGAGATCAGGAAGTTGATTCTGCAGGAGGCCCATGATTCGCCATATTCGATTCACCCAGAAAATACCAAGATGTATCTGGATTTGAAGGAAAGTTTCTGGTGGATCGGAATGAAGAAGGATATTGCGGAGTATGTAGCCGTTTGTGATGTATGTCAGAGAGTGAAGACAGAGCATCAGAAGCCAGCAGGATTGCTACAGCCATTGCCGATACCCGAATGGAAGTGGGATAAGCTAGGCATGGATTTTATCATGGGATTGCCCAGGACTCGTTCAGGCTATGACTCGATATGGGTTGTAGTCGATCGGTTGACGAAGGTAGCTCATTTCATCCCAGTGAAGACCACTTACACCAGTGCTAAGTTGGCAAAGATATACATGACTAGGATCGTATGTATGCATGGAGTTCCGAGGACCATTGTATCAGATAGAGGAACCCCGTTTACCTCAACATTTTGGAATCAGTTGCATGAGACTTTAGGTACTAGGCTAGAGTTTAGTACAACCTTTCATCCACAGACAGATGGACAGGTCGAGAGAGTCAATCAGATTCTGGAGCACATGTTCAGAGCTTGTGCGCTAGATTATGGATCTAGTTGGGACGACAATTTGCCATATGTAGAGTTCTCTTACAATAACAGCTATCAAGCCCGTTTGAAGATGGCCCCTTTCGAAGCTTTGTACGGAAGGAGGTGCAGGACACCGTTGTTGTGGGAAGAAGTTGGAGACCGTCAGTTGTTTGGACCAGATTTGATTAAAGAGTCTGAAGACAAAGTTAAGTTGATTCGTGATAGACTCAAGCTAGCCCAGTCCAGGCAGAAGAGCTATGCGAATTCTAAACGCAAGGAGATAGTTTATGAAGTCGGAGATAGAGTGTATCTTCGTGTGTCCCCACTTCAAGGAGTTAAGCGTTTTGGAGTTAAGGGAAAGTTAGCACCACGTTTTGTGGGACCATACAAAGTTTTGGAGCATATGGGAGAAGTTGCTTACAAGTTGGAATTGCCTGAAGGATTATCTGGAGTTCATGATGTGTTCCACGTATCCCAGTTGAAGAAGTGCCATGCAAAGATGGCCGATATTCCTCTAAGAGATACAGTGCCACTAGAAGCGATTCAGTTGGATAGCGATTTGACCTACGAGGAGAAACCAGTGAATATTCTCGAGTTTGCTAGCCGAGTCACACACAGCAAGGTTATCAAGTTCCGTAAAGTTCAGTGGAGCCACCACACCGAGGATGAAGCCACCTGGGAACGAGAGGAAGACCTACGGAAGGATCACCTGCACCTATTTTCTAGCCAACCCGAATCTCGAGGGCGAGATTCATCTTAAGGGGGGTAGGTTTGTAACATCCTAAATTTTCAATTTGGTATGTTATACATTAGATCATCATTGCATATCATATTTTATTGCATTTTGGGTTGAATCTAGAAATTCTACGCAACTCAACGACCCACGGAGAGAGTTGGGGATTTCGTTATTTTCATATTTGAGTTTTCTCAAATTTTGAAAAGAGGGTCATTTGATTTTAATTATTTTTCTCTCTGAATATTTCCAATATGAAAAACAAAGAGAGGGGATAAAATGACTTCCCCAAAATAAATAAATATTGAAGGGAAAATATTAAAATCAAATAAGTATTTTATTCGGAGTTTTATCGCTATTTTATTTGAATTAGAAAAAAAATGTGTTTTTCAAAATTGCAATACAGGCCCAAATAAATGTTCGCTTTTCTCCGGTATATCTTTAGAGGACGGGGAAATTTTATTTCAGGATTTTTGGAGTCCGTTTAGTATTTCTTTAAATCGTTTTTCTGTGCGTCGGAATATAAAAAAACAAACCGACCTAACCGGGTCGTGTCCGCCTGGGACACTGACCCGGCCGACCCTTTAAAAGAGGTCGAGGCCTGAGCCGAGCCGCCCAACCCCACCGAACCCTAGTGCCGCCCGATCCGCCCCGCTGCCGCCGCCGCGCCGCCTTCCGCGCCGCCGTCGCGTCGACCCTGCCGCCCCGCAGCGCCGTCGCCCCGTTCCGCCGCCCCGCCGCCGGATCCCCTTGCCGCCGCCGCCACCAGCCCCACCGAAGCCACCGCCGCCGACCCTGCCGGACCTCACCGAGGTAGCCACCCGCCGCCGCCGGTTTTTGTTAGAAAACCGTTTGGTTATTTTTCGAAAACCCTAGTTTTTTTTATTTAGATCGATTTTATTTTTTCCTGGTTTAGTTAAATAGCGGACGTTCGTCCGTACGTTTGTTTTAACAAACGGTGTTCACCCGTTAGCCGCGGATAGCGAACGTTTGTTCGTTAGCCTGTTCGTCAGTTTTCTTTTTCCAGGGTTTTTCCGCGATTATTTTCGATCACGATTTCTGCCCTGATTTTTGTTTTAGTTTATTTTTTCGCTCGTTTATCGGAATCAGGCGATACAAGCGCCTAGATCTTCGTGTCGAAGCCCTCTTTCTGTTTAACCAACTTAAACAAGATTTTGGTACTGTAAAATTTGACTTCACTCCAGATTAGTAAACAGATCTTGTTTCTTTCACAGTTTGAATTTCGTTGTTTCGTTTGATTTGTTTCTTTTTGCAAACCAGAGTTCTTAAGTTGAACTTTCTGGTTAGATCTCTTATTTGAGTTTTACCGTGCTTCTAGTTGAGTGCTTATGTATGTATTTGTTTGTTTGCGATAGAGTACCCGGAGTACGAAGCGTGCTACTACGAGTCTCTAGGTTTCACGGATCATTAGCAACGCAAGTAACACTTTGATCATACCTCTTTACTATCCAGTTTTATTGCATTAGATCAACCCTCAAACAATTGCATGGTTAGGATCTGTTTAACATGTGGGTTTTGGGAAGTAGATGATGAGGTAGTACCTATTGCCCTGTTTTTTATCAAACCTTTGGGAGTTACTTCTACGTTATGTTTATATTGCTATGCTATGCTCATAGACGTGGTTTGGGTGAGTGTATCCATGACAGATGTGAGTATTTCTTACTAATGGTTAACTTAAGGTGGCTACTTAAATACACATCTGGGTGGATTGCTTGAGGCACCCTGGAGTACCCAGTGGTTGTCAGGGCACCTGGAGAATCCAGTGTTGTCCTAGGATATCCCGGAGTACCCGTGTGATCATCCTACGGTCCGCCACCCAGGCTCAAAGGGATCATAAGATTAGTCATGCTAGAAAATTCTGTGTGCAGCAACAAGCTATTATGGGATCTAGCATAGTTGAGTATGTTGCATGACCTCTTTCAGTGGTGGGCTAGCAGATGTAGGGGAAAGTAGGTGTAACTGTCCACCTAGAGTAAAGAGTTATTGTTTCAGAAAGACCGTGTCTCGAATCTCCGACCATGGATGTATTCGAGTCTTGTGGGGAAAAGTGCGCAAACCTCTGCAAAGTGTATAAACTAATCATGGTTAGTTGTGTCCCCGGTTATGGACATCTTGAGTATCTGGTTCTTGGATTATCATGTTGATCTCATCACTCTAAATATAATTTGATTGGGTTAATGATGATGTTTAATTGGGATTGAGTTGGAGGAACCTTCTCAATGTTTAACAACCACCATGATAGTTAAATACAATTTATTCCTTTGTTGTAGGGAAAAATTGGCTTTATGTAAAACTATAACCATAGAGCTTTCCACCAGCCATATATGCATGTAGTGATAGCATTTATTCTGTTCATTACTCTATGTGTTACATTGCCAGCATATTCCATGTGCTGGCCTGTTTCGGGCTGCAACGTTCATGTTGCAGACTTTTCAAACGACGAGTATGGTGCCATAGGTCGTTGTCTTTCACTCAGCTATGCCGTTGGAATTGATGGACTCACTTTATCTTCCAAGCCTTCCGCTGTTATCGTTGTTAGATGGACGTAAGCCATATTACTGTAATAAGTTCTCTTTTGAGACATTCGATGTAACAAGTGTGTGATTGCTACTCTGTTATAAATCCTTGAGTACTGTGCGTGTCAGCATTACCGATCCAGGGATGACACTGATGCACAGAGATCAGACTGTTTGAGGTCTGGTCGCTACATCGGATCATAGCACATAATAGGTGACTATAGATTTGCAAGATAGGATCAAGAACTCACATATATTCATGAAAACATAATAGGTTCATATCTAAAATCATGGCACTCGGGCCCTAGTGACAAACATTAAGCATAGCAAAGTCATAGCAACATCAATCTCAGAACATAGTGGATACTAGGGATCAAACCCTAACAAAGCTAACTTGGTTACATGGTAAATCTCATCCAACCCATCACCGTACAGCAAGCCTACGATGGAATTACTCATGCACGGTGGTGAGCATCATGAAATTGGTGATGGAGGATGTTTGATGATGACAACGGCGACGAATCCCCCTCTCCGGAGCCCCGAACAGACTCCAAATCAGCCCTCCCGAGAGAGATTAGGGCTTGGCGGCGGCTCCGTAACGTAAAACGCGATGAAACTTTCTCTCTGATTTTTTTCTCCGCAAAAGCAAATATATGGAGTTAGAGTTGAGGTCGGTGGACGTCCAGGGGGCCCACGAGGTAGGGGGCGCGCCCCCCACCCTCGTGGATAGGGTGTGGGCCCCCTAACGTTGATTCTTTCACCAATATTTTTTATTAATTCTGAAAAGTTGCTCCGTGGATTTTCAGGTCATTCTGAGAACTTTTATTTTTGCACAAAAATAACACCATGGCAGTTCTGCTGAAAACAGCGTCAGTCCGAGTTAGTTCTATCCAAATCATGCAAGTTAGAGTCCAAAACAAGGGCAAAAGTGTTTGGAAAAGTAGATATGATGGAGACGTATCACAAGAGTAATAGAAACTTGAAAGTAAAGAACATAAACAGAAGTGAAAATAAAGTACTTTTCCTACAATCCAGAGATTAGGCGCGGAGAGAATTCGGATCATGATATCATCAAGTTTGCTAGTGCGATGGTAAAACCAGTTACCTTGTATTGTGAGTTTAGTATTTGATTTGCTCGTTCAGTAGGCGGGTCACCCTACAGTTATGAAACTCCTCGTGGGATTATATTCTATACTATGGTCATGCTTCGCCATTGCCACAGTGTGGTCGTCTCCACAATTAAGGTCGTTAAACCGGAACCATGCATTAAGTTCAACGGATCACCGTTATCTCATATTTCCTTTGGTCCTCATAGATGTATCCACCTATCATGCCAGAGGTCGCAGATTTCCTAAAAATTATGTGTTACCTCTGTAGGTCTTGAGATCATGTTACCTGGGCCCTTAAATTGGACAACACACATATAGTTCACCATAGAATAACAACTTACTAGACAGATCATAAGACTACAAACACAAATGACAACATAGAGGATAGGCGCAAATGAATCTTATCACTCACCTACATCTCCCATGCCTAGGGGAATTACTCACAATTTGAAAGAGAATAACCAATCATCTCATAGAATAAACCCATGAAAACCATATCAATAATACCGTGAAGATCCATAATAAGATGAATGATCAAACAAATCCCAATCTCCATCTGAGTGTGAATAGAGTTTTACACCCTTATCTTACAACTTGGAATTCCAATTACAATAGTGAAGGTGAAATGAATATGAAGATGGAAGGACAAAACTAGAAGGAATCTCCGGTGGTTCTCTTGATCTCTTCTCTCTCTATTCTAGGGTGGTGGTGGTTGCTAGGTTTATCCAATGATGATGTGCCCTTCATGAAAGTGCCTTATGTAGACAAGGGGGCCCTGTGGAGCTTCATACGACCATATACGAGCGCAAACGCTCGTATGGAAGGCCGTCTTTCACTACGGCGCCTCTGACGACAAAGCCCTCAACATGGAAGTTGCTTCATTTGACTTGATTTGCAATAATTCTATTCGGTTTCCTTCCATATATGATTTTTCCTGCCAAACAATGGAAAAATGAGTTTTATTCTCTCTCTCAAAGGATTAGCATTAGATATAACCGAGGAATAATGAAAACTGGGTAAAAACCAAATGAAAACTCCTTATAAATACTCATAAATTCTCGAGCCATCATCAGATCCTCCCTTCCCATTTGGTTTCCGCCGCATGGGGACATTTCTTGTTGAAGCCCTCTCCTCTAAAACCGGATGACACCCAGCTCACCTTCGCGTCTGTTGCAACAAGGATGATTTTTTCATATTTACAATATAATAGAGTGGGTTAAACTGACACATATTATTGCCACAAAACAACAAATAAATATAGAGATCATTCTCAAAGGTCCATTCAACTTTGCAAATGCACGCGGTAAAATGTCATCTTTTCTAGGGTTTCTAATTGTGTCGCAACAGGTGCCAATATTTTTTCCCCATTTCTCATATCTTGCATCTACTTAGAGTTTGCAACACCTTCGGTTCAACATGTCAATGTCATGATGAAACGACATCACATGTCCCTTGAATTATGCAACTGATAAAAGGAAAAAATGCACATACACACACTAACGTGGGAGGCGGGTGGCAACCTAAACATATTCATAGTCACCAATAAGCTCCACCTCCAACCCATACACCATTCATTGCTAGAAGGGATACTTGTCGTTCTTCTCTTGCTCGTTCTCCCCTACATCTTCTAGTACTCCTAGCCTCTTTGCCAACCTATTTCATTGACACCAACCAGCACCATGGCAACATCAACGTGTTCGTCAGTGGTGCCTCATCTTCTTCTTCCTGCTTTTCTCGCCAGCTTTAGTTCTCATTCCTACTTATTTTCTAAAATACTCTTTATTCCTTTTTCCGCTTTATTTTCTGGAACACTCTTTCCTTCTCCAACACCATGGACCGCTTGGTCGCTTTAGTTATTTTCCTTCTTGTCCTTGGAACACTCTTCCTTTCTACTACAGCATGAACCACCTCGCCAATATAGTGTTGTGTGGTCCTCGCCCACGGACACTTGGTCTTGCCCCTCGGCCTCTTCAACGCCTCACCATCTCCACCTCCGGCCAACGCGGCCGTCTTTTTGCCTCTCTTCCTTTGAAGTTCACGGTATTGATCTTTAAACTTAGGGCAATTGTTGATGATCATCCAACAATGCGTAAGAGTGAATGGCTTGTCATTGTGCTGGGCCTTGAACACTTCCAAAGATTGAAATTCCTACACGACCAACAACAATTGAACATGAAAACATATAGAAGGTCGAAGTCTCGTAGCCGTAGCAACGAAAGAACTAGGATGAGGAGAGCATACCATGTCCCCAATGTCGAGACCACTCATGGGTCGTGCTTCAACGCTCTCAAGTGCGGCACAATACTTGTTGCATTCTTGTTCGATAACCACCACTTTTGAACTGAGGTGATGCTACGGTTGCTCGTAAATTGGTAGGGCGCAAACAAATTTCTTTCATGGAACATTTTGTGAACTCTTGTCCAAAAAACAAGTCCCTTTTGTTGCACACCGGTCCTTGAATCTTGACTAATCTTCATCCAAGTTTGGAAAATCAACTTGTCCTCTTCTTGTGAGTATGAACCTGTACGAGTGCTCTTCTTCCTCTTTTGTGCTTCCGCTCTTTGGGTGAGCTCGTCGATGAACAATGGCTCGCCCCCAATATCAATGCCTTCTTCTTCATCACCATCACCTTCACAATAGGTGTCATCATCTTCATGCCACGAGTCACCATGGTCGTAGTCGGCATAGTCGTGGGCCTCTTCATTGGCAACGTACTAGGCGCGACCATCCTGACTTTGACTCTCGTCGGGATCGTAGGCACTGCCATGCCCACCCTCAAAGATGACATTATCCATGAACTCGTTGTAGAATAGGTCATCGACCGTTGGCGTTGGTGTTGGCATTTCGTCGAACAGGACGCGGGGCAACGACATGGTGCCCGTAGAAGGCGGTTGTGCTTGCTTTCTTTGCATCTCGACGGACAGCCAGCCGCCGCTGCTAGACCCTGGCGTGACGGTGAGGTCGATGATGGTCGAGTGGCGTAGGGTGGACGGCGCGATCACGCCAACGTCTGGCGAACCCCAAAACGGGTCTGGCCATCATGCCTTGGCGGAGGAAAACCGGGTGACAAAGGCGTGGTCCGTGACGTCGGCGAGGGGCAGTGTGGAGGCCTGGCGACCGACGAGCCTGTGCTCACCGGCCCGACGGCCACTATAGAGAAACCCGTTGGACGACAAATCCCAAGCATGAGGAGGGAGTGCGCTCTATTGACAATGACCTCCTTCTCGTCAACCTCGGCCTCCACCGCATCGCGCTCGGCGACGAACTTGGTCGCGGCGTTCTTGCCCTTGACGACCGCCCTCCGGTTCCTCCTCTTCGCCGATTTCGCATCCATCTTTGCGAACTCCGCCGGCGTGCATTCCGACCTCGGCTTCCTAGGACCCTTGGTCGCCTTCTTCTTCACCTTTCCGGGCGAGTCGACGGCCTGGCCGCCAGAATTCAATGCGGCGTCGGCCATGGAAGGGGATGGTGGTGTGCGGGACATGGGAGGGTTTGGGGGGAAATGGCGCGAAATGGGGCGCCGGGGTGGTGCTTTGTGCCACCGACGGGCGGGCCAAGGGAGGACAAGCGCTCGCGTTCCACCCGTCCGTGCGCTATCCGTTTCACCCTAAAAGCGGCCCAAACTTGGGCCGGGATGGGTCGAAAGCGGACACAAAACAAACAAAAGTTTGTTTGTGCCCGCGCGCTGCGCCGCCTAGTTTTTCCGTTTTGCCCCAAACGGACGCACCTGGACAGGATGGGGTCGCGCACCGGAGTTGGCCTAACCTCCCACCCGACTAGAGACCGTCGCGGGAACAACGATCTAGCGCGGGCGGAATTTTTTAGCAAACCAGGGCCCATTCCCACCAACAAACAGAGGCAGAAACAGTGATAGCCAAGAGCAGTGTGCAAAGCCTGACTGCAAAACAAAGTGAACACACCAAAATAATTAGAAAATAAGCGAGATGCAAATAAACCAACGAAAGAGCGAGATGAGCAGGCTCGACCACGGATAAACCAAAATAACAAAACCAACCGCACAAAAGGTGAATAAAGCAGTAAACACTCATGAGGCAAACAAATGAGCAAGCCCTGACGCAATGGATGGAAGTGATAAAGACGGGCGGTCCACCCAATCACAAACTAAAAATGTTGAATCCTACGACATTCACCAGGAAAACAAACCTATCGAAAATAGTAATTAGACCACTGTCATCTCATCAAACACACCATGTGAAGAACAACAGACAATGAGCGTGCAGAACATGCAAGAAAAATGAAATGAGCGCAAACAACACACCAAGAGTGGGTAAACCATACCGGCCAGTGAAGCGCCAGGTCGGGTGAGCAAAGCAACATGCCACTGACCAGAAAAAACTGGGAAGGAGATTCTCAAGAACGTCCTAACCGGCCACCGACAACACACCCAAAAGCAGCTGCCAAATCGGATCTAAAAAGCACCGACCGGGCAGCACCGCATGAGAGGTGCCTAGCAACACGGGTGTTAGGAAACGAAAGAGCCCGAGTGCACGTACCCAAGCGAAGCCAAGACCACAAGTCCACACGGTGAACCCAGAGAGCCCAACTCCCTCCAATGCTACGACCCTCCAGCGGCAATTCCCGGGCACACCATGATGAAACAGGCCGACCAACAACACATCAGTTGCCCGTCCAAACGGCCGTAGCCAACTCGATCTCCACCCCGACCAGCGCAGCACCTTCGCCAACAGCCTCACAAATGTAAGGATTCACTTGCAGGACAAATTATATTCCCACGGTACCAAAACAGGCATCACAAAAGAGAAAACAACACACATCCTCTACAAACGAATCAACAAAGAACGTAAAATGCAGGAGCAAGAAACTACTCACGGAAACACGTGCACGGATATATCAAGATAAAGAGAGCCAACTACTTCAGAGGTGAATAAAGCAAAAAAACATAAATAAACCAAACAAGCACACCTTGACGCAGTGGGCAGTGATACGTCTCCAACGTATCTAAAATTTATGAAGTATTCATGCCATGTTTACAATAATTTTATATGGTTTTGGTATGATTTGAATGGAATTAACACGGACTGACGTTGTTTTCAGGAGAACTACCGTAGTGTTGTTTTTTGTGCAGAAATAAAAGTTCTCCAAATACAGCGAAACTTTTTGACGATTTTTTTGGAACAAAAGAGGCATTAGAAGCTTCTGGAGGGACCAGAAGGTGAAGGAGGTGGCCACTACCCACCGGGGCACGCCCGGGACCTTGGCCGTGGGCTGGTGCCTAGTGGGCCCACCTTAGCCCATCTTAACGTGAGACCGGCGCTAGAATATCCTATAAATAGAGAAACCACCAGAAATAACCCTAGAACTTTGACTCCGCCGCCGCACGCCTCTGTATCCTCAAAATACCATCTGGAGCCCTATTCTAGCACCCTATCGGAGGGGGAAATCATCACCGGAGGCCATCTTCATCATCCCGGCGGCCACCATGATGAGGAGGGAGTAGTTCACCCTCTAGGCTAGGGGTATGTACACGCTATGTGTTTGATCTCTCTCTCTCTCTCATGTTCTTGATTTAGCACGATCTTGATGTACCGCGAGCTTTGTTAATATAGTTGGAGCATATGGTTCGCTATTATCGGATTGAATACTTCTATGGATTTGAGAACACTTGAAATATGTCTTGCATATGAATGCCCGTAGTTACAATGGGGTATTATATTGATTCACTTGATGTATGTTTTGTCACTCAACTCGCGGATTTCCGAGGTGACATTGGGGTGGGGTAATCTATGCACAGGGGTTGATGCACTTTTCGTCCTACTTTCTCCGGTAGAAATCTTGGGGCACTCTTTGAAGTTCTTTGTGTTGGATTGAATATTATGAATCTGAAGTTGGTTGATGCATATCAAATAATCAACTCACGGATACTTATGGTGACATTAGAATTGGTTGATGTGTATCATATGGTGTTATTTTAGTACGAACTCCAGGGTTTTTTGTGACACTTTTAGGAATAGCTCAATAGATTGATAGGAAAGGATAACTTTGATGTCATTTCGTACCCTACAACAATTTTATCTTATGTTCTCCGCTAGATAAAAACTTTGGAGTGGTTCTTCATCGCACATTGAGGGATTGTTATATGATTCAATTATGTTAGCACTGTTGAGAGATTGCACTAGTGAAAGTATGAACCCTAGGCCTTGTTTTCAAGCATTGCAATACCGTTTTTGCTCTATTTTATCACTTGCTACCTTGCTGTTTTTATATTTTGAGATTACAAAAACCTATATCTACTATCCATACTACATTTGTATCACCGAACTAGTGCACCTATACAATTCACCGTTGTATTTGGTGTGTTGGGGACACAAGAGATTTCTTGTATTTGATTGCAGGGTTGTTTGAGAGAGACCATCTTCATCCTACGCCTCCCACGGATTGATAAACCTTATGTCATCCACTTGATGGAAAATTGCTACTGTCCTACAAAACTCTACGCTTCGAGGCCCAACACGAGTCTACAAGAATAAGTTGTGTAGTAGACATCAGTCAGCAGTGATCAACACACACGGTCCACCCAATCGAACGGCAACGTTATCGAATCCTCCAACGATCACGAAGCAAACAAACCCAACAAAAAAATCAGTGATCGGGCTTCTGCCATCTCATCAAACAGACCACACGGAGTGACCAAAGAGAAAGCTAACATTGAGAGCACAATCTTAGAAGGGCTGCAACCGACAAGAAGAGGTTCTCAATGGCTACAAGCACAAAGAGGAAGACAATGTTAGCGTGCAAAAGGCGTAGAAGGAGACAACATACAAACCTCGGCAAGACCAACTCGCATGCGGTTATGGCCTCTCCCATGAACTGGCAGACCTGCAGCTGTGCGCCGTCGTGTCGAAGAATACCCGTGTGGAAGCCACGCCCATCGCTCTGCACCTCGCCCAGCATGACACCATCGTCTTAGGCCCTGTTTGTTTGGGCTTTTGCTTCTGCTTTTGCAACTTTTTCACTTTGACAAAAAAGCTCCTAAATAGGTGCTTTTTGCTTCGGCTTTTGGCTTATGCCATCTTATAACAATATTGATTCATAAGCCAAAAGCTGAAGCAAAAAAAAAAACCTATTTAAGAGCTTTTGTGGCTTTTTTGCCAAAGTGAAAAGGCTGCAAAAGCAGAAGCAAAAGCCCAATCAAATTGGGCCTTAATCACCTCAACCAGCTGGCAGGACGATCACGACGAACAACCAAAGAGCTCACAGACCACCATCCATTGCAATTAGAGAAGAAACACACGAGAGGAAGTCGTGATGCTTTGGTAGATGTGAGGCGGCGGGGAAGAAGGAGGGAGCGACGACACGAAGATAACCCATGCATGCTGAACCGACATGAAACACATACCGATATGCGGGGCCAGCATGCCCGACCAATAGGCTCACCAATCTGAGGCGTCGACCCAACACACAGAAAGACGGAGCCAACCAATAGCCCAACCGCAAGAAACAGCCGAGTAAACCGGAGGACGTGAGATGACAGGAACAAAAGAGGGCGCGAAGATGCGAAAATACCTTCACACGCTAAACCAATATGAAACACAGGCCGACATGCGGGACCAGCAACCAGTAGCCCGCAAAAAAATGGTGCTAGTCGACCAGGCCCAACAGCGTGCAACTACCGAGCGAACGAAAACAAGCCAGCTGGACAAAGCCAACTATGATGACAAGCCGAGTAGGCAAACGGCCTACACATACCAAAAACAGATATTAAACTCGCCCCACAAACGCCAGCCGGACATAAGAGCATCTCCAGCCGTTGCGCCCCTCACCAGGCGTTTTTTCGGCCTCCTGGGAGACCCCGGCGAAATTTTTACAGCCGGGAACGAGATTCTTCCAGCCGCGCCCCTACAACTCGTCCTGCGCGCGCCTTGCAGCTCGCCACGCCCCCTGCAGCTCGGGGCCGCCCCTCGCAGCCGCCGCCGCCCACCCACGCCCCCATCCAGGAGCTAGCAGCCACGCCACGCCGCCCGGCCCTCCTCGGCCGCATCTGCCGCCACGCTCATCCCTCCCCCTCGAGGGGCTAGCGTTCCCCCGTTTGGCCGCCGTGCCGCAGCTGCTCCCCCGTCCGGCAGATGCGGCGTCGCCTCTGCTCCATCCACCTCGGGTCCGGAAGCCACGCCCCTGTCCCCGCCGCAGCTGCTCCCCCGTCCTTCACGGCCGTCGCTGGAGCGCGGGGACGGGACCGGCGACTGCTTCCACACGGCCAGCGGCGACGTGCCGTTGGCGTCGGCCTTGCCGTTGCGCCCCTTGGCATCGCTGGCATCCGCGGACGCGTTGCGGATGTTGCACTCGAAGTGCGGGTGCAGAAGATGTCGAGGAGCCCCTCGTCCCTGTCCGCGCCGACTGTGCGCCGGCCGCGGCTCAGCGCGTAGGTGGCCTGCAGCGGGCGGCTGGAGGCCGACGTGCCCGGTCCTTCGAGCCGCCCCCTGCAGCACGCGGCCGACCCGGCCCTGGAGCTCGTCCCCGCTCCCTGGCCCCGCACCGTGAGCTCGCCCGTGTCTAGCGTGGAGGAGCGGCAGCGGCGAGCAGGAAGAGCAGGGTGCGGGCGGCGTGTGCGCCATTTCCACCGGCGCTGTGCGCGGCGAGGCGAGGGCGGCTGCGAGCCGGGCGCAGCGAGGCGAGGGCGGCGGCGTGCCGGGCGCTGCGAGGCGAGAGAAGGAGAAGAGAGAGGAGTCGCAGAGAGGATGGGTGTGTGGAGGGGAGCACGTGGGTGGGCCAGGGAGGGAAAGAGATGGGAGAGGAAAGAGACGCTGCCAGGTGGGTCAGCTCGTGTAAAACAGCGAATTAAGCCCCCCGGGTGCCCCCCAGGTTTCTGGGATCGCGTTGGGGTTGCCGGCTCTGTTTTCGGCTATATCTGTGCTAAACAAGCTCATGGGGGCGTGAGAGAAACTTTTTTCGCCCGCCGGCGATGAAAAAACGCTCCTGGGGGCCTTCTCAGGGAGGCGGCTGGAGATGCTCTAACTCGCAGCAGCAGCCATCAGATCAGAAAAAGTCTCACCGCGCCCGGGCAAACCCACCCCCTGCACCACCCGTCATAGACCACGAGGCGGATCGCTCGTGCACGCGCTATCCAGGCAAATCAGACGGCGCAGAGAGCCCCTGAGGCATGCCACCTAGGAACAGAAAGCACAAAGGCGCTCTTCACCCTCGAAGGCGGGTACTCCAGTACTTATAGGAATAATTCCTTCATTTTGGAATCTCGCGAGTCGGAAGACCTTTAGCACATACTCCCTCCGTCCTTTAAAAAGTGTACATCCAATTTTCTTGAAAAGTCAAACTTTTTTATATTTGACCGTGTCTATATAATAATACATCAACATTTATGCCATCAAATTAGCAGCATTAGATTCGTGATAAAATATACTTTGTCATATACCTATTTGATTTCACAAATATTGATATATTTTTGCACAAATTCGGTCAATCTTTGAGATAGTTTGATCCTCCAACAAAGTTGGAAGTACACTCTTTAAAGGACGGAGGGAGTAATATGCACTTGCTCTAGACTCGGTATTTGCTTCACTGTCAAAAGATAACAGGCTTTACTGTTGTCATCTAAATTATCCAAGATATCAAAAGATAACTCTAGTTTTCACTGCAAATTTTAGAACACCTCTCATGGAAATATTAAATAAGGTAGGATGCATGCAGATTAAACAAAATTTGCAGGACCATCTACCATCACTGAGATGAAACACAAAAAGGGTAAAATAGAAATTCCTGGATAAGATGCACCGAGGGAGATAATGCCAGCAGCTCCAGCTAGCGGGCAAGTGACCTACAACAAACCTGATGATCTCTCACCGTCAGACTGCAAGGGTAAGAACGAATCAGATCGGCCAGCGATGCAATGCCCGCTCTCAATGAATTCAAGCCGCATTTTGCATTAAACCCACGAGATACTACGCCACTCAAAAACATCAGGTGAGCGCAACATAACACGTGAGGATATCACTAAATAAAAGGGCTATGTTTCGTTTTGGCGCAAAGGAATACAGTCTGGTCCAACATATCTCCTCAACTCCCTAAACTAGAAGGTGGGAGGCAAGGGAAGGGAGCCTTGGCTCAGGCAATGTCATTTTGTAGGTTCCATGCTGTCTCTTTTTTGATCGAACGACCAAACTGACTGCGTATCAGGATTAGTTGGAAATAAGCCAGCATGCGCTCCAGTCGGTGAGTGGATTTGACTTGCTCCCTGAGGTCCATTCAGCACCAGATCCTCCCTGCATTAATTAGTCATAACAAGGCATGAGTTTCTATTTTATAAACAAGCATAACACTCCTAATAATCCGATGACACAGGTAAACAATTAAATGGCCCTAATATTTTTTTACTAGTAGTTTTAAGATAATTTTCTCGGCATTAGAGTGCTTACAAGGATCAAAGTATCTACCACAAGACAAATAGCCTCACATTCAAGTGAAGAACAGAACACCACAGTCAAGAAAAAACTAATCTTCAGGTACTGTAAAGTGATGGTGAATGATTAACTTAAACCCCTATATGTAACCTGGTCAATGCAGACAACCTTCATCAGACCTAGTAAATATTGATGGTTTGTGTATATCTGTAACTCTCATCACAGTGAATATTGCTGTATGGGCGCAAAATCGAATACACAAGATACTTGTCCAAGCTAAGTTACATAATTAAATCCAGTAAGCATAAATTAATATATACCCTAGAGATAGCGCTATTTCAAAACTGTTCTGTTCCTGCCATTAGCCACCTCTGTACCAACCCAACAGCATTGCTACTCTGACCTCCAGAAAAACGGTAAGAGAAGGAGCAATTTTCAACACAACGAAAAACCAGATGAACAAAATCATGATATTCTCAACCTTGGCCCCGAAAATCTGAGCTGAAAAGTTTGCACACAGAAACTAGTTTAACATGAATGACAACTACAAATTGCCAAAGATTCTGAATTGATATCCATAATAAGTTCTTAATACCAGCCATACACACAGGTATAAGAGCTAGCTCCGCCGAATTGGAGTTGTCGTTGGCTAAAGGACTCGAGAATGGAACCAAGTTTGTTAGACATTAGACCAGTTGCACCATCCCTACGAAGTACACTAGCATGACCAAATTGATCTAGCTAAGCTAAGATTATACTCATTTTGTGTTTCTAGAAGTTGCCTCCACAACCATTTTTTACAAGAAAGGCATGTCTCACCAATGCAAGCGGGGAAACAAAACAAGTTATCAAGTTCAAAGATGCCTCACTCACAAGTCACAACAAGGCCAACATGTAAGAAGGTACTCCCTCCATCCGAAAAAGCTTGTCCTAAGCTTGTCCCTCAAATGGATGTATCTAGCACTTGATGCTAGATACATCCATTTGAGGGACAAGCTTTTTGGGACGGAGGGAGTAACTAACTACCACTAGTGAATTGCAATGTATAAAAAAACAAAAGACACCCAGAATGTCAAAAGCTATATGCTAGCAAACTATCAGTTCTTGAAGGTCACGGAATAAATCCACAATGAAATATATAAACAACAATCCTCAAGCCATCATTCAGAAGTTCAAAGGTTGTGGCACTGTACAATCTAAAGCAAATGAATGATTCATTTCATTTGGTTGATACCCAATTTCATGAGATATTAACATGTCCTAACTTCTAAAGTGAGCATATTGTCGTGATCCCTTATATGCAAGGAATATGTAATCCTTACATGAGGTACGCTGGTAAAGTAAACCTAAACTACATGATACCAGATCGTTTGCAAAATTTATGGCATGTTTTGACTGCCCAAAAATGAGTTCCACACAAATTTCTTGTAGAATCCTTTGTTAGTGGTTAAATCACAATCATAAGAAAGTTCTTTGATAGATGAATGGCAGTTATGTCCATTTGTGTAAAATAGCATATGCCATATGTATTATTATTGGATTAATTCTTCGTCAAAGCTGGTAGTCAAAATATGTCTTACGTCTTGCAACAGAGGAATTATCAAACACAATTTTTTATATATATTTACTTGCAACAAGCCAACAAACAAAACAACCGTACAAGACACAGAAATGCACATGCTGAAGTTTTAAGCCAAAAGACACTGAATCATTTCACTGAGCACAGTAAGCAGTAACCAAGCATCATCTATCCACTCCACTTCACAACTTTTCATTCAAAGTACAAAGACTTGATGGCTGGCAGGCACTTCAGTAAACAGTATTTTATTTACAATTTGTGCTACTAGCCTACTACGCTGAAAAACGAATTACTGCTAAGTCTCTTCAAATAAATGGAAATAATATTTATGATCTACAATAGATTTGAAAGTAGTCTTGACTAACAAGTACACATAATATGTTGTGTCATGTCCAGGTTTAAGACTTAAGAGTTGGACTAGGGCCTAACCTGCCAAACACCCTGGGGTTACAGAGGGTCAAGTTAATCCAGGTCAAAATCCGTCCAACCCCCTTAACCTGGGATTCAACTAAGGCATCAAAATGATCAAATAGACTGACCAACATGAAATCAACTCTTGTAAATTCTATTTTCCTACTAGAGACCCAGCTAACCAATCGAATTGCATGATTGATTCATCACGCAAGAAAAACCACCGGATTGCATGTAAAGTAACATATTTCGTTATTTCTGATACACAAGATTTATATAAAATTTCACTCAAACTGTAAAATTTACTGGTGCTTATACTAGTTCAAAGACCGAAAGATCTTCCACATATTTTTTACAACACAAGATGACACTCAGACTTGGTTGCACTGCATACCAAGCAATGCCTTTTACTTCTAATTGCCTTGGTTATCTATCTGTTCAGTAAATATAACAAAAATGTCTGGGTTGAAAACTATAAAAATAAACTGCAACAGTTACACACACAAACACGGGCATATATATATAAACTCTGTAAATGTCCATATGAGAGTATCAATATCGTATGAGTTTTCAGCACTTGGATTCTTATATGTACTGATACATAAAGCTATACTCAGTAGTGAACCAGACCACCTGAATCACAAATTCATAATCAAGCTAACACAGCTCACAAAACAAATCATTATCAAATGACCAATAATGACAGAAGACAATGCGGCAGAAGATTTAGAAGAGAATTAAAGAGAACAACGGGAATGACTTACTTGGGCCAAGGATGACCAGGACCAGGTGGCCCAAAGGGGTGTGCACGGGCCACTTTGTTTGGAGATCCGAAACCCAACTCACTGTGAGCAGGAGTTTCTGGAAAATTGTGTGAAAGGAACAGACTCTCTGTATCAAGAGGCAATTGCTGGAAGGGTGATTTCTGCAGCCATAAATCACTGTCATGCAAACCAGCACCGAGGGGGCTCCTTGTTCCGCCATTCAAGTTACTGACACCATGGTTAAACTGATCCTTATTTGGTAAAAGCCACTGCATCTGAGGACCTCGCAGGCCTAAAGTGTCCTGCACCAATGGTGTGCTCCACATTTGCCATGTGCCTTGCTCATCGGTAGCCTCAGGTGTCATGGAACCATCAGGCCCTTTGGAAATAGAAAAATGTGATTGTTTTATAGGCTTTTCTTCAACAGTCCGTGATCTTGACAGGGGAGACTCAATTGGTGATGGCTTAACATGTGGTTCCTTGGCGACACCACTCAAGGTAAACCTGTTATCCCAGTCTGGAGGAAAGTTGTCTAGGGATTCTGAAACTGGCCCAAGCAATGCAATTGCATCTGGATCATAGCACGGGTCCTCAAACCTCTCCAGTTCTTCCAATACTGCTGTTTCTGCCTCAGCACAGAAGGGTGTGTGCCCAGCTGGAAAATGAGATGGAGGTGTGTTGGGAGGTGCTCCATTTACTAGTGAAAACCCTGTAAAATGCATTGACTGGCTTAACCTTGGATTGCTGTCCAGAGGAGGATAGTGAGCCAGAAAATTTTGGGCACTGCTTATCTGTGCTCCATTTAGTTCTGGTTGCCCCTTCTTTTCACGAGCTGCAGCAGTAACATCAGGACAAGGAGAAACTGATGTTGAGCGGCTAAACAGCTGATGCCATGACTTTTTAGGACCTGTAGGATGTGCCTGCATATTTGGACTAACCTGCATATAGCATAATAAAAACAATTAGATGCAAGATAGCAAATGGATGTAAACACCATATGCTACTTGGTATATTATAAAAATGTACACTAATATAGACATGCCCTTGCTACTTACAGGTTGATGAGAATTATTCCACATATTTCTAGTTTCTCCAGTGGTAGCAGATTTGGCCATTGCTTGTGCAGCTGCAGACTGGGCATCTCTTTTAACAGTATTACTCTGGTCAGTTGCAGTAACAAGTGGTTTAGTCACCTTGTTAGCTTGAGGAGCAGGGGCCTGAGTACTCCTACCAAAAATGGAACCACCGCTGAAACCTCTGGAAGAAGATAACAAACCTCCAGTCATACGGCCAAAATATTTTGTCTTGCTCTGTACTACCTTACTACCCTGAACATTAGCTTCAAAGTTATGAGGCTTATATCCATCTGCTCCAACTCTACCTGTATCCCGCCTGTCTGGCTCATTCCTTCTATCGAAGTACCGCTTCCATTCACCCTCTCTGCTCACTCTTCTCTCAATATCCTCACAATCTGAATTACTCTTGCTTGATCCCTTGTCTTCCTTCCTCCTTCTCTCCTGACGCTTTCGTTCTGCTTCCTTCCTAGCATCCTTCTCCCCGACAGGGGTAGCGCCTTTGGATCGTTCCTCAGCCTCTGCTTTCTCATCCCTCAGCCTTCTACGCTCCTCTACTAGTTTTGCCATCTCTTCCCGCTGCTTCTTTTCCTCCTCCTCCAGCATTTCCTTCTCTAACCTCGCCAACCTCTTCTCTTCAGCCTTCCTTTTTGCCTTGTCCACTCTGCTCTCCTCAGCCTTCCCTGCATTATCTCCTTTTGTCAACATTTTGCCATCCCGGCCCAAGCCACTACCGTCCCCTGATGACCCAAACCTGAACACTTTCTTCCAGAACCATGCCACGCTCACATAGAAGGTCGAGAACAGCCGCCATGAGAACCCTGAGTATGAATTGTCGGCGGAGCAGCGCAGGTCAAGCCAGTAACCTGGGTCACCTACAGCATTGGCCCAATCCTGACTGCAAGGCCAACCAGTTGGGACCTTCCCTGCAGGGCCAAGATCAAGCACAGGCCGCTTGGATACGTGGCCACAGTAAGAGCACATGAACTTGCCGCCTCCAGGGTTCTGGTCCCTATATGGGTTGTTGCAGTTGCGGCAGCGGCGTGTGGCTGTCTTGCGTAGCTTCTGTAGCTCCAGAGCGTGGGCACGGCGCTCCTCGCGAAGGCGCGCGGAGCGGCGTGCGCGCCAGAGGGAGAGGCGTGGGAGAAGAATTTCGTACCAGAAGAGGGTGAGGAGCAGGACGGAGACACAGGCGAGGCGCGGAGAGGTGACCTCGAAGCGGTAGGCTGTGGGCAGGAGCTGGGAGAGCGCCCAGAGGAGGATGAGGGGGAGGACGAGCCACGGCAGCATGGTGGCGACGCGCCGCGACCACCGTTGCACGGCGCACAGTATACACATTATCCGACCGCCGCCGCCGCCGCCAAAGCCCTCGCCCGGAGCTCGATCGCCAGCGCCTACCTGATGACGATAGACCGGCGCGCGGGTTGCTTGCTAATCCCGTCAGCGACGCGATGCGATGCGGCGGCTTTGAGGGAAAGGGAAAGGGAAAGGAAACCCTCGGACGGAGGGGAAGGAGCGGGCGGAAAGGGAGGGAAAGGCGGCGCTTTCGCGCGGATGCGAGATGCGCGGGGGAAGGGGATCCACCTTGCTCTAGGAGAGATTGGGAATGGGGAAGGGGTGGAGGAGCTCGAGGTGGGCGGTGGCCATGGCGAAAACCCTAGCTTCTCCTCTCGGATTGTTTAATTTCCTTCGATGTTTTCCCCTTTCTTCTTCTTGGTTTGGTCGGCGGGGAGGGAAGAAGGGGGAAACCGGATAAAGCGTCGCTGCGTCAGACACTGCTCGTGCTCCTCTTTTTCTTTCTCCGGCCATTTTTGCCTCATTTTCTTTTGTGCTATTTTGTTCCAGTCTGATACTTGCATAAAGACACATTATAGCTTTTTTTTTTGAGGGAAAACTCCAATTCATTAATTAACCATAGCTCGGAATGTCATCCGAGATTACATCCAGGATACAATCAGGAGGGGTACCAAACCAGTTCGAACACACACCCTCCCCGACACCAACACGCGCTAGCTTACGAGCCGCTACGTTGGCATTCCTACATACCCAAGATACTTTAAACTCAAGACACAAGGCCAGCATCGACTTGATCTCGCTGATCCAGGGGCCAAAGACAAACAGGTCCTGTTGCGCTCGATTGATCCTTTGCACCGCAGTAAGCAGTCCAGCTCGATGTGAACTCTACCCAAGTTCATCTCCAGCGCCATCCGCAGCGCCTTCCTGCAAGCTAGAATCTCAGTGGCCTCAGGATCAGATATGTTAGGGAAGTGATAGCAGCTGCCAGGGATGAAAGTCGCACTGTGATCACGCAGCACGGCACCCCCACCACCACAGCCTCCAGCTTTTGAGACAGCGCCATCCGAATTGATCTTGATCCACCCCACGTCCGGCACTTCCCACCTTTGGCGAGGCCTATCAGCTGGAATCCGATGCCGCTGTTGGTGAATGTCACGCCACTCCCGGACATGATGCAGGACCCCTGTCATTATTTCATGTGCCGCAGCAATCTGCTTTCCATCACGAGCCTCATTCCGCGCCAGCCATAGGCCATAGACCACATGCATAACCAGCTCGCGCTCTTCATCCTTAGCTCCAGTGAGCCAGTCAAGGAGCCATCGGTGTAGGTCCCTGTGCGACTCCACACATACCGGGGGAGAGGCCATAGCACACCCTGAATCACTTTGAAGCAGCGTCCAGAACAAGCGGGAATGGGGGCAAGACCAAAACCGATGCTGGATGGTCTCCTCCCTTCCACAGGCTGGGCAGAACACGCCCCCTTTGATGCGCCGACGGTGGAGCTCCGCACCCACAGCAAGACCGTTCTGAAGGAGACGCCAAAAGTGAACTTTTACCTTCCCCGGAGCATTGGTGTCCCAAAGGGTGAGAAATGCTTTGTGCTTGTTTACAGAGGACGGCGAGGCTGGTTGTCCTAACCTCCTTCGGTCCATAGACATCCTCAAGTGAAAGGCTGAACGAACGCTGAACGCGCCATTTTTTTGTGAAATTCCAAGCCAAAAAATCGTCTGTGCCCGGTCCACCCACAGCGATTTGCTTAATATCAGCAGCATCCGAGGGCGAGAACATCTCATCCACCCTCGCAACGTTCCAGTCCGTGCCATCTTCAGTTAACATATCCGCAACTCTCGTAACTCCCTGGAGGTACTGCTGACCTAGTGGTCGCAGGCACCCGTTCCTCGGGATCCAATTTTCGTGATGTATGTTGACCCTAGACCCATCACCGATCCTCCAAACAAGCCCCTCCCGCAGCAAGTCCCTTCCATGTAAGATGCTACGAAAGGTGTATGAAGCATTTGAGGGGCAAGTGGCAGCAAGGATGGAGGAGTCCTGGAAATACCTAGCCTTCAAAACACGAGCAACCAGCGATGCTGGTGAAGTTAAGAGCCGCCATGCTTGCTTGGCAAGCAGGGCCTGGTTGAAAGCTTGCGGGTCCCAGAACCCCAAGCTGCCCTCCCTCTTAGGGGCACACATCTTCTCCCACGAGAGCCAATGTACTTTCCGTTCGCCGTTTGTTGCACCCCCACCAGAATTTTGAAGAGATCGAAGTCAGATTCCGGCACGTCTTGTTTGCGAGGTGAAAACAACTCATGGTGAACGTTGGTATCGCTTGCAAACCCGATTTGATAAGGACCTCACGGGCCTTTTTGGAGAGGCCTTGCCCCTTATAGCCCCCCACTTTCTTCTTTGAGCTTTCAGTCAAGTACTTGAACGTCCCCTCTTTTGACCTCCCAACCTGTGTTGGGAGTCCGAGATACTTCTCACTCAAAGCCTCCGACTGAATCCCCACTGTTTGTTTCCAAAGAGTCTTGTTCTCCTCCGAGCAACCATCGCCAAAGAAGATGGAGGACTTAGCTAGATTGACCTTTTGACCGGAGGCAGACTCATATTTTGCAAGGAGAGCTCTGAGAGCGGCCATACTCTCCTCAGAGCCCTCAAGGAAGACGATGTTGTCATCAACAAACAGAAGGTGTGTGATATGGGGGCCAGTGCCCCCGAACGACACCCCCTTAATTAAGTTATCGCTTTGAGCTTGTTTGAGCAGAGCCGAGAAACCCTCCACACAGAATAGGAAGAGGTAGGGGGAGAGGGGATCCCCCTGCCGCAGTCCTCTAGATGGCAGGAATGCTCTTGATAGGCCACTATTAAGCTTAACCGAGAAGCTAGCTGTAGTGACACATCGCATAATCATAGAGACCCATTGGGGGGCAAAGCCCAGCTTAGCCATCATATCTTCCAGAAACTGCCATTCTACTCTGTCATAGGCCTTCATCATATCAAGCTTCACAGCACAAAGAGTCCTTTTCCTTTTCCTCGTCCTTATTGCATGGACACACTCATAGGCAATTAACACATTATCCGTAATAAGGCATCCTGGGACAAAAGCGCTCTGCTCTTCAGAAATGAGGACAGGCAAAATGACCTTTAGTCTATTGGCCAGGACCTTTGTGGCAAGTTTGTAAAGCATGTTACACAAGTTGATGGGCCTGAACTGAGACATCAACTCCGGAGAGTTTGTTTTGGGTATCATGACAATGACCGTGGCATTAAAATCATCCGATGTTGCAGCCCCATTCAGGAAATCTTTAATTGCAGCACAGACATCATCCTTCACGAGCGCCCAGTGGCACTGATAGAACAGCGTCGTCAACCCATCAGGGCCCGGAGCCTTGGTTGGGCCCATTTGAAACAACGCAGCTTCGATCTCCTGATCGGTGAAAGGAGCAGCGAGTCTCCCGTTCATGTCATCAGAAACCGCCGGTTCAATGTGGTTTAAAATGTTCTGCGAACCAGACGAGCCTTCAGATGAGAATAACTGCTCACAGAACGAAGCTGCCACTTCACGCATCTCGTCTTGACCATAGCACGGGACCCATTTTCCATAACCAGGGATTTAACAGTGTTTTTCCGCTTTCTATGGGTGGCCCATGCCTGGAAATACTTTGTATTTTGGTCCCCCGCCTGAAGCCAGTCCACCCGGGAACGCTGCCTATACATGACTTCCTCCCGCTCAAACATCTCCCGCAACTGATCCTCAATCTCGCGCACTTCCATATTAACACCAGTGTGTAAAGCACGCGACCTAGCCTCCTCCAAATGCTTCTTGAGCTTAGCAATCTTCCGCCTGACGGACCCGAAGACTTCACGAGCCCACCGCTGCATGCTACCTAAAATAGTGGCTAGGCGCTGCCAAACATTATCAAGACCAAAACCCCCCATGCCCGCCGCCTCCCAGGCCTCCTCAACCATGCTATCATATTGCTCATGCCTAGTCCCGGCTTCCTCAAACCTGAAGGGGCGCGGGCCACCGGTGTTCGCACATGGAGCCGTCTCCATGGCCATAATCAAAAGGGCTTGGTGATCCGACTCCTCCGTCACAATGTGTTCCACCACGGATTCCGGGAAGCAAGCAAGAAAAGCATCTGAACAGACCGCTCTATCCAAACGCACTTTCACGTTATCATCACCATCCCTTTTGTTGTCCCACGTGTAGGGGAAGCCAGAAAAGCCCATGTCCGCTAGGCCGCAGTCAGCCAAGCAGTCCCTAAAATCTTCCATTTGAGCAAAGCTTCGCAGATTACCCCCCCCCCCGCTGATCCGTATAGAATAGTGCCTCGTTGAAGTCACCCGCGCACAGCCAAGGGAGGTCATCTTGAGATCTCAAGAAACGAATCGCCTCCCAAGATTTATTCCGAAGTTCCGTCCTCGGCTCACCGTAGAATCCAGTGAATCTAACGGTCTTGCCATCATGAACAATGGTGGCATCGATGAAGTATTGACACCACGGGCGTATAGTGACACTGACGTGATCACGCCACCACAACGCCAAGCCACCACTCTGCCCAACACAATCAACCGCAACCCCATGCTGGAAACCCAAGCTCCACCGAATCTGTTCCATCGCTCTAGCCTTCTTTTTTGTTTCACACAGGAACACCACCGCAGGATTGTGAGACCGAACAAGGTCCCGCAAACTCTCCAACTGTCGAGGCCAATCCCAAACCCCGACAGTTCCAAGTAAGGAAATTCATTGCTCCCGGCGGCCCTGCTGACCAGGGTCCGCCGATCGATCGTTGCTGCCGGAGATGCGTTCAAACATTGTAGATGTCTTGCGCCTAGTCTCGCGAATGAACGCATCATGTGAGCTCTGTTTCTCCAACTCGCCCTTAGCCACCCACCTCTGCCGTGTGCCTCTCTTCCTGCTTTCCGATCTCTCTGTCCTGTGGACAGGAGCCGTGCCGGTGCGAGCCTTCCCCTCTGTGTTGTCTTACGTAGTAACCACGGTGACGAGGCCGCTCCCCATGCATAGCGGGCACATGCATATCGGGCCCCTGCATGTCGGGTTCGCCCAGTGGCTCACCCGCATCCATTGGAAATTTGCCCTGGCTGTCTCTATCATATCCCACAGACCGATACGCCTCCCGACCCACGTGAGCACTGTGGTCATCCTTTCTCCCCCCAGATCTGACAGAATCTGACCTTGGATAATTACATTGCTCAGTCAACTTATCACGCAGATCCCTCTCCCTCCTCTGCTCCAAACCAACACGAAGATCCTCCTGGCAATTACCCCTGAGCTGACTCATGCCTGCGCCCCTGTTATAATGCGGTCCTTCCCCACGGTCCACCATGCCGCCAGTGCGCCGCTCACCGGAGGAGGCAAAATCAGCGCTGAGATTCCTTCTAGAGGGTAAATCCCGAACTCTCGGGTTCTCAAAGCGAGTCCAGGAACCTTCACCACTTTGTGAGCTGCCAAGGCTGTTTGTCCTACTCGAAGCAGCAAAGGCTGATTCCTCCTTGCCCTGGTAGTTCCTCCCAGGGGAGGCTCTCAGCCATTCCCCCCATTGATCAGAGGAATCTACAGGGGGCTTGCAAACCCCTCCCACATGGACTAAACGACCACACTCAAAACAAAAGTGTGGAACTTTCTCGTACTGAAAATCGAACCAAGTGCCCTCTTGGTCATCCTTAGATTTCTTGAGCTTGAAACACCTGACCAACGGTTCAAACACAGAGATTGTAGCTCTCACTCGCAGGTGTTGGCCGCGAGCCAGGCCATCTCTGTCAGCATCAACTTTGACCACCTCTCCAAGCCAGTTGCCCAGAGCTTTCCCAAAAGCCTCCGTTCTCTTATCCGGAGGTAAATCATCCACCCTGACCCAAATGTCAATCTTATCAAAGATCATCTCCGAGGGTCTAACACTTCCTTCATAATCTTTCATAATGAGCACACAAAAGTCATACTGCCACGGACCATTATTAAGGACATGTCTCTAGTCTCCTTCACAACCAAAATCCACAACAACGATGTTGGAACCCATATCACGAAACTTTGCTTCCTTATGGAGACCCCAGGCCCTAATCAGAGTGCGTTCCAGCGCCGATTTCTTCAAGGACCGATGAGAACATACCTTCCCAACCGCAGACCTTTGAGAAGCTTTAGGGTGAGATTGGTCTTCTTCCTCAAACACCATCCCATCAGCTTCTTTGTCCACCAGCACCATTCCTCCCAATCTTGCAGACAAACTCGCCGCCGGATCCGGAGTTTTACATCCTGCCAGAGACCCCTTGGCCCCCGCACTTTCAGATTCGCCACGCATCCGCGCCGGCGTGTTGGGGGCCGCCTGCTTGGACTTGGGGTTGCCGTCGTCTCCGGAACCGCAACATCCTTGCTGCTCGCCTTCTCCGCCATGGCCTCCGCCCCAGTGGAGATGAGCAGATCGCCGACCAGCGTCCAGGCCGCGCCGTCGCAGACCCAGCCGCCGCCGCAGTCAAACCACCCCCGGCAAGAGAACCCTAAACCTAGCGCTAGAACCCGATCGCCAAGCAATCGCCTCTAACCGCCTTAGCGTACCCCCCGTGGTGGACCCGCTCCATGCAGCTTATAAAGACACATGATAGCTAGTCGAGTACATTTTTCTACTCTGATTGAAGTTGGAAATATTTAACACCCTTGCAATGTAGCTAAACATGCTCCTTCTACATGTGCGTTTAGGGTGTTTTAGAGCATCTCCAACGTATTCTCAAAAAAACTTCTACAATAAAATAAGTGGTTTCTTTAGGAGATAAAATAAATGGTTATTGGGGGTGTCTCAATAATTTAGGAAAGTTTTGCAGGTGAGATGTTTTTAAGGGCATGGCCAGTGCATAGCCTCGTGGTGATGCCCCCATGTGCCATGTAGGATCGGATGTCAGGGAAAATAGGTTCGGATAGGAAAGTGGGATTCTCTGCAAGAGGCGGATGCTTGGGGAGAAAAGGTGTGGTCCGATGTAAAAAGTTAAAAACGTTGAAATGAAGAGTATAGATGCATATGTATTAAAGTTTCTATCTTCTATTTTTTTGATGAGTCTCAATAGTACTAGCTTGCGTTGAGGAAAAAAATTAATATAGTTGCCTTAAGCTACTTTTTCTCATGGGGCATCTGTATCCATACGCCATCATTATACATGCCCTAACAGATTATGTACAACTTTATAATAATATGTTTATTTTTTTTAAACTAGCCGAGAGAAGGCTTGTATTTTGGCTCCTCTGCTTGTGCAACTCACTGAGTTGTCAAGCTTAAAAATTTATTAGCATTTTGGGTGGAAACAAGTCATAAGAATACTCACGAGAATGTCCTTTGTCATTCCACTAGATTTGGCATAATCCACTTGAGCCATACAACCTACCCAACGGTTACAACATTCCTGAATTGTGCTTCATTAATGTGCGAGTGACTTTGTAGAGCGGTCAATGAAACATACACGTTGCAATGATGGTGACCTGCAAATGCGCTTCCCGTGCATCTTCATCTTTAACTAGAAGGGTTGAGCGTGTTTTGCGGCGCCGTTCATGTTTAGAAAAAAATACTCACTCTGTTTCAAAATATAAGGTCTATTACTTTTTTGAAAAATCAAACCTTTTAATATCAACTTTTTAGAGAAATATATATAAATCCATAATATCAAATCGATATGATTAAAGTCATTATGAAATTAATTTTCATAATTTTTCTATGTAATATTGTGGATGTTGATATTTTTTTTGCTTCAAACTTGGTCAAAACTAATACCCCTTGTATTTTGCACTTGATGGAATATTTTAGTTTGGTGGGTGAGGGAGATAGTGAAGTGTGTTTTACTTTTATTTATAATGTGGTGATTTGTTGGGCCTTTTGTGATGTGATTCTATGTTATCCGCTAACCAACCTATATTTATGTGGAAAAAACTTTGCGTCGTTGGAAAAATTAAGGAACATGGTAAATTTAAGAATTGAATAGGAGAGCTCTTGAAAAATTGTTGACCATGTCAAAATTGGGTGATCCAATTCTAAATTGAAGACCTCAATTAATTGTGAGGCATTAAAAATTAGGAAGCATAGTGTATATAGTATTTAAAAAAATTGTATGAGATAGCTTTGAGAAATTGTTGGTCCAGTCAAAATTGGGTTACCCAATTCCAACCGAGACCTCAATTGAATGTGGGCTCTTTAAAATTAGGGAGGCCCGGTCAAAATCATAAACCAAATCTAAAATGGAATAGGTCAATTGAATGAAAGAGCTTGAAAATTAGGGAACATAGTGAATTTAAAAATTGAATAGGAGAGCTCTTGAAAAATTGTTGACCAAGTCAAAATCGGGTGACCCAATTATAAATTGAAGACCTTAATTAATTATGAGACATTAAAAATTAGAAAGCATAGTGTATATAGTATAAAAAGGATTGTATGAGATAGCTTTGAGAAATTGTTGACTCGGTCAAATTGGGTTACCCAAATCCAACTAGAGACCTTAACTGAATGTGGGCTCTTTAAAATTAGGGAGGCCCGGTCAAAATCATAAACGAAAATCAAAATGGAATGCGTCAATTGAATGAAAGAGCTTGAAAATTAGTGAACATGATGAATTTAAGAATTGAATAGGAGAGCTCCTGAAAAATTGTTGACCAAGTCAAAGTCGGGTGATCCAATTCTAAATTGAAAACCTCAATTAATTTTGAGGTGTTAAAAATTAGGAAGCATAGTGTATATAGCTAAAAGAATTGTATGAGATAGCTTTGAGAAATTGTTGACCCAGTCATGATCGGGTTACCCAATTCCAACTCGGGACCTCAATTAAATGTGGACTCTTTAAAATTAGAGAGCTTAGTGTTATAGAGGATTGGTCCCTACTATCGGATCAATGCTCACAAATCTCTCATGGCATTACCAATACTTTATCCTTTATCCTTGTTCATGGAGAAATTCCTCCCCTAGCCCATTTCCTTGTTTTGGAAGCGACAAAATCAACTTGACCATCTTCACTCTCAAACGTGGTGGACAAAGAAATGTCTTCTATGCCTACGGACTCATTCATCGACATGTGCTGCGAAACTCCCGCCTCTTCAATCCGCGCCTTATTAGCCCGAAATATTTAAGATATATCTTTGTCTCGTTGTGCTCCGACAACTTCCTCCATCTCAACCCGCGCCTTGCTATTCCAAAATTACAACGCGCGCGAAAACTCCCGCTTCCTATGAAATTCCGACACGTAAAATGCCCGTGATACCCCTGAACCGAAAGAACCGCCTCAAATCGGTGGGGGTACCTTCGTAACTTACCCCACATTTCGGACAAGCGCGTCCCTAAGCCATGGTTCCCCACTCCCATCCCATCCACCCACACATTCGTACACCAAGGCCGCGAAGCCGCACACCCTCCTTCGTCCGCCACCCAGCCAGAGCCTCTTCCTCGACGACGTCGTCCACAACAACACCTCGACGTTCCTCATCCACCGTACCGGATGAGGATCCGTCGTCGATCTCGTCGTCCCGCCGGTTCAGCCACCCCGTCCACCACCTCCAAGGAGCTGCCTCGACGTTCCCCTCGTCTTTTGTGACACCTTCATTCCCACACCGTTGTCTTCACCTGCACCACCGGAAGAGCATCATCATCACCGTTTCCTCGGATGAAGCTGCGGCCTAATTGGCGCTACCAAAGAGGTTGTACACTAATCGCCGCATTTTCTTCTTGATTCGATCTCACGGTGCTGCCGACGCTCGGTCCCGAGCCGACACGACGCGACTCCATCCACGGCGGCATCGCCGGCCACTTCCTCCACGATGTCGCTCCCTCGGTGGCGACGTCCACATCAGTAGGAGTTGTTGCTGCTTTAGCTCTCGCTTGTGATGCTGCTCTGCTCTTGCTCTCGGTCCCCTACCTGGTCTGCTCTTGCTCATGCTCGCGTTGCTGCTCTCGCTCTTGCTCTTGCTTGCGATGCTGCTCCAATTTAGCTACACTTCAGTCAACCGAATCGACTTTTGGGTCAGTCGATTTTTAGGGGGGGGGGGCTCGTCCGAGTTAAGGAAGAACTAGCCGCAGCGGGAAGGGGGGATCACCGAAGAGGTAACCAACTATCTATCTTAGGGTTCAGGATGGGGGCGGTGGTCGCCGGTGGTGGTGGGGCGGTGGCGTGGGGATCGCTGGAGAAAAAGCTCGCCGCGTGGGGGCCTAGAGGGATGGCCGGACCGGCGGTGAGGAGTGGTTTTGGGGCGGGCGGGGCGGCGCACCACTGGCCGCGGGCGGCAGGGGCGGCTGTTTGGCCGGTGGTTGGCTGGCGGCTCAAGGGGGTGAAGGTTGAAGATGAACTACAGGCCCTTGATACGATTATCCAACGGCTGGAAAATTGACTGACCAGAGATGAAAAAGTCAATCGACTGACATGTAGCCTCACCTCTAGTGCATTCAGTTTCGACAGTAAAATTCAGTTTCGACAGTAAAATTCAGTTTCGACAGTAAAATTCAGTTTCGATAGCAAAATTCAGTTTCGACAGTTAAGTTCAGTTTCGACAATTAAATTCAGTTTCAGTAGTTAAGTTCAGAGATGAGCGGCTGATGTATTTTACATCTAGCACTTTGTGGTTATGTATTTTACGTCATCTAGTAGAGATGTTATTAGAGTTCCACTTAGGTTAACATTGTCTCTCTTGTCCTGCTTCAGCATCGGCGTCGTACAACTCACCGGAGCTGCTCCAACGACGAAACCCTCCATCACAGCGGAGCAGTACCCCGGGCTTCATCTCCAGACGCCTAAGATCTTCTTCCCCTCCTCCGAGAGCCAAGTTAGCCGGAGCATCGTCACCGACCAACCCAATCACGCTGAGATCGACATGGCTTCACCAAAGAGGTTGTACACTTGTTGCATCTCTTTTTTACTCTACATGTTATATATATTGTCCACTGAGCACACGTAGTAACGTGAAATATGATTATTTTATCCTACTATATGACAAGCAGTGAGGTGCCAGGCAACTTAGCTATCCGTGATGGACTCCTTGAACGCCATCATTATTTATCTCTGCGCGTTTGAGCTGTGCATTTGTCGATGGGCCTGGGAGTTGAGCTAGTAGGGCAGTGGCCTGGGTCCAAAGTAATAGAAGTAGCACAAAAACATTTTTTTAGTGTAGGCTTTTCCTTGCTCAAGCCTGCCTACTAGAATCGCCAGTGCTTGAAAGAAAAAGTGAAGGAAAAACATAGGAAATGGAAAGTTTCCTATGGTACTACTATTCATGAATTTGGTTCAAAGGAATGGATCAAAGGAAAACTATAGGATTTGTTCCTTTAGCGTCTCCTTGAAAGAAAAACCATAGGAATTTTAATTTCCACTTGTCCTCCTTTTCAAATTCCTATTCATGAAGCACAAGACTAAGAGATAGTGGCATAATAGCATTATAACCATACATTTTCTTGTGATTTGACTTAGTCTCACCATGCTTCTTTGCATCCTGTGATCTTCCAATTCTTGTGAATCAAACACCCAGATTGGCAGAAATCATGTGTTTTTAAATTCTCTGTTTTGCACGTGCATTCCTATCCTATTCCTGTCTATTTCCTATCCTTGCATTGTTAGAATCCTCAAATTCAAACAAGCCCTTACATAATTACTTATGTTACAGATATGTGTCAAAGAAAACCTTGTGTGGTTTGTCCTACTCCTGCGGCGATGTGTTCCACCACAGCTCAGCTGCTCCAACGACGGAAGGATTCACCACAGCAGGGATCCGCTCTCCAGACTGTCTTTCGCCGCCTCAGATCTTCTTCCCCGCCGCCGGCAGCCATGACAACTGCATTACCATCATCAACTGAGCAGATCACCTTGAAGACTACACGGGTCCGCAAGAGAGGTCGCACTCTTCCATGTCTGCTTACGTTATGCATCGATATGATGACATGCTACTTTATCATCGTGTTCACCTATTAGACTCCGTGTCAGGTCCAAACTAATGCTGAAACTTGAGTTTTTAAATGGTTGTGGGGTACATATTGGGGCAACAATCAATACTATCTGTCTACTATCTGGTTAATCTCGGGTGTCTACTATGAGTTTCATGTTGGGTGCAAACAAACATTAAAGGAGCCATTATCTGTATTTTTTAACTAAAGCTATTATCTGTCTGCTATCATTGGTTTTGGGTCTATCCACAGTTTGCTACCATCACTCTGGATTTGTGCATGCACTCCTTACATAATCTCACTATGTTTTATTCCTATGCATGTCAGTTATTGTACACAATGGAACTGAACATGTAGAGCAAAAGAGATGAGCTTTGCATCGCAATAAAATTTCATGCAGACGTCGCTCCATGGTGGGCGCAAAGGCAGCCCCCCTCCACCCATTTCTGATTGTAATCAAGAGGAAGATAATTGTTCCGAGGGGATTCAGAAGGAGAAGACCACTCCTATTTACCCCCTGAGGTCTTCGCTCTAACTTGGCATGCTGATGTTGGTAATATCATGAATATGGTGCCTTGCATTGCTTACTGTATACATCAAAGATGTCATCTGCTTAGTTCAGACATGCTTTGTGTCAATGCCATATGTTTAGTTTCTTTATCATATATGTGAATCATGCTATGCAATCTTGTTTAGCCAGGCATCGTATATGTGAATTTTGTAATGCCACCCTGGTTAGCCAGTCATCTTATATGTGAACTATATCATACCATCATTTTTTATTACGTGTTAAATTTGTCAACAATTTTAGTACATTCAATTACTCTTCCTATGCATCAGCCATTCGGAATGGTCATGGAAAAATCTGGAGTGGAAACAAGGTCTTCAGAGAAGACAATGCTATCTGACGAAGCGCATGTCTTGCTGGTTACGGATAGCTCCTCAGAGGAGGATTCAGAGACAGATGACCAGTCCTATTTCCCCCCGAGGTGCATGCTCTAACTTGGCAGGGTAATGTTGCTCATATCATGCGTATGGTATCTTGCATTGCTATGTCATTTGCTTAGTTTAGACATGCTTTTTGTGAATGCCACCTGTTTAGTGTCTAATTACCATATATGTGAATTATGCAATGTCATCTTGTTGCAAGATATTATATATGTGAATTATGCAATGCTATCTTATTGCAGGGCATTATATATGTGAATTATGCAATGCCATGCTGTTTAGCCAAGCGTCATATATGTGAATTATATCATGCTGTCCTTTTTTTGTATTTCTCATTGCATTTGTCGACAATGTTTGTATATTCAACTGCTCTTCCTGTGCATCAGCCATTTGAATTGGTGATGGAGAAATCTGGAGTGAAAACAAGGTCTTTAGAGCAGACAATGCTACCTGCTGAAGCAGATATCTTGTTAGTTACAGATAGCTCTTCGGAGGAGGATTCAGAGGCAGATGACCAGTCCTATTATCCCCCTGAGGTGTATGCTCAAACTTGGTATGGTTATATTACTCATATCATGTATATGTTGTATTGCAATGCTTAGTTTTTACATCATATACACAATATTGAATGCCATCTCCTTAGTTGACACATCATATATGCGATTGCCCTATACTCACTTGCTTAGTATATAAATCATATATTTGGATTATATCATGCCATGATGTTTACATAGACAGCATGTTTCTGAATTATGGCATGCCAACCCATTTTCTAAAGACATAATATAGTTATATCATCTCATCCTATTTACATAGTCATCATATTTTGACTTATGTCATTCTATCCGTGAATTATATCATGCCATCATGTTTCCATCGATGACATGTTTGTGATTTATGGCATGCCAACCACTTTAATAGACACATCGTATAGTTATATCATGTCATCCTGTTTACATAGTCATCATATTTTGAAGTATGTCATTCTATACTATTTAGTTAGCGACCATACATGTGAAATTGTGTCATGCTATCCTGTTTAATTAGCCATCATATATGTGAAATTATGTCCTGCTATTCTGTTTGATTAGACAACATAAATGTGAATTATTTCATGCGCTGATTTCTTCCCTACTATCCATTGCACCTATCTATCTTACAATGTCTGTACATTCAATTACTTTTCTTGTTTATTAGCCATTTCAATTGGAGGGGGTGATGGCAGTATCTGTGGGAGTAAAAACATGGTCTTCAGAAAAGATCGTGCTACATGTCAATGCAGATAGAACCACGGTTGTACTTGCCCAAGAACCAGCCCCACCACACATAACCAAGACTCATGCAGATTGTATCCCTACCCAGTTGGACAGAGAACCAACTACACCCCTTCTAACCCCAACCCCAGTAGATAGTAACCCAGTTCCAGTTGACACAGCACCGTCTCCACCATAGAGCACCCAAACACGAGCAGTTAGTAAGGCAACTGCAGTGCCCAAAGCACGAGGGCCACCACTCCAAACCCCAAGTAAACCCTTAAAGCAGAAGAAGAATTATTCTCAGGTCAGGTTCCGTAGCTATGGTTCATACTACTTTGCTCTTCCATCATTGTATTTACTCATACCAACTAATTTCAAATTTTAAGGATGCAATTGAAACTCCAATGGTGCAGTAGATATGTTTTAAACCTGTTTCTTTAATGTGTTTGCCATTGTAACTTTCTCTATGTTGATTTTAGTTTCATTGAATAAACAGTTATGTTCTCATGCCATGCACATCACAAGTGTTGTTATTGATGTGTAGTTTCCCACACTTATATTCTGTCTATGCTACTTTGTCTTAAATAGATATGATTTGAACTGTATCTATCTTGATTTGGCAACATAAACTAGAATGATATAGACCATGCAGTGACCATACGACATAGATATATGTTTGTTTCATGTTGTTATCCTGTCCACCTTACTACTGAATTGGTTTACCAAAATGAGTTTCATATACTACATTGTAAACCTGTGATGTGTTTGTTTGTTTCTCTATTAGAACGCGGATAAAATATTGGAGTAGAGTACCCCGTTATGTAATGGTAAAGGAAGTAATGCAGATAAGGTTCAAGATAGTGAGACATCCCTGCTTGTCGGTGGAAACGACACTTAGGGGATCACGGGAATCCCTACTACGGTTGCGGGGCGCGGGGTCGCGAGAAGAGCGGGATCAGCAGTCAGCACAAACACAAGGGTCGTTTACCCAGGTTCAGGCCGCAAGGATGCGTAATACCCTAGTCCTGCTTTGGTGTGTATATCAGTATTCTTGGAGTTCTTGAGCTAGCTACGATGAGTGTAACTTGTCCAAGGGTCTGAATCCTTCTCCTGGATGCCTCGGGCCTCCTTTTATAGGCAAGGGGATCGCCATAGTGGCACACAGGAGGTGGCGTCGGTGTACAGTGGCTAAGCTTATCGCTTAGCCATTACGGGACAAGACACATTTAATGTGCCTCTTAGGTGTCCCTCTTGCTTTATCGCTGCTCCATCCTGCTTCGACACGCGCCCGGGCCAGCAAGGCGGTCAGCGCCATGTAGGCTGGCAGGCTGCTGAGGTGGCACGGTGGTAGGGACTTCACGAAGATTTGCATGCCACCACGTAGGCATGCGCTGAGTTGGTTTGGAAGCCTCACGTCGACACGCAGGTGCCTGCCTAGCTGGTGGGCTGGCAGCTTCATGGGAGCGGCGGTGGAAACTTGGCACGCATGGGCCTGGCTGTGGCCCTGCGGATGTCCTCGGCAAGGGCCTTGCCGGGGCCCCAGCAAGGGTCTTGCCGTGACGTTGTGGTCGTCCTCGGCAAGGATCTTGCCAGAGGTCTTATGGGTTTTCTCGGCAAGGATCTCGCCGAGGTTCATCGTCTTCTAATCCTCATCTGTCTCGGAGTGTTCATGATCTTCACAAAGATCTGCATGCCACTATGGAGGTGCCTCCCGAGCCTTGGTCCCAACGTGGTCGGTGGTGTTGGAAAACCTGGGGCTCAAGGGTGGCGCACTTTGCTGGCATTTAGGCAAGTTGCCCCGGCAAGGTTCTTGCCGTGGCTGCAAAGGCTGCCCCGGCAAAGGCCTTGCCGGGGGAGTCCGCCTCGCCCTCTTGCTCTTTGTGTCTTGGTGTTGCTTTGACCATCTTGCGGCTTTGACTCCTCCCTCTGTCGTGCTAAGCGTGGCCGTGGGCACGACTCTGACTGCCCGTGCATAAGTAAGGGGTACAAAAGAGTGCCCCTACTTTAGTACACCGACAGGAGCCCTCGGGCCCGGGCCACATATAAGCGCAACGCGTTATTGGGCTAGGCCCAGAACGGTGCGCGGGCAGGTAGGGCCGGTTTTGACTATGATAACCCCTCGTCCACTGCACTTCCCCAAGATTCGCGTTGAATGCGTGACGTGGGGATCGCACGTGGGGTGACCGAAGCGTGCTTGCGTCACTGTGCAGTGAATAGTAAAGAGGCGGCTTGCATGTCTCTTCAAGGCTGCGGGGCCGCTGCTCATTTATGTTTTCTTCTTTGGAACCGTCGTTCCACGCGTCCCACTATGCCCGCCCCTCGTGCCACGTACGCCGCATGCACGGCGCAGGGCGGGTAATAGACGCATGGAATACGGGAAGACGTGCGCACGTGGGTTAATACCCACGCGCCTTCAATTGGGCAGGAAGGGCGGTCGACGGCCACGCCCTCTGTCACCTTAATGAGCTGGATTGGCTGAGAGGGGAGGCCGAGCCCTGACCCCACCCCTTTATAAGGAGGGGAGCGGGAGGGATGACACCCCTCAGCCTTTCGCCATCCGCCTCTCCCCATCCTTACTTCTTCCTCCCTTCTGCTATGGCGAGAGGGCGTGCTGATGCTTCGACGGTGGCGGCGAGGGTCTCCGCTCGACAACGCGCCCCTCCTCCCCAAGAGCCCATGGCAGCGGAGCCGGCCACTAGGAGAAGGGGAGGGGGCGCGGCCGAGGCCGCTGTGGCGCTCGGGGAAGAGGAGGACGGGGCGGCGCATCGGCCTCGCCTCCGTTGGCGGTCCTTCCCCCAATGGAGGGCCACGTCGGGGACCAGCACCGCGAGTTCTTCATCAGGCTGCGCTGGCCGGCACATCATCGTCTTTGTCTCCCTACCCCATTCGCTCGGGAGATGGAGCTTGACCCGCCGTAGGCGCTGAGACTGCATATGAGGGGCTATGGGAATAGCGCACATGGGCCGATGTCGATTTCCCAGCCCCTCATGTCATGTATCTCCATCACGGTTGGAAAACCTTCGCTCGCATCCACAGCCTGACGGCGAGGCTCATTCTCTACTTCAAGCTAATGGAGAATGGCCTCCTCTCCGTCAAGGTCTTGGGTGACTTCGGAACTCGCCTGAAGTGCTGCGTGGAGAGCTCCTCGGATGACGAAGACTCGTCCTCGAGCAAGAGTGACGAGGAGGACAGCAGCAGCGACGATGAGGGTAGAAGGCAAGAGGATGACGGGTCCGACTAGGCGTCGGGCCCGCTGTCCGCGGACGGTGCCGGCAGCAGCAGCATCTGCACCGGGCCCCTTCTCCCGGTGGAGCCGGCTCCTTGAACTTCTCGGGGTCGCCTCCTTGGGCGGCTGGCGTGGGAAGGCCGGAGAAGGCGAAGAAGGTGGGTGGCGGGCCACCAAGTCGGAGTACGATGGCACCGACGCCTTCGTAGCGTATTGACGGACTGCTGCCTCATTTTCCAGCTCTTCTCCCGGCACCATCATCACCAGCCCTCCCCTTAGGCAGCCGCCGGCATGTTCTCTTGGCGCCTTCTGCTGCTCGTACCTCGCCTAGGCGCTCCTTTTGCCCTTTTGCCTTCTTGTTCCGTTTCCTGAGGAGAGGGACAAGAAAGGGATTACGGGCACATTATCTTTTTTTAGCTTGTAAGCCTACGGGCCTTAGTTAGATTTAAAACTTGTAATCCCCCTGTTCATATTTACATTCCGTACAAACTGTACTTGTGTGGGGTGTATTAATGAAAAAGGGTGTTTGTCAGGTTGTTTGTGCGTGAGCGAAGCCCATACCAAGGAATGAATCCTTGTTACTTTTAATGTAAACATTGTCGCCCGGCAACAGGCCTTGCCGCTCCCTTTCTTCATTCGACCATACTCGCGCTCTTGGCAGAGACAAGGGTGAAGTAGGGTTAAGCCCTACGCTTGCTTCCTTGCCACCATGGCTATAACCAGACCCCAACCCAAGAAATAATTCTCGGGCATGGGCAGGGGGAAGCACGACAACTTAGGAGCAAAACGAGGTTTCATATGTCCCAACCCACACAGAAATGTAAAATAGGGGAAGGGAAAACTTATCTGAATCTGCAGCCCCCGGCAACCTCAGCTTGCCGGGAGCTAACCCTTGTATCTTCAACCCTCGAGAAGCTTGGCTTGCCGGGGCTGGGGCACCGACCCGTTCTTTTTTTTCCCGTCCAGCTTGGCGGGAGTGCCCATGTTTCCGGCGAACCAAAGGAGATGGAAAAGAAATCAGGGAGATGCAGACTCAACCTCTATGCTAGGGGTTAGTCGCGGCAAAGCACTATCAACCCTAACGGAGGGAGAGACTCAACCTAGTATGCATGCTATAACTTAGGGCGCCAGCGCTTTGTTTATTTATGCTCAGGGTCTGCACCTGGCTTTGTAATTTGTATAGAGGGTTACATGCCTTGTTGGCAAGGCTTGTACAAAAAGTGGCTTGTCGGGGGGCCCGGCAACCGCGCCTTATGGGTAAAACTTGCGAAGATGCTTGATGTTCTAGGAGTTGCTCACCGAAATGGCATCTTCAGTCTCCAGGTGGACTGCGCGGGGCCTGGTGACTCGTGTTACCCGATAAGGGCCTTCCCACTTTGGCGTCAACTTGTTGGAATTCTTGGCCGACTGAACATGCCAAAGAACAAGGTCGCCTTCCTCAAAGCTTCGGGCATGAACCTTGCGGCTATGATAGTGGCGCAATGCTTGCTGGTAGCATGCCGCTCTCACAGCCGCCCGAAGACGATCTTCCTCGAGGAGCGTCGTGTCATCTTGCCGCAATCGCTCTTGCTCAAGCTCATCATAAGCAAGCACTCGAGGTGACCCATATATGAGTTCCATGGGGAGAACTGCTTCTGCCCCGTATACCAGGGCAAAGGTTGCCTGGCCGATGGCTCGATTTGGCGTCGTTCTGATCGACCAAGAACCGCCCGCAACTCATCAATCCAGCGCCTTCCGCTCTTGTGCAGCCTACCAAAACTCTTCATCCTTAGGCCACGCAACACTTCAGCATTTGCCCTCTCTACTTGGCCGTTGCTCCGTGGGTGTGCCACGGAAGCAAAACAGACCTTGCTACCGAGGTCTTCAATGTATTGCATGAAGGTGTGGCTTGTGAACTGCGTGCCGTTGTCGGTGATGACTCTGTTCGGCACACCAAAGCGACAAACTAGCCCCTTAAAGAATTTGACTATTGACTGCGCGGTCACCTTCCTCACTGCTTCCACCTCCGGCCACTTTGTGAACTTGTCAATTGCAATGTACAAGTACTCAAAGCCCCCGACGGCGTGGGGAAAAGGGCCTAGTATGTCGAGCCCCGATACCGAGAATGGCCAGGAGAGAGGGATTGTCTGCAAGGCTTGATCTGGCTGATGAAGCTTCTTCGAATGGAACTGGCACGCTTCACACTTGGTTACTAGTGTCGTCGCATCTTGGAGGGCAGTGGGCCAGAAGAAACCTTGCCGGAAAGCCTTGCCGGCAAGGGCCCTCGACCCTATGTGGGAGCCACATATGCCTCCATGTATCTCTGCCAACAGCTCCAGTCCTTCCTCCCAGGGGATGCACTTCAATTTCACTCCATTTGGTCTTTTTATGTACAGAACATTGTCAACGAACTGCTACAGGGCATACCGGCGGGCTACTTTCTCTGCTTCTTCCTGCTCCTCAGGGAGCTCCCCTGTTTGGAGGAATCGGACGGTATGCTACGCCCATGCTGGAGCCTGTGGCTCGACGACAAGGACCAAAGGCATTTCCTCTGCCGAGGGAACAGTTGCCTCCACGGCAAGGGCTTGGCGCCCCGCCGGAGTCGGTTGTCCCATGGCAGGCTCGGCGTCCACGATAACATCTTTGTCGGCGGCTCCAGGGAGATCGGTGGGGAAGTACTTGCCGGGGCCTGACTTCCTTCGCTTGTTTTGCTCTATTGATGGTTCAACGGACGATTGAGTTAACCGAAGCACAAAAGTACCTAGTGCCATAGGTAGCTTGAGGGCAGCGCGCTTCGACAGGTAGTCGGCGATGTCGTTCTCCACTCAGGGCACATGCTCTGCCTGTATACCATCAAAGCGCTCCTCCAGTTTCCTCACTTCATCCACGTAAGCTTCCATCAACGGGCTTTGACAATCCTTGTTGATCTGTCTGACGACAAGCTGTGAATCACCTCTGACGAAGAGCTTCTTGACCCCGAGGTCTGCCACGATCCTGAGACCGGCAAGCAATCCCTCGTATTTAGCAGTGTTGTTCATTGACATCTCCCTGGGAAAGTGCATCTGGATCTCATACTTGAGGTGCTCTCCGGTGGGTGCGACGAGCAGCACACCAGCACCAACGCCTTGTAGCAAAAAAGCCCCATCAAAGTACATAATCCAGTTGCGACTTTTTTCCTTGCCAGGGAGAGTGGTCTCCTGGACCTCTTCGTTGGGCATCAAGGTCCATTCGGCAATGAACTCCGCCAAGACTCTGCTCTGAATCGTCGAGGTGCTTTCGAACTTCAACCCAAATCTTGACAGCTCCAAGGCCCATTCTACAATCCTCCCCATTGCATCTAGGTTATGCAGTATCCGTTGCAACAGGAGGCGGGTGATGACGGTGATCTTGTGCGCTTGGAAGTAATGACGCAGCTTCCTCGAGGCCATAAGGAGGCCGAAGAGCAATTTTTGCACATCGTAGTACCTCGACCTAGCCCCCTGCAAGAGGGAGCTGACGAAGTAAACAGGGTGCTGCATCATCTTCTTCTTCTGCACCACCTCACTTAGTTGTGTTGGACCTATCGCACTAGTGTCAGACCTTGCCGGGGGCTCAGCCTTGTTGGGATTAGGCCTTCCCGGGGATAGTTCTGGCTTGCCATCTGTCAACTCTGCCGTTGTTGCTGCCTCTTCGTCGACCTCCCTCTGCGCCACCAGTTCGGCGCTAACCACTTGATTCATTGCTGCCAGGTACAATAGCAATGGCTCTCGTGGTTTGGGTGCAACCAGCACTGGGGTGGAGGAGAGGTATTTCTTTAGATCCTACAGCGCTGCCTCGGCCTCCGGGGTCCACTCCATTGGGCCCGCCTTCTTCAAGATCTTGAAAAAGGGAAGGGCACGCTCAGCGGACTTGTAGATGAATCTACTCATGGCGGCGACGCAGCCAGTGAGCCGACGCACATCCTTGATCCGCTTAGGTGCCTCAATCTGCTCGATGGCCTTGATCTTGTCTGGGTTCGCCTCAATACCATGCTGCAACACAAAGAACCGGAGAAGCTTGCCATACGGGACACCGAAGACACACTTCTCAGTGTTCAACTTGAGGTTGATCTTGCCCAAATTTGCAAACGTCTCTTCCAAGTCTTGCACAAGTGTTGCCTTGTCCTTGGTTTTGACCACTATGTCATCCATATAAGCTTCCATATTTCTATGTAGTTGGGGCTCAAAACCAATTTGGATTGCTCTTGCAAAGGTCGAGCCAGCACTCTTCAACCCGAAAGGCATCCGTAAAAAGCAATACGTACCACATGGGGTGATGAATGATGTCTTCTCCTCATCTTCTCTTGTCATGAAAATTTGGTGGTAGCCTGAGTAGGCGTCAAGGAATGATAACAGGTCGCACCCGGCCGTGGAGTCAACAATCTGGTTGATGCACGACAACGGGAAAGGATCTTTTGGACAAGCCTTATTGATATCTATGTAATCAATACACGGCCTCCACTTCCCGTTTGCCTTGCGCACCACCACCGGATTGGCCAACCACGTCGGATGGAGTACCCCTCTTACCAAGCCTGCCGCCTCTAGCTTCCTGATCTCTTCTGTGATGAACTCCTGCCTTTCTAGAGCTCGCTTCCTAACCTTCTGCTTGACAGGCCGCGCATGAGCACAGACAGCAAGATGGTGCTCAATCACTTCCCTGGGAACATCGGGAATGTCAGATGCTTGCCACGCAAACACATCGACATTCACCCACAGGAAAGTGACGAGCTTGCCTTCCTATTTGTTGTCGAGGGTGGAGCTTATGGTGAAAGCCTCCCCCCCCCCGTGTCGTCCTCTTTGATGGACACCTTCTTGGTCTCTGGTGGTGCAACTCTGGACTTCTTGCTCTTGCCAGTGGAGCTCTCTGGCATGTCCTCAACGGAAGCACAACACTCCGGAGAGTTGCGCTTGCCGGAGTGGGTGCGAGAGGTCCCGCCGGTCTTCTTCCCTCCCGGGGCTCCAGCGGCAAGAGCAAGTGCCTTAGCGGCAGCTGCTACAACCACTTCCCGATAGAGTTGATCAACGCAGATCAGGGCGTCCTTCTTGTCGGAGGGGACGGTGATGATGTTCATCGGCCCCGGCATCTTCAGCGTGTTGTAGGCGTAATGTGACGCCGCCATGAACTTGGTGAGTGTCGGGCAGTCGAGGATCCCATTATAGGGCAAGGGGATTTCGGCCACATCGAAGACAATCCTCTCCGTCCTGTAGTTCAGCTCTCCCCTAAACGTCACGGGCAGCGTGACCTTACCCTTTAGTTGGCTTCTCCCCGGATTGACCCCTTGAAACATGCCCGTCTCCTCGAGGTCTTCATTAGGAATCTACAGCCTTTTGACCACGATCGGCGAGATCAAATTCAGACTGGCCCCGCTGTCAACTAGAATCTTGATCACCTTGAGGTTGCGGATCGTTGGTGAAACCAACAATGGCAAACACCCAACCGCAGTTGTGTGATCAGGGTGATCCTTGGTGTCGAAGATGATAGGCTTGCTGGACCACTTCAGTGGCTTCCGTGCGTCGAGTGATGGCTCCACTGTTGTGATCTCACGTGCCCACTGCTTGAGTTGGCGGTGGGAGGTGTGCAGCGAGGCGCTACCATCGACACACGTGGCCTCCGTAGCTTTCTGAAACTTGTGGTCGCCAGACTCGTTGTCCTCATCATGATCATCATCTTCTTGTTTCTTTTCGCGGCCCCGGGCGGGACTCTCTTGCTGGTTATCCTTGCCGCGACGGCCTCCTTGGCCGCTACGCTTCTTGCCGGACCCTTCGGCACCGTCTTGACCCTTCTCCTTGTCCTGCCTCTCATATTTAGCTTTCTGCTTCTCAGCGAGCAGCTCAACTTGCCGGCAGTTTTGGAGGTCGTGGCCCTTGGTGCGGTGGATCTTGCATTACTGCTTGTTGGAGCTTCCCGGCTTGTTGGCCGCCGCCAAGGCCCGGCAAGTGGCACACCCGACAACTTCCTTATCGGGGTCGCTCACCTTGGCCTTCTTGGTGGTGCCGGTGTCGTCGGACCCCTCGACAGCAAGCACAGTCTTGCCCTTGTGATTTCTGTTACGGCGCTGGCCCTTCTTCGTCAGGGCAGCGTCGTCGTCGTCCGTGGAGTCGGTTTCTGCGTCGGCGTCCTCGCCGGGGTACTTCCTCCCCTCTTCCGCTCGAGCGCACCTATCGGCCAGGACATAAAGTTCGGCCACATCCCTGACCTTGTCCATCGCCAGCTCCTCACGCATCTTGCGGTTACACACATTTTGATGGAATGTGCTGATCACGGCGGCGGGATGAACGTCTGGGATGTTATACTTCACTCAGCTGAACCTTTGGATGTACTTGCGCAGATTTTCTCCTTCCTTCTGGGGGATAATATGCAGATCACTTGCCTGGCCATGAGCTTGATGGCCTCCAGTGAAGGCGCCAACAAACTCACGGCACATATCCGACCAAGAGGAAATGGAGTCCACCGGCAAGTGCATTAACCATGACATGACATTGGGCTTGAGCGCCAATGGAGAGTAATTGTCAAGCACCTTATCATCACGGGCTCCAACAGCTTGCATCGTGATGGTGTAGATGCTGAGGAACTTTGACAGGTGAGTTTTGTCGTTGTACTTCTCGCCAACTTCGGGCTTGAACATGCAGTGGGAGGGCCACTGGAACTGCCGCAGCTCACAGGTGAAGGCCGGACAACCCACCTCGTAGGGTAGGCCACCATAGCCTCCCGGTGCCGGGTGCTCCATAGTGGGCCCTGCCCGCCTGTCCGATTGGTGGCGTGCATCACGTCGGTGCTCGATGGTGGTTCGAGCGTCTTCAAGGGCTCACTCCCGAAGAACTTGACGCTGGTCGCGGTGGGTCCGCGGGTTGGATGATGCTACGGAGATATTATCGCAAGCGTCATCACGACGGATCGACACCCGCGGTGGCCGGCATGGGGGAGGAGAGTGCACCGTGGCTGCATCGCCCCCGGCCCTTCCACCGCTGGCATGCGGTGGCTCGACGGAGCGACGACCTATGGGCCCCGCTGGTCACGGCTCATCTTTGTTGGCGATGCCGACGAGGCTCCGGACAGTGGATGTCCACTCGTCAAGCCTCTCCGCAACAGGAGGAAAGTCGAGGAGCAGCTGCGCGCGCTAGAGCTTCTGCTGGTGTGGGCGGCGGCGAAAGCTGCGTGGACCGTGACGTGCTTCGACTTCTAACTATGTTAGAAGGAGCTCTATCACGGCCCTGCGGCTATCCGCCATTTTTGCCAGCACCTCGGCGTGCATGATGGCCTTCCTCATCCCGTGAAAGACGCGCGAGACTCTTCCCAGGGCGCCGCGGGAAGAACGCACAACTTGGGAAGAACGCGCCATGGGCACCGGTGTTGGAGTCTTGGAGGCCGCCGCGCCGCCGTCGGGCGGCATGGCGACGCCCTGGAGGGACCCACGCTGCCTGCGGGGGGGCCAACTCCATCTATGGAGTTTGCGGCGTGTAGCCCGTCGCCTGGTGCACGAACGATGCCGCTCGCCAGGCCTGGACTGCTAGGGTGATGTGGGTGTTCGCGGGTCGCGCCACGGGTTCTTTCTGTGACCGGCCCGGTACTAGCCCACACCGGTACAGGCAGTCTGGTTCTGGATGAACCGATCGCCGTGGTCATCTTCCTCTTGGGAGCCATGGCAATGAAGAGTTGTTCGACGATCTGCTAAACCGGATTCGCACGACTGCGCCCCCTACCTGGCCAGCCAAAGATGTCGGTGGAAATGACACCTATGGGATCACGGGAATCCCTACTACGGTTGCGGGGCGCGGGGCGTGAGAAGAGCGGGATCAACAATCAGCACAAACACAAGGGTCATTTACCTAGGTTTGGGCCACAAGGATGCGTAATACCCTAGTCCTGCTTTGGTGTGTATATCAGTGTTCTTGGAGTTCTTGAGCTAGCTACGATGAGTGTAACTTGTCCAAGGGTCTGAATCCTTCTCCTGGATGCCTCGGGCCTCCTTTTATAGGCAAGGGGATTGCCATAGTGGCACACAGGAGGTGGCGTCGGTGTATAGTGGCTAAGCTTATCGCTTAGCCATTACGGGACAAGACGCATTTAATGCGCCTCTTAGGTGTCCCTCTTGCTTTATTGTCGCTCCATCCTGCTTCGGCACGCGCTCGGGCCAGCGAGGCGGTCAGCGCCATGTAGGCTGGCAGGCTGCTGAGGTGGCGCAGTGGTAGGGCCTTCATGAAGATTTGCATGCCACCACGTAGGCATGCGCTGATTTGGCTTGGAAGCCTCACGCCGACACGCAGGTGCCTGCCTAGCTGGTGGGCTGGCAGCTACATGGGAGCGGCGGTGGAAACTTGGCGGGCGTGGGCCTGGTTGTGGCCCCGCGGATGTCCTCGGCAAGGGCCTTGCCGGGGCCCCGGCAAGGGTCTTGCTGTGACGTTGTGGTCGTCCCCGGCAAGAATCTTGCCGGAGGTCTTGTGGGTTTTCTCGGCAAGGATTTCGCCGAGGTTCGTCGTCTTCTAATCCTCATATGTCTTGGAGTGTTCATGATCTTCACAAAGATCTGCATGCCACTATGGAGGCGCCTCCCGAGCCTTGGTCCCAACATGGTCGGTGGTGTTGGAAAACCTGGGGCTCAAGGGTGGTGCGCTCTGCTGGCATTTGGGCAAGTTGCCCCGGCAAGGTTCTTGCCGTGGCTATGAAGGCTGCCCCGGTAATGGTCTTGCCGGGAGAGTCCACCTCGCCCTCTTGCTCTTTGTGTCTTGGCGTTGCTTTGACCATCTTGCAACTTTGACTCCTCCCTCTGCCCTGCTAAGCATGGTCGTGGGCGCGGCTCTAACTGCCCGTGCACAAGTAAGGGATACAAAGGAGTGCCCCTACTTTAGTACACCGACACTGTTGTTCTCCAAGAAAGCTGATAAAAACTATATTGAAGACACTGAGACAACCCCAAAGTCATGTCTTGATGTAGTGTTCGAGTTACTGGCTACTACTGCTGGCACCAGCTCTTCGAACTCGCTGCCTGAATGAGTTCGGCTTCTTGAGTCTCAACTTCAAGTTGAAAGACATCGATCAGATGTTATGCGACAGGAAGCCAAAGGACCGAGGAAGTCCCTGCAGAATTCAGATGCATACTTTCTGGTGCAGCAGCAAGTGCTGGAGGATTTAAGCGCCAAACAAGAGAAAGTTAATAAGCTTGCTAAGCATCTTGCCAGCATTATGGGTACCCAGGATATTGTTTCTTGAGCTCTTTTGAAGTGGTTTTAGTTCTGGACTTGTTTTGCTGTGGCGTTTATTTGCACTGGTCACCAACTTTGACAACCAGTGTATATGATATGCTTCTTTGTTCCCTATATTTGCACTGGTGGCGAACTTTGATGCCAAGTGGATGTAATATGTATAATAGCCGTGATAGCCTAGTGCAAGTTGCTTGCTTATTTATTTCCTTATTGTCTTGTTTATTTGTTTGCTTGTAGCCAGTGCAGTTATTTTTCCGCGGTTTGCTAGTGGCCGCAATAACCTATTTTCTAAAACTAGGCCACAATAACCATGGGCTACATATTTACTGTAGTTACCATGGGCCTCCTACGGGCCGTAGAAACAATGGGCCTTCTAAGGGCCGTAGAAACAATGGGCTTCTATGGGGCGTAGAACCAGTGGGCCTTCTACGGGCCGTAGACACAATGGGCCTTCTACGGGCCGTATCATCAATGGGCCTTCTATGGGCCGTATGACCGATTGGGCAAACATGGGCCAATAACATACCGCATTATGGCCGTAAACGGGCTAGAGTTGGAATCGTCCGTTCATGGGCGGACCATAACGGGCCGTCGTTAATAAGCCGTATTTGATGACGCTATGAAACGGCCCAACGTATTAACGGGCCACAAACGGGCCGAGTGTAACCATGGGCTGAATTTGGCCCACAAGCAGAAAATGACAGTAACGAGCCATAAGTAAACGAATGCTGGAAATGTGCCCAAGAATAAATGGGCCTTGAGAAGGCCGAAATATAACATGGGTTGGAAATGGCCCAATTGAATAATGGGCCGTTAATGGGTATAAACTGATACACTGTTCATTACAGACCAGTTTCACCACGGGCCGTTAATGGGTATAAAGTGATACAGTGTTCATTACGGGCCAGTTTCACCACAAGCTGTTAATGGGTATAAAGTGATACACTGTTCATAACGGGCCAGTTTCACCACAGGCAGTTGATGGGCCAAGAGTTACAAAGGGCCTCATATGGGCCGAAAGACGTCATGGGCCATACATGGGCCGGAAGTTAAAACGGGCTGGAATCATATTGGATGACCCAGATGACGCTACTAGGCCTAATTTGGATAGGTCATAATGGGCCCTGGGTTAGCTGGTTGTAAATGGGCTATATGCAAACAAGTCGTTAACAGGCTTTCCGTGGGCCGGCCCGCCACCTTTTGACCAAGTCAAAGGGGCTGGTCTTTTACAGGAATGGGCCTCTGTTGGGCCATGCCACGTGTTGACATATCACAGGCGCCTTCGGTCCAATGAGTGGATGACATCTGTCCCAACGGTGAGCCGACACATGTTTCCTCCAACCAATGATGATTTTACACATGGAAAATCCCCATTGGCCGGGGCTGTTAACGGGTTATTGGTTCTAAAACCAGACCCGATAGCTTAACAGCGTTCCGTTATGGTGGATGCCACGTGTCGGTCACCCTTGACGAAAGCACTTCTATGACGCGCGATTTATCGTCATGGAAGTGGACACTTCCGTGATGATAATTTTGGTAATGTCATGGAACACTTCTACGACAACACATGTATGACTATCTTGATTCTGTCATAAAATCGTCATGGATGTACATGCATGACAGAAAACGTGACCTACTATGACAAACACGTATCATCATGGAAGTGTATTTTTTTTGTAGTGAGCGCACACACGCAGACCCTACCCCTATGAGCACCTTCGAGAGAGTGAGCTGGCATATGATCTTGAGATTTTACGAAGTCACCATAGGTGCCTCGTAGTCGAGTGGAACGTCTCCTCCCACTGAACGCACATTGCTGGAAAATACTAAAATTAACCCAGGATAAATGCGAACACCAGGACTTTAACCCTGGTGGGCTCGAGAAACCACTGTCCTCCTAACCATCCAACCACAGGTTGTGTCAGGACCCCGACTCGATGTCACATCGATCTAGCTGGTAACACCTCATATCACTTTGCGGCCTCACGCACGGTATCCCCACGGGTGTCGTCTTACCTTTTCCCGGGACCGTTTGCGCCTTTTGGCTCACGTATATGATAGCGTCGCTAGCATCCATATGATAAAGAGCCCGGGCTGACATGACTAGTCGTAAACCCAAAGTGGCACAGACTTACAGGGACAGGCATCCATGACCCAGCTTCGAACGTGTCGGTCATCAGCAAGTGGGTCCGGGCTGTAGCACTGGGCTAGCAGGACTCCGGTAAACCGGGCTGTAGCGGGCTAACAGGACTCCGGTACTCAAAGCGTGACATTTCCCCGAAGGGACAGACACAGGAACGAAGAAGGACACATGCCGGCCAGCCTAAGTGTTCCAGAGCAGTAGCAAGCTACCATGGCTCAGCGGTAACACTAGGAGACATTTCCCGGTAAGAGAGGCTACTAAAGATAAACAACTAGATAGTCAGATCCCACACATACCAAGCATTTCAATCATACACACAATATGCTCGATATGTGCAAATACAACGAAGCATCACAACATGACTCTACGACACAAGTACTTTATTTAAGGCTCAGGGAGCCATACATATCATACACAAAGGTACGGGTCTCACGACCCAACATACAAGTCATACAGTCATACAAGCCAACAGCGGAAGTACTTGTCTGGGTACAGACAACTAGTAAAATAAAAGAGGCTTGGAAGCCTAACTATACTACGTGGTCCATCACAAGCTCAGGGTCACCACCTGGGTCCTTAGCCTACTCGTTGATGTCAACGTCTACATAGAACCCATCAGAAGGGGTTGCAGCGTCTTCTGTAAAAATGTAGATTATAGCAACATGAGTACAAAGTACTCAGCAAGACTTACATCAGATCCTACATACATGCATAGTATCAAGAAGGGTTGGTGGAGTTATTGCAGCAAGCCAGCTTTGACTCTTGGCTAGACTATCCTACGATACTCCAACTTGAAATAGTTTTGCGCACACGAGTCCACTACTCACCACTTCAATACACTACCGAGGATCCACCTCCGTCTTCCTACGGAAGAGCCATCCTCGGCACTCACACTTATCTTGAGGCTTTTATAGTTTCCATTTACTTGTCTATGAACTGTATAGGCAACCAAGTAGTCCTTTACCGCGGACGCGGCTATTCGAATAGATCATGTTAACCCTGCAGGGGTGTACTTCGTCATACATGTTTCCACCACTTAGCGTCTGCACACGACATGTGCTCGGCAGACTTCAAGCGAAAGCCGACGTGGGTGTAGACCACGACCTACCTAAACACTTAAGCCTCTAGTCCAGGTTTATCGCCTATTCAGGTTCCATCCGCAGGGAGTCCGGCCGAGGTTTCCCATACGGCCCCGAACGATGTGAACAGGGTTCCCGAGATACCTAACGGGTATTCGGTACACCCGGCCACGTACCTACCGCATCACAGCCCACCCCTACGGTCAGCGCTGTCCACGGCCTCCAGTAGGCTACAAACACCAGAAACTACTTGCAACTCCTGGACAGAGAGCTAGGGTGAATAAGAAGTCGAGCGGGGTCATATTTCAGGGCCCAATGTATGGTAGTAGCTGATTCTTAAATCACACATACAGATCTCAGTGCTTAAGGTCGGCTTCAATGAAACAACCCACCATGTACTCCTACATGGCCTCTCATCGATACCTTTACCAAATCGTGTTCACCACACCACTCTCATTACCGACATAATCATTTCACTCTAGCCCATCACCCAGATGAACCAGACCTGACACGACTCTAAGCATAGCAGGCATAGCAAGGTAGGAACAACACATACATATGGCTCAATCAACTCCTACACATGCTAGTGGGTTTCATCTAGTTACTGTGGCAATGACAGGTCATGCAGAGGAAATGGGTTCAACTACCGTAGCACACAGCAGTTTGAATCGCGTTGTCTTAATGCAGTAAAAGAGAGCAGGAGCGAGAACATGGGATTGTATCGATATGATCAAATGGTTGGTTGCTTGCCTGATGGTTCGTTGCACGGATACGGTTCTTCGTTAGGGTAATCACGGTACTCCTCGGGGACAGAACCTGTCGCAGAGAGCACCGATACACAACATCACCAAACAATATGCAACAATATGATGCATGCATGAAACATGGCAATATGAGTGTGTTGGGCTAATGCAACTAAAACCAGAAGGGTTTGAACAAATTTGAATCAAAGATTCAAATTTCAAATTCAAATATGGCCTTTTAAAGTGCTTTTCCTTGTTCTGATTAAAACATCAATTTAACTTGTTTGATCATGCATGAAAATAGTACAGATGGATAGATTGGATTTTTCTGATCATTTTTCATATATAATTTGTCCAATTTGGAGTTACAGAATAAAAGTTATGAATTTTTGAAGTTTAAATAATATTCTGGAATTTCCTGATTTAATTTAAATCCAGAAATTCAATTACTGCGTCAGCCTGACGTCAGTGTGACGTCAGCAGGTCAACGGAACTGGTCCAGGTCAAACCTGACAGTGGGTCCCGCGTGTCAGGGTGATTATTTTAATTAAAACTTAATTAAAACTAATCCTGTTTAATTAACAGGGCTGGGCCCCACCTGTCATTGACTCAGAGGAGTCAACCAGGGCCCACCCGTGGTCAAAGTCAATGTCGGCTGCCGGCGTTTAGTCGCCGGCGAGCCCGACGCGGCGGCGGAAGTGATTTTGGTCGTTTCGGCCACCAAATGGATCGCGGAGGCCACCGGAGTGGAGCTGAGGGCAACCCGCAGCTCTTGGCGGAGTCCGTTGGGGTCGGGGTGGCCGGAGTCGACGCCGGCGACGACTTTGGCGGCCACCGAGGTTCGGTCGGAGGTGAACTTGGTGCTAGAGGGTTCGGTGAGGCTCGTGGAGTGGCTAGCTAGGTGCTGTGGAACGCGGTGAGCAAGATGGACACCATCTTGTGGCCGGAGGATGACCGGGAGCACGTCGGCGACGAGCTCCACGGCGGTGGGTGCGGTTGAGCTCCGGGAGGTTGCTACACGGCTCGGGAGCAAGAACGGAAGGGAGGGGAAGATGGCTAAGCTCACAGTGAGTGCGACGGAGTCCTTGGTGCGGCCGGAGATGGACCGGAGCGACGACGGCGTTGAAGGGGATCTCCGGCGACGGTGAGCTCGGGCGAGGTCGGTGCGGTGGTCTCGGGCGTTGCGAGCGCTCGGGGCTCGGCTGCTCGATGAAGTGGACAGCGGCGGAGCTCCTGGACACGGTGAGACGGCGTGGGGTGGTCGGAGGGCGTGGCTACGGCGAGGGGGTGGCGGCGATGGCGTCGGCCATGGCTGGGGCGTGCGAGGGGGAGGAGCTGGAGAGGAGAGGGGGTGTCTGGGGGGTTCGGGGGAGAGAGAGAGGCCGATCCACGTCGTCACCTGGCGAGGGGAGCGGCGAGGCGGCGAGCAGGTGCGTGGCGCACGCCGCGGTCGCCGTCGGGCACCTGCCTGCCTGCCTGGCCGGCAAGCAGCTCGCTGGAGCGGTGCTGGGCTGGGCCGGCAGGTGGGCTGGCTAGTGGGCCTGCGGTGGCGCCAGGTAGGGTTTTCCCTTTTTTTTCTATTTCTGTTTTTATTTAATATATCTGCAACTTTGTTGAATTAAATAAAATACCTAGGCAACTCCAAAAATCACCAAACTACTCCTGGTCCATAGTTGGATTATTTCCAACATGAAACATTTTAGTTTGGAGATATTTGAGCATTTAAATATTTTATATTATTTTAAATGCCCAAATTCAAATATCTATGATTTAATTCAAAAACCCTAGGATGGCCTAGGAAAATGTGCACCACTTTTGGCAGAGGTTCTGAACCAAGGCAAAAATGATGGGCATTTTAGAAGGGCATTTCAGGTTCATTGAAAATTATTTTAGTAAACCCTAGTTGGTTTCAGAGGGGACTGGGGGTTCTGTCATCCCCATTTCAAGTTTCTGATGAAAGAGTAAACATGATGCAACACTCTAATGCATGACTAGCTAGGTTGTGACAACTCACCCCCACTCAAAAGAATCTCGTCCCGAGATTTGGGTTCCTCCGCGAAGAAGGCGGGATATTCAAGTCGAAGACGATCCTCCCTTTCCCAAGTTGCTTCATCCTCAGAATGGTGCGACCATTGAACCTTGAGAAACTTGATATTATGACGTCGCGTGGTACGTTCGGCTTGATCGAGGATACGAATGGGGTACTCTCGATATGTAAGATTATCTTGGAGATCAAGCGTTTCGTGGTCCACTTCACGGATAGGATCCGAGAAGCAACGCCTGAGTTGAGAAACGTGGAAGACATCGTGAACTCTGGAGAGGTGCGGAGGTAGTTCCAGCTGGTAGGCAACTTCTCCTCGTTTGGCAAGAATGCGAAAAGGTCCAATGTAACGAGGAGCCAATTTGCCTTTGATACCGAAACGATGGGTTCCCTTCAGAGGGGTGACCCGAAGATAAGCCTTCTCGTCAACCTCGAAAGTCATAGCCTTATGTTTTCGGTCATATTGACTCTTTTGACGGGATTGGGCTGTTTTCAACTTTTCACGAACGATACGAACTTGTTCTTCTGCTTCCTGAATCATATCCGGGCCAAAGAATTGTCTTTCCCCGGTCTCTGACCAGTTAAGGGGTGTTCGACATCGTCGTCCATAGAGAACTTCAAAAGGGGCTTTACCCAAGCTAGATTGATAGCTGTTGTTGTAAGCGAATTCGGCAAATGGAAGGCACTTCTCCCAGTCCATTCCGAACGAGATAACAGAGGCTCGAAGCATGTCTTCTAGAATTTGGTTGACGCGTTCCACTTGACCACTTGACTGAGGGTGGAAAGCGGTGCTAAAGGAGAGACGGGTTCCCATAGCATTTTGGAAACTTTCCCAAAATCGAGAGGTGAAAAGACTTCCTCGATCCGAATTGATTTCCAAAGGAACACCATGGAGAGACACTATTCGGGAGATGTATAAGTCTGCCAGCTGACTAGCGGTTATACTCTCACGAACAGGTAGGAAATGAGCTACTTTGGAAAGACGATCGACCACGACGAAGATAGCATTATTCCCTCTCTTGGTCCTGGGAAAACCGGTAATGAAATCCATACCAATTTTATCCCATTTCCATTCAGGAATAGCTAAGGGTTGAAGGGTGCCAGCAGGCCGTTGATGCTCTGCTTTTACACGACGACAGACGTCGCAATTTGCAATATACTGAGCAATTTCTCTCTTCATCCTAGTCCACCAGAACCTCTGGCGTAGGTCCTGATACATTTTAGTACTACCGGGATGAATGGTGAGAGGAGATTCATGAGCTTCCTTAAGGATCAACTGCCGTAGATGCTGGTTCTTGGGAACCACTAGACGGTTCTCAAAGTACACAACACCATGATCATTTGTGGAGAAACAACTAGCACCTCCGCTAGCAATGTTCTCTTTGATTTTAGATATTCCCTTATCTCGCTTTTGGGCAGCGATGATTTGATCCGTAAGAGTAGGTTTTGCTACCAAGGTGGAAAGAAAACCTTGAGGTACAATGTGAAGGTTAAGCTTCCGAAATTCCTCATGGAGAAGCGGTTGACTTTGTTGTAACATCAGGTTGTTACAATAAGATTTACGACTTAGCGCATCAGCCATGACGTTGGCTTTCCCTGGGGTATAGGTTATTCCTAAGTCGAAGTCAGTGATCAATTCAACCCAACGTCTCTGCCTGAGATTCAAATCCGGTTGGGTGAAAATGTACTTCAGACTTTGGTGATCAGTGAATATTTCGCAACGATTACCGAGGAGGTAATGTCGCCAGGTCTTAAGTGCATAGACTACGGCTGCAAGCTCTAGATCATGAGTAGGATAATTCTCCTCATGTGGGTGCAATTGCCGTGAAGCGTAAGCAATTACGTGTCGATCTTGCATGAGAATGCAACCTAGTCCTTGTCGCGAGGCGTCGCAGTAGATAACAAAGTCCTTGGAGAAGTCTGGCGGTACCAGCACGGGAGCAGAGGTCAGGCGTCTTTTCAGTTCCTGAAAGCTGTGCTCACATTGTGGAGTCCATTCGAACTTCTTATCTTTCTTGAGGAGTTCGGTTAGAGGTTTGGCAACCTTGGAGAAGTTCTCGACAAAGCGACGACAATAGCTCGCTAAGCCTAGAAAACTCCGAACTTGCTTGACCGATTCAGGTGGAGTCCAATCAAGGACGGCTTGAACTCGCTCAGGGTTAACAGCAATACCTTTACCAGATATTACATGACCCAGATAGGTCACTTCTGACAACCAGAATTCACATTTTGAGAATTTGGCATAAAGGCGATGCTCTCGAAGTTTCTTCAACACTAGCCTTAGATGTTCGGCATGTTCTTCCTCGTTCTTGGAGTAGATGAGTATATCATCGAGATAAACTACGACGAATTTATCCAAATACTCCATGAAGATTGAGTTCATTAACCGAGAAAAGGTGGCTGGAGCGTTGGTTAAACCGAAGGACATGACGGTGTACTCGTATTGGCCATAACGAGTAACAAAGGCCGTTTTAGGAATGTCCCCGTTTCTGATTTTGATTTGATGGTAGCCCAACCTCAAATCCATCTTGGAGAAGACTGAGGATCCAGCGAGCTGATCATACAGATCGTTGATCCTGGGAAGTGGATATTTGTTCTTGATTGTGACCAAATTGACAGGTCGGTAATCTACAACCATCCGGTCCGTACCATCCTTTTTCTTAACGAATAGGACGGGGCAAGCCCACGGAGATGAACTAGGGCGGATGAAACCCTTTTTCAAGGATTCATCGAGTTGTTTCTTAAGCTCGGCTAGTTCTAGGGGTGCCATCTTATAAGGTCTTCTAGCAATCGGAACGGTTCCGGGGATGAGGTCGATTACGAACTCAACATCCCTGTCAGGTGGAACACCTGGCAATTCCTCTGGAAAGACATCCGGGAAGTCACGGACTACCGGAACGTCCTCAAGGTCTGGCAAAGGGCTGGCGTTAAGAGAATATAATTGTCGCTTGGCTATTCGGGTCAAGACATTGACTATCTTCCCCGAAGGATGGGTGAGTTGAACAGTCCTAGAGAAGCAATCAATTTGGGCATGATGGGCTGACATCCAGTCCATACCCAGAATGATATTAATATCTGAAGATTTAAGGGCTATCAAAGATGCAAGGAAAACAAGTCTGTCGACTTGGATCTCATTTCCATAACTTACCCTAGAGGTCTGCCATCTAGACCCAGGGGTAGAGATTTCCATAGTGGATGGCAAGTCACAGAATGCAACGTTATGCAAACGAGCATAATTTTCAGATATAAAAGAATGAGAGGCTCCTGTATCGAAAAGAACAGATGCCGGGTGGCAATTAACAAGAAGCGTACCGAGAACGACGTTGGGATCCTCTTGAGCTTCTTCGGCAGAGACACAATTGACATGGCCACGTGAAGCGGTGACCGGTTTGGCATGGAACACCTTCCATGTCGGTTTGCCACGGCCAACAGCTTTAGCAGATTGATTGGGGTTGGTCTGGGGGCACTCACGCATATAATGACCAGATTCCCCACACTTGAAACAAGTCACGGAACTGGTACGTGGAGGAGCATTATTGGTTGGACCCCCATAGGGCTTGGCCGGTGCAGACTGTTGAACAGGGCGAGGCGCCTGGAAAGATGGCCTCGGTGTGAACCTGGGTGGCAGGGCGGTGTTGGGTACCCACACGCGGCGCTTCTGAGGACCAGCACCGGATGAGGAACCCATGTCACGTCCATGCTTGCGTGTTGCGTCATAGTCAGTCTGACCAGTTTCAGCACTGATGGCTTTATTGACAAGTTTCGAAAAAGATGTGCACTCATGCAGACGGAGGTCGCGGCGAAGCTCAGGACTAAGGCCCTTCGGAACCTTGCTTGCTTCTTGGCGTCAGTAGAAACTTCCTCAGTTGCATATCGTGCGAGATTACCAAACTCCCTGCTATAGGCATCCACAGAAAGTCGGCCTTGGGTGAAACTGCAAAATTCTTCACGTTTACGGTCCATGAGACCCTCCGGAATGTGATGTTCACGGAAAGCCTCGCTGAACTCAGCCCAAGTAGTGACATGGCCCGCTGGGCGCATGGCTCCATAATTCTCCCACCATAGACTGGCGGGGCCTTCAAGATGATATGCAGCAAAGGTGACCTTGTCAGCCTCCGCTACCAGCGCAGAACGCAGCTTGTGAGAGATACTGCGAAGCCAGTCATCAGCGTCGAGAGGCTCGACGGAGTGGTGGAACGTGGGTGGATGCAATTTGATAAAATCACTGAGTGACACCACGTTAGCCCTCTGATGGTGTGCTGTATTCTGTTCTATACGCTCCAACAAACGGTTTGTCTCCCGTTTGTTTCTCTCAGCTTCCATCATCACCTCGGCTAGTGAAGGAGGATGAGGCAGATTTTCATTCCTGGCTTCACTGCCTTCGGCCTGCTCTTGGGAAGCAGGATTAGCGCGCGTGTTGACCATCCTAGGTAAACAAGACAATGATTTAGTCAGAATGATGAAATTCCGACATGGGATACATAATGTAAGAATAACTCGGAATGCAAGATGATCATCCGTATGACATGGTAGATACAGAAACTGCTTCTTTATTCCATCGTCATACACACCATACAAGGTTTAGTACAAGACCAAACAAAGTACTATTACGGTGAGAAAAGGATTACATCTCATCGGAGGCATTCCAAGCTCCTATACATTATTTTTCTACACCTCCGGAAGGAGTACAAACTAGGTCATATCCCACGAGTCACGCGGACGATAGACGACACAGCTAGTGCGAACTAGTGATACTACTACTAACTCAGACCGATCCGTAGTAGTCCTCGTAGAAGTCACCTCCATAGCCTGGAAGCTCAACATGTTCATCCGGAAACAGACGATCTCGCGGAGCTTGTGGACCATAGGGGCTAGGATGAGGTCGTGGACCAACAAACGGTGGCCTGCGGGGACCGCGAGGTGGGGTGATGCCTCCTACATCACGCCAAACCATCACGTCTGGCAGAGCAGATCTCACAGGATAGAGATCGCGCATATCTGAATATCCAGCTTGCACCGCCGGTGCGAACCGAGTCAAAGTGGCCCAGTGATCAGCACGGGTATTGAAGAGCTCTAACCTTAAGGCCCGATTTTCACGGTCCTTATCCTCGAGCATCTCAGCAGTGGTGCGAGTCCGTGAATCCTCCTGAGTGGAGTCAGCATAGATAGCCTGGAGATACCCTTGTGCTCCCGGAAGTGATCCTGGCATATACCGGAAGTCAGAGTCCCGAAATAACCCAGATCTGACTCGCATAATGGTCATCATAGAGTAGGCGGCATCCTGCACAGCCATCTCAATAGTAACCCCGAGTCCATAGGAGCAGTGAAGAGGCTCGGTGGATCCAGGATAAGATGGAAATATCCTGACAGTGCAGAGATACTGGCTTTGATTAAAATCTCGGAATTGCTCTTCGACCGTGTACTCAGGATACCAGCGGTATCCAGCCTCAGTCATTACCCTGACCAACTTAGCAGTATGGCCGGGTACATCTAGGCATCGAGTTAGGCGAACCACTTGATTGAGGTCGCGAGTGGCCATCTGAAAGCATAATCATAATGCAAAGGCATTAGAATTTCTAGCAAAATTTCGGCAGCATAACAGCTGTAAATGCTCAAAAGGATATTGAGACATTTGACAAAGGATTTCGTACACACTCAACATCATCATATCAAAGTTCTGAAACCATTCTAACAACATAATGTGGTAGTAGAACTGAACTAGGCTGGTAACCATCAAACTTATAAGGTACTACTGATTAGTAACTCGTGATCCTGATAGAGAGAACAGATCCTAATTCCTTAACCCCCGGTGGAAGAATGGACTGACTCAGATCAGAAAGTCATAAGGTATAAGGAGTAAAAAGAGCCTTACGTTCCAACCCACAAACAATTCCCCTACATATAACTAAAGAATTTCTAGACTCAACATCGACCAGTTTGGCTTGGAGAACCTACAGGCAGTCCGGCTCTGATGCCAACGCTGTCAGGACCCCGACTCGATGTCACATCGATCTAGCTGGTAACACCTCATATCACTTTGCGGCCTCACGCACGGTATCCCCACGGGTGTCGTCTTACCTTTTCCCGGGACCGTTTGCGCCTTTTGGCTCACGTATATGATAGTGTCGCTAGCATCCATATGATAAAGAGCCCGGGCTGACATGACTAGTCGTAAACCCAAAGTGGCACAGACTTACAGGGACAGGCATCCATGACCCAGCTTCGAACGTGTCGGTCATCAGCAAGTGGGTCCGGGCTGTAGCACTGGGCTAGCAGGACTCCGGTAAACCGGGCTGTAGCGGGCTAACAGGACTCCGGTACTCAAAGCGTGACATTTCCCCGAAGGGACAGACACAGGAACGAAGAAGGACACATGCCGGCCAGCCTAAGTGTTCCAGAGCAGTAGCAAGCTACCATGGCTCAGCGGTAACACTAGGAGACATTTCCCGGTAAGAGAGGCTACTAAAGATAAACAACTAGATAGTCAGATCCCACACATACCAAGCATTTCAATCATACACACAATATGCTCGATATGTGCAAATACAACGAAGCATCACAACATGACTCTATGACACAAGTACTTTATTTAAGGCTCAGGGAGCCATACATAACATACACAAAGGTACGGGTCTCACGACCCCAACATACAAGTCATACAGTCATACAAACCAGCAGCGGAAATAACTTGTCTGAGTACAGACAACTAGTAAAATAAAAGAGGCTTGGAAAGCCTAGCTATACTACGTGGTCCTCCACAAGCTCAGGGTCACCACCTGGGTCTTAGCCTACTCGTTGATGTCAACGTCTACATAGAACCCATCAGAAGGGGTTGCAGCGTCTTCTGTAAAAATGTAGATTATAGCAACATGAGTACAAAGGTACTCAGCAAGACTTACATCAGAACCTACATACATGCATAGTATCAAGAAGGGTTGGTGGAGTTATTGCAGCAAGCCAGCTTTGACTCTTGGCTAGACTATCCTACGATACTCCAACTTGAAATAGTTTTGCGCACACGAGTCCACTATTCACCACTTCAATACACTACCGAGGATCCACCTCCGTCTTCCTACGGAAGAGCCATCCTCGGCACTCACACTTATCTTGAGGCTTTTAATAGTATCCATTTACTTGTCTATGAACTGTATAGGCAACCAAGTAGTCCTTTACCGCGGACGCGGCTATTCGAATAGATCATGTTAACCCTGCAGGGGTGTACTTCGTCATACATGTTTCCACCACTTAGCGTCTGCACACGACATGTGCTCGGCAGACTTCAAGCGAAAGCCGACGTGGGTGTAGACCACGACCTACCTAAACACTTAAGCCTCTAGTCCAGGTTTATCGCCTATTCAGGTTCCATCCGCAGGGAGTCCGGCCGAGGTTTCCCATACGGCCCCGAACGATGTGAACAGGGTTCCCGAGATACCTAACGGGTATTCGGTACACCCGGCCACGTACCTACCGCATCACAGCCCACCCCTACGGTCAGCGCTGTCCACGGCCTCCAGTAGGCTACAAACACCAGAAACTACTTGCAACTCCTGGACAGAGAGCTAGGGTGAATAAGAAGTCGAGCGGGGTCATATTTCAGGGCCCAATGTATGGTAGTAGCTGATTCTTAAATCACACATACAGATCTCAGTGCTTAAGGTCGGCTTCAATGAAACAACCCACCATGTACTCCTACATGGCCTCTCATCGATACCTTTACCAAATCGTGTTCACCACACCACTCTCATTACCGACATAATCATTTCACTCTAGCCCATCACCCAGATGAACCAGACCTGACACGACTCTAAGCATAGCAGGCATAGCAAGGTAGGAACAACACATACATAGGCTCAATCAACTCCTACACATGCTAGTGGGTTTCATCTAGTTACTGTGGCAATGACAGGTCATGCAGAGGAAATGGGTTCAACTACCGTAGCACACAGCAGTTTGAATCGCGTTGTCTTAATGCAGTAAAAGAGAGCAGGAGCGAGAACATGGGATTGTATCGATATGATCAAATGGTTGGTTGCTTGCCTGATGGTTCGTTGCACGGATACGGTTCTTCGCTAGGGTAATCAGGGTACTCTTCGGGGACGGAACCTGCCGCAGAGAGCACCGATACACAACATTACCAAACAATATGCAACAATATGATGCATGCATGAAACATGGCAATATGAGTGTGTTGGGCTAATGCAACTAAAACCAGAAGGGTTTGAGCAAATTTGAATCAAAGATTCAAATTTCAAATTCAAATATGGCCTTTTAAAGTGCTTTTCCTTGTTCTGATTAAAACATCAATTTAACTTGTTTGATCATGCATGAAAATAGTACAGATGGATAGATTGGATTTTTCTGATCATTTTTCATATATAATTTGTCCAATTTGGAGTTACAGAATAAAAGTTATGAATTTTTGAAGTTTAAATAATATTCTGGAATTTCCTGATTTAATTTAAATCCAGAAATTCAATTACTGCGTCAGCCTGACGTCAGTGTGACGTCAGCAGGTCAACGGAACTGGTCCAGGTCAAACCTGACAGTGGGTCCCGCGTGTCAGGGTGATTATTTTAATTAAAACTTAATTAAAACTAATCCTGTTTAATTAACAGGGCTGGGCCCCACCTGTCATTGACTCAGAGGAGTCAACCAGGGCCCACCCGTGGTCAAAGTCAATGTCGGCTGCCGGCGTTTAGTCGCCGGCGAGCCCGACGCGGCGGCGGAAGTGATTTTGGTCGTTTCGGCCACCAAATGGATCGCGGAGGCCACCGGAGTGGAGCTGAGGGCAACCCGCAGCTCTTGGCGGAGTCCGTTGGGGTCGGGGTGGCCGGAGTCGACGCCGGCGACGACTTTGGCGGCCACCGAGGTTCGGTCGGAGGTGAACTTGGTGCTAGAGGGTTCGGTGAGGCTCGTGGAGTGGCTAGCTAGGTGCTGTGGAACGCGGTGAGCAAGATGGACACCATCTTGTGGCCGGAGGATGACCGGGAGCACGTCGGCGACGAGCTCCACGGCGGTGGGTGCGGTTGAGCTCCGGGAGGTTGCTACACGGCTCGGGAGCAAGAACGGAAGGGAGGGGAAGATGGCTAAGCTCACAGTGAGTGCGACGGAGTCCTTGGTGCGGCCGGAGATGGACCGGAGCGACGACGGCGTTGAAGGGGATCTCCGGCGACGGTGAGCTCGGGCGAGGTCGGTGCGGTGGTCTCGGGCGTTGCGAGCGCTCGGGGCTCGGCTGCTCGATGAAGTGGACAGCGGCGGAGCTCCTGGACACGGTGAGACGGCGTGGGGTGGTCGGAGGGCGTGGCTACGGCGAGGGGGTGGCGGCGATGGCGTCGGCCATGGCTGGGGCGTGCGAGGGGGAGGAGCTGGAGAGGAGAGGGGGTGTCTGGGGGGTTCGGGGGAGAGAGAGAGGCCGATCCACGTCGTCACCTGGCGAGGGGAGCGGCGAGGCGGCGAGCAGGTGCGTGGCGCACGCCGCGGTCGCCGTCGGGCACCTGCCTGCCTGCCTGGCCGGCAAGCAGCTCGCTGGAGCGGTGCTGGGCTGGGCCGGCAGGTGGGCTGGCTAGTGGGCCTGCGGTGGCGCCAGGTAGGGTTTTCCCTTTTTTTTCTATTTCTGTTTTTATTTAATATATCTGCAACTTTGTTGAATTAAATAAAATACCTAGGCAACTCCAAAAATCACCAAACTACTCCTGGTCCATAGTTGGATTATTTCCAACATGAAACATTTTAGTTTGGAGATATTTGAGCATTTAAATATTTTATATTATTTTAAATGCCCAAATTCAAATATCTATGATTTAATTCAAAAACCCTAGGATGGCCTAGGAAAATGTGCACCACTTTTGGCAGAGGTTCTGAACCAAGGCAAAAATGATGGGCATTTTAGAAGGGCATTTCAGGTTCATTGAAAATTATTTTAGTAAACCCTAGTTGGTTTCAGAGGGGACTGGGGGTTCTGTAATCCCCATTTCAAGTTTCTGATGAAAGAGTAAACATGATGCAACACTCTAATGCATGACTAGCTAGGTTGTGACAGGTTGGTTAGCACCACAAAATGTATGTGGTGACCGTGATGAGCTTATTTTGAAGTCTAGTGACCATATCGTGCTTTCGCTTCAAATACAATGATTGTAAGTGTCGTCAACAAAATACGGAGCACACATCAAATACAAAGTCCGTCAGTGTCATGAACAAAATACAGAGATGTATCGTGAGCTAGATATCGTATGATCACCACGAGAATGTATACGGTGACCATAATGAGCATATTCTGAAGTCCAGTGACCGTATAGTGCTTTCGCTTGAAATACAGTGACCGTCATGCAAGAATGTGTCATGGGCATGCATACTTTTAGAGGGCCGAGAGATAGTTTGTGTGCGTACATGAAAGTGGTGTAGAAAGAGGGGGTGTCCGGTGGAGACAGGAGAGATATGCCCTTCATTTCTCTTTCCCGTGACTAATATTTTAGGAGAAATATAAACATTTCACAATGCATAACAAATATTTTTGGATGCACCATGTAATTAAATTTCATGTATAACATTGTACTACTATATATGCTTATTTTCTTAGTGGCCGATTGCGTGTGTGGTGTGGTGGGCACATCATTTCTAGTTGGGGTGGGCACATCATTTCTAGTTGTGGTTGGTCAACATGAGGACTCATGGGTCGCTTCCATTCTGCGCCACATAGGTTGGACCGAGACACATTATACGAAGACCCATGTGGAGGACTCGACGTACAACACGAAGCTACCAGAGTCGTGGAGGACTCTATCCCCACTGGTGATAAGCCGACTATATATGATTTGTAACCCTAGGCCCCGAGTATGTTATAGAAGCATGGGGGCTAGTTCGTCGATAGTATACACACACGCACAATGCCTGGTATTTGATACGTCCATTTTGCATCATGCTTTTATATCGATATTTATTGCATTATGGGCTGTTATTACACGTTATGTCACAATACTTATGGCTATTCTCTCTTATTTTACAAGGTTTACATGAAGAGGGAGAATGCCGGCAGCTGGGATTCTAGGCTGGAAAACGAGCAAATATTAAAGACCTATTTTGCATAGCTCCAAAAGTCCTGAAACTCCATGAACGTCATGTTGGGAATTAATAAAAAATATTGAGCAGAAGAAGTACTAGAGGGGGCCCACACCCTGTCCACGAGGGTGGGGGCGTGCCCTACCCCCCTGGGCGCGCCCCTGTCTCATGGGCCCCCTGGCAGCCCTTCGGTGCCCATCTTCTACTATATGAAGTCAATTACCCTAGAAAAAATCATAAGCAAGCTTTTGGGATGAAACTCCGCCGCCACGAGGCGGAACCTTAGTGGAACCAATCTAGGGCTCCGGCGGAGCTATTTTGCCGAGGAAACTTCCCTCCGGGAGGGGGAAATCATCACCATCGTCATCACCAACGATCCTCTCATCGGGAGGGGGTCGATCTCCATCAACATCTTCACCAGCACCATCTCCTCTCAAACCCTAGTTCATCTCTTGTATCTAGTTTTTGTACCAAAACCTCAGATTGGTACCCGTGGGTTGCTAATAGTGTTGATTACTCCTTGTAGTTGATGCTAGTTGGTTTATTTGGTGGAAGATCATATGTTCAGATCCTTAATGCATATTAATACCCCTCTGATTATGAACATGAATATGCTTTGTGAGTAGTTACATTTGTTCCTGAGGACATGGGTGAAGTCTTGCTATTAGTAATCATGTGAATTTGGTATTCGTTCGATATTTTGATGAGATGTATGTTGTCTCTCCTCTAGTGGTGTTATGTGAACGTCGACTACATGACACTTCACCATTATTTGGGCCTAGAGGAAGGCATTGGGAAGTAATAAGTAGATGATGGGTTGCTAGAGTGACAGAAGCTTAAACCCTAGTTTATGAGTTGCTTCGTAAGGGGTTTATTTGGATCCATATGTTTCATGCTATGGTTAGGTTTACCTTAATACTTCTTTTGTAGTTGCGGATTCTTGCAATAGTGGTTAATCATAAGTGGGATGCTTGTCCAAGAAAGGGCAGTACCCAAGCACCAGTCCACCCACATATCAAATTATCAAAGTAACGAACGTGAATCATATGAACGTGATGAAAACTAGCTTGACGATAATTCCCATGTGTCCTCGGGAGCACTTTTCTCTATATAAGAACTTGTCCAGGCTTGTACTTTGCTACAAAAAGGATTGGACCACCTTGCTTCACCTTATTTACTTTCATTACTTGTTACACGTTACAAATTACCTTATCACGAAACTATCTGTTACCGATAATTTCAGTGCTTGCAGAGAATACCTTACTGAAAACCGCTTGTCATTTCCTTCTGTTCCTCATTAGGTTCGACACTCTTACTTATTGAAAGGACTATGATAGATCCCCTACACTTGTGGGTCATCAAGACTCTTTTTTGGCGCCATTGCCGGGGAGTGAAGCGCCTTTGGTATGTGGAACTTGGTAAGGAAACATTTATATAGTGTGCTGAAATTTACTGTCACTTGTTACTATGGAACATAATCCTTTGAGGGGCTTGTTCGGGGTATCTTCACCCTGACCCATAGAGCAAAGAGTTGCTCCTCAACCTACTGAACCTACTGAAAATGTTTACTTTGAAATTCCTTCGGGTATGGTAGAGAAACTGCTAGTTAATCCCTTTGCAGGAGATGGAACATTGCATCCCGATTTACACCTAATCTATGTGGATGAAGTTTGTGGATTATTTAAGCTTGCAGTTATGCCTGATGATGTTATCAAGAGGAAGGTCTTCCCTTTATCTTTGAAGGGATATGCATTGACATGGTATAGGCTATGTGATGATATGGGATCATGGGACTACAAATGATTGAAATTGGAATTTCACGAGAAGTTTTATCCTATGCATCTTGTTCATCGTGATCATAATTATATATATAATTTTGGACTCGCGAAGGATAAAGCATCGCTCAAGCTTGGGGGAGGCTTAAGTCAATGTTATATTCATGCCATGATCAGGAGCTCTCAAGAGAAATTATTATTCAAAAATTTTATGCTCGGCTTTCTCTTAACAATCGCTCCATGCTCGATACTTCTTGTGCTGGGTCTTTTATGATGAAGACTATTGAATTCTAATGGGATTTATTGGAAAGAATTAAATGCAACTCTGAAGATTGGGATTCCGACGAAGGTAAGGAGTTAGGTATGACACCTAAGTTTGATTGTATTAAATCTTTTATGGATACCGATGCCTTTCGTGGATTTAGCACGAAATATGGACTTGACTCTGAGATAGTAGCTTCTTTCTGTGAATCATTTGCTACTCATGTTGACTTCCTAAGGAGAAGTGGTTTAAATATAATCCTCCCACTGAAGTAAAAGTAGTTGCACCTATTATAGTTGAAGAAAAGACTATCACTTATAATGATCCTATTGTTCCTACTACTTCTTTTGAGAAACCACCTTTCCCTGTTAGGATAAAGGATCATGCTAAAGCTTCAACTGTGGTTCGTAAGAGTAATACTAGAACATATACACCTCCTGAGCAAATTAAAGTTGAACCTAGTATTACTATATTTAAAGATTTCTTGGCTGATAATATTGATGGGCATGTTATTTATTTCTGTGAAGTAGCTGCTAGAATTGCTAGACCCGATGCTAAGAAACATAGACATGTTGTAGGCATGCATGTTATTTCTGTTAAAATAGGGGATCATTGTTATCATGGCTTATGTGATACGGGTGCTAGTGCTAGTGCAATACCTCATTCCTTATAAGAAGAAATTATGCATGACATTGCACCTGCTGAGATAGAAGATATTGATGTTACAATTAAGCTTGCCAATAGAGATACTATTTCACCAATTGGGATTGTTAGAGATGTTGAAGTCTTGTGTGGGAAAGTTAAATATCCTGCTGATTTTCTTGTTCTTGGTTCCCCACAAGATGACTTTTGTCCCATCATATTTGGTAGACCTTCTTGAATACTATTAATGCTAGGATAGATTGCGAAAAGGATGTTGTTACGATTGGCTTAGGAGATATGTCTCATGAGTTTAACTTTGCTAAATTTCGTAGACAACCCCATGATAAAGAATTGCCTAGTAAGGATGAAATTATTGGTCTTGCTTCTATTGTCGTGCCTCCTAATGATCCTTTAGAACAATATTTGCTAGACCATGAAAATGATATGTTTATGAATGAAAGAAGGGAGATAGATGAAGTATTCTTTAAATAGGGACCTATTTTGAAACACAACTTGCCTGTTGAAATCTTAGGGGATCCTCCACCACCCAAGGGTGATCCTGTGTTTGAGCTTAAACCATTACCTGATACTCTTAAATATGCTTATCTTGATGAAAAGAAGATATATCATGTTATTATTAGTGCTAACCTTTCAGAGCAGGAAGAGGAAAGATTATTGAAAACTCTAAAGAAGAACCGAGCTGCTATTGGATATACACTTGATGATCTTAAGGGCATTAGTCCCACTCTATGCCAACACAAAATAAAATTGGAGGAAGACGCCAAACCAGTTATTGGTCACCAACGACAGTTAAATCCTAAGATGAAAGAAGTGGTAAGAAAGGAAATACTAAAGCTCCTTGAGGCAGGTATAATCTATCCCATTGTTGATAGTCAGTGGGTAAGTCCTGTCCATTGTGTCGCTAAGAAGGGAGGCATTACTGTCGTTCCTAATGATAAAGATGAATTGATACCGCAAAGAATTATTACAGGTTATAGGATGGTAATTGATTTTTGCAAATTAAATAAAGCTACTAAAAAATATCATTACCCTTTACCTTTTATTGGTCAAATGCTAGAAAGACTATCCAAACATACACATTTTTAGTTTTTAGATGGTTACTCTGGTTTCTCTCAAATACCTGTGTCGGCAGAGGATCAAGAAAAGACCACTTTTACTTGCCCTTCGGTACTTTTGCTTATAGACGTATGCCTTTTGGTTTTATGTAATGCACCTACTACCTTTCAAAGATGACTTTTGTGAAAAGATTTGTGAGGTATTCATGGATGATTTCTCCGTTTATGGATCCTCTTTTGATGATTGTTTGAGCAACCTTGATCGAGTTTTGTAGAGATGCGAAGATACTAGTCTGTTTTGAATTGGGAGAAGTGCCACTTTATGGTTAATGAAGGCATTGTCTTGGGGAATAAAATTTCTGAAAGAGGTATCAAAGTTGATAAAGCTAAGGTTGATGCTATTGAAAAGATGTCGTGTCCCAAGGACATCAAAGGTATAAGAAGTTTCCTTGGTCATGCCGGTTTTTATAGGAGGTTCATTAAGGACTTCTAAAATTTCTAGGCCTCTGACTAATCTCTTACAAAAAGATATTCCTTTTGTCTCCAATGATGATTGTATAGAAGTATTTGAAATACTTAAGAAAGCTTTGATTTCTGCACCTATTGTTTAGCCACATGATTGGAATTTACCCTTTGAAATTATGTGTGATGCTAGTGATTATGCTGTAGGTGCTATTCTAGGACAAAGAGTTGATAAGAAACTAAATGTTATTCAATATGCTAGTAAAACTCTAAACAGTGCTCAGAGAAATTATGCTACTACTAAAAAAGAATTTTTAGCAGTTGTATTTGCTTGTGATAAGTTCAGACCTTATATTGTTGATTCTAAAGTAACTGTTCACACTAATCATGCTGCTATTAAATATCTTATGGAAAATAAAGATGCTAAACCTAGACTTATTAGATGGGTTCTCCTACTACAAGAATTTGATTTGCATATTATTGATAGAAAGGGGGCTGAGAACCCCGTTGCAGACAACTTATCTAGGTTAGATAATGTTCTTAATGACCCACTACCTATTGATGATAGCTTTCCTGATGAACAATTAGCTGTCATAAATGCTTCTCGTACTGCTCCATGGTATGCTGATTATGCTAATACATTGTTGCTAAATTCATACCACCTAGTTTCACATACCAGCAAAAGAAAAAGTTTTTCTATGATTTAAGACATTACTTTTGGGATGACCCACACCTTTATAAAGAAGGAGTAGATGGTGTTATTAGACATTGTGTACCTGAGCATGAACAGGAACAGATCCTACGCAAGTGTCACTCCGAGGCATATGGAGGACACCATGCTGGAGATAGAACTGCACATAAGGTATTGCAATCCGGTTTTTATTGGCCTACTCTCTTCAAAGATGCCCGTAAGTTTGTCTTGTCTTGTGATGAATGTCAAAGAATTGGTAATATTAGTAGACATCAAGAAATGCCTATGAATTATTCTCTTGTTATTGAACCATTTGATGTTTGGGGCTTTGATTATATGGGACCGTTTCCTGCCTCTAATGGATATACACATATTTTAGTTGTTATTGATTATGTTACTAAGTGGGTAGAAGCTATTCCAACCAGTAGTGCTGATCATAAAACCTCTATTAAGATGCTTAAAGAAGTTATTTTTCCGAGGTTTGGAGTCCCTAGATACTTAATGACTGATGGTGGTTCACATTTTATTCATGGTGCTTTTCGTAAAATGCTTGCTAAGTATGATGTTAATCATAGAATTGCATCTCCATATCACCCACAGTCTAGTGGTCAAGTAGAATTGAGTAATAGAGAGCTCAAATTAATTTTGCAAAAGGCTGTTAATAGATCTAGAAAGAATTGGTCCAAGAAACTTGATGATTCATTATGGGCTTATAGAACTGCATATAAGAATCCTATGGGTATGTCTCCATATAAAATGGTTTATGGAAAAGCATGTCACTTACCTCTCGAGCTAGAACATAAGGCATATTGGGCTATTAAAGAGATCAATTACGATTTCAAACTTGCTGGTGAGAAGAGGTTATTTTGCATTAGCTCACTTGATGAATGGAGAACCCAAGCCTATGAGAATGCCAAACTGTTTAAAGAAAAAGTTAAAAGATGGCATGACAAAAGGATACAAAAGCGTGAGTATAACGTAGGTGATTATGTGTTACTATTCAACTCTCGTTTAAGATTTTTTGCAGGAAAACTTCTCTCTAAATGGGAAGGCCCTTACGTTATCGAGGAGGTCTATCGTTCCGGTGCCATAAAAATCAACAACTTCGAAGGCACAATTCCAAGGTGGTGAACGGTCAAAGAATCAAACATTATATCTCAGGTAATCCAATAAATGTTGAAATTAATGTTATTGAAACCGTAACCCCGGAGGAATACATAAGGGACACTTTCTAGAACGTTTCAGGCTCCGAAAAGGAATAGGTGTGTGGTACAGTAAGTAAACCGACTCCAAAATAGTTCTAATAGCAATTTTCTCCGTTCTAGAATATTTAAGAAAATAGGAAAATAAGAAGTAGTCCGGGAAGGACACGAGGCATCCACGAGGGTGGAGGGCGCGCCCTACCCCCTGGGCGCACCCCCTACCTCGTGGGCACCTCGTGTGCTCTCCGGACTCCGTTTTCTTGCACGATACTTCTTTCGGTCGGTAAAAATTCATTATATAAACTCCCGAAGGTTTTGACCACTATATCATGCAAATATCCCGTGTCTTTGTTTCGAGCTATTTTCTGTCAGGTTTGTCAAGGCCAGGCATCATGACGTCACCCTCCTCCAACAATGAAGACAAGGACGCTTGGCTATTGAAGATAGAGTTGAAGAGAGAAGAACGTAGGGAGATCAACAAGGATGATGGGATCAAGAAGATCATGGAGGAACAAGTTTCGGCGGCAAAAGAAGAAGACATCCTTCAACCTCTTCCCAACCTCTTTACCCCAACTGAGGTTGAAGCTTTCAAGATGATTGAGTTAGCTCGCATACAAAACAAATATCTCACACGGGAAAATATTTTGTTGAAGGATCATATCGTCGCACTCAAGGGCATTATCCGCAAATTGGAAGAGCTCCTACGCTCGATGTGCGACTATCCATCATCATCACCACCTTCTTCACCAGCAAAGGAGACATAATCACATGGGTATGGGCACTCCCCTTGGCAACTACCAAGCTTGGGGGAGTTGCCCCGGTATCGTATCACCATCACACTCCTATCTTTACCGTTTTACTTAGTTCGATCCTTTTAGTAATATCTTAATCTATTAGGATAAAGTTTTGGTATGATTTAGTTTTGAGTTTTTCTTTATGATCCCTCTATGTAATCGAGTCCGTGAGCTATATATAATAAAGATTAGTGTTGAGTCAAGGGCTTTGCTATTTTGCTATGATCTTGATGGTATAAAAAGATAAAAAAAAGAAATAAAAGAGATCATATTGATCTTATGGAGAGTAATGACTTCACATATAAAAAGTATGATGATTAAAAGTTGTTGAGAGTTGACAAACATAGTTTTGGTCATCGTTGCAATTAATAGGAAGTAATAAAGAAAGAGAGGTTCTCACATATGAGTATACTATCTTGGACATCTTTTATGATTGTGAGCACCCATTAAAGTATGGCATGCTAAAGAGTTGATGTTGGACAAGGAAGACAATGTAATGGGTTATGTTTTCTCACATCTTAATTAAAGTATATTGTCATGGATCGTCCAACATGTTGAGCTTGCCTTTCCCCCTCATGCTAGCCAAATTCCTTGCACCAAGTAGAGATACTACTTGTGCTTCCAAATATCCTTAAACCCAGTTTTGCCATGAGAGTCCACCATATCTACCTATGGATTGAGTAAGATCCTTCAAGTAAGTTGTCATGTTGCATGCAATAAAAATTGCTCTCTAAATATGTATGACTTATTAGTGTGGAGAAAATAAGCTTTATACGATCTTGTGATATGGAAGTAATAAAAGCGACGGACTGCATAATAAAGGTCTGTATCACAAGTGGCAATATAAAGTGACGTTCTTTTGCATTAAGATTTCGTGCATCCAACCATAAAAGCACATGACAACCTCTGCTTCCCTCTGCGAAGGGCCTATCTTTTACTTCTGTCTTTTACATTATGCAAGAGTCATGGTGATCTTCACCTTTCCTTTTTATATTTTATCCTTTGGCAAGCACCTCGTGTTGGAAAGATCCTGATATATATATATATCCAATTGGATGTAAGTTAGCATGAACTATTATTGTTGACATTACCCTTGAGGTAAAAGGTTGGGAGGCAACACTATAAGCCCCTATCTTTCTCTGTGTCCGATTAAAACTCCATAACCATAAGTATTGCGTGAGTGTTAGCAATTGTGAAAGACTAAATGATAGTTGAGTATGTGGACTTGCTGAAAAGCTCTTATATTGACTCTTTCCGATGTTATGATAAATTGCAATTGCTTCAATGACTGAGATTACAGTTTGTTGGTTTTCAATGAAGTTTCCGATTCATACTTGACATTGTGGATAGATTGTTACTTGAGCATAAGAAATCATATGACAAAATACATATATGTTGATGTTATAAGAATGATCATGATGCCCTCATGTCCGTATTTTATTTTATTGATACCTCTATCTCTAAACATGTGGACATATTTTTCGATATCGGCTTCCGCTTGAGGACAAGCGAGGCCTAAGCTTGGGGGAGTTGATACGTCCATTTTGCATCATGCTTTGATATTGATATTTATTGCATTATGGGCTGTTATTACACGTTATGTCACAATACTTATGGCTATTCTCTCTTATTTTACAAGGTTTACATGAAGAGGGAGAATGCCGGCAGCTGGGATTCTGGGCTGGAAAAGGAGCAAATATTAGAGACCTATTCTGCACAGCTCCAAAAGTCCTGAAACTCTACGAAAGTCATTTTGGGGATTAATAAAAAATATTGAGCGGAAGAAGTACCAGAGGGGCCCACACCCTAGCCACGAGGGTGGGGGGCACGCCCTACCCCCCTGGGCGCCCCCTACCTCATGGGCCCCCTGGCAGCCCTCCGGTGCCCATCTTCTTCTATATGAAGTCAATTACCCTGGAAAAAATCATAAGCAAGCTTTCGGGACGAAACTCCGCTGCCACGAGGCGGAACCTTGGCGGAACCAATCTAGGGCTCTGGCGGAGCTGTTCTACCGGAGAAACTTCCCTCTGGGAGGGGGAAATCATCACCATCGTCATCACCAACGATCCTCTCATCGGGAGGGGGTCAATCTTCATCCAATCTTTGTACCAAAACCTCAGATTGGTACTTGTGGGTTGCTAGTAGTGTTGATTACTCCTTGTAGTTGATGCTAGTTGGTTTATTTGGTGGAAGATCATATGTTCAGATCCTTAATGCATATTAATACCCCTCTAATTATGAACATGAATATGCTTTGTGAGTAGTTACGTTTGTTCCTGAGGACATGGGTGAAGTCTTGCTATTAGTAGTCATGTGAATTTGGTATTCGTTCGATATTTTGATGAGATGTATGTTGTCTCTCCTCTAGTGGTGTTATGTGAACGTAGACTACATGACACTTCACCATTATTTGGGCCTAGAGGAAGGCGTTGGGAAGTAATAAGTAGATGATGGGTTGCTAGAGTGATAGAAGCTTAAACCCTAGTTTATGAGTTGCTTCGTAAGGGGCTGATTTGGATCCATATGTTTCATGCTATGGTTAGGTTTACCTTAATACTTCTTTTGTAGTTGCAGATGCTTGCAATAGGGGTTAATCATAAGTGGGATGCTTGTCCAATAAAGGGCGGTACCCAAGCACCGGTCCACCCACATATCAAATTATCAAAGTAACGAACGCGAATCATATGAACGTGATGAAAAACTAGCTTGACGATAATTCCCATGTGTCCTCGGGAGCACTTTTCTCTATATAAGAACTTGTCCAGGCTTGTCCTTTGCTAAAAAAAGGATTGGGCCACCTTGCTGCACCTTATTTACTTTCATTACTTGTTATGCATTACAAATTACCTTATCACAAAACTATCTGTTACCGATAATTTCAGTGCTTGCAGAGAATACCTTACTGAAATCCGCTTGTCATTACCTTCTGCTCCTTGTTGGGTTCGATGCTCTTACTTATCGAAAGGACTACGATAGATTCCCTACACTTGTGGGTCATCAGTATTCACGTGTACTTTGTACACACCCCTATCACTAATATATAGTACCAACAGTAGGCTTTTTCCTCAATTGCAAGGGTCCGAACTAGGGTAAAACTTTGCCTCGTATTACCATCCAGCCTAATAGTCAGGGATATCCTACTGAATGATCTGATGGAATCATATCTGCCAACTACTAAGAGTGAGGTGTGTCTGTTGGGGGGGGGGGGCAATGTGTGCGAGAGAGGCCTAAAGATAATGTGTGTGCGGGAGACACGGAGGCACATATATGTGCGTATAGAGGGCTAGTAGAGACCGTGTGTGTGTGTATATGCATGTGAGAGAAATAGTGTTTTCCAACTGAGATTAGTGAAAAGAGTGGTACATAGTAGTCAGAGAGAGAGAGAGAGAGAGAGAGAGAGAGAGAGAGAGAGAGAGAGAGAGCGTGTGCGTGAGATACCCCGACACCCGGGGAGAGATTGTGAGCATGTGTGAAAGAGAAATGCTGATGCATATAAAGTGTGTGCACTTATGCATTAGATAGAGAGATATATAGCACATTTGTGAGAACGGGCCGAGGCATAGTGCATCTACGTGTAAAAGGAAGTTCTACGCATTAAATTAAAATATAAATGGCATTATTATTTTTGGATGAGATCATGAATTTTGCAATTGCGTATGAACGAAAATTGGTCTATCAGACACCCATACTCTATTGAATTCTAGCATGTGCATGTGTTTATTTCATATTATCGATCCATAGAGTGAGAGCGGTTTGAAATACAGATAATGCGTTGCTTTTGCAATTCATATATAAACATTAATTAGTGCACTCCATGTTGTTAGTGTGAAGCACTTTATACATTTGTCACTTACATGGATACATTCCAAATTGCTAGCTACGAAACAGAATACATGTTGAATTCAACATAAAGGGGGTTTCGAATATTCAAATTCGTAGAAAGTGCATTCATCTATTTGAACCCGAGATAATGGCATTTGTAAATCAAATCTAAAAGGGGGCATCAATATTTGTTGTGCGTTTGAACATGCTATATATTCATACGCATGTCTAACTTTTTTTTTGCAACCAAGGAGATTATATGTGGAACCATGCATGAGCTGAGGTAAGTTGCATATTTTTTAATATATACTTGTGTACAATGTATATTCAAATGTGCCCCTCCGTTCCAAAATAATTGTAGCTTTAGGATTTTCAAGAGTAAAGATTTGTGAAGTTTGACAAATCCTGAAAGTTCAATTCAAGAGAACTGAAAACCTTAATGCTTCTGCTCCCAAATATTGAACGAAGCGCCAAATAAGCCTCTGGTCACCCGAAACCGTGTGAGACTAATGTTTGGTTGTAGGAAATTACTCTCCTGACTCTAGCCTGTGTAGCCTATTGGCCCGATGTCCAAAGGTCTAAACCAGGGTAGGTTTTTAACTTCACCAAGAAGCCAGTCTCAACCGCCTCCGAGAAGCATTCATAGGCCGTGGGCGCCTAAACACCCATGCGCTCGACCAAAATCTATCCCGCCCACCATTAGAGACACCTGAGATTATTGTCCTACCCCCAACCCGCAACATGTCCAAAATTTTAGATGGGGGCAAAGTTTGTAACTTTCCCCAAATTTCAAACAAGCGTGTCCCAAACCGAAACATTGTTCCCCCTTAGTCCCCCCTCCATCCGTTTCCCCATTCATACTTCGTGGGCACCAAAACGCCCTCTCCACCAGCCACGAAACCCCAGCCTCCTCCGTCCTCCACCCCATAGCGCCCAATCTACCGCCATCCTCCTCCATCACGCCGGAGCCGGTACCCCGACGCTGTCGTCCAACGCAACCGCAACTGCAACGCCCTCAAGGACTTAGCAGCTGAAGCCAAGGCAGAACTGCCTCCACGACGCTGACGCCGACGTGCGCCGTACCAGAACCACTTCGACCACGCCATCCTACGCCTCACCGCTGCCGCTCCACTGTCGCAACCGTCCACTGCACCGGAGTTGTTCCCGCTATGCCGTCGTTCACCGCCTTGGATCTAGTTCCCCGCCGCTGACAGACGGCCACCGCACCACACTCAACAATTTGGCCATGGGTTCGTCCAAGGCTCCACTGTCCTCAACAACTTCTCGTTTCCAGCGAACCACAAGAAGATCGTTGGAAAAACAGAAGGAGGACACAACACTGCCAACAGAAAGAGGTACTCCTCTTCCCTTATTCATGAAAATCTTACGTCTCTGCTCACACCGTATTCATCCCACGAAAGAAACTAGTTGAGCGCTTCTTAATGCATCTTCTTCGTGATACTAAATGCACAAGGTTTCCTCCCATTTACTATTTCACCTTTGCTAGAGGTCAGTAGCCTGCCTGGATTTCAATTCAGGGTCAGTCAAACTGCAATTAAAAGAAGCAGCACCCGCTTAGGCGCGCAGAGCACCTAGTCCACATGTTCGTCAGGGAAGCGACGCATCAGTGTCTATCATAGGGGTGTGGGGTGTAGGAGCTGCTTGCGCCCAATCTGGAGGTCGATGAGGCTTGAAGGGATGGCCGGGGGCGGTGCCAAGCACGATGGTGCGATGAGGTCGAGGGAAGGGTGGAGGCAGGGGACTGGGCCGGTGGTCGCTGGCGTTTCGATGAAGATCGTAACACTGACTGGCTAGAGGTAGATGAAGGTGATCTGTCCGTTCTTTGTACATCGGACGGTGCGGAAAAAATGGAATGACCTATTTGTTTTCAGTCGACTGTTATTTTCATAGAATCCTGTAGTAATTTCGTGTGCCATGCATGTTGTAGAGTGATAGCCCACAAGTATAGGGGATCGCAACAATTTTCAAGGGTAGAGTATTCAACCCAAATTTATTGATTCGACACAAGGGGAGCCAAAGAATATTCTCAAAGTATTAGCAGCTGAGTTGTCAATTCAACCACACCTGGAAACTTAGTATCTGCAGCAAATTGTTTAGTAGCAAAGTAATATGATAGTGGTGGTAACGGTAACAAAAGTAAAGACAGCAAAAGTAATGTTTTTGGTATTTTGTAGTGATTGTAACAGTAGCAACGGAAAAGTAAATAAGCGAGAACCAGTATATGGAAAACTCATAGGCACCGGATTAGCAATGGATAATTATGCCGGATGTGGTTCGTCCTGTAACAGTCATAACATAGGGTGACACAGAACTAGCTCCAGTTCATCAATGTAATGTAGGCATGTATTCCGTATATAGTCATACGTGCTTATGGAAAAGAACTTGCATGACATCTTTTGTCCTACCCTCCCGTGGCAGCGGGGTCCTATTGGAAACTAAGGGATATTAAGGCCTCCTTTTAATAGAGAACCGGAACAAAGCATTAGCACATGGTGAATACATGAACTCCTCAAACTATGGTCATCACCGGGAGTGGTCCCGATTATTGTCACTTCGGGGTTGCCGGATCATAACACATAGTAGGTGACTATAGACTTGCAAGATAGGATCAAGAACACACATATATTCATGAAAACAAATAGGTTCAGATCTGAAATCATGGCACTCGGGCCCTAGTGACAAGCATTAAGCATAGCAAAGTCATGGAAACATCAACCTCAGAACATAGTGGATACTATGGATCAAACCCTAACAAAACTAACTCGACATGATAAATCTCATCCAACCCATCACCGTCCAGCAAGCCTATGATGGAATTACTCACGCACGGCGGTGAGCATCATGAAATTGGTGATGGAGGATGGTTGATGATGACGACGAGAACGAATCCCCCTCTCTGGAGCCCCGAACGGACTCCAGATCAGCCCTCCCGAGAGAGATTAGGGCTTAGCGGCGGCTCCGTATCGTAAAACGCGATGATTTCTTCTCTCTGATTTTTTTCTCCCTGAAAGCCAATATATGGAGTTGGAGTTGGCGTCGGAGGGCCACCAAGGGGCCCACGAGGTAGGGGGGCGCGCCCAGGGGGGCGCCCCCACCCTCATGGCCAGGGTGTGGGCCCCCTGGTCTTCATCTTTGGCGAGGATTTTTTATTGTTTTTTCTAAGGTGTTCCATGGAGTTTCAGGTCATTCCGAGAACTTTTATTTTCTGCACATAAAACAACACCATGGCAATTCTGCTAAAAACAACATCAGTCCGGGTTAGTTCCATTCAAATCATACAAGTTAGAGTCCAAAACAAGGGCAAAAGTGTTTGGAAAAGTAGATACGACGGAGACATATCAACTCCCCCAAGCTTAAACCCTTGCTTGTCCTCAAGCAATTCAGTTGACAAACTGAAAGAGAAAAAGAAAAACTTTTACAAACTTTCTTTGCTCTTGTTGTTGTAAACATGAAAATCCAACATTCAAGTTTCAGCAAATATTATGAACTAACCATACTCACAATAACACATAGGTCTCATAATTGCTCATATCAATAGCATAATGAGCTAGCGAGCCATAATAATAAAACTCGGATGACAACACTTTCTCAAAATAATCATAACATGATATAACAAAATGGTAGCTCGCTAGCCCTTTCTGAGACCGCAAAACATAAATGCAGAGCACCTTTAAAGATCAAGGACTGACTAAACATTGTAATTCATGGTAAAAGAGATCCAGTCAAGTCATACCCAATATAAACCAATTATAATGAATGCAAACGACAGTGTGCTCTCCAGCGGGTGCTTTTTAATAAGAAGGGTGATGACTCAACATAAAAGTAAATAGACAGGCCCTTCGTAGAGGGAAGCAGGGATTTGTAGAGGTGCCAGAGCTCGGTTTTGAAATAGAGATAAATTATATTTTGAGCGGCATACTCTCATTGTCAACATAACAACTAAAAGACGACGATATCTTCCATGCTAAACAGATTATAGGCGGTTCCCAAACAGAATGGTAAAGTTTATACTCCCCCTCCTCCACAAGCATCAATCCATGGTTTGCTCGAAACAATGAGTGCCTCCAACATTCAACGGGTCCCAGGGGGAGTTTTGTTTGCAATTATTTTGATTTAGTTTGCATAAAGCATGGGAGTGGGCATCCCGAAGACCAGCCATTTTCTCGTGAATGAGGAGCGGAGTCCACCCCTCTTGAGAATAACCTGCCTAACACGGAAGATAAGGGCAGCTCTAGTTAACATATGAGCTAATCGAGCATGCAAAACAGAATGTTTATTTGAAGGTTTAGAGTTTGGCACATACAAATTTACTTGGAACGGCAGGTAAATACCGCATATAGGTAGGTATAGTGGACTCATATGGAACAACTTTGGGGTTTAAGGAGTTTGGATGCACAAGCAATATTCCCGCTTAGTACAGGTGAAGGCTAGCAAAAGACTGGGAAGCGACCAGCTGAAAGAGTGACAACAGTCGTAAACATACATTAAAATTAATTTACACCGAATACAAGCATGAGTAGGATATAATCCACCATGAACATAAATATCATGAAGCCTATGTTGATTTGATTCAACTACATGCGTGAACATGTGCCAAGTCGAGTCACTCAATTCATTTAAAGGAGGATACCATCCCATCATACCACATCATAATCATTCTAATAGCATGTTGGCACGCAAGGTAAACCATTATAACTCATAGCTAATCAAGCATGGCACAAGCAACTATAATCTCTAAATGTCATTGCAAATATGTTTATTTCATATTAGCTGACTTAGGAACGATGAATCATCATATTTACAAAAACAAGAGAGGTCGAGTTCATACTAGCTTTTCTCATCTCAATAAGTCCATCGTATATCATCATTATTGCCTTTCACTTGCATGACCGAACGATGTGTATAATAATAAGAGTGCACGTGCATTGGACTAAGCTGGAATCTGCAAGCATTCAACTCAAGAGAGAAGACAAGTAATATGGGCTCTAAGTTAAATAAGCAATCATGCATATAAGAGCCACTAAGCATTTTCAATATAGTCTTCTCGACCCCCAAAGAAAAGAAAAGAAAAACTATTTACACGGGAAAGCTCACAACAAGCAAAAGAAGAACATGAAATATTTTTGGGTTTTCTTTTTAATTACTACAGCAAAGAAATAAACTACTACTATTTTTTTGGTTTTTTCTTAAGGTTTATTAAACACACAAGAAGAAAGCAGGAAAAAGAAAATAAACTAGCATGGATATTACAGTGAAAGAGTATGAGCACCGATATCTAGCAATGAGTGTGTGAACATGAATGTAATCTCGGTGGGAAATACGTACTCCCCCAAGCTTAGGCTTTTGGCCTAAGTTGGTCTATTGCCAGGGATAGCCTAGCGGATACCCGAAGGTGTAGCTGGGGTCGTACTATGACGAAGAAGGCTCCGGCTGCCACTGGCTGGCAACCTCCTCTGGGTCCCAAGAATAAACAGATAGTCGTGGAGGCTCATCTTGTGGCTCCGGTTCCGGGGCTGGTGCAGGATTCCGATAGGATTGAACGGCTGCCCATGGAACGATGTGAGGACCTGCAGATAAGTTAAACAAAGAAGGGGCAGGCAAAGTAATAGTCTCAGGATGATGTTTATCAAAGTATAATTTGTATTTGAGCTCCCCTTCGCGACTCTTAACAAGAAAATCATGCGCTATCATACTCTTATAATCTAAATAAGCACGGGGCAGCGTTGTTTCTTCTTTCTCCTCATGCCTAATAGGTATTCAAAATGTTCAGCTAGGCGTTAAGCATAAATGCCTCCAAAGATGGGGCCCTTAGTACGGTTCAAACTTAACCGTCTAGCAACAATTCCACCCATACTAACAGAGTTATTGCGGTATAAACCATGGAACAAAATAATAATATCAGAAATACTAAGGTTCCCACAGTTCCCGCATCCAATCAAGCAACGACTAGAAAATAAGGCAAAGTAGCGTAAAACAGGAAAATGTATGCTAGCGATCCTTGAATCAGAAACCTTCCTGGTTTCTCCCATAGTGATAGTGTTAATAAAAGCTTCTACTTCGTTACGGTGGGGTTCATCTAAGGTGCCCTCAAAGGGTATTCTGCAGACCTCGCAGAATTCAGCTAATGTCAACTCTTTAACAACGTCATATAAATGAAATTCTACTGTTGGAGGTGATTTCTTAGGGAAAAAGTAGAAGTTTTGCACAAAAGTATTTGTGAGTAAGAGATACTGATGACGTTGGTCGTGGAGGAAGTCGGTGAGGCCGGCGTTCTCAATCAATAAATAGAAATCTTCATAAATCCCGGCTCTCCTCAAAAAGTCATCGGAAGGCCATTCACACGGCCGGACCTCCGCGGTGCGAGGCAAATTAAATTTGGGCTTCTGCTCTTCTTCCTTTTGTTTTTCCTTCGAGCTTCGGCTCGGCGAGCCCCTCAAAAGTATCTTCATTATTTTCTGAAACAATCTGAAATTTTTAGTAACTTCAAATAAAAGTGAACCAACTTCAATAAAATTGATAGCAACAACTCCCACAAGTGCCTAGAGCCTATATAAAGCATTGGAACTACTTGGAACCATATAAATCTAACATGCAAGCTCAAGAACATGGTCACCTATGCTGCACAAATTTGCAATGGATAAAGCACTAGAACAAAAACTAATTGGACCAATGGAGGAGTCACATACCAAGGAACAATCTCCCCAAGCAGTTTTGCGAGAGGTGCTTTGAGCAAGGAGATCGAAAATCACAGCAGCGGGGGCTGGAACTCATGCTTGAGTTGGTTTTTCGTGTTTGTGTGAGGTAGAGGAAGAAGATGGGTGCAGGGATAAGTGGAGGAGGGCCACCGTGGGCCCACGAGGTAGGGGGGCGCGCCCAGGGGGGTAGGGCGTGCCCTCCACCCTCGTGGCCAGGTGGCAGCTCCCCCCGTGGTAATTTTTGCACAGTAAATCCTCAAATATTCCCGAAAAAATCATATTAAATTGGCATGGCATTCCGAGGACTTTTATTTTCGGGATATTTTTATATTGCTCGGATAAGTCAGGAAACAGGCAGAAAAATACTATTTTACTTTATTTCTACTAAATAACAAAAAATATAAAAAGGGTAGAAAAGGTTGTGCTTCTAGTTTCATCCATCTCATGATCATCAAAATGAACCCACTAACAAGGTTGATCAAGTCTTGTTAACAAACTCATTCCGAATAATCACGGAACCGGAGAAATTTCGAATGACACTAAGTTACCTCAATGGGGATCTGAAAATCCCCAACAATAAGAATATCATACTTTTTCTTCATAGTAGGGAGAGGAAATTCAAAACCTCCAAATATAATCGATGGAATTTTTCCGATAGAGTTGATACTATAAACTTGAGGTTGTTTCCTCAGAAAATGTACCGTGTGCTCATTGCCATTAACATGAAAAGTGACATTGCCTTTGTTGCAATCAATAACAGCCCCTGAGTATTAAGGAAAGGTCTTCCAAGAATAATAGACATACTATCATCCTCGGGAATATCAAGAATAACAAAGTCCGTTAAAATAGTAACGTTCGCAACCACAACAGGCACATCCTCACAAATACCGACAGGTATAGCAGTTGATTTATCAGCCATTTGCAAAGATATTTCAGTAGGTGTCAACTTATTCAAGTCAAGTCTACGATATAAAGAGAGAGGCATAACACTGACACCGGCTCCAAGATCACATAAAGCAGTTTTAACATAATTTCTCTTAATGGAGCATGGTATAGTAGGTACTCCTCGATCTCCAAGTTTCTTTGGTATTCCACCCTTAAAATAATTAGCAAGCATGGTGGAAATTTCAGCTTCAGGTATCTTTCTTTTATTAGTAATGATATCCTTCATATACTTAGCATAAGGATTTGCTTTGAGCATATCAGTTAATCGCATACGCAAAAAGATGGGTCTAATCATTTCAGCAAAGCGCTCAAAATCCTCATCATCCTTTTTCTTGGATGGTTTCGGAGGAAAAGGCATGGGTTTCTGAACCCATGGTTCCCTTCCTTTACCATGTTTCCTAGCAACGGAGTCTCTTTTATCATAACGTTGATTCCTTGATTGTGGGTTATCAAGATCAACAACAGGTTCAACTTCTACATCATTATCATTACTAGGCTGAGCATCAACATGAACATTATCATTAACATTATCACTAGGTTCATGTTCATCACCTGATTGTGTTTCAGCATCAGAAATAGAGATATCATCTGGATTCTCAGGTGGTTCAGCAATAGGTTCACTAGAAGTTTGCAAAGTCCTATGGTTTTTCTTTTTCTTCCTGTTAGAAGAACTAGGTACATCAATATTATTTCTCTGAGAATCTTGCTCGATTCTCTTAGGGTGGCCTTCAGGATACAAAGGTTCCTTAGTCATTCTACCAGTTCTAGTAGCCACTCTAACGACATAATCATTTTTCTTACTATTCATTTCATCAAGCACTTCTTTCTAAGCTTTAAGTACTTGTTCTACTTGAGTAGTAACCATAGAAGCATGTTTGGTAACAAGTTTAACTTCACCTCTAATATCAGCCATATAATCACCCAAGCGTTTAATCATAAAGGTATTCTGTTTTCATTGTCTACCAAAATAAGCATTAAAGTCATCTTGCTTAAACATAAAGTCATCAAACTCATCCAAGCATTGACTAGCAATTTTAGTAGGTGGGACTTCAGCTTTATCATATCTATAGAGAGAATTTACCTTTACTACCTGTGACGGGATATCGGGAGGTTCTTTAGTAAATAAGTAATTGAGATCATATACTTCTTCAACAGGCGGTAAATTAAGACCGTGTATTTCTTCAATAGGAGGTAAATTCTTAACATCTTCAGCTTTAATACCTTTTTCTTTCATAGATTTCTTTGCCTCTTGCATATCTTCGGGACTGAGAAATAGAACACCTCTCTTCTTCGGAGTTGGTTTTGGAATAGGCTCAGTAATTGGCTCTGGAACTGGCTCGGGAGTTGGCTCAGGAGGTGCCCAATTATTTTCATTTGTCAACATATTATTCAATAGAATTTCAGCTTCATCCGGTGTTCTTTCCCTGAAAAGAGAACCAGCACAACTCTCCAGGTAATCTCTGGAAGCATCAGTTAGTCCATTATAAAAGATATCAAGTATTTCAGGTTTCTTAAGAGGATGATCAGTCAAAGCATTAAGTAACTTGAGAAGCCTCCCCCAAGCTTGTGGGAGACTCTCTTCTTCAATTTGCACAAAGTTGTATATTTCCCTCAAAGCAGCTTGTTTCCTATGAGCAGGGAAACATTTAGCAGAGAAGTAATAAATCATATCCTAGGGACTTTGCACACAACCAGGATCAAGAGAATTAAACCATATCTTAGCATCACCCTTTAATGAGAATGGAAATATTTTGAGTAAATAAAGGTAGCGCGATCTCTCATTATTAGTAAACAGGGCAGCTATATCATTTAACTTAGTAAGATGTGCCACAACAGTTTCAGATTCATAGCCATAGAAAGGATCAGATTCAACCAAAGTAATTATATCTGGATCAACAGAAAAATCATAATAATCCTTATCGGGAACACAGATAGGTGAAGTAGCAAAAGCAGGGTCGGGTCTCATTCTATCTCTAAAAGATTCTTTACTCCATTTAACTAGAAACCTCTTAAGTTCATATCTATCCTGGCAAGCAAAAATAGCTGCAGAAGATTCTGCATCAAAAAGATAACCCTCAGGAATGGCAGGCATATTCTCATCATCAATATCATCATCGTATTCAGGTTCAATAACTTCTCTTTCTCTAGACCTAGCAATTTGCTCATCAAGAAATTCACCAAGGGGCACAGTAGTATCAAGCATAGAAGTAGTTTCATCATAAGTATCATGCATAGCAAAAGTGGCATCATCAATAACATGCGACATATCAAAATGAATAGCAGTAGCAGGTTTAGGTGTCGCAAGCTTACTTATAACAAAAGGAGAATCTAGTGCAAGGCTAGATGGCAGTTCCTTACCTCCCCTCGTAGTTGAGGGCAAAATAGTAGTTCGATCATCTTTCAAGTTCTTCATAGTGTCCGGCAGATATAAATCCCAAGTGACTCAAAGAATAGAGCTATGCTCCCCGGCAACGGCATCGGAAAAAGGTCTTGATAACCCACAAGTATAGGGGATCGCAACAGTTTTCGAGGGTAGACTATTCAACCCAAATTTATTGATTCGACACAAGGGGAGCCAAAGAATATTCTCAAGTATTAGCAGCTGAGTTGTCAATTTAACCACACCTGGAAACTTAGTATCTGCAGCAAAGTGTTTAGTAGCAAAGTAATATGATAGTGGTGGTAACAGTAACAAAAGTAAAGACAGCAAAAGTAATGTTTTTGGTATTTTGTAGTGATTGTAACAGTAGCAACGGAAAAGTAAATAAGCAAGAATGAGTATATGGAAAACTCGTAGGCACCGGATTAGCGATGGATAATTATGTCGAATGCGGTTCGTCATGTAACAGTCATAACATAGGGTGACACAGAACTAGCTCCAATTCATCAATGTAATGTAGGCATGTACTCCGTATATAGTCATACATGCTTATGGAAAAGAACTTGCATGACATCTTTTGTCCTACCCTCCCGTGGCAGCGGGGTCCTATTGGAAACTAAGGGATATTAAGGCCTCCTTTTAATAGAGAACCGGAACAAAGCATTAGCACATAGTGCATACATGAACTCCTCAAACTATGGTCATCACCGGGAGTGGTCCCGATTATTGTCACTTCGGGGTTGCCGGATCATAACACATAGTAGGTGACTATAGACTTGCAAGATAGGATCAAGAACACACATATATTCATGAAAACATAATAGGTTCAGATCTAAAATCATGGCACTCGGGCCCTAGTGACAAGCATTAAGCATAGCAAAGTCATACAACATCAATCTCAGAACATAGTGGATACTAGGGATCAAACCCTAACAAAACTAACTTGATTACCTGATAAATCTCATCCAACCCATCACCGTCTAGCAAGCCTACGATGGAATTACTCACGCACGGCGGTGAGCATCATGAAATTGGTGATGGAGGATGGTTGATGATGACGACGGCGACGAATCCCCCTCTCCGGAGCCCCGAACGGACTCCAGATCAGCCTTCCCGAGAGAGATTAGGGCTTGGCGGTGGCTCCGTATCGTAAAACGCGATGATTTTTTCTCTCTGATTTTTTTCTCCCCGAAAGCCAATATATGGAGTTGGAGTTGGCGTCGGAGGGCCACCAGGGGGCCCACGAGGTTTGGAGGCGCGCCCAGGGGGGCGCCCCCCACCCTCGTGGACAGGGTGTGGGCCCCCTGGTCTTCATCTTTGGCGAGGATTTTTTATTGTTTTTTATAAGGTGTTCCGTGGAGTTTCAGGTCATTCTGAGAACTTTTATTTTCTGCACATAAAACAACACCATGGCAATTCTGCTGAAAAAAGCGTCAGTCCAGGTTAGTTCCATTCAAAACATACAAGTTAGATTCCAAAACAAGGGCAAAAGTGTTTGGAAAAGTAGATACGATGGATACGTATCATAGAGCTATCATATGTCTCTCGTCATTTATTTCTCACCGACCAACTATCTTCTACCTTTTCATTGTACTACTTGTGCACACACTTCACCCATACTCACACTATTGTGTTTTTATGCATGGGTATTTCAGACTCTTACACAGTGTTGATGAATACAAAAAAGAAAAGACAGAAGTCGCTCGAGTGTAATTCGAAGATAAGCACTAAGTGTTTCAGCGCTCTTGAAAGTGCTAGTTATCGACTAGAGGGGTGGTGAATAGGCGATTTTTATGAAAGTCTTCAAAACGTGGAAGTTTCGAAGACAAACAATAGAAATGACCTAATTGATATGTAGCGGAAGATAAACTACAACAATCAAGCCATAGTCAAGTATGCAATAATGTGAAAGTACAAAGACTAATAGCAGCTTGGTAGTAAGGATCAGGATGGAAGATAGTATGAAGCCAACAAACGATAGTAGTCAAGCAATGAAGTCAAACAGGTACGACAAATAGGCAATGACTTCATGAAGACAAACACTAAGTAAAGGAAGGGAGAGGATAGAACCAGTCGCTTGTTGAAGACACAGGATTTGTTGGACCAGTTCCAGTTGCTGTGACAACTGTACATCTGGTTAGGGAGGCTGAGATTCAACTCAGAAGACCGCGTCTTCACCTTATTCCCCTTGAGCTAAGGACACACAGTCCTCACCCAATCACTCTGGTAAGTCTTCAAGGTAGACTTCCGAACCTTCACAAACTTCGTTCACCGGCGATCCCCAATGACTCTTGGATGCTCAAAACACGACGCCTAACAGGCTGGAGGATACACAGTCCTCAAGTGTAATAAGTCTTCAGGTCACACAGATAGAAAGACTTCAGTGATGCCTAACACTCTTTGGCTCTGGGTGTTTGGGCTTTGTCCTCGCAAGGATTTCTCTCTCTCAAAGGCTTCGAGGTGGGTTGCTCTCAAACGACAAAAGCCGTGTACTAACTCTGAGCAGCCACCAATTTATGGTGTAGGGGGTGGGCTATTTATAGCCATAAGGCAACCCTACCTGATATGTCCGAAATGACCCTAGGTCACTAAGGAACTGACACGTGTTCCAACGGTCAGATTTCAAACTCACACGGCAACTTTACTTGGGCTATAAGCAAAGCTGACTCATCCAGCTCAGGATAAGATTTGCTCTCATTGTCTTCGCTCGAAGACATAGGATTTGGGTTGAGCATCACTTCAGTCATTCTGACTTAGTTCACTTGGACCCCACTTAACAGTAGGGTGGTTCCTATGACTCAACAAAGAAGAAAAGGAAACAACGGAACGACACAGTCTTCGCGCTCCATAGTCTTCACTCAATGTGTTCTCAAGTCATAGTCTTCAATATGAATATCTTCACATACCACCATTGTCGTCAATGTCTTCATACATTTTTAGGGGTCATCTCCGGTAGGTAAACCGAATCAATGAGGGACACTACCTGCGTTATCCTGCAATTCTCACAAACGCATTAGTCCCTTAACCAACTTTGTCGTCAATACTCCAAAACCAACTAGGGGTGGCACTAGATGCACTTACAGCTCTAAAGGGCGTAGTGTCAGCAGATGGAGACAGTAAATGTAGCTCTGCAGTTGATGATCTCAATTGCAACACACAACCATCCCAGGTGCTTGCTTTAACTTCGCGCTGTCAAATGTGGTTGCATGTTGCATATAGTGTCTAGCTTGTATTGCTTCCAATTTGGTTAAATTGCATCTGCTTACTTTACACATTATACCTTTCATAATGACATGCCTTCCTATTTTTGATACATACTACATATGTCTATTAACCATGTTCGTACATCAAACTAATGCTCTTTTGTATCCCTCATCAATCACTTATGATGAGACAGTCACCCCAGTGGGTTACTGTGAGATGCGCTACTCGTTTAAAGAGTACAGTGTCATCCTTCCCACATGATTCTCAAGAAACAACAAGGCTAAATGAAGATAGTCAACGTAGCTCTCTAGTTGATGATCACAATTCCCCCACACCACCATCGCAGGTGCTTGCTCTTACTTGGCAGTGTGATATGTGGTTGCATGTTGCATATGGTGCCTACCTTGTAATGCTTCTAATTAGGATAAATTGCATCTGCTTAGTTAACACAATATACCTGTGAATATGACATGTCTTCCTGTTTTTGGTACATACTACGTCTTTCTATTAACCATGTTCTTACGTCAAACTACTTTTCTTGTGTACCCTCATCAATCACTTCTGATGATACACCTTTAAGTTGATAGTGTAATATTGGTTGCATCTTGCATATCATTTCAAACATGTATTGCCTCTAATTTGTTGAAGTGCAACTTATAATGAGACACATCTAACTTGGTAGAGTGATTTTGGTTGGATCTTTCATATGGTGTCTAGATTGCATTGCTTCCAATTTGTTGAAATGCCTTTTGCTTAGCGTTTTTCATACATATTCCATCCTCCTACAATGTGGTTGCCATACATAAAAGTTGTGTTCGTCAGTATCATGCATCAACGAATTTGGAAGTGTGAATTTCATTCCTTTTTCTTGTGTGTTTACTTGACAAGGCAAATCTAAAAGGACGAAGGTATGGAATGATGGTGGTCCTCTGGAGCAACCGAAATAGATGATCTCTGCAGATTCTCCTGCTACTCCTACTGCAGTGCAAGTTCCAAATCTCATCTCCCCTACTCCACAACCCCAGGTGCTTGCTCTAACATGGCAGTGTGATATCTGGTTGCATGTTGCATATGGTGCCTAGTTTGTGTTGCTCCTAATTTGTTAAATTACATCTCCTTAGCTTACACATTATACATGTGAATATGACACGTCTTCCTGTTTTTGGTACATACTACATCTGCCTATCACACCATGTTCTTACATCAAACTACTGTTCTTGTGTATCATGCATCTATCGCTTATGATGAGACAGTCACGCCCGTGGGTTAGTATGAGACACGCTACACTTATAAAGAGTGTAGTTTCATCCTCTCCACATGATTCCCAAGAAACAACAAGCCTAAATGAAGATATTGAATGTAGCTCTGTACTTGAAGAGCACACTTCCCCTACACCACCATCACAGGTGCTTGCTCTAACTTCGCAGTGTGATATGTGGTTGCATGTTGCATACGGTGTCTAGCTTGCAATGCTTCTAATTAGGGTAAATTGCATCTGCTTAGTTTACACATTATACCTGTGAATATGACATGCCTTCTATTTTTGGTACATACTACATCTATGTGTTAACCATGTTCTTACATGAAACTACCTCTCTTCTGTATCCTGCACCAATCACTTACGATGATACACCTTAACTTATTCGTTGCATATTGCATATTATTTCTAGCCTGTTGCCATGTATTGCTTCTAATTTGGTCAAATACATTTGTTAGGCCACCCTTTTTAATTTGGCAGAGTGATATTGGTTTCATCTTTCATATGGTTTCTAGCTTGCATTGCTTCTAACAGCTTCAAACACCTTGTGCTTAGTTTACACTTTATACATCATACATGTCAATATGTCACGCCATCCTGTTTTTGATACATATTCCATCCGCCTATCATGCGGTTGTTCGTCAGTAATGCATGTAGTATGGAAGATACAGCCATCTCATAGTTGTTGCGTTGACAGTGAAAGTATGCCGCTCAAAATGTTATTCAATCTCTATTTTAAAATCGAGCTCTAGCACCTCTACAAATCCCTGCTTCCCTCTGTGAAGGGCCTATCTATTTACTTTTATGTTGAGTCATCACCCTTCTTACTAAAAAGCACCCGCTGGAGAGCACACTGTCATTTGCATTCATTACTATTGGTTTATATTGGGTATGACTTGACTGGATCTCTTTTCCCATGAATTACAATGTTTAGTCAGTCCTTGATCTTTAAAGGTGCTCTGCATTTATGTTTTGCGGTCTCAGAAAGGGCTAGCGAGATACCATTTTGTTATATCATGTTATGGTTGTTTTGAGAAAGTGTTGTCATCCGAGTTTTATTATTATGGCTCGCTAGTTGATTATGCTATTGATATGAGTAATTGTGAGACCTAAATGTTATTGTGAGTATGGTTAGTTCATAATATTTGCTGAAACCTGAATGATGGCTTTGCATGTTTACAACAACAAGAGCAAACAGAGTTTGCAAAAGTTTTTCTTTATCACTTTCAGTTTATCAACTGAATTGCTTGAGGACACACAAAGGTTTAAGCTTGGGGAAATTGATACGTCTCCAACGTATCTACTTTCCCAAACACTTTTGCCCTTGTTTTGGACTCTAACTTGCATGATTTGATGGAAACTAACCCGGAATGACGCTGTTTTCAGCGGAACTGCCATGATGTTGTTTTATGTGTAGAAAAGAAAAATTCTCAGAATGTCCTGGAAATCCACGGAGGCACTTTTTGGAATTAATAAGAATTTTTGGGCAAAAGAAATACACCAGGGGGCCCACACCCTGTCCACGAGACAGCCCCCCCCCTATAGGGTGTGCCCCCCTATCTCGTGGTCCCCCCTGGACCTCCACCGACCTCAACTCCAACTCCATATATTCACGTTCGGGGAGAAAAAATCAGAGAGAAAGTTTCATCGCATGTTATGACACGGAGCCACCGCCAAGCCCTAATCTCTCTCGGGAAGGCTGATCTGGAGTCCGTTCGGGGCTCCGGAGAGGGGGATTCGTCGCCGTCGTTATCATCAACCATCCTCCATCACCAATTTCATGATGCTCACCGCCGTGCGTGAGTAATTCCATCGTAGGCTTACTGGACGGTGATGGGTTGGATGAGATTTACCATGTAATCAAGTTAGTTTTGTTAGGGTTTGATCAGTGATGTTGCTATGACTTTGCTATGCTTAATGCTTGTCACTAGGGCCCGAGTGCCATGATTTCAGATCTGAACCTATTATGTTTTCATGAATATATGTGTGTTCTTGATCCTATCTTGCAAGTCTATAGTCACCTATTATGTGTTATGATCCGACAACCCCGAAGTGACAATAATCAGGATACTTCTCGGTGATGACCGTAGTTTGAGGAGTTCATGTATTCACTATGTGCTAATGCTTTGTTCCAGTTCTCTATTAAAAGGAGGCCTTAATATCCCTTAGTTTCCGCTAGGACCCCGCTGCCACGGGAGGGTAGGACAAAAGATGTCATGCAAGTTCTTTTCCATAAGCACGTATGACTATTTACGGAATACATGCCTACATTACATTGATGAATTGGAGCTACTTTTGTGTCACCCTATGTTATAACTATTACATGAGGAATCGCATCTGGCATAATTATCCATCACTGATCCATTGCCTACGAGCTTTTCACATATTGTTCTTCGCTTATTTACTTTTCCGTTGCTACTGTTACAACTACTACAAAACCCAAAAACATTACTTTTGCTATCGTTACCTTTATTATCATACTACTTTGCTACTAAATACTTTGCTGTAGATACTAAGTTATCCAGGTGTGGTTGAATTGACAACTCAACTGCTAATACTCAGGAATATTCTTTGGCTCCCCTTGTGTCGAATCAATAAATTTGGGTTGAATACTTTACCCTCGAAAGCTGTTGCGATCCCCTACACTTGTGGGTTATCAAGACTAATTTTTGGCGCCATTGCCAGGGAGCATAGCTCTATTCTCTGAGTCATTCGGGATTTATATCTGTTGATCACTATGAAGAACTTGAAAGACGATAGAACTATGATCTATCCCTCAACTATGAGGGGAGGTAAGGAACTGCCATCTAGCTCTGCACTAGATTGTCCTTCTGTTATTAGTAAGCTTGCGACACCTAAACCTGATATTGCTATGAATTCTGATATGTCGCATGTTATTGATGATGCCACTTCTGCTATGCATGATGAAACTACTTCTATGCGTGATACTACGTTGCCATTAGTTGAATTTCTTGATGAACAACTTGCTAGAGTTAGGGGGAATGAAAATTTTGAAGATGCTATTATTGATGATAGTGATGATGAAAATTCTCCCAATGATTATGTATTGCCTGTTGTTCCTGAGGGTTATGCTATGAATGAAGAAGCTGCTAGAGCTATCTTTGCTTGCAATGATAGATATGATCTTAAGAAATTATTCTAAATGGAAGCAACAGTCTCTTAATGCTAGAATGAAACCTGACCCTGCTTTTGCTACTTCACCTATTTGTGTTACTGATAAGGATTATGAATTCTCTGTTGATCCTGAGATTATTACTTTAGTTGAATCTGATCCTTTTTATGGCCTTGAATCTGAAACTATTGTGGCACATCTTACCAAGTTGAATGATATAGCTACCCTGTTTACTCATGATGAGAAGTCTCGCTATTATTATATCCTTAAGATATTCCCGTTCTCATTAAAGGGTGATGCTAAGACTTGGTATAATTCTCTTGCTCCTGGTTGTGTGCGTAGTCCCTAGGATATGATTTATTACTTCTCTGCTAAATATTTCCCTACTCATAAGAAACAAGCTGCCTTGCGGGAAATATATAATTTTGTGCAAATCCAAGAAGAGAGTCTCCCACAAGCTTGGGGGAGGCTTCTCCGATTACTTAATGCTTTGCCTGATCATCCTCTTAAGAAAATGAAATACTTGATATCTTTTATAATGGACTATCCGATGCTTCCAATGACTACTTGGATAATTGTGTTGGTTGTGTTTTCAGGGAAAGAACTGTCGACGAAGTTGAAATACTATTGAATAATATGTTGAATAATGAAAATAATTGGACTCTTCCTGAGCCAATTCCTGAACCAATTGAGCCAACTCCTGAGCCTATTCCTAAACCCACTCCAAAGAAGAGAGGTGTTTTATTTCTCAGTCCTGAAGATATGCAAGAGGCAAAGAAATCAATGAAGGAAAAAGGTATTAAAGCTGAAGATGTTAAGAATTTACCTCCTATTAAAGAAATACATGGTCTTAATATACCGCCTGTCGAAGAACCATATTGTCTTGATAACCCGACACAGGTAGTAAAGGTAAATTCTCTCTATAGATATGATAAAGTTGAAATCCCCTCTACTAAATTTCATAGCCCTTGTTTAGATGAATTTGATGACTTTATGGCTAGACAAGAAAGTTTTAATGGTTATGTTGGTAGAGAGTTAAAGAATAATGCTTTCGAGATAGGACGCGTGAGCGATAATATGGCTAGAGTTAAAGGTGAACTTAAACTCATTAGCAAATATGCTTCTATGGTTGCTACTCAAGCTGAGCAAGTACCTAAAGCTCAAAATGATTTGCTTGATGAATTAAATAATAAAAATGACTTTGTTGTTAGAGTGGCTGCTAGAACTGGCAGAATGACTCAGGAACCTTTGTATCCTGAAGGCCACCCTAAGAGAAGAGCAAGATTCTCAGAGAAATAGTTTAGAGGCACCTAGTTCTTCTAAAAAGAAGAAAAAGAAAAACGATAGGACTTTGCATGCTTCTAGTGAACCTACTGTAGACACACCTGAGAATCCCAATGATATTTCTATCTCTGATGCTGAAACTCAATCAGGAGATGAACATGAACCTAGTGGTAATGTTAATGATAATGTTCATGTTGATGCTCAACCTAGCAAAAACAATGATGTAGAGATTGAACCTGCTGTTGATCTTGATAACCCACAATCAAAGAATCAACGTTATGATAAGAGAGATTTTGTTGCTAGGAAGCACGGTAGAGAAAGAGAACCATAGGTTCGAAAACCCATGCCCTTTCCTCCTAAACCATCCAAGTCAAAGGATGATGAGGATTTTGAGCACTTTGCTGAAATGATTAGACCTATTTTCTTATGTGTGCGCTTAACTGATATGCCCAAAGTAAATCCTTACGCTAAGTATATGAAGGATATCATTACAAATAAAAGAAAGATACCAGAAGCTAAAATTTCCACCATGCTTGCTAATTACACTTTTAAGGGTGGAATACCAAAGAAACTTGGAGATCCGGGTGTGCCAACTATACCATGCTCCATTAAAAGAAATTATGTTAGAACTGCTTTATGTGATCTTGGAGCCGGTGTTAGTGTTATGCCTCTCTCTTTATATCGTAGACTTGAATTTAGTAAGTTGACACCTATTGAAATATCTTTGCAAATGGCTGATAAATCAACTGCTATACCTGTCGGTATTTGTGACAATGTGCCTGTTGTGGTTGCAAATGTCACTATCTTAACGGACTTTGTTATTCTTGATATTCCCGAGGACGATAGTATGCCTATTATTCTTGGTAGACCTTTTCTTAATACTGCAGGGGCTGTTATTGATTGCAACAAAGGCAATGTCACTTTTCATGTTAATGGTAATGAGCATACGGTACACTTTCCAAGGAAACAATCTCAAGTTCATAGCATCAATTCTATTGGAAAAATTCCAACTATTATTATTGGAGGTTTTGAATTTCCTCTCCCTACTGTCAAGAAAAAGTATGGTATTCTTATTGTTGGGGATTTTCATATCCCCGTTGAGGTAACTCAGTGTTATTCGAAATTTCTCCGGTTCCGTGTTATTCGGAATGAGTTTGTTAACAAGACTTGATCAACCTTGTTAGTGGATTCATTTTGATGATCATGAGAAGGATGAAACTAGAAGGCACAACATTCTGTACCCTCTTTTTACTCTCTATTATTTAGAATAAATAAAGCAAAAATAGTATTATTTGTCTGTTTTTTGAATTATCCGTGCAATAAAAAAATATCCCAAAAATAAAAGGGCTCCAAATGCCCTGCAAATTTAGTATGATTTTTTATGGAATATTTGAGGATTTTAGGAACTGAAAACACTGCAGGAGAGGCAAGCACCAGGCCACGAGAGTGGAGGGCGCCCCCCCCACCTATAGGGCGCCCCCCTGTCTCGTGGGCCCCTGGTGGCCCCCCTCCACTTAGGCCAACACCCACACACTTCATCTTCTACCCAAAAAAATCCCCATCCAGCTCAAGCACGAGTTCTAGCTCATTTTGCTGTGATTTTCGATCTCCTTGATCAAAGCTCCATTTACAAAACTACTTTGGGAGATTGTTGCTTGGTATGTGACTCCTCCATTGGTCCAATTAGTTTTTTGTTCTAGTGCTTTATTCATTGCAAATTTTTGCTGCATACGTGACCATGTTCTTGAGCTTGCATGTTAAATTTATGAGGTCCCAAGCAATTCTAATGCATGATATAGGCTCTAGGCACTTGTAGGAGTAGTTGCCACCAATCTTGTTTAGTTTTATTCACTTTTATTTTGAATTACTAAAATTTCAGAATTATTTCAGAAAAAGAATTATGCTTAGAAGAATGTACCAAGGTGGTTCCTCGGCAAAGAAAGGGCCCAGGATTGCTATACGTGAGCAAGATGTTGAATTGCCGAGGGATGGATGTACGAGCTTGTGAGTGGCCATCCGATGATTTTATGGTCGAAGCAGGCTTCAAGGAGGAATTTGACGCGTATGTGCGTAATGCCGAGCTGGAGGACTTCTTACAAGATAAGTGTCCGCAGTACTATCAGTTGACTGTTTCTTTTGTGCGGAGGCTTAAATATAACTGTGCGCGTAATTCCCCTAGTGTCATATTTGATATTTATGATACATCTTATACCATGGATTTAGAGGATTTCACAACTGCTTGCAAACTCCCGCAGTGGGGTAATATTAATGATCCTCGCAAATCTGAATTTAGAGATTTTCTTGCTAGTATTACTGTGGGAGAATCTAGGGACATAGCACAAGCTACCATAGGGAGCATTCATTTTCCTGCTATACATTATTTTGCTCTCTTTATTGGTAGATGCATTAACAGTAAGGATGAAGCATGTCACATGTGTGTCCCTGATCTTTGTGTCCTCAAGAGTGCTGTGTTAGGTTATAAAGGTTATAACTTGGGGGCAATAGTTGCACGTAGGTTACAGAATAATAGTAGAAAGGGAAATTTATTTGGAGGAATTTATGCAACCCGTGTGGCTAATTATCTTAATATAGCCCCACGAGAGGGGGATATGATTTTACCTCCTCTTTATTTGGATTCTGAAGCTATGGTTAATCATCAATTTCTTGGGAGGAATGAACAAGTCCTCCAATATCGACTAACCTATGACAGACGCAACGTCGTCCCTATTACTCTTCCTGCTCCGTACCTTTTTGATTATCAGGCAAAAGGAAGATATGTTGTCACCAGGGAGGAAGCAGCTGAACACGAGGGGAGAGCGGAGGCAGCTCGCCAACATGCTGCATCTCTGGAGGCGGTTGCCGCTGCATCTCAGTACGACCCCAGTTTCACTTACGGATATCAGCCAGGCGGTCCTTGGTACTAGACCAACTTAGGCCAAAAGCCTAAGCTTGGGGGAGTACGTATTTCTCACCGACTTTACATTCATGTTCACACACTAGTCGTCGGTGCTCATACTCTTTCATTGTATTATCCATGCTAGTTTAAATTTCTTTTTCTAGTTTTCTTCTTGTGTGTTTGATAAACCTTAAGAAAAACCAAAAAAAATAGTTAGTTTAATTTCCATGCTTGTAGTAAAATTAAAATGAAAACCCAAAAAGATTTCTAGTTCTTCTTCTTACTTGTTGGGAGCTTTCCCGTGTAAATAGTTTTCTTTTCTTTTCTTTCCTTTGGGGGCCGAGAAGACCATATTGCAAATGTTTAGTGGCTCTCATATGCATGATTGTTTATTTAACTTAGAGCCCATATTACTTGTCTTCTCTTTTGAGTTGAATGCTTGCAGATTCCAGCTTAGTCCAATGCACGTGCACTCTTATTATTATACACATCGTTCGGTCATGCAAGTGAAAGGCAATAATGACGATATATGATGGACTTATTGGGATGAGAAAAGCTGGTATGAACTCGACCTCTCTTGTTTTTGTAAATATGATGAGTTCATCATTTCTGAGTCAGCTTATTATGAAGTAAACATATTTGCAATGGCATTTAGAGATTATAGTTGCTTGTGCCATGCTTGATTAGCTATGAGTTATAATGGTTTACCTTGCGTGCCAACATGCTATTAGAATGATTATGATGTGGTATGATGGGATGGTATCCTCCTTTAAATGAATTGAGTGACTCGACTTGGCACATGTTCACGCATGTAGTTGAATCAAATCAACATAGCCTTCATGATATTTATGTTCATGGTAGATTATATCCTACTCATGCTTGTATTCAGTGTGAATTAATTTTAATGCATGTTTATGACTGTTGTCGCTCTCTCAGTTGGTCGCTTCCCAGCCTTTTGCTAGCCTTCACCTGTACTAAGCGGGAATACTGCTTGTGCATCCAAACTCCATAAACCCCAAAGTTATTCCAATGAGTCCACTATACCTTCCTATATGCGGTATTTACCTACCGTTCCAAGTAAATTTGTATGTGCCAAACTCCAAACCTTCAAATGAAATTCTGTTTGGTATGCTCGAGCAGCTCATGTTACAACTAGAGCTGCCTATATCTTCCATGCCAGGTGGGTTATTCTCAAGAGGAGTGGACTCCGCTCCTCATTCACGAGAAAGGGCCGGTAACCAGGATGCCCAGTCCCATGATCCAAAAAGATCAAAGCAAATCAAAATAATTAAACAAAACTCCCCCAGGGCTGTTGTTAGTTGGAGGCACTCGTTGTTTCGAGCAAGCCATGGATTGATGCTTGTTGGTGGTTGGGGGAGTATAAACCTTTACCATTCTGTTTGGGAACTGCCTATAATGCATGTAGTATGGAAGATACATCCATCTCATAGTTGTTGCGTTGACAGTGAAAGTATGCCGCTCAAAATGTTATTCAATCTCTATTTTAAAATCGAGCTCTGGCACCTCTACAAATCCCTGCTTCCCTCTGCGAAGGGCCTATCTATTTACTTTTATGTTGAGTCATCACCCTTCTTATTAAAAAGCACCCGCTGGAGAGCACACTGTCATTTGCATTCACTACTATTGGTTTATATTGGGTATGATTTGACTGGATCTCTTTTACCATGAATTACAATGTTCAGTCAGTCCTTGATCTTTAAAGGTGCTCTGCATTTATGTTTTGCGGTCTCAGAAAGGGCTAGCGAGATACCATTTTGTTATATCATGTTATGGTTGTTTTGAGAAAGTGTTGTCATCCGAGTTTATTATGGCTCACTAGCTGATTATGCTATTGATATGAGTAATTGTGAGACCTAAGTGTTATTTGAGTATGGTTAGTTCATAATATTTGCTGAAACCTGAATGATGGTTTTGCATGTTTACAACAACAAGAGCAACAGAGTTTGTAAAAGTTTTTCTTTATCACTTTTAGTTTATCAACTGAATTGCTTGAGGACAAGCAAAGGTTTAAGCTTGGGGGAGTTGATATGTATCCAACGTATCTACTTTTCCAAACACTTTTGCCCTTGTTTTGGACTCTAACTTGCATGATTTGAATGAAACTAACCCGGACTGACGCTGTTTTCAGCAGAACTGCCATGATGTTGTTTTATGTGTAGAAAAGAAAAGTTCTCAGAATGTCCTGGAAATCCACGGAGGCACTTTTTGGAATTAATAAGAATTTCTGGGTGAAAGAAATACACCTGGGGGCCCACACCCTGTCCACGAGACAAGGGGCGCGCCCCCTATCTCGTGGGCCCCCTGGACCTCCACCGACCTCAACTCCAACTCCAAATATTCACGTTCGGGGAGAAAAAATCAGACAGAAAGTTTCATCACGTTTTACGACACGGAGCCGCCGCCAAGCCCTAATCTCTCTCGGGAAGGCTGATCTGGAGTCCGTTCGGGGCTCCGGAGAGGGGGATTCGTCGTTGTCATCATCATCAACCATCCTCCATCACCAATTTCATGATGCTCACCGCCGTGCGTGAGTAATTCCATCATAGGCTTGCTGGACGGTGATGGGTTGGATGATATTTACCATGTAATCAAGTTAGTTTTGTTAGGGTTTGATCCCTAGTATCCACTATGTTCTGAGATTGATGTTGCTATGACTTTGCTATGCTTAATGCTTGTCACTAGGGCCCGAGTGCCATGATTTCAGATCTGAACCTATTATGTTTTCATGAATATATGTGTGTTCTTGATCCTATCTTGCAAGTCTATAGTCACCTATTATTATGTGTTATGATCCGACAACCCCGAAGTGACAATAATCGGGATACTTCTCGGTGATGACCGTAGTTTGAGGACTTCATGTATTCACTATGTGCTAATGCTTTGTTCCGGTTCTCTATTAAAAGGAGGCCTTAATATCCCTTAGTTTCCGCTAGGACCCCACTGCCACGGGAGGGTAGGACAAAAGATGTCATGCAAGTTCTTTTCCATAAGCACGTATGACTATTTACGAAATACATGCCTACATTACATTGATGAATTGGAGCTAGTTTCTGTGTCACCCTATGTTATAAATATTACATGAGGAATCGCATCCAGCATAATTATCCATCACTGATCCATTGCCTACGAGCTTTTCACATATTGTTCTTTGCTTATTTACTTTTCCGTTGCTACTGTTACAACTACTACAAAACCCAAAAACATTACTTTTGCTATCGTTACCTTTATTATCATACTACTTTGCTACTAAATACTTTGCTGCAGATACTAAGTTATCCAGGTGTGGTTGAATTGACAGCTCAACTGCTGATACTAAAGAATATTCTTTGGCTCCCCTTGTGCCGAATCAATAAATTTGGGTTGAATACTTTACCCTCGAAAGCTGTTGCGATCCCCTACACTTGTGGGTTTTCACTGCACAGAAGAATTATGTTCTTGATGCACCGCTAGGTGATAGACCTGTTGCAGGAGCAGATGCAGACGTTATGAACGTTTGGCTAGCTCAATATGATGACTACTTGATAGTTTAGTGCACCATGCTTTACGTCTTAGAACCGGGACTTCAAAATGTTTTGAACAAACCGGAGCATATAAGATGTTCCAAAGAGCTGAAATTGGTATTTCAGACTCATGCCCGTGTCAAGAGGTATGAGACCTCTAACAAAGTACTTCGCCTAAAAGATGGAGGAGTATAGCTCAGCTAGTGAGCATGTGCTCAGAATGTCTGGGTACTACAATCACTTGAATCAAGTGGGAGTTAATCTTCCAGATAAGATAGTGATTGATAGAGTTCTCTAGTCACCATCACCAAGTTACTGGAATTTTGTGATGAACTATAATATGCAAGGGATGACAAAAGCAATTCCCGAGCTCTTCATGATGTTGAAATCGACGAAGGTAGAAATCAAGAAAAAGCATCAAGTGTTGATGATTAAACAAGACCACTAGTTTCAAGAAAAGGGCAAAGGGAAAGAAAGAGAACTTCAAGTAGAATGGCAACCAAGTTCTCACTCCCGTGAAGAAGACCAAAGCTGGACCTAAGCCTAAAACTGAGTGCTTCTACTGCGAAGGGAATGGTCACTGGAAGTGGAACTACCCCAAATGTTTGGTGGATAAGAAGGATGGCAAAGTGAACAAAGGTATATTTGATATACATGTTATATATGTGTACCTTACTAGTGCTCGTAGTAACCCCTGGGTATTTGATACTTGTTCGGTTGTTACGATTAGTAACTCGAAACAGGAGTTACAGAATAAATATAGATTGGTTGACGATGAAGTGACGATGAGTGTTGGAAGTGGTTCCAAGATTGATATGATCATCATTGTACACTCCCTATACTTTTGGGATTAGTGTTGAACCTAAATAATTGTTATTTGGTGTTTGCATTGAGCATGAATATGATTAGATCATGTTTATTGCAATACAGTTATTCATTTAAGACAAAGAATAATAGTTATTTTGTTTACCTTAATAAAACCTTCTATGGTCATACACCCAATGTTGATGGTTTATTGAATCTCGATCGTGGTAATACACATATTCATAATATCGATGCCAAAAGATGCAAAGTTGATAATGATACTGCAACTTATTTGTGGCACTGCCGTTTAGGTCATATCGGTGTAAAGCGCATGAAGAAACTCCATAAAGATGGACTTTTGGAATCACTTGATTATGAATCATTTGATACTTGCGAACCGTGCCTTATGGGCAAGATGACTAAAACTCCGTTCTCCGGAACAATGGAACGAGATAGTGACTTATTGGAAATAATACATACTGATGTATGCGGTCCAATGAGTGTTGATGCTCGTGGCTAGTATCGTTATTTTCTGACCTTCACAGATGATTTAAGAATATATGCGTATATCTACTTAATAAAACACAAGTCTGAAACATTTGAAAAGTTTAAAGAATTTCAGAGTGAAGTGGAGAATCAATGTAACAAGAAAATAAAAGTTTCTATGATCTGATTGTGGAGGTGAATATTTGAGTTACGAGTTTGGCCTTCATCTAAAACAATGTGGAATAGTTTCACAGCTCACGCCACCTGGAACACCACAACGTAATGGTGTGTCCGAACGTCGTAACTGCACTTTAGTGGATATAGTGTGATCTATGATGTCTCTTACTGATTTACCACTATCGTTTTGGGGTTATGCATTAGACACAGTTGCATTCACTTTAAACAGGGCACTGTCAAAATCCGTTGAGACGACACCGTATGAACTATGGTTTGGCAAGAAACCTAAGTTGTAGTTTCTTAACGTTTGGGGCTGCGATGCTTATGTGAAAAAGCTTCAACCTGATAAGCTCGAACCCAAATTGGAGAAGTTCGTCTTCATAGGATACCCAAAGGAAACTGTTTGGTACACCTTCTATCACAGATCCGGATGCAAGATATTCGTTGCTAAGAATGGATACTTTCTAGAGAAGGAGTTTCTCTCAAAAGAAGTGAGTGGGAGGGAAATAGAACTTGATGATGTAATTGTACCTTCTCCCTTATTGGAAAGTAGTTCATCACAGAAATCAGTCCCAATGATTCCTACACCAATTAGTGAGGAAGCTAATGATGATGATCATGAAACTTCAGATCAAGTTACTACAGAATCTCGTAAGTCTTCCAGAGTACGGTCCCGACCAGAGTGGTGCGATAATCCTATTCTAGACGTCATGATACTAGACCATGATGAACCTACGAACTATGAGGAAGCGATGATGAGCCCAGATTCCGCAAAATTGCTTAAGGCCATGAAATCTAAGATGTGATCCATGTATAAGAACAAAGTGTGGACTTTGGTGGACTTGCCCGATGATCGGCAAGCCATATTAAATAAATGGATCCTCAAGAGGAAGACGGACGTTGATAGTAGTGTTACTATCTACAAATCTTGACTTGTCGCAAAAAGTTTTCGACAAGTTCAAGGTGTTGACTACAATGAGATTTTCTCAACTGTAGCGATGCTTAAATCCATCCGAATCATGTTAGGAGTTGCCATATCTTATGAAATCTAGCAAATGGATGTCAAAACTGCATTCCTTAAATGGATATTTCTTAAAGAAAGATTGTATATGATGCAACCAGAAGGTTTTGTCGATCCTAAAGGTACTAACATGGTATGCAAGCTCCAGCGATCTATCTATGGACTGGTGCAAGCATCTCGGAGTTGGAATATACACTTTGATGAGTTGATCAAAGCATATAGTTTTATACAGACTTGCGGTGAAGCATGTATTTACAAGAAAGTGAGTGGGAGCACTACAACTTTACTGATGAGTATATGTGAATGACATATTGTTGATCAGAAATGATGTAGAATTTTCTGGAAAGCATAAAGGAGAGTTTGAAAGGAGATTTTCAAAGAAAGACCTCGGTGAAGCTACTTACATATTGGGCATCAAGATCTATAGAGATAGATCACGACGCTTGATAAGATTTTTCAATGAGTACATACCTTGACAAGATTTTGAAGGAGTTCAAAATGGATCAGTCAAAGAAGGAGTTCTTTCCTATATTACAAGGTGTAAAGTTGAGTAAGACTCAAAACCCGACCATGGTAGAAGATAGAAAGAGGATGAAAGTCATTCCCTATGCCTTAGTCATAGGTTCTATAAAGTATGACATGCTATGTCCCAAACCAGTTGTGTACCTTGCTATGAGTTTGGCAAGGGGGTACGATAGTGATCCAGGAGTGGATCACTGTATAGCGGTCAAAGTTATCCTTAGTTACCTAAGAAGACTAAGGAAATATTTCCCAGTTATGGAGATGATAAAAAGAGTTCATCATAAAAAGTTACATCGACGCAAGCTTTTACATCAATCCAGATGACTCTAAGTCTCAATCTGGATTACATATTGAAATTGGGAGCAATTAGCTTGCAAAATACATACGGATCTGAATGTGACAGACCCGTTGACTAAACTTCTCTCACAAGCAAAACATGATCACACCTTAGTAATCTTTGGGTGTTAATCACGTAGCAATGTGAACTAGATTATTGACTCTAGTAAACCTTTTTGAGTATTGGTCACATGGCGATGTGAACTATGGGTGTAATCACATAACGATGTGACCTATTGGTGTTAAATCACATGGCGATGTGAACTAGATTATTGACTCTAGTGCAAGTGGGAGACTGAAGGAAATTGCCCCAGAGGCAATAATAAGGTTGTTATTAATATTTCCTTATATCATGATAAATGTTTATTATTCATGCTAGAATTGTATTAACCAGAAACTTAATACATGTGTGAATACATAGACAAAACATAGTGTCCCTAGTATGCCTCTACTTGACTAGCTCATTAATCAAAGATGGTTAACTTTCCTAACCATAGACATGTGTTGTCATTTGATGAGCAGGATCACATGATTAGGAGAATGATGTGATGGACATGACCCATATGTTAGCTTAGCATTATGATCGTTACAGTTTCATTGCTAGTGCTTTCTTCATGACTTATACATGTTCCTCGGATTATGAGATTATGCAACTCCTGAATACCATACCGGAGGAACACCTTGTGTGCTATCAAACGTCACAATGTAAATGGGTGATTATAAAGATGCTCTACAGGTGTCTTCGAAGGTGTTTGTTGGGTTGGCATAGATCTAGATTAGGATTTGTCACTCCGAGTATCGGAGAGGTATCTCTGGGCCCTCTCAGTAATGCACATCATAATAAGCCTTGCAAGCAATGTGACTAATGAGTTAGTTACGAGATGATGTATTACAAAACGAGTAAAGAGACTTGCCGGTGACAAGATTGAACTAGGTATGAAGATACCGACGATCGAATCTCGGGCAAGTAACATACCGATGACAAAGGGAATAATGTATGTTGTCATAACGGTTCGACCGATAAAGATCTTCATAGAATATGTAGGAGCCAATATGGGCATCCATGTACCGCTATTGGTTATTGACCACAGAGGTGTCTCGGTCATGTCTACATAGTTCTTGAACCCGTAGGGTCCGCACGCTTAACGTTCGTTGACGTTATAGTATTATATGAGTTATGTATGTTGGTAACCGAATATTGTTCGGAGTCCCCGGATGTGATCATGGACATGACGAGGAACTCCGGAATGGTCCGAAGATAAAGATTGATATATGGGATAATAGTGTTTGATCTCCGGAAGGGTTCCGGAATTCACCAGAAGGGGTTCCGGATGTTTCCCGAAATGTTTGCGGTACGAGAACACTTTATTTGGGCCAAAAGGGAAAGCCCACAAGGTTTTTGGAAAGCGCAAAAGGAAGTTTTGCGGAGTCTAGGGGGCAGACGCCAGGGTCCCTGGCGTCTGGGTCCAGACGCCGGGAACCCTGGCGACTAGCCCTGGATTCCGAGAAGGACTCCTGCCTTTCGGGTGAAACCGACTTTGTGGAGGCTTTTACTCCGAGTTACGACCCCAAGGATCAACATATAAATAGAGGGGCAGGGCTAGCACCCAAGACATATCAAGAAACACCAAGCTGTGTGCCGGCAACCTCGTCCCCTCTAGTTTATCCTCCGTCATAGTTTCCGTAGTACTTAGGCGAAGCGCTGCGGAGATTGTTCTTCACCAATATCGTCACCACACCGCCGTGCTGCCAGAACTCTTCTACTACTTCGCCCGTCTTGCTGGATCAAGAAGGCGAGGACGTCATCGAGCTGAATGTGTGCTGAACGCGGAGGTGTCGTACGTTCGGTACTTGATCGGGACGGATCGTGAAGGTGTACGACTACATCAACCGCGTTGATAAACGCTTCCGCTTTGCGATCTTCAAGGGTATGAAGATAACCCCCCCCCTCTCGTTGCTATGCATCCCCTAGATAGATCTTGCATGATCGTAGGATTTTTTTTGAAATTGCATGCTATGTTCCCCAACACTGGCATCACCTAGTACAACGTTAGGGCATACCTAGCACCACGTATTGCCTCGTTATGTTTTGTGATGCTTTGTTTGCTCCGTATTTACTGTTTCTCCCCCCTCTTCTTCTTCGGTAGACCCCGAGACCGGCACTGATGCCACTGAATACGATTACGTCACCGACGACCCTTCTTCCTGTACAACAGAGCTTCCAGGCAAGCCCCCTCCCCCTTGATCACCCGATATCACCTATTCCTTCTCTCTACTGCTTGCATTTGAGTAGTGTAGCATGTTACTGCTTTCGGTTAATCCTATTCTGCTGCATAGCCTGTCATTGTTGCTACAACTGTTGATACCTTACCTGCAATTCTTAATGCTTAGTATAGGATTCTAGTTTATCATCAGTGGCCCTACATTCTTGCCTGTCTGCCATGCTATACTATCGGGTCGTGATCACTCAGGAGGTGATCACGGGTATATATTATACAAATTTACATACTATACATATGGTGACTAAAGTCGGGTCGGATCATAGAGTACCCGCAAGTGATTTGGATATGGGGGCTGAAAGGACAGGTGGTTCCATCCAGGTAGTGGTGGACCTAGGTTTCCGATGGCCCCCAGGTGCTACTTTGAGGCGGAGCGACATGGCAGGTTGTGACCACCTAGAAGACAGGTGGGCCTAGTCCTGGTTGGCATCCGCAGTTACTTCAAAATAACATGCTTAACGAGATCTTGGTATTTGAACTGAGGTTGGCCACTGGCCTATACACACTAACCAACTACGCAGGAACAATTATGGACACTCGACATTGTGGTATCAGCCGAAGCCTTCTTGACGTCAGCGACTAAGCGGTGTGCGCCGGGTTGGACCGCGTAAAGCAACTTCCTTTGTAATGGGGGTTGCTAGGTCTGCTCACCGGCCGCGTTCGCGACGTGTAGGTGTGCAATGGGCGATGGGCCCAGACCCCTGCGCTTAGGACTTAGACCGGCGTGCTGACCTCTTTGTTGTGCCTAGGTAGGGTTGCGACGTGTTGATCTCCTGAGGCCAGGCATGGCCCAGGAAAGTGTGTCCGGCCAGAGGGATCGAGCGTGTTGGGTAATGTGGTGCACCCCTGTAGGGAAGTTTATCTATTTGAATAGTCGTGTCCCTCGGTAAAAGGACGACCCGGAGTTGTACCTCGACCTTATAATCACTAGAATCGGATACTTAATAAAACACACCTAGGAAAGTTCCAGAGACAACCTGATGGTCGCTTTCCCATAGGGCGACGAGGGAAGGATCGCCGGGTAGGATTATGCTATGCGATGATACTTGGTGAACTTACCATCTACTCTCTTCTACATGCTGCAAGACGGAGGCTACCAAAAGCATAGTCTTTGATAGGACTAGCTATCCCCCTCTTATTCTGGCATTCTGCAGTTCAGTCCATCGATATTGCCCCTTTAAACAGATACCCGTGCATATGTAGTGTAGATCCTTGCTTGTGAGTACTTTGGATTAGTACTCACCGTTGCTTTGCTCCCTCTCCCCCCCCTTTTTCTCTTCTTCCCGGACGTCGCAACCAGATGATGGAGCCCAGGAGCCAGACGCCTGAAGGAAATATGCCCTAGAGGCAATAATAAAGTTTTTATTTATATTTCCTTATATTATGATAAATGTTTATTATTCATGCTAGAATTGTATTAACCGGAAACTTAGTACATGTGTGAATACATAGACAAAACATAGTGTCCCTAGTATGCCTCTACTTGACTAGCTCGTTAATCAAAGATGGTTATGTTTCCTAACCATAGACATGTGTTGTCATTTGATGAACGGGATCATGTCATTAGGAGAATGATGTGATGGATAAGACCCATCCATTAGCTTAGCATCATGATCGTTACAGCTTCATTGCTACTACTTTCTTCATGACTTATACATGTTCCTCAGACTATGAGATTATGCAACTCCCGAATATCGGAGGAACACCTTGTGTGCTATCAAGCGTCACAACGTAACTGGGTGATTATAAAGATACTCTACAGGTGTCTCCAAAGGTGTTTGTTTGGTTGGCATAGATCAAGATTAGGATTTGTCACTCCGTGTATCACAGAGGTATCTTTGGGCCCTCTCGGTAATGCTCATCACTATAAGCCTTGCAAGCAATGTGATTAATGAGTTAGTTGCGGGATGAAGCATTACGGAACGAGTAAAGAGACTTTCCAGTAATGAGATTTAACTAGCTATGATGATACCGACGATCGAATCTCGGGCAAGTAACATACCGATGACAAAGGGAACAACGTATGTTGTTATGCGGTTTGACCGATAAAGATCTTCGTAGAATATGTAGGAGTCAATATGAGCATCCATGTTCCGCTATTGGTTATTGACCGGAGATGTGTTTCGATCATGTCTACATAGTTCTCGAACCTGTAGGGTCCGCACGCTTAACGTTCAATGACGATTTGTATTATGAGTTATGTGTTTTGACGAGCGAAGTTTGTTTGAAGTCCCGGATGAGATCACGGACATGACGAGGAGTCTCGAAATAGTCGAGACGTAAAGATTAATATATTGGAAGGCTATATTCGGACATCGAAAAGGTTCCGAATGATTCGAGTATTTTTCGGAGTACCGGAGAGTTACGGGAATTCGCCCGGGGAAGTTGATGGGCCTTATTAGGCATTAGTGGAGAGAGGGAAGAAGGGCCACGAGGTGGCGCGTGCCTCCCCCCTGCCCAAACCGAATTGGATAAGGGGTGGGGGCGCGGCCCCCCTTTTCATTCTCCCTCTCCCTCCTTTCCTTCTTTCCTACTCCGAAAAGGAAAAGGAATCCTACTAGGACTTGGGAGTCCTAGTAGGACTCCCTACACTTGGTGCGCCCTAGGAGGGTCGGCCTCTCTCCCTCCCTCCTTTATATACGTGGGCAGGGGGCACCCCAAAGACACACAAGTTTCTCTTAACCATGTGTGGTGCCCCTCCACTGTTACACACCTCGATCATATCGTCGTAGTGTTTAGGCGGAGCCCTGCGCCGGTAACATCATCATCACCGTCGCCACGCTGTCGTGTTGACGGAACTCACCCTCGTCCTCAACTGGATCAAGAGCACGAGGGATGTCATCGAGCTGAATGTGTGCTGAACGCGAAGGTGTCGTACGTTCGGTACTGGATCGGTTGGATCGCGAAGAAGTTCGACTACATCAACCGCGTTATTAAAACGCTTCCGCTTTCGGTCTAGGAGGGTACGTGGGCACACTCTCCCCTCTCGTTGCTATGCATCACCTAGATAGATCTTGCGTGATCTTAGGATTTTTTTGAAATTACCGCGTTCCCCAACAGTCGTATCAGAGCCAGGTCTATGCGTAGATGTTATATGCACGAGTAGAACACAAAGAGTTGTGTGCGATAATAGTCATACTGCTTACCAGCATGTCATACTTTGATTCGGCGGTATTGTTGGATGAAGCGGCCCAAACCGACATACATGACCGCGTTCATGAGACTGGTTCTACCAACATGCTTCGCACACAGGTGGCTAGTGGGTGTCTGTTTCTCCAACTTTAGTTGAATCGTGTTTGACTACGCCCGGTCCTTGTTGAAGGTTAAAACAACACACTTGATGAAAAATCATTGTGGTTTTTATGCGTAGGTAAGAACGGTTCTTGCTAGAAGCCCGTAGCAGCCAAGTAAAACTTGCAACAACAAAGTAGAGGGCGTCTAACTTGTTTTTGCAGGGCTTGCTGTGATGTGATATGATCAAGACGTGATGATATATAAATTGTTGTATGAGATGATCATGTTTTGTAGAAGTTATCGGCAACTGGCAGGAGCCATATGGTTGTCACTTTATTGTATGAAATGCAACCGCCATGTAACTGCTTTACTTTATCACTAAGCGGTAGCGATAGTCGTAGAAGCAATAGTTGGCGAGACGACAACGATGTTGCGATGGAGATCAAGGTGTCGCGCCGGTGACGGTGGAGATCATGACGATGCTTCAGTGATGGAGATCATAAGAACAAGATGATGATGGCCATATCATGTCACATATTTTGATTGCATTTGATGCTTATCTTTTATGCATCTTATTTTGCTTAGTACGGCGGTAGCATTATAAGATGACCCCTTACTAAATTTCAAGGTATAAGTGTTCTCCCTGAGTATGCACCGTTGCGACAGTTCTTCGTGCCGAGACACCATGTGATGATCGGATGTGATAAGCTCTACGTTCACATACAATGGGTGCAAGCTAGTTTTGCACACGTAGAATACTCGGGTTAAACTTGACGAGCCTAGCATATGCAAATATGGCCTCGGAACACTGGAGACCGAAAGGTCGAGCATGAATCATATAGTAGATATGATCAACATAGTGTGTTCACCATTGAAAACTACTCCATCTCACGTGATGATCGGACATGGTTTAGTTGATTTGGATCACGTGATCATTTAGATGACTAGAGGGATGTCTATATAAGTGGGAGTTCTTAAGTAATATGATTAATTGAACTTTAATTATCATGAACTTAGCCCTAATAGTATTTTGCAAATTATGTTGTAGATCAATAGCTCGTGTTATAGCTTCCCTATGTTTTTTATATGTTCCTAGAGAAAACTAAGTTAAAAGATGATAGTAGCAATGATGCGGACTAGGTTCATGATCTGAGGTGTATCCTCATTGTCGCACAGAAGAATTATGTCCTTGATGCACCGCTAGGCGAGAGACCTATTGCAGGAGCAGATGCAGATGTTATGAATGTTTGGCTAGCTCAATATGATGACTACTTGATAGTTTAGTGAACCATGCTTTACGGCTTAGAACTGGGACATCAAAAATGTTTTTAAATGTCACGGAGCATATGAGATGTTCCAAGAGTTGAAATTGGTATTTCAGACTCATGCCCGTGTCAGGAGGTATGAGACCTCTGACAAGTATGTTGCCTAAAAGATGGAGGAGAATTGCTCAACTAGTGAGCATGTGCTCAGAATGTCTGGGTACTACAATCACTTGAATCAAGTGGGAGTTAATCTTCTAGATAAGATAGTGATTGACAGAGTTCTCTAGTCACCATCACCAAGTTACTGGAACTTCGTGATGAACTATAGTATGCAAGGGATGACGAAAATAATTCCTGAGCTCTTCGTGATGCTAAAATCGACGAAGGTAGAAATCAAGAAAGAGCATCAAGTGTTGATGATTAAACGAGACCACTAGTTTCAAGAAAAGGGCAAAGGGAAAGAAAGGGAAATTCAAGAAGAATGGCAAGCAAGTCATCACTCCCGTGAAGAAGCCCAAAGCTGGACCTAAGCCTGAAACTGAGTGCTTCTACTGTAAAGGAAATGATCACTAGAAGTGGAACTTCCCCAAATATTTGGCGGATAAGAAGGATGGCAAAGTGAACAAAGGTATATTTGATATACATATTATTGATGTGTACCTTACTAGTGCTCGTAGTAATCCCTGGGTATTTGATACTTGTTCGGTTGCTAAGATTAGTAACTCAAAACAGGAGTTGCAGAATAAATAGAGACTAGTTGAGGATGAAGTGATGATGTGTGTTGGAAGTGGTTCCAAGATTGATATGATCATCATCGAGCACTCCCTATACTTTCGGGATTATTGTTGAACCTAAATAAATGTTATTTGGTGTTTGCGTTCAGCATGAATATGATTAGATCATGTTAATTGCAATACGATTATTCATTTAAGACAAAGAATAATTGTTATTCTGTTTACATGAATAAAACCTTCTACGGTCATACACCCAATGTTGATGGTTTATTGAATCTCGATCGTGGTAATACCCATATTCATAGTATTAATGCCAAAAGATGCAAAGTTGATAATCATAGTGCAACTTATTTGTGGCACTGCCATTTGGGTCATATCGGAGTAAAGCGCATAAAGAAACTCCATAAAGATGGACTTTTTGAATCACTTGATTATGAATCATTTGATGCTTGCGAACCGTGCCTTATGGGCAAGATGACTAAAACTTCGTTCTCCGGAACAATGGAACGAGCTAGTGACTTATTGGAAATAATACATACCGATGTATGCGGTCCAATGAGTGTTGATGCTCGTGGCGGTATCGTTATTTTCTGACCTTCACAGATGATTTGAGCAGATATGGGTATATCTACTTAATGAAACACAAGTCTGAAACATTTGAAAAGTTCAAAGAATTTCAGAGTGAAGTGGAGAATCGTCGTAATAAGAAAATAAAAGTTTGTACAATCTGATCATGGAGGAGAATATTTGAGTTACGAGTTTGGCTTTCATTTAAAACAATGTGTAATAGTTTCACAGCTCACGCCACCTGGAACACCACAACGTAATGGTGTGTCCGAACGTCGTAACCACACTTTATTGGATATGGTGTGATCTATGATATCTCTTACCGATTTACCACTATCATTTTGGGGTTATGCATTAGAGACAACTGCATTCACATTAAACAGGGCACCATCGAAATCCATTGAGACGACGCCTTATGAACTGTGGATTGGCAAGAAACCAAAGTTGTCATTTCTTAAAAAGTTTGGGGTTGTGATGCTTATGTGAAAAGGCTTCAACCTGATAAGCTTGAACCCAAATCGGAGAAATGTGTTTTTATAGGATACCCAAAGGAAACTGTTGGGTATACCTTCTATCACAGATCTGAAGGCAAAATCTTTGTTGCTAATAATGGATCCTTTCTAGAGAAGGAGTTTCTCTCGAAATAAGTGAGTGGGAGGAAAGTAGAACTTGATGAGGTAATTGTACCTTCTCCCTTATTGGAAAGTAGTTCATCATAGAAATCAGTTCCAGTGATTCCTACACCAATAAGTGAGGAAGCTAATGATGATGATCATGAAACTTCAGATTAAGTTACTACTGAACCTCGTAGGTCTTCCAGAGTAAGATCCACACCAGAGTGGTACGGTAATCCTGTTCTAGAAGTCATGTTACTGGACCATGATGAATCTACGAACTATGAGGAAGTGATGATGAGCCCAGATTCTGTGAAATGGCTTGAGGCCATGAAATCTGAGATGGGATCCATGTATGAGAACAAAGTGTGGACTTTGGTGGACTTGCCCGATGATCGGCAAGCCATAGAAAATAAATGGATCTTCAAGAGGAAGACGGAAGCTGATAGTAGTGGTACTATCTACAAAGCTCGACTTGTCGCAAAAGGTTTTCGACAAAGTTCAAGGTGTTGACTACAATGAGATTTTATCAACCGTAGCAATGCTTAAATCCATCTGAATCATGTTAGCAGTTGCCATATTTTATGAAATCTGGCAAATGGATGTCAAAACTAAATTCCTTAAATGGGTATTTCTTGAAGAAGAGTTGTATATGATGCAACCAGAAGGTTTTGTCGATCCTAAAGGTACTAACAAGGTATGCAAGCTCCAACGATCCATCTATGGACTGGTGCAACCATCTCGGAGTTGGAATATACACTTTGATAAGTTGAACAAAGCATATAGTTTTATACAGACTTGCGGTGAAGCCTGTATTTACAAAAAAGTGAGTGGGAGCACTACAACCTTTCTGATAAGTATATGTGATTGACATATTGTTGACCGGAAATAATGTAGAATTTTCTAGAAAGCATAAAGGAGAGTTTGAAAGGAGATTTTCAAAGAAAGACCTCAGTGAAGCTGCTTATATATTGGGCATCAAGATCTATAGAGATAGATCAAGACGCTTGATAAGTTTTTTCAATGAATACATACCTTGACAAGTTTTTGAAAGAGTTCAAAATGGATCAGTCAAATAAGGAGTTCTTGTCTATATAACAAGGTGTAAAGTTGAGTAAGACTCAAAACCCAACCATAGTAGAAAATAGAAAGAGAATGAAAGTCATTCCCCATGTCTCGGCCATAGTTTCTATAAAGTATGCTATGCTATGTACCAAACCTATTGTGTACCTTGCCATGAGTTTGGCAAAGGGATACAATAGTGATCTAGGAGTAGATCACTGGATAGCGGTCAAAATTATCCTTAGTGAGAACTAAGGAAATGTTTCTCGGTTATGGGGATGATAAAGAGTTCGTCATAAAGAGTTACGTCGATGCAAGCTTTTACACCGATCCAGATGACTCTAAGTCTCAGTCTGGATACATATTGAAAGTGCGAGCAATTAGCTAGGGTAGCTCTATGCAGAGCATTGTAGACATAAAATATTTGCAAAATATATACGGCTCTGAATGTGACAGACCCGTTGACTAAACTTCTCTCATAAGCAAAACATGATCACACCTTAGTACTCTTTGGGTGTTAATCACATAGCAATGTGAACTAGATTATTGACTCTAGTAAACCCTTTGGTTGTTGGTCACATGGCGATGTGAAGTATGGGTGTTAATCACATACAAATGTGAACTATTGATGCTAAATCACATGGCGACGTAAACTAGATTATTGACTCTAGTGCAAGTGGGAGACTGAAGGAAATATGCCCTAGAGGCAATAATAAAGTTGTTATTTATATTTCCTTATATCATGATAAATGTTTATTATTCATGCTAGAATTGTATTAACCGAAAACTTAGCACATGTGTGAATACATAGACAAAACATAGTGTCCCTAGTATGCCTCTACTTGACTAGCTCGTTAATCAAAGATGGTTATGTTTCCTAACCATAGACATGTGTTGTCATTTGATGAACGTGACCACATCATTAGGAGAATGATGTGATGGACAAGACCCATCCGTTAGCTTAGCATCATGATCGTTACAGTTTCATTGCTACTGCTTTCTTCATGACTAATACACGTTCCTCAGACCATGAGATTATGCAACTCCCGAATACCGGAGGAACACCTTGTGTGCTATCAAATGTCACAACATAAATGGCTGATTGTAAAGATGCTCTACAGGTGTCCCCGAAGGTGTTTGTTGGGTTGGCCTAGATCGATATTAGGATTTGTCACTCTGTGTATCGAAGAGGTATCTTTGGGCCCTCTTGGTAATGCTCATCACTATAAGCCTTGCAAGCAATGTGACTAATGAGTTAGTTGCGGGATGAAGCATTATGGAATGAGTAAAGAGACTTGCCGGTAACGAGATTGAACTAGGTATGATGATACCGACGATCGAATCTCGGGCAAGTAACATACCAATGACAAAGGGAACAACGTATGTTGTTATGCGGTTTGACTGATAAAGATCTTCGTAGAATATGTAGGAACCAATATGAGCATCCAGGTTCCGCTATTGGTTGTTGACCGGAGATGTGTCTTGGTCATGTCTACATAGTTCTCGAACCCGTAGGGTCCGCATGCTTAACGTTCGATGGCGATTTGTATTATGAGTTATGTTTTTTGATGACTGAAGTTTTTTCGGAGTCCCGGATTAGATCACAGACGTGACGAGGAGTCTAGAAATAGCCGAGACATAAAGATTGATATATTGGAAGGCTATATTCGGACATCCAAAAGGTTCCAAGTGATTCGAGTATTTTTCGGAGTACCGGAGAGTTACGGGAATTCGCCGGGGGAAGTTAATGGGCCTTATTAGGCTTTAATGGAGAGAGGGAAGAAGGGCCACGAGGTGGCGCGCGCCTCCCCCTTGCCTAAACCGAATTGGACAAGGGGTGGGGGCGCGGCCCCCCCTTTTCCTTCTCCCTCTCCCTCCTTTCCTTCTTTCCCTACTCTGAAAAGGAAAGGGAATCCTACTAGGACTTGGGAGTCCTAGTAAGACTCCCTACACTTGGCGTGCCCCTAGGAGGGCCAACCTCTCTCCCTCCCTCCTTTATACGTGGGCAGGGGGCACCCCAAAGACACACAAGTTTCTCTTAACCGTGTACGGTGCCCCCCTTCACAGTTACACACCTCGATCATATCGCCGTACTGCTTAGGCGAAGCCCTGCGCCGGTAACATCATCATCACCGTCGCCACGCCGTCATGCTGACGAAACTCACCCTCGTCCTCAACTGGATCAAGAGCACGAGGGACATCATCATGCTGAACATGTGCTGAACGCGGAGGTGCCGTACGTTCGGTACTTGATCGGTTGGATCGTGAAGAAGTTCAACTACATCAACCGCATTATTGAAACGCTTCCGCTTTTGGTCTATGAGGGTACGTGGACACACTCTCCCCTCTCGTTGCTATGCATCACCTAGATAGATCTTGCGTGATCATAGGATTTTTTTTTGAAATTACGGTGTTCCCTATCAACGCCACCGTGGACGACGACCCCTACTGCACCGGGGGTGCCTACTACTACGTTCAGGCCGCCGACGACCAGGAGTAGTTTAGGAGGATCCCAGGCAGGAGGCATGCGCCTCTTTTGATCTATATCCTAGTTTGTGCTAGCCATCTTATGGCAACTTATTTAACTTATGTCTGTACTCAGATATTGTTGCTTCCATTGACTCGTTTATGTTCGAGCACTTGTATTCGAGCCCTCGAGGCCCCTGGCTTGTAATATGATGCTTGTATGCCTTATTTTACTTTTAGAGTTATGTTGTGATATTTTTCCATGAGTCCCTGATATTGTTCGTACACGTTTGCGTGCATGATTAGTGTACGATTGAATCGGGGGCATCACATTGATTTTGTGCATTTTACCATATTTTTCCATTAACTAGGTCAAACTTGAAAAGGTTAACATTTGTCAAATTTAGAACTTCAACTAATTTGGAATGAAAGGAAGTATGATTTTCCACAAAAAAAGCATCCACTGAAGTTGTATAACGTACACATGATTGTTTGACTCAATATAGTTCCACGAAATTTCTGCATTGTAGGCTTCGTAAAACATGTTAATTAGGACTACATAGACGTTTAGTGCAAAAATATCTAGTTTCCCTAGTAAGATTAATCCAGCAGTATAGTGTTGGGCACTTATGCCGATTCAAATAACACTCAAGAATACATGGGTATTATGGGAATGGTAGTTTTTCCCATGGGTATAGGTACCCGCGGTTATCCTACCCGAAAGTAATGGGCATGGACAAGAGTTAGCAAGATTTTATACCCATAAGTAATACATATCCATACCCGCAAAATATACGGGTAGAGCGTGGGTATAAAATTGCGACCATGGGTAACCCAATGGATACCTTGGAAAAGTTAATAAATGAAAATAAGCCATATGACATGTTGGTCGACATCCAACCCCAATGGCTTAATACTAAAACCCCTATTCCCTAGATCAGTCATAGCTCATAGGACTACAACCACCGACTCACCACTCCTCCTACATCCTATATGACTCCTTGAAATGAGGAAATGTCGACTCATTGTCATCGGACTTTTGTGAACTCTCGATCCAACGATCCCGAGTTCCCACCGCTGCCTCCAATGTGTCGGGCTTTCACCAACTACGATCCCGAGTTGATGACATTTTTTAGAAAAGCTAAAATTGTGATGTTAGTTTGGATAAAATAGTGTCTTTTGCAAGAGAGGAATAATAATGTCTGCAGTGACAGTATATCTCAAGAGCACCTTTGAGTTTTTGAGTTGCAGGGTCCTACTAAAGTAGGAATAGTAAAATACAGGATTAAGCTGTCACACATAAAAAACTATAGAGCTATTAGAAACTGTCCACATAAAAAACTTAATAATTTGAAGTAGATGAAAAATTTCCTATAAAATCTATGAATATAAATGAATCCCCGAGAAAAAATATTACCATTTGCAGAACCCGTATAGCAAGATTTTATAATAATTAGAATTCTTCAAAAATCTCTTGAAAATCCTTCAAATCAAATAGACTCTAAATGTATTACCTATTTTTAAACTTGCATGTGGAAGAGTAAATATTTCCAACTTCAATTAATGAGTTGTTACCCAAGCAAAATTAATTACGTAAATCTAAGCATTTATCGTCCATCATAAGGAGACGAGTAACTTCTCCTCTCGTGCAAAAGTAATTATGAACCGGTCGCTTCTCCTCTCATGCAAAAGTAATTATGAACCGGCGGCTACTGTCCTCATAAAAATAATTATACATCATTCACAGATAAAAAAGATGTCGCTATCTGGTACCAGATTATTGTAAAACAGATACTAAGATAACATGAGAGAGCAATCCAAAAATGACTAAGAGGAGGCAAAAATGACGCTTTATGTGGTTTTCCTTTCTTCCCACGCCGACCAAACCAAAGAGGCCAGAGGAAGATTTTTTTTTTTACCCAATCCGAGAGCAAACCTAGGGTTTTCGCCATGACCACCGCGCACCTCGAGCTCCTCCACCCCTCCTCCATTCCCAATCTCTCCTAGGGCGACGCCGATACCCTGCCCCGCATCTCGCATCCGCGAGAAAGGAGCCGCCTTTCCTCCCGCTCCCTCTCTTCCATCCCAGGGTTTCCTCCCCCTTTCCCCTTTCCGCCCTCAAAGCCGCCGCATCGCATCGCGTCGCCCACCCAGCAAGCAAGCAAGCCGCCCGCTATCGTCGCCAGGTAGGGCGTGAGATTCGGAGGAAGGCGCTGGCGATCGACCTCCGGGTTAGGGCCTCGGCAGCGGCGGCGGTCGGATAATGTGTATACTGTGCGCCGTGCAACGGTGGTCGCGCCGCGTCGCCACCATGCTGCCGTGGCTCGTCCTCCCCCTCATCCTCCTCTGGGCGCTCTCCCAGCTCCTGCCCTCCGCCTACCGCTTCGAGGTCACCTCCCCGCGCCTCGCCTGCGTTTCCGTCCTCCTCCTCACCCTATTCTGGTACGAGATTCTCCTCCCGCGCCTCTCCCTCTGGCGCGCCCGCCGCTCAGCGCGCCTCCGCGAGGAGCGCCGCGCCCATGCGCTTGAGCTTCAGAAGCTCCGCAAGACCGCCACACGCCGTTGCCGCAACTGCAACAATCCCTACAGGGATCAGAACCCTGGGGGCGGCAAGTTCATGTGCTCATACTGTGGCCACGTATCCAAGCGGCCCGTGCTTGACCTTGGCCCTGCCGGGAAGGTCCCGGCTGGCTGGCCTTGCAGTCAGGATTGGGCTAATGCAGTCGGTGACCCAGGTTACTGGCTTGACCTGCAGTGTTCCGCCGATAACTCCTACTCAGGCTTCTCATGGCGGCTCTTCTCGTGCTTTTGCACGAGTATGGCATGGTTCTGGAAGAAAGTGTTCAGGTTTGGGTCATCAGTGGACAGCGGTGGATTGGGCCGGGATGGCAGAATGTTGACAAAAGCAGGGGACAATGGAGGGAAGGCTGAGGAGAGCAGAGTGGACAAGGCGAAAAGGAAGGCTGAGGAGAAGAGGTTGGCGAGGTTGGAGAGGGAAATGCTGGAGGAGGAGGAAAGGAAGCAGCGAGAAGAGATGTCAAAGCTAGTGGAGGAGCGGAGAAGGCTGAGGGATGAGAAAGCAGAGGCTGAGGAGCGATCCAAAGGCGCTACCCCCGTTGGGGAGAAGGATTCTAGGAAGGAAGCAGAACGGAGGCGGCAGGAGAGGAGGAGGAAGGAAGACAAGGGATCAAGCAAGAGCAATTCAGACTGCGAGGATGTCGAGAGAAGAGTAAGCAGAGAAGGTGAGAGGAAGCGCGACTTTGATAGAAGGAATGAGACAGACAGGCGGGATGCGGCAAGAGGTGGGACAGATGGACATAAGCCCAATAACTTTGAAGCTAACAGTCAGGGTAGTAAGATAGCACAGAGCAAGACGAAGTACTTTGGTCGTATGACTGGAGGTTTATTATCTTCTTCCAGAGGTTTTGGTGGTGGCTCCTTTTTTGGTAGAAGTGCTCAGGCCCCTGTTCATCAAGCTAACAAGGTGACTAAACCGCTCGTTACTGCAACTGACCAGAGTATTAAAAGAGATACCCAACCTGCAGCCACACCAGCAATGGTCAAATCTGCCACAGCCGGAGAAACTAGAAATTCATTGACTAATCTTAGTCGACCTGTAAGTAAAAGAGCATCGCTATGTACTTTTTTGATCTGAACAAATAACGTATGTTGTTTTCACCCAATTGACCATCTTACATTTAATTATTTGTGTTCTGCTTTGTGCAGGTTAGTCCAAATATGCAGGCACATCCTACAGGCCTTAAAAAGTCATGGCATCAGTTGTTTAGTCGCTCAGCGGCAGTTTCCCCTTGTCCCGATGTTACTGCTTCAGCTCATGAGAAGAACATGCAGCCTGCCCCAAATGGTGCACAGATAAGCAGCGCTCAAAATTTTCTGGCTCAGTATCCTCCTCTGGACAGCACGCCGAAGTTAAGCCAATCCATGCACTCTGCAGGGTTTCCGCCAGTGAATGGAGCATTTGCCAATATGCCGCTATCTCATTTTCCAGCGGGACACTCGCCCTTCGGTAAAGTTTCAGAAGCAGCATTACTGGAAGAACCTGAGCAATTTGAGGACCCATGCTATGATCCAGATGCCATCGCATTGCTTGGTCCAGTTTCAGAGTCCCTAGACAACTTCCCTCCAGACTGGGATAGCAGATTCTCCTTGAATGATGTCACCAAGCAACCACATGTTAGGAACCCCATGCCTTCACCAATTGAGTCTCCTCTATCAAGATCACGGACTATTGAACGAAATCCTATTAGGCCCTCACATTTCTCAACTGCAACAGGGCAGAATGGTTCAATGTCAGCTGAGGCTAACAATGAGCAAGGCACATGGCAAATGTGGAGCACGCCGCTGGTACAGGACAGTTTAGGCCTGCGAGGTCCTCAGGGACAATGGCTTCTACCAAACACAAATCAATTCAACCATGGCATCAATCATTTGAATGGTGGAAGAAGAAGCCCCCTCAGTGCTGGTCTGAATGACAACGATTTATGGCTGCAGAAATCACCCTTCCAGCAATTGCCTTTTGATACAGATAGTCTGTTCCTTTCACACGACATGTCAGAAAATGCTATACACAATGACTTGAGTTTTGGATCTCCAAACAAAACAGCCCATGCGCACCCCTTTGGACCACCTGATCCTTGTCATTCTTGGTCCAAGTAAGTCCTCTGACATTGTTTTTAGATCTTCTACATTTTCTGCAGCGATCATGTTTTGTATCCTTACCAATTGTTTGATATTCTTAACTTGAGCTTAAAACTCGGGCCATGCGTTGCAAAAGAATAATCACCTGATGTCGTCAATTATCATTTTGTATGTGGCTACAATTCTGAGTATGTGATTCAGATTGTCTTATTCACTACTGTGTATAACTTTGTGTATCAATGCATGTAAGCATCAATGGGCTGAAAAATATCATATGATACTCTTACTTGAATTCACATATATGTACATGCAATGTGTGTGTTTATAACCATTGAAGCTTACACTTTATAGACAGTTTTTAATAGTTTATGAAAGATAACCAAGAGAATTTTTTAGGCAATGTCCTTTGATTCGTATGCAGTACAACCGATTGGTTGCATTTCTGCAATATTCTGTGCTGGAATGGGCCTCATCTTGTTGTTTGTGAAACATAGGTGACTCTCGGGGTATGTGATTGGTCCTTTTGTCTCTGAACCACTAGAAGCACCAATAATCTTTTACACTTCAGTGAAAATTTTGTATTAGTCTTGTGTATGAGAAATAATCAAATATGCTTCATTGCATGCAATTTAGTTTTTCTGAATATGTGACGAATCGTCATACCATTTTAACTTTAGAAATAGACTCCCTCCGTCACATAATATAAGGGCGTTTCTGACACTACACTAGTGTCAAAAACACTCTTATATTATGGAATGGAGGAGTAGTTTCTTATTTCTATATGGTCAACTGGTATCTGGAACAACCAGGTAGCAAGAATGGCAAGTGAACCTTGGAACTGTATGTATCGTTTACATGTCAAGGATTGGTTTGAACTTTGAAGTGGACCACAAATGGCAGATAGGAGAATGGTCATTGTTTCCATTTATTTGTAGAAACTTTCTTCCTGTGCCACTTTCAGTGTAGGCAGTGGGGACTTAAGTCAGTTTAGTCTACAGCATGAAATACAAATATATCGTTTTAGAGGATATTATGTGCCTAACTACCATGAAGTCATCATACATGGTGTTGTGTTAATGCAATGAATTTAGTGCACTTTGACTTGTCAATTCCAGCATGTGCATTCTGTGGCTTATCTGTAATTTGTGGTGGGCAGAAGAGCTCACTTGAAGCTAAGACTGTCCTGTTTGTTGCTACATAGTTTTTAATGCGTTTTATAGCGACCACCCCCCTTTGTAACGCTTATGGCGTATGGCGAGGTGACAACATAGACCAACCTAGCTTTGATACCAAATTAAATCACTACTTCATAGACATGGCCTAACTTTGTGTGACAACAAATTAAATCACTACTTGAGTTGTACATACCTCGTTGGTGCGCATGTAGGACGCACATTCATGATAAGCATTGACCATCAAGCAAGATTGAATTAAGCATAGCACCAGCCAGACAGCCACTAGTCCGTGTACCAAATCAAGCAGAACACCAGCCACCAATATAGCATGTACATAAGTTCAGAACAGAGAAGAGAAACAGTGCAGGAATGCGGGTAGAAGA